>NC_086174.1:45725589-46350589 GCF_023053635.1 Elgaria multicarinata webbii
GATAAGGCAGAAATGCAATAAACTTAGCCAACCTGTGGTATCCATGATCATCACTGAGTGTTTTTTTACCTCATTAAGGTTTAACATTTGTCACGCTGCAAAGAAGTGTAATTTGACCTATGCAAACACAGCTGCTGGTATTCATACAGTTCCCATATGTTTGAGTAGATATGCTTCAGATCAGCACAGTCTCGGGATAAACTCATACAAGCCAGTTCTCAAGAGCTCTAATGCACACATGGAGCTCACTCATGAGCACTCATAGACAAGAATAATCAGAACCAATAACAGTGAACCATTGCTATAAATGTAGACAGATCCCCATTTGTTGTGGAGTTTCTTCCAGTGTTGGGCCAGCTTCATATGTCTGTCTCTGATAGCATAATTGCAAGGATTTTCTTTTGGAGAGCGGGTATGAAGTGGTCGGCATATTCTTTCATAACTATAAATTTCAACAGTCTATGAGAACTAACCCTTACTTCAGCAAATGTATGCACAGCTAGGTTCTTCCATTGTTGACTTTGGTCCTCATTTTTGGCTGTTAGATTGTCAGGTAGCCTGGAAGTTATGATTATGAAGCATGTCGAAGATAAAAAGCCAAGAATGTGAATAAAATGTGATATTCTATGTGGAAGAGACTGAGCAGTTTTATATTTATTTGTGGATATCTGATATCATCTATGCCATTACACTTGTAATGACCCTTTTAAGTTCTCCATGGACCTTTTTCTTTTCAGATATTCAAGGCACTTTAGTGTTATTGTGTGTTAAGCCTGTTAAACCCATTTCATGCAGCTATATTGTCAGTGTGATGCATGAAGAATTTGTAATGGAGCTCTTGACATTGTGAGAGGGAACAGCAAACTTTATATCCCACTGTGCTGAAAATTTATTCTTGTCCCCTTGAAGCCTGTTTGAGGCATTAACATTTCAGAGGCGAAGTTTCTAGTTTCCTACATTTAAGAATATAAAATAACAAATGCTCATTTCCCAAGGATTCCATTGAACCTGAATGACACTGTAACCTTACTTATTCATTCCCGTAATTGCATAGGATGAGACCTTTTGGCTTTATACTTTCCCTTAGCTCTATGGCCTAGGAGCACAGAAAGCTCTTTGTTACCAAATCCACCCAGAAGCAAACTGGTAATTTACTCATAGAAAGTAATCTAACCATCATATTCCATCAGTCAACTAATAGTGATAGTGAAAGTTCATGTGAATTATGTGGTACATAACCATGAATGTAAGTCAGTATAACTAAAATTCATTTGTAAAAAGGAACTTAGGTAGCAGATGTGCAATTGAATATAAAAGCTAACAATTTAGTAGAGCTGATATCAATCTTAAGAATATATCACTAACACACAGTAACCAGAACATTAAAGCTATTCAGGGCAATCTATGCTGTAAAGGGTGGTTAACACTTAGTACTCATAGCATTTAGTCAGTGTTCAGAGGAATGCAATACTAGCACAATGGTCATTTTCCAGATCTTACTCCCCACAGCAGTCATAGAATCATAGAATAGCAGAGTTGGAAGGGGCCTACAAGGCCATCGAGTCCAACCCCCTGCTCAATGCAGGAATCCACCCTAAAGCATCCCCGACAGATGCTTAGAGAACATGGTCAATTATGGGGTTCTCTGTTACCTGATCATTAGGGTTGGTTTGATCAGTCTGATTCAAAGGTAAAGGCAACTGAGAGCACAAGGACAGACCATGGTTTTGTTCCAAGAGGGCAAAGTACAAGATTAAGAACACAGGACGCTGAGTCAGATCATTGGTCCATTTTCCCCAATATTGTCAACACTGACTGGCAGCAGCTCTCCAGGGTTTTGGCATGACACCTTCCTAGCCACTCCTGAGGCTGAGGAAGATCAAAGCTCGAACCTTCTGTATGCAAAGCATGAGCTCAGCCATTGAGCTATGACCTTTATGGATGGCCATCTCTACCTAATACTTGCTATACTTTACTAGGAACATTTGCTTTTTTTCAAAGATATCTAATGTAATCTTGCAAACACAGCTTCCAGTGGAATTTCTACCCATCCCCAGCTTTCTTATTTTAAGTCTTCCCAATGGAAATAAATATCTGTAAAAACTCAATTGCAATTTCCTCTAATGTTACAATAAGAGAGAATTTCTATAAAATGTTATACCAATGGTATTATATGCCCTCCAGGGTACAAACTATGTAGTTTTCAAAATATCAGTGCTGGCAATATCATGCCAATAATTCTTAATTTTTGCATATTTCGCAGCATTGTAGTCATTCAACACTTTTGGAAAGAAGTAGTGGAAATAATTCAAGAAATACCTGGTACCTGGTAGGAGCTTCCTGTTCCGGTCTGAGGAGGGAGGACACCTTGCTCCGAGCTCTCGGAACTACCAACAATTATTTTAGTATTCTTTTTTTTAACTCGACCGATTTTAGCTCTCTTTTTTCTTACAAGCCTTGAACATTTTATCTTGTATTTTAAAACCAAAGCAAAAAAAAAACAAAAAACTGGCAGCCTCTCAGAAGGAGGACGGCTGTGCGGTATTTTGACCTCCTCTGTTTCTATATAGCAGAGTTGTTGTTTTTAACTTTTTAACTTTTTTAATGTTTTACTTGCTGCTGTGGAGCCGTGGAATTTTAATCTTCTGTACCTGAAGCTGGGCTGAAGCTGGGCTGTTCTCTAACAAGTAAGGAGCGGCAAATAGAGGGTTCCCTGGCTGTTTTGACTCCCTTGGATATCTCTAGAGAAGCTCCCCCGCATACCAAACCTCTCAGGCTGCATCGAGGAGGTAGAAGAACCAAACAAGAATCAAAGAATTAAACATGAAATAAGAGAGACAGGAACCTGGAATTAAAAGAAGTAAGTCATCAAAGAACCAAAGAATTAAGAAATTAAGAAACAAAGAAGAAGGAAGGAAACGGATAAAAAGGCAGAAGCAAAACAAACAAACAAAACAAAATATTTGATTACCAGTAACTACGCTATACATAAATCCTTGTCGTAAGTGATCCCACTCTCTAGATGCTGATTCCCCCAGGTGTGTTTAATGGCAGGACGTCAAGTCCAATTAGGAGCTAAGTATTGGGAGGTTCCGAAGCATTAAAGTTGTTCATCATCATCTAATCACTAACTCTTAAAGTTAGTGAACTGCCCTCATCTGCTTACAGGGAGACTGCTTTGTCTGTTAGTAAACCAGCTTATCTGCAACTTGGACTGTTTCTTCCTGCTGCCCTTAGAGCTACCGCCATTCAGACGTAACAAAAAGGAATCGCCGAAAATACATTGACCACCAGTTACTGGATATCACTCCTTGTGCCTCACTGGGCTCTTTCCAGCTCCCTGACTGTGTGCAACACGATAAGGAGCACAATGGTCCTCACCAGGGACGGATATAAACAACTAGGTCTGGTCCCAGTGACTGAAGATGTGATCTCCTATACTAAAGCCCATAAACAATTAAAAATTACTAACTTCTTTGCCACCAACTCTGAGGAAAATCCCAATCCAACGCCTGAGACAAAGACTCCTGATTTGGAGGACTGGTCCCTGGGTCCTCAGAGTATAATGAGGGTTATGGAGTGGGAAAACCCAGAGGAACGTAGATGCAGTTTAGCCGCAGAACTTGCATCTGTGGGGGCTCCCCTTGCAGAGACTAGACCTACGTCTCACGCATCTGAAACTCCTCAAGGCAGTTCTACAAGTCCTGTCATACCAATCGGCCGGGATGCATTCTCGGACAAGAAACTCGATTCTTCATCTTCATATCGAAACACTCACTCTATCTCTTCTGAAAACAAAGACCTCCACGCAGTAGTCAATATGCTTAACAGCCAACATGAGCTGACCAAGAAACTGTTTCTGAATTGGGCTGACGATATATCTTTGATAAAGAAGTTTCTATCAGAATGCAAGGAGCTTCTGACTACTTTAACAGTCTTTGCGCTTGGCAGATCTAAAGAAGGAATCCAGGGCAAGTCAAGTGAAACTGAAATAAGGACTTCTGGAAAAAAATCGACACCAACCTCCAACGTCATATATGTCAGCGGGCTCTCTGCCAAAGATCATCCAAATAGGGAGGTTAATAAAAACACTCACGATATGAAGAGTGATGATGAAGCTGATGTTGATGAAAGTAAAGATAATAACAAAACAGTCAAGCTCAGCGGCAAACGTAAACTCAAAACTTCAAAGGTCCCAATTTGTAACACAAAGAAATCAAAAAATATAAAAACCCTTCCTAGTTCGAGAAGCATACCCAAAATGCAATTTGATAGATTATTTAAGCTATTGGAAGAAAACGAGAATGGAAGGGACAGGAACCCACAGGGAAGCCCCTCGAGATCATGCAAAAAAATTAAAAAAGCAAATAAGGACTCTGCTAATAGGGCCTGCCTGGAACAGAAACCAAATGCTCTTTGCCTTCAAACCCCTGTTTCCATCAAAGATGTGACCCAGGACCCCTGGTCAATCTCACATCTCCCAAAAAAGGTAATACCTATTACCTCAGCGGTATTGGAGTTTAATCCAAACTCGAACTATAACTTAGCTAACAAACCATGGCAGCTTCAGCTTCTGAAACAGAATCTAGTTTTTTCCAATTACCCGAAGCCCAAGGGGTGCTTAGCACAATCGGAGCGTATAATACACCTTATACAGGTTATAACAGCTTGCACCTCACTACAGCTTAACTCAGACTCGGTCCTTAAAGTAGAATATATCTTTTATAACTACCACTCAGCTCGAGCCATTGTAACATTTGTGTCACCCAATATAGCTTCCAGAATCTACAAGGCTAAAGAAACATTCCAAAGGATTGGCATGAGGGTGAGCAGGCATTTTGAGGATGTATCCCCAGTTTTCTCTTTAAGAACCCATTGCTTCCCCAGACTTGCTAACAATGCTCCACCGGTAGGGGAACTGATTGATCTAAATATGTCTGATGATTATCCCCCTACTCTCTACCAATCATTCGAAATTAACCATAGTGTAGGCTTCTCAAATGACAATAACAAAATCGACTGCTTTAAGAAAATTACACCAGACAGTACCAACTCTGTCAACAAGGACCTCTCACCCGAAGAAATTCAGCTAATTGACAGCTATGACGCCCTACCGGTGCAAGAACAACATAAGATTTTACTGAGACTTTCCAACCTTAGAAAGCTCCTTATGCACAATAACCAACACAATACAAAGTGCCTAACGACAATCAGCCCAAAATCCCCTGACCGCTATTCTGTCGTGGAAGCAATTCCAGCAGAGGATCACTGTGATACGTATGAGGGTGCGCATCGAACATGCGATCTGCAGCAACCATATTCCAAGGGAGGCGTGGCTTTGAGCCCCAAGATTGTGATATCAAAATCCTGCAATCTACACCAAAACACAGCACTTGGCAGTGTGGGCAATAGGGAGTCCTTAGCTGATCCACACAGGTGTACTAAAAACGACCCTAAAAGTAAAATCTTAAGTTCAAATCACTTATCTTGGTCTAACTCGAAACAGCCAGAACCCCATGAAGGTGTTTCCTCAGATCCTATCAAATCATGCAAGCTAACCAGGGATCTACCCAGCCCCCAAGTAAACTTTTCCAACGGCTGTATCCTGGAAAACCTGGAAGGAATCCTGGACACAATCACCAAGCAAGATTGACAAGGAAAGGGGAAAATAACTCCTCCCCTAAAACTCCTCTCCTGGAATATCGCTGGGTGGAACTCTAAAAGTGGGAACCAAAGTTTTCTCGACTATCTGACAGACTTTGATATTGTCCTGCTACAAGAGACTTGGTGTTGCGAGCACATACATGTGAATGGATTTGTATCCTTTTGTCTTCCTGCACTTCCCAATAAAGGCAAGGGTAGAGCAAGCAAGGGGCTGAGTCTCCTGATTTCATCCTCCCTCGATGCCAAAACAACAGAGCTGCCTAGCTGTGACTCCTCTGTGCTGGCCCTGATCCTGGAACTGAGGGCCTTTAATTTGACCCTACTTTTATTTAATGTCTATTTTGCTCCAGCAACTTGCAAGGAGGAGGCAATGGCTTCCTGGCTTAAAGCCGATTGCTTCTATCTGGAAACGATAGCCAAATATCCGCACGCCTACCCCATCATTGCAGGAGATTTAAATGCAAGAACAGGAACTTACCTAGTGGACCCTGCCAACCGCGGTGATAGCTTGATTGCAAGCAAGGAGCAACTTAGAGCCAATGTACGTCATTCTAAGGACTCATTTGTAAACCCTGCTGGGCAATGTTTGCTCCAATTTGTCTCAAAAAACGCCCTGCTTATCTTGAACGGCTGCTGCACAGATGATAACTGGGGTGAATTCACATTCATCTCCTCCAGGGGGGCCAGTGTGGTCGACTACATTTTAGTCCATAAGGACCTGAAAACCCTGGGGTGTAACCTCCGAGTTGCGGAACGTTTTGACAGTGACCATCTGCCCCTAGAGCTTTCTCTCCATATTCCAGGGCCTATTAGGATGGAAGCGAAACATTTTCCACTCTCCAGCCCACCCTTTGCTGTGTGTGCTAAAAAGCTCAAATGGACAGACAAAACGGCACAGGCTTTTGATCGGCTAGTCCTCTCTCCCAGCTATAGGAACACTATCGCACAGATTTTAGTAGACGCGCCCCCTGAGTTGGGAATCTTAGCCTACGAGGAGCTAATGCAGGACTTGTACTCCTCCCTCCTAAACAACCTCAGCAACCCCAAATGCAAGAGAGCTCGTACTAATAAATGGTTTGATTGGGACTGTGTAAACCTTAAAAGAAAAATTCAGCTCACCTACCGCTCCTACCGTGAGAACAATGAACGCCAACTACCACGCACATACTATGAGTTAAAGAAAAAATACAAGAAGCTCCTGCAACACAAAAAAAGAGAGGCAGACAGGGAAACCTGGCAACTACTGATAGGGGCTTCCATTTCCAACAATTGTAAAACCTTTTGGCAGATAGTATCAGGTGCCCTAGGCAACAGCAATGGCAGCATGGAATGCCATATACCGGCTGAAATCTGGGAGAATCATCTCCATATCGCCTTTAATGACAGCCACATATCAAATTCTGATCCGAGACTGCCACCTGACTCCCCTAACTGGCCCAATGTCAATATCAGCACTGTAGAGGACTTAATACTACAGTTAAAGTCAGGTAGGGCTCCTGGACCAGATGGCATCCCTTCAGAGATGCTGAAAAGCAACATCAGCTGGTGGACTGCCCTGCTAGCACCTCTTTTCTCCTTAATAAATAAAACTGGGTTAATTCCCGCAACCTGGCTAAAAGCCATTGTCATTCCAATATATAAAAAAGGACCCAAAAATGACCCATCCAACTATCGACCCATTAGCCTCTTATCTGTAGTTGGTAAGGTCTATGCCAGTTTCTTGGCCTTGAAACTAAAAACATGGATCCTTGATAACAATATATTGGGAGAAGAACAGATTGGCTTTAAAGCAGGCTGCTCTACTCTTGACCATTGCCTGGTACTGGCTCACCTGGTTCATAAATATTCTACACCCAGTGGAGGCAAATTATTCACCGCTTTTATTGATCTCAAATCTGCCTTCGATTCAATATGCCGAGCCCATCTTTGGAGCAAACTGGAACAGCTTTCTATCGAAAGCAGGCTTCTGTTCCTGATTCAATCTCTGCATCATAAAACATCTGCCCAGGTTCGTTGCAGTAGAGAAGGACATCTCACAAATGAGATTGTCACTTCACTTGGTGTCAGACAAGGATGTGTTCTCGCCCCCATCTTGTTCAACCTTTATCTGGCAGACCTCCCTGTCTGGTTGGCTTCATTACCATCGCATGCACCCAAGATTGGTTCAACAAAAGTTTTCGTTCTTCTCTATGCTGACGATGCCGTTTTGATCTCCCAGACTCGACTGGGCCTCAAGAGACTACTAAATGGTTTTGCCAAATACTGCAAGAAAAACCTGCTGACAATTAACTATTCAAAAACCAAAGTGGTAGTTTTTGCCAGGAGGAAGGTAAGATTCCCCTGGTCCATGGGGGGAAACAGAATCAACCAAATTGACGCATATAAATACCTGGGCATATGGTTTCATGAAGCTCAAAACTGGAGGGCACATGGCAAACACACCAAGAGTAAAGCTGAACAAACTATTGGTGCGTTATCCCGATTCTTCTATGCGAAAGGTGGGAAATATCTACCGGCAGCCATCCAGGTTTACAAAGCTAAAATAGTGTCTCAGACTCTATTTGGAGCTCCAATATGGTTCCCACACTTCAAAAGTTCTCTTGAAGGAGTGCAACATCTCTACCTCAGGCTTATATTTGAAGTCCCTAGATGTGTTTCTGGTGCTGCCCTCAACTTGGAGGCTGGACTAAGCACACTTAAATGCCAAGCTTGGATATTCACCATACACTACTGGCTCCGCTGTCACCTAATGCTCACCCCCAACTCCTTGGTTACCAAAGTCCTGTTAGAACCCTCCAAATCTCACTGGTCTAGGGCAGTGGTGCAAAAAGTAACCTCAATAGGGCTATCCCCTTTTTTCCTGCTATCTCTGGACTTGGACAGCGCTAAACAGATCACCAAACAGAGACTACTGGATATAGACCACCAAGAGCTCCGGGGAACTGCCTGGGGACCATGTTCCCCCCAATCATTGGGTCTCCCAGTCCCTTCTTGCAAAGACGGAATGACATACCTGGGTTGGTTAACCATTCCCAAATACAGGAAAGCATTCACCCTAGCAAGATTTAACGTCCTCCCCTCCAAGTTGCTGGAGGGCAGATATAAGAAAATTCCATCCAAAAACAGATACTGCCCATGTAATAACATCGAGGTGGAATCCATTTTGCATGTGCTCTTCCATTGCAATTTTTACCAACAGGCAAGAAAAGACCTATTATGTCCTATTATGCAACGTCTCCCTGGACGATCCCCTGAGTCACTCCTGATTAGTCTACTTCAGGGCTCCAGTAAATCTACCACTGAGCAGGTGGCCAAATTCCTGAATTTGGCCATCCGCACCAGATCGCTTATGGATGTTGATTGCGTTTAAATCCACAGATTAGCAATTTTATTATCTATATATCCCTCCCTTTTTCACTATGCTAGGCCCCAATAACCCAATTCTGTTCCCTTTTCAGAAACCAACAAATAACCATCTAGTATCTTTAGTGATTTTGTAACACTCCTTCTTTTTATCCCTACTCTGTATTGTTTTATATAATGGTGTATCTTCTTGTTTTATATTGGTCTGTTGACTGTAAATAAAGGAATACATTCAATGCCTTTTGGTACCTGGTACCCACGTTCCCAGAAAATCCTGTCAAAAATCCTGTGGCTCATACTTAGACACTATTTGGAACACAACAAGAGCCCTGCCAGAAACTTAGCAGTGATGGAATAAGAGGAGAGGTCTTCATATGATTAAAGAACAGAAAGCAGAGAATAGGAATAAATGGTAAAATCTCCCAGTAGAGGGATGTAAATAATGGCGTCCCACAGGGATCTGTATTGGGACCAATGCTTTTCAACTTGTTCATAAATGATCTGGAATTAGGAGTAAGGCGACCAAGTTTGCTTATGACACCAAATTATTTAGGGTGGCTAAAACAAAGAAGGGATTGCCAATAACTCCAAAAGAAACCCTCCAAGCTGGGAGAGTGCATCAAAATGGCAAATGTGGTTCAATAGAAACAAATGTGAAATAATGCATATTTTTTCATGGAGTCTTTCTTCTTCTGTTCTGGGTGGACTTATTTAAATCAAGGCTATTTAAATAAATAATTTAAATCAGCAAGAAATAAAGGCTGATTAAATCATTGGTTTCATCAGGTTTCCCACAGATACTTCTTCATATATATTTTTAAAACAATGATCCAAATCTGACCACTGAACCATACTCATTTATAACTAAGTAGAGCATTATTTACCCTGTTGTTTCATTCTTACTACGAGCCCTTGCATCTTTTTGTTGCATCATATACATTTTGCACACTTTTCTTTCTTTCTTTTTCGTGTTTTTTTTACGTGTAGAGGGAATGTCTTAAAAACATGCCTATGTAAGATTTTCTTATGGCCAGCAGCCATGGCAGTTTGTGAGATTAAGGAATATAGCAACCTGCGCACTGGACGATTTTGTGTTCTCTTCTTTACAGCGTTGCAATGTTCTGTTTCTCTCTGCTTTTATTCATGCCCATGACTAATAGGTTGAAGTAAGGCCTGATAATTAGGGGAGTTTATTTTCATCTGATGAAAATGGGATGCCTGTATTTGATAGGTCGAGTATAAATATTCCCATTTGAGAAATAATCCAATTGTTTCTTCATTTACATTGAAAAACTACTTTTAACTCAATGTATCTAATACAGCACTGATTTTGTTTAAATACAAACTCTAGAGCTAACAAAATATTAACGGAGTTATTCTTTAATAGAAACTTAGTACTTACGATTTTTAAAAAGATAAAGAAATCCAGTTTTAATATTAAAAACAATCATCATGACTTATTTTTATCTGCTGCGCTTTCTCTTTTCGTTTTTGGTGTCAGGAGAACAGTCTCTTCCTCCCTTCTGATTGCTGAGATCATGATGCACTATTTATTTTTTTCTGCTTCAGTAGTCAAATAGTTCTTGTCCATGCAGTGAGGTGTTACTCTACTACTTAGCATCAATTTACAGTTTATGAGCAGCTGAGTTTGAGTTTGCTATTTGTCCACTGCATGCCTCCCAGTAAATCTTGTAAGAGTTGAAGGGACACACTCTTCATTTAATTTCATTTCATTTCCCATCCCATCTGCACTGCTGTCATGCAGTGTTTCCATGCAATATACAAAGAGAGGGTACGGGGCAAGAGGTTACGATCGGCTGCAGCTCCTTGGCACGTGTCTACCATGCATTCACAGACCTGTCTTTTTCCTTCAAATGTTATAGGTGGTGTTAGCTGAGAGACATTTTGTAGACTAGTGATGAAACCTGCCATATACAGAATTAATTGACTTGCGGGCAATACAGGGTTAAAGGGACTTTGGTTTGTTCCTGCTTTCTCAGCTGCATGGGCAGGAAGCCCTTTGCCTTGGTGGAGTCAAAAGTCTGTGACCCTGTCTTCCAACCAAGAAGGGATGCTTTCTTGGCTGTTGTGTCAGTACTAAGAAATGATATTTTCCATTTCCTCTTTGAATGCTTTTTGCCAGAGGTATCAGTTTGGAAGCCAGAGTGGATGGCCTTAACTTAAGCCCAGAAAAACAAGAACACCCCAAGCTTGCCATCTAGTGGTTGAATCTTGGTTCAGGATACATTCATATTTCAAGCTAATGCTTGAAATAATGATACAGCGAATCATGTGTCAATCCAGATGTTAAGGAATTACAGTCAACCATAGCACTCCTGCAAAGACTACCAGAATTTCATCTTTGAAAAGCCCAATATATTTTCTGCAGGAGACCCACCCATATAAAATTATTTGACCATTTTGGTTAAGTAAGCTCCTGATTTCCAGACTTTCAGGAAATTCACATTAAAATATGTGCCCCATTGAATGCAGTCTAATTAAAATAAATGGCATCCACACTGAAATATACATTCCAATGCTTTTTTGGATGTACATCCAATTAAGCATGCCACTATTGATCCAGCAAGTTATATTTGCATGGACTTGTGCATATAAATCTCCTTAGCTGGATTAGAATTCACACAAGGGAGCAACCTTTTTGATGTGCAGACTGTGGAAGGTGTTTCAGTAGAAACAGCCACCTAACTTCTCATCAAAAAATTCATACGGGAGAGAGACCATGTGGAAAAAGTTTTAGTGTGAGCACAAACCTGAGTAGATATCGAAGAACTCACAGAAACCATATAAATATGAAGAGTGAGGGAAGAGCTTCAAGTAGAGATCAAATTGAAAAACCATATAAATGCGCAGAGTGTGGAAAGAGTTTCAGTTTGAACAGAAACATCAATAGACATTTATAAAAACTCAGGGGAGAAGCCATATAAATGCTTGAAGTGTGGAATAAACCGTCAGTGTGGATGCAAGCCTCTGTTGAAATCAACGGGGAAAGCAATGCTTGGAGTGTACCTATCAGCCTGATTTCTCATGAAAAAGTTCATATGGAATAAACCATAGACTTGCCTCTCATGTTAATTTTTGTGAACCACCTAGAGAGCTTTGGCTACTGGGCTGTATAAAAATGTAATAAATAAATTAATTAAATAAATAAATAAATTATAGAGTCAAGAGAGCTAAATCTTCAGCCCTAAGAGTCTGATAATCTGGATGAAAAGTGCCAAGATTGTTTGATATGACTTTAGCTATCAAAATTTTAAAAAGAGGTTGTCTTGGTCTTGATTCCTCATGAATTTGAAAAGACATTGGGTATTGTTAGAGGTTCAGTTCATAGCAAATACTCAGGTTAAGGCTCACAATTATTGTATGTACTTTTTTAAAATGAAGTTAAAACAGTACAAATTCTCATGCAAGCAAATTATATCTTAATGCTTACCTTTAACCAAGAGCAGGGGTGGGCAGCCTGTGGCCCTTGGCCTAATTTTGTGTGGCCCCCAACCTAATTTCAAAAGCCCTCTGCATGCAATCAGTTTAGACCTCTGGCAACAGTGATCTGGCAGCCTGCTGAGCAGGAAGGAAAAGAGAGAGAGAGAGAGAGAGAGAGAGAGAGAAGAGAATAGAAATAAGAGAAAACGGGTGGCCCTGTCCACCACTAACTTTGGCCTGTTGACTGATGACATGCAGCACCGTACAAGGGATTGCAGCCCTTGACTGAAAAAAGGTTGCCCACGCCTGCTGTAGGGATTTCGTGACATGATAACATCAAGGAATGTTCACACTATCAAAATTATCACTTGTTATCAGTACTATGAACATTGACTGATTGATAGGCACCCACTGGAATATCCATTATCCAACTATGTCTCCAGGCAAAGAAATTTTTCCAGCTACCCAGGAACAGCAGTGCAGAGGCAATGCCATTGTCACCCTTCCAAATGACTGCACAAATAATAGTGTGATATAAACATAGCTTTGCTATGAAAAGCTACGTGACATTGATTTTCAGTGAGTGGCTGCACATTTGGGTAAAAGAAGGTGAAAGGAAGGAGACATGGGTAAGGAAGAGAGAAAGTCGGAATTAGATAAGGTAAATGTAAACGATAAAGGAAAAAAATGGGTGCCGTGTTGAGGATGGGGCCAAAGGAAGGAATTTGGAATGGTTAAAGGACCCTGTTTCATTGAGTAGACTTTTAAGTCCTAAAATAACCACTAGAGACCATATTCTCTATATATCATCTAAATTAGATAAATATTTCATTCTTTGCTTAGCTTTTTATGGGTAAAAAATAGCATCTTTAAAATGCTGCATTGTTGTAGCTATCTCAGATTTTTTCTCTCTCTCCAGGGTTCCAAATAACAGCAGAACCAGCTTCAATGAAGAGATTCCCTCAAAGAGCAGTGTGAGCAGAATCAGCAGCTCAATTTCAGAAGCAAGGTATGCAGCAATTGCAAGTTGTTCTGAGAAGAATCCTGTAAATACACTGAAACAACCTTCATTAGCAATTAGGCTCTCTGCATACAACCAACACATGGAGAGGGAAGCACCACCACTTCCCAACGTTACTGTCCTTGCTGGAGCCATCTCCAGACCTTTGTGTGTTTGGCAGAAGGAAGGTCTGAACAGGGGGGTGGGCTACATGCGTTCAGCTTAATGTGCATAGACTCCACCTCACAACCAGGAGCCCCTAATTAAATGCAGGAGCTCATGAGCATTCAGTTGAATGCATGTAGATTCTTCACCTTTCAGACTTTCCATCCAACATGTGAATCTCTGGGTGTGGAGCCATCAGCGGTGGTGAAGTTGCAGTTTGGGCCACCATGTGTGGTCCTGTTCCCCTCTGTACTTATTAGGCCTCAGTGAGTGGAGCCTAATTACTAATGTCTCTCAAATGCATTGGCTCGCTGCATCTTCCCTTGACATTTTTCTGTTGTTGTTCACACTTTATGCTGTGCCTAGCCTTGGATGTGGCAGCAGCCCTGAAGTCTTGAGCAGGACATTCCAGAGCCTTTTCCCGTCAAGCAGAGATATCCATCATTTCCAATAGAGGCACATTGAAAGACAAAAGATATTCACAGTTTTTCCAACAAATTGCGAGTAGCATAGATACTGAAGTGTAATTAATACATTGTGCAGGCCTTGTTTTCTTAGCACTTCCAACATACAAAAAAGATAGAGGTTGGACGAGTTCACATGACAGAACAGTGTGTACTAGCCAGCATTTTCCATATTCAACTCCTGACCAGGGGTCATCATGTCATGTGAACCTCACCACTGTGGGTTGTGTGAGGGTTAAACAATCCTCACAGGATGCAACAACCCTCAGTTGTGGGGGTTGAATAGGCAAAATGGTGCCCACAGACACCACAGCTTGTTGTGGGTTAAATAACCATGGTGACATGTGGCATGCCTTCCAAATGAGGTTGTTGAATAGATTAAGATTAGGCCTATTTCCTAGAAATGGGGAGATCAATATACAGTCTTCACCCCACCCACCCCAAATGGACATAAAATCAGAGCTGTGGATAACTGATCTGAAAGCTTTACTATACTTTGTTATTGCAGGATTTCACCAGTTGCAAGTTCATCCATCCCATTCACAGGAGACCGTCAAACTGATGCTGACATTCTAGCTTTCATTAGAGCCAGACAGAATCTCCTACAGAAGAAAGGTAAATATACTATCTGGCCCAGTTGTGATCTGGGTTATAGAATTATAAATCTAGGGATATTATGTGGTCTCAACCAGATTTTCAGCAAGGAGGCAAAGCACTCCTTTCCATAAACATGGTCAGAAATTTTCACAATAATCCATGTTAACATGACATCTTTATTCACCATTGTCTTACTCATTGTTCTTAATTATACTGTTATACTGACCAATTAGGATATTCTTAAAAGTTTGAAATTATTGTCATTAATTAAAGGGCTATAATGGTATATTATTCTATTTCTTCTTACTATAGATCAAGTTTGGGGCTATTTCCCATATTACTTTCCTGTGGCATTGGTTTGCTCTCACATGTCCTTCCTGGGTTGCTCCCACACTACTTCAGTGCTACTGAGACATTGCTTTTTGGGGATCAGTGAGGAGTGGAATTTAAAGGGACATTCCACATGGCACTGTATTTTGCAGCAACGCCTTTCTGCGCAGCCTAGATCCTTCCGTAATATTTATGCAAAAGTAAGTGCCATTCAACAAAAATCTGTGCAGCATTAATTGAAAGCGTCCTGCTTGCTGGTTCTGTCCGTTTTATTGCTGCTTGTTGAGCATGATGGCTGGATTACTGATAAACAGCCTGCTAATTACCTCATTAAATAGATTAGAATGGGTGGGGCACTTCTTTGTCCTGAGGGCTGGAGTGCCACCCTAAAAGTGCCATGAGGACCACATGCCAGCAGTGAGCACAGCCAGAGCATGGCCACCTCACTCTCTCACATAGAAATGCACATATCGTTCACACACACACACATGCGCACACAATGTTCAAACGTGTACACTCCTCAGCAGATCCATGCAGATCAGCTGAAGAGGGCATTTCTCAGCTCCCTTTCTCAGCACTGAGAAGGGAAAGGTCTTATCTCTGATCAGCAGCTGATTGGAGATATTATTTTATTTTATTTATTTATTTATTTATTTATTACATTTTTATACCGCCCAATAGCCGAAGCTCTCTGGGCGGTTCACAAAAATTAAAACCATAATAAAACAACCAGCATGTTATAAGCACAATTACAAAATACAGTATAAAAAGCAGAGATAAGAACATTTCAGGGCATAGGTGGGAACACTTATCTCCAGTCAGCTGCTAATCAGAGATCTTGGCCGGGTAGAAAGGCATTGCTGCAATGCTGCATAATAAAGTACCATGTGGAATGTCCCTTTTAATTCCACTTCTGACTGATCCCATTCCCCAGAATGGTTGAAAATCAACAGAAATTGTTGTTCTGTATGTAAGTTTCACCCACGCTTAGAATATATTTCCCTAAATTTTTTTACCATCTGATGGTGAGCTTGCTAGCCTTCGCACCAGTTCATATATGGCCTCAGGGTTATACATGCATGGCACTGTTTGGGGGTCTCCCTCAGTCTCCTGCACCCTTTCATGCTGCACTTAAGCTTTAATGCAGGGATGAGGATCCTCCAGCCTGTGAAACATGAACCTCCCCCTCCCCAGGGCTTGACCCCTCTCCCAGAGCTCGCGAAAGACTGCCTTTCTCTAGTTCTGGGAGAGGAAACCCACTCTTATCTCCAATCACTAGTAAAAGGTAAGACCAGGGACTCTCAGCACTAGACAAAGGCAGCCTGGGAAAGGAAACCTTGCTCTTATCTCCTATCACTGATTGGAGATAATGGTGGAGATTTCTTCTCCCAGCCTAGAAAGGAAGCCTTTCTCTAGTGCTGAGAGGGACTGTCTTTGGTTTGTGCAGAGAGAGGCAGGAGTGATCACTCTGTGCCTCTCATTGAAGGGAGCCCTATGACATAAGGGGCAGGGCTTTGGGGGAAGGGTGGGGCTTTCTGCAAGAGTGAACCAGAGCTGCAATGGTTGCCCATTCCTGCTTCTATGTGAAACGGAGTCTATGGATGTAAATGTTGTTTATGTAATTTATCCATTGTGGAAAAGATGCAGACAGTTTCTGTGAGTTGGACTTATGTGCATAGACACTTACACTTGTAGGCCCATAATGTGTGAATGCACAGATGACCACTCAAAGTTACAAGTAAGCAACCTGCATTTCATGTTCAACTCTTTTGTAAAGTAGAGGAGGATGCCTGTGCCAGGATTCAATCCCCAAACTCCATCTCAGGCATACACGACACATTCAGATTGTGTGTGAACAAGACCCCCTGGATGATGAATGTATTGCATTTCATTCTCTTAGGAAGATAACTAGAAATGGCAAGAGGTATAAGACATTCAATAAGAAATAGACAACAGTGGCACCTGAAGGTAACAAGGGAGTTATTAATCTCAGTAAAGAAAGCAGAGAGATTGTAGCAGTGGTTCTGGAGAGACGGGAACAAGTTATACAGTACACATGAAAGCAGCTGTGATTAGTGAAGCAATAGTTTTCCATCACCACTCAAGTGCTGATGACAGCATTACTCAGCAAGCTATCAGCACCTGCCAGATGGTGTTAGCATTATCCCATAGTGGAGCTTTTGTCTATCTCTTCGGTTATCAGCAATAATTGTCAGGCGTAAACAGAAAGGCTGCAAAAGCAGCCACCTTCCTCCATCCCAAGCAAACATTCTACACACTTAGGCTTTGAGATGTCATGTGTCTCAATTTAGTGAACTTGCTGTCAGGCTCCTTCTGAAGATATAATTAGATTGAATTGTTTGTTATTCTACAACAGACCATCATGGAATAAAAGCAGTGAGTTTAAAATTCTCTTGGTTTTTAAACTAGCTCATTTACAGTTTATGAAAGAGCCCATCTTAGTAACAATATCACAGCTGACCAAGAATTTGTCATCTAATTTCAGTACACCAAGAAAAACCAGTCAACATGCTAGAAGGAGTTCACAGGAAAATAACAAAGGGTACTCATGGTCTTACACAATCCTGGTGGGGCTATGTCTAGATCAATTTCAGCAACTACATAAGATTGATCTGGGCAGATGGTGACTGGGCAAAGAAGTTTATTCTACTCAGACCTTTTCTGACATTAAACAATAACACCTGTTCATCATCCAGAGGCCATTTCACCCATTTGCTTTATGGTTAAAGAAACATCCACAATATAATTGGGTGAACTTAGAGTGAAACCTTTGGGCTACTTCAAATGTTACCGATTTCATGCAGGGAACTACTTGTGCAAAGAAAAAAGCATGAAAGTTGAAAAAAGTGCTACTCAAACAGCACTGTGAAACTTTATAAAAGCTCTCCCTGTGGTTTTCTGTTTGTTTGTTTGTTTGGTTTTTGAAAGGCAATGGCTTTTAACAGGCAAACATAGATGTAGGTGCACAGCAGGATCAAGAATCTGAATAGGCAAGGAATAGGCTGGAGATAATCCAAACAGAGAAAGCAAATTAATCTGAAAGGTTCTGGGAATAGCCAAGGAGTTGTAGGGAGGAATGATTGACCAACCTGCCAACAGTCTCTTCCTGCCAGTCTTGCCAGTGGTTGGCCCACATCTGTGGTACCCCTATCAGTGTACACCTGGGATAGGAGTCCACCCATACCAGGCAGAATTTTCAAAGTCAAAAAGAATGGCCACGGTAACAGGAAGTAGCTAGCAAGTGTAGGCAGTAGGTAACAAAACAAGTACAACATCAGAGGGATAGGCGCCATGGTCAGCAGCAACTTCTTAATAAATAATCTAGATACTCAGGACTTGGTGGTGGCCAGAACTGCATTTGCCAACTATGCCTATTCCAAGAGAATGCAGGTCTGGACATGCTGACACATTTCTTAATTACATCACATCCGGATTACTGCAATGTGCTGTATATAGGTCTGCCTTGAGAGTACTTGGGAACTATAACTGGTACAGAATGCAGGGGCCGGGCATATAGGGAGCATGTAATTCCCTCGTTGAAATAGCTGTACTGGCCTCCTATTTGTTTCTAAGCAGAATTCAAAGTGCTGTTGATGACCTGTAAAACCCGGAATGGCTTGGAACTGGGATAGTTGGAGGACCTGCATGAGTCTGCCTATTGAGGTCATCCTTGGTGGCCCTCCTCTCTGTCCTAATATCCCCAGTAATGTTAGTTGGGACCTAGGACATGGCCTTTGTGGAGATTGCACAGCTGCACCTAGGCTTTGGGACTCCTTTCCAAGGGAAGCCCATCTCACCTCTTCTAGTGGCTTTCCACAAGTTGGTTTTTTTGTTTGTTTTTTTAAAAAAGGAAGGCATTTGGGCTATCAATTCCTGTCATTGAATTGAATTTTTAAATTTCTCTGGGTTTTTAATAATTTTTATTACTGCTGCATTATGTTTTAGTATATTCTTATACTGTAAGGGTTGTTTTAATTTGTTGATGTATGGTTTATCATTACTGTTGAGCTCTCTGGAAGAGAGCTCTCTGTTGAGTACCTTCAACACTCTGCTTTAAATAAATCAATAAATCTACAGGATCAAGTATAGCTCTCCAGGTGGCAGAGATATTGCTGTTATGAAGAGCAGATCTCAAATGATCCCACATTGGAGACCTCTAAAGTATTAATCCTAGAGTCAGAGGAGAGGAACCCATTCTCATCCTCAGAGATGTTTGCTGGAAGTCCCCCTCCAGCCTGTGTTTCAGATTTGGGAGCTGTCATACATTCTGGCATGGGTTCCTCTGGCCCCTGGTCACTAAGGGTTTCATGGCCCAGGACTTGGACCCTCTGCTGAAACAATGAAAAAGCAGCTCTTATTCATGGTACTAGGCAGCATAGAAGAAGGCCAGTCATTGGTTGCCCTAAAATTTGTTGGGCATTATCCAATGGTGTCATTCTGCTAGTGCAAATGATGGTGTGCTAATGGAAACTAGGTTCCAAACTATGCACAAAAAGAGAATCTAATTAAAGTTACATTTGTGCAAGTACTGTTGTGCAACTGTTTGTGTTTACACGTTATGCTTGCACAACGGAATGCATAAACACAATGAGCAAGCACTTGCACTATGGAAAGATTCAAAAGACCTCCACTAACACAGTATCCAATGACACTACTGGATACTTCCCTTACATTAAATCATTTTCTCTTTTACTCCACATTTTTGCCTGTGAGTTTAAAACTGTTTATTATATTTATGCCTGATAATCTTATCTTTCTCTCTTTCAGGATTGGGGAAAAACTGAATTCTGTCTTATGTAGCAAGCTGACATTTCCAAATTAAAACTAGCAGTATAGGGTATACCTATAATGCTAGAACAAAACAACCTTTGAGTTGCAGCTGAATTTACAGGAAAACACATGGACTTTGTTTTTCTTCAAGGAATGGCATTCGGCCTGTGTCTTCTCTCTCTTTGTAATAGCAAATAACAAGCAAAATCAAAACAATGTGACAGGAACCTTTAATATGTGTTAGTGGAAATGTGGTAGCCATTTAATGTAGCTTGTAAAAGTCATTATTATTTAGCACTGCTAAAAACACTTTTCCATGTCTAGAACAAGCAGAAGAACTATTTGCTTGGATTATATATTTTTTCATCCCTTGGACACTTATGAAAGAATTGTCTAATTTTCAGTAAGTTTGACTTGCAAATTTTGTTAGGCTTTTCTTTGGCTTTGATTTGTGTCAGCTCAGTAGTTCTGTGCAAAAATAGGATTTTTTTTATACCATATAATTTCATGTAGAGCTATTAATTAATGCCAGCAATCTTTTTTTTATATAAAGAAGCTGTGAAAAGCCAACTTTCATGTATTTGGAGAACACATGTTAAATTGCAAAATCTATTTATATTCATTATAAAATGAAATTTTCATAATTACGTTTTAACAAAAGAACACGATTTTCAGATAAATTGTAGTCCATAGGAGTGCTAGCTGGTCATCTAGACTCTTCTATATTTTTAAGTGCTGGATTATTTCCCCAATAGTATTTTTTTCTAATAATTACATCACTTACCTCAATCTGAACATTAATTAGCATGTAATGTTTGATACTGATTTTTCTCTTCCTTGTAGTAGTAAAATCCACAGTCTAAAAACTACTTGAAAAGGAGCCTTATCTCAGAGGTTTTCAAAATGTGTAATGGTGGGCCTTCAACGTTTGTTTGTATGTATTTAATGGGTTTATTTGTGGGACTAGCTAAAACAAAATAAAGACACATTCAGAAAGAGATTTACAAATAAAAAGGAACAGTCATATGCTGAATGCTTTTGTTTGAGATCCTAAGAACAGATTATGTACCAATACTCATATCAGAGCCTTGAAGCAGCTCTGTGTTCGTACAATTTGGCAGGCAGACAATATTTTTTATTGTGCAGTTGCTCTACCCTATTGGCAGAATTTTACAGGAGGTCTACATGTCATCGTCTTCCACTCTAACAGCATCACAATCTTACTAGGATAGAGGTTTAGTTTATTAGTTGCAGTTCATTGTTGCAGCCAGGCACTTATCTAGCCGATCCACAGCCTCACCCGATGACGGTGAAAAGGAGAGGTAGAGTTGTATGTCATCAGCATGCTGATGGCAACACACTCCAAAACTCTGAATGAATGACCTCTCTCATGTAGAAGTTAATTAGCATGGGGGACAAAACCAACCCCTGCAGAACCCTATGCTGGAGAATCCACCAGACCAAGCAATATCTCCCAAGTACCATCTTCTGGAGCCATCCGTCCAAGTAGGAGCAGAACCATTGCAATGCTGTATCCCCAGTTCAGACAATCACCCCAGAAGGATACCATGGTCAATTGTATAGAAAGCCACCAAGAGATCAAGGAATATCAACAAGGTCACTGTTCCCCTATCTCTCTCCTGGCATAGGTCATCATGCAGGATTACCAAGGCTGTTTCTGTGCCAGAACCTGGCCTGAACCTTGACTGAAATGGATCCAGATGATCTTATCCAAGAGCTTCCAGAGATGGGTCAGTAACCAACTACTCAAGGTCTTTGCCCAGGAAAGGAACATTTGCCTCTGGCCTAAAGCAATAATCTTCTGGGTTCAGGGGTATTCTTCAGGAGTGGTTTCACTACCACCACTTTCAGGCAGCCTGGGACCTTTCCGTCCTGCAAGGAGACATTAATCACCTCCCCTGCTCGGCCACCTGCTCCCTCCCTGCCAGATTTAATAAGCCATGAGGGTCAAAGATCCAGTATGTAGGTGGTTGCATGAACCTGTCCAAGCACCTCATCAATGTGCTCGAGCTCTACCAAATGAAACTCATCCAACGAAACAGGACAAGACTGCACTCTGGGTACCACACCTCTTTCACCTACAATAATAATCAAGTCTAAGTCCCAGGCAATGCAAGAGATGTTATCCTGCAAGTGCCTTGCAAACCTGTCATAGTGGGCATCAGATGGTTCCATGATCTCCTTAGGACCAGCATCTAAAAGCTTCACGGGACAACATAGAGAGATGCAGTAGAGATGGAAACTACATCCTAATCTTGCCCACTTGGGGCAGCAGAGAACAAATCTTTGCCCTCTTCTGTGTGCCAGCCCTTCAGCTATGTGAAGAATGCAATAATGTCTTCTCTTCTACAGGCTAAATATACCCAGTTCCTTCAACCTTTCTTCATAGGACTTGCCCTCCATACTGAAGATCATCTTTGTTGTCCATCTCTGAAACCATTTCAATTTGTCTACACCTTTCCGACCACAGTATTGCAGATGAGGTCTGACTAGTGGAGAATAAAGTGGAACTATTACTTCCTATGACTTAGAAACTATGATTCTACTGATGCAACCTAAAATTGCATTAGCCTTTTTGCGGCTGCATCACACTGCTGGCTCATGGTCATGTATTTCAGCAGAAGTGGTTAAGACAAATAAATGGTTCACCTCCCATTGAGGTCCGATTGAGGCCCATGCACCAAAGTCACAAAATATGTTCATCACTCCAGCACCTCCTTTTGTCATTAATGGTGACGTTGGCTAGCTACTATTTCCATCACCACCTCATCATGAGGGGCCAACTACAGTGTATGGTTCTGGATAGAACAGTCACCATGTGGCTAGTCCCACAGGGGTACACTGCTCACATAGACATTTATAGATACATGTGTAGAAGGTAAAACAACAATTCATCTCCTGCCCCAATCAAGACAAGCACAAATATGGTATGAACAAACGCCTGTGGAGTTCAACAGAAGTGCATCATGTGTACAATTCCTAGGTTGCTGCTCACTAGGTGCATGGTTTGTTTGTTTTTTACAAATGCTATTAAGTGGATATTAATGGGATGTGCCAAATGGCTGCAGTCTGAGGTGTTCGTGTTCACTGTACTCCTCAATGTCCATATGTCCCCTTCCTGCCCTAGAAAACATATTGGTTCTGAGTTATAGACCCAAACATTGACTCAAAGGATATGACTGGAGCCATAAATATGAACAGAGTGGAATTTTTCCTTGATACCACACACATTTACTGTCCACAAGGCATCCTTTTTAGGCTTTAGCTTCCTCTCCTCAGCTGGTATCACTGTTACAGCACTGCCATTAACAGCATGGAAGCAGTGACGCTGGCTGCCTCTGTGTCATTGTGAGGAGGAGAAGGCTTTCCCCTTTCCAGCAACCCCAACAGGCATTGCGGCTTTTGCACTGCCAATTAGCAGTGCGGAAGCAACATGCTAATTAGCAAAGGGAATTCAGCAGGCCAGGAGGAATTCGGCAGGGCAGGGGAGCACAGAGGTCACACAACATGTCTCTGGGGCTGCATGTCCATGGGCCACAAGATGTGCAAGCCTGGTCTAGGAGGGAAGGAGAGCTATTTGAAATTAATCTAGAGCAAAACACCTTGTTCCCCATTTTTCAGTGAATGCTCACATCGTAGTTTTAGGCATTCCTGTAGGAAAGGGGACAATCCTAGCTCATGTGCATTTACTCAGAAGAAAAGTCACAATGATTTCAAAAGGGTTTGCTCCATAGGAAGTGTACGTGTTAACTCAGAAATGTCCCACTTGATTAATAGGGCTTACTCCAGGGTAAATGTGCATAGGATTGCAGTTCTAATGTGCTATACAGAAACTACTCCAATTATTTCCACACGCATTGGAAAAATGATTTGGTGCTTTCAAAGCAGAAGCTACTGTTCTGAACGCAGATTTATGTTTGTATTTCAGCCTGCTTAATTGCCAGTGGAAAAGTTTTCCTAGGTAAATTGTCTCTCACGCATGCTGAATACTAGGGGTGTGCACGGACCCCCCGCTCCGCTTCACTTGCAGATCCGCCATTTTTCGGAGCGGGTCGCTCCGCCCCGCCCCCGCTCCGCCCACTTCCGCTCCGCTCCGCCCGGAGCTCCGGATCGGATCCGGAGCTCCGTTTTTGCCCCCCCATAGGCTTGCATTGAAAGCTAAAAAAGTAAACAACTTTTTTTCCGTTGAAGTTAGAAACCTCACGTTTGGCACCATGACACCTCATGGGCGTATACACACACACGCCAAGTTTCAAGGCAATCCCATCATCCCCTGATTTTTGGCGAATTTTTGAAAATCGGGCACCCCATTCACACCCCTTGGGATAGCTCCGTCAATTTGCATGTTACAAACCTCAAACTCGGCACCAGGGCAGCTTATCCATGTGTCCACATGCACGCCAAGTTGCAAGCAAATCCCATCATCCCCTGATTTTTGGCGCGGCTCTACCCTCTAACGCACCTCCCATAACCCTAATTCACACCCCTTTAGATAGCTCCGTCAATTTGCACGTTAGAAACCTCAAACTCAGCACCATGATAGCTTATCCACGTGTCCACATGCACGCCAAGTTTCAAGGCAATCCCATCATCCCCTGATTTTTGGGGAATTTATGAAAATCGGGCACCCCATTCACACCCCTTGGGATAGCTCCGTCAATTTGCATGTTAGAAACCTCAAACTCGGCACCAGGAGAGCTTATCCATGTGTCCACATGCACGCCAAGTTGCAAGCAAATCCCATCATCCCCTGATTTTTGGCATGGCTTAACTCACCCCAAATTGTCCCATTCTACAACTACGTCAATTTGCACGTTAGAAACCTCAAACTCAGCACCATGATAGCTTATCCACGTGTCCACATGCACGCCAAGTTTCAAGGCAATCCCATCATCCCCTGATTTTTGGGGAATTTATGAAAATCGGGCACCCCATTCACACCCCTTGGGATAGCTCCGTCAATTTGCATGTTAGAAACCTCAAACTCGGCACCAGGAGAGCTTATCCATGTGTCCACATGCACGCCAAGTTGCAAGCAAATCCCATCATCCCCTGATTTTTGGCGCGGCTTAAACTTTTTAACTCACCCCAAATCAAGTCCCATTCTACAACTACGTCAATTTGCACGTTAGAAACCTATCCTTTGGTCCCATGACAGCTTACCCATGTGTCCCCATGGACACCAAGTTTCAAGGCAATCCCATCATCCCCTGATGTTAGGGGAACTTTTGAAATTTGAACACTCCAGTATGTCAGGGATTTAAAGTTGCAATTGCAGACAGCTCAATGGGGCCAGTTCCAAGGCAATCCCAACATGCCACGAGATAACCCTAAATCTTCTGGCACATTTGAAAAAGGGATTATTGAATTTGATAAAGTCTAAGTGAGCGCAGGAAGGACTTCTCCCCTTAGTCAAAGCAAGACACATACACCATCGCTGCAAGGCGGGAAGGGGAGAATTATTATTATTATTATTATTTATTTATATAGCACCATCAATGGAAAGCAGGCAGGCAGCATGCATTGTAGTGCCGCAAGGATGGCTTGAGCACTAACGCATAGCAAACCAACCCATAAGTGGGCGCAAAGTGAGGCAAAGATGGCTGGTTGTTTCTTTCTAAGCCAGCAGTTACGCCTTGAGGGGCACAGAGGAGGACGATTGGGAGCAAACCAGGCACCAGGCGGGCAGAGAGGCAGGCAGAGTAGGCGAGGAGTCAGTCCTGGCAGATGCCCCACCACAGCAGCACCCCGGGGGAGGCGGGCAGGCAGGCAGGCAGGCTGCGGGCATTTCTGGGGGCACAAGGAAGTGATGGCTGGTTTCTAAGCCAGCATTGCAGTTAGTCACGCATTGCAAACGCAAACCATCCCAGCGAGTCGGTCACCGAGGAGGACAGGCTAGCAGAGGGGCAGGCAGAGTGACATGTCATAGATCTAGTATTGGGGAGGAGTCAGTCCCGGCAGATGCCCCAACACAGTAGCACCCTGGGTGGGCATTGGAAAACGCCATCTTGTGGGTCAATACTTCCCCCACCCCATGTCCTGCAGGGTTGCCTGCCTAACCCTTGTGGGGATGGGAGATGGAGAGCTTAGAGTGGCAGTGCCAGCAGCAGCCTTCGGCTTTCCCCTGGAACCAGTCGCCTTGCCCGCCTCTTTCCCCAGCAAGATCGCCTGGTGCTGCCTATGAAGATGCATCTTCATGCTGCTGGTTCCATAATGCCCTGTCGATGAACCCCTGCTTAGGCTGAGTTTGCAGTGGCGACAGACAGCAAAGCGGGGATCCGCTCCCAACTCAAAGTGGTCCCACACGATGCTTGTCTTTCGTTTCTGTGGTGACACCACCAATTGCCCGCCTGAGCTCTCTGGTGTTGCCACAGAAACAGGGGTGTGGGATGAGACTGGGGAGAGAGCCTCGGCCTGCTGCTGCTCCTCCTCAGCCCCCACATCCTGGAGGCCCACCGCCTCCTCCTCCTCCCCCCCCTCCACTGTGCTGAGGACCTCGTCTAGGTCCATCAGCGGGCTCGTGGGCTGAAAGGAGAATGAAGGAGTTGGGGATACTCCTCCTCCTCTAATGGCACTGCTGCCACGTGCCTCTTGCAAACGGGCACTTTTCCCATTCCCACCCTCAAAAAGAGAACGCCGGGCACAAGTTGCAGAAGAGAGTGGCTCTGCCTGCTGCTTGTCCTGCTTCTGTTTTGGAGCAGTCAGCCAAGGAGTTGCCCGTTTGAGTTTCACAGGAGGAGAGGAAGCCCTGCTGGCAGACTGAGCCTTGCTGCTTTCAGCACGCCTGCTTTCTCTTTTCATGATGACTAACAAAATATTAATACTACTAATACTATGTATAAGGTACTACTAAGAATATGTATAAGAAGAATATAATATGTTTAAATGTAGGGAAATGGGACAAGAACAATAAAATATACTACTACTAATATGTATGAGAATATACTACTAAGAATATCTACAAGAATATAATAATATGTTTTAGAATATTACTAATAAATGTAGGGAAATGGGACAAGAAATGGGACAACCACTACTATAAGAAGAACAAAATATGAATACTACTACTAATATGTATGAGAATGTATACTAATAGACTACTAAGACTATGTCAAAGAATATAATAATAATATGTTTAAGAATAGGGAAATGGTGTGCGTATGCTTTCCCCAAAATGCTCAATCTGTGGCTGCCTGTTGAACTTGACAAAAGCAGCCCACTCCGTCGAAGTTACACAGAGAAGAAAAAGAGAATCCAATTTTTTTGGTATATTTGGTATATAGAAGATAGAAGGAAACACAATCAGGATTTAAGAGAGGGGAGGGGGAAAAAGAACCAACCACTACTATAAGAAGAACAAAATATGAATACTAATATAATATGTATGAGAATATATACTAATGGACTATGTGAAAGAATATAATAAAATATGTTTAAGAATATAAATGTAGGGAAATGGGACAAAAAGTGTGTGTATGCTTTCAAAAGAAAGCTTTCACAAAAGCAGAACAGTCAGGCTTTAATACAGGGAAGGGGGGGGGCAACCAACCCAACCACACACTCCAAAATTCAAAAATAAAGTTTATATTAAATCAAAGTAAGGGGAAAACACAGGGCAAACTAAGCTACAAGTCAGAAAGAAGCAAACAAACACACACACGCGCCAAACTAAACCTATATTAAATTAATCTATCTCCAAAGCAGGAGCACTAGCTAAGTAAGTGTTCCCTCCACGAACGCCAACCCACAAAGAGACACAAAACAGAAAGTTCTCAGGGTGGGTCTGCCTTAGTCCCCCCTCCAACGCTGGGATTGGAGGAGGATGCTTTCTGAGGAGATGAATTCTCATCAGGATTGGGAGTTGAATGTGCCTGTCATCGCTTCCAAAAAAATAATAATAATAAAAAAAAAAAACCCAAACCCCGATTTTTAAAAAAATATTGCACGTGAACCACAGCACGCAGAAAGTTGAGAGTGGTCTCAAAATGACCCCCATCCACGACTCTCTGTGCACAAGAATTTTCAGAACGATAGCTTAAACCCCCCCCCAGTTATCCCCGATTCTTTCCCTCAATGCAATCCTATGGGCGAAAAGCCGAAACGGAGCCCCGCGGTTGACCCTATTTTTAAAAAACTTCTAGCCCGCGACCCGTACGATGCAGAAAGTTGAGAGTGGTCTCAAAATGACCCCCATCCACGACTCTCTGTGCACAAGAATTTTCAGAACGATAGCTTAAACCCCCCCCCAGTTATCCCCGATTCTTTCCCTCAATGCAATCCTATGGGCGAAAAGCCGAAACGCAGTTTGAGCCCCGCGGTTGACCCGATTTTTAAAAAAATATTGCACGTGAACCACAGCACGCAGAGAGGTGAGAGTGGTCTCAAAATGACCCCCATCCACGACTCTCTGTGCACAAGAATTTCCAGAACGATAGCTTCAAAAACAACGTAGTTATGCGCGATTATTTGCCGCAATGCAATCCTATGGCGAAATGTTTTCAAGATGGCGACCGGAGCGCTCCGACTGAACTCGGAGCTCCGAAAAATGGTCGCTTCTCTTCGCCTTGCTTCTAGGGGGTCCGCGGTCCGCTCCTACTCCGCCTCTGGGTAAGGCGGAGCAGGCCAATCCGCTACTGCTTCTACGCTCCTAATCGGAGCGGAGCACATCCCTACTGAATACTAACCAGTGACTATGATATCAAACTAGTGGCTGTGTAAACTTGTCAATATAGTAAATACTATTTATCGTTTCCAGTCAGGGTAAATTACTCTGACTCCAACTGCTTTGTTTACAGAGAAGTCCTGGCTGAAGACATGAAGCGCTGAAATGAGCAACAATTACCAGGAGTCACAATCACCCCTCACAACACACACACTTTAACGAAACTAGTTTATTAAGATACTTTATAAAGATTCAAACTAACATAGTTGGTGAGTCTTGGAGAGCTTTCTTCCACTGGCCAGTCAAAGTGGGGAACTTTGGGTACTCTCAAGTCTCTTTAAACAAAGAAAATACAAAGGATTTCCCTCATTTTTTGTTTCTTGAAATGTTTACAATGGCACATTATAGCAAATAAAATTCATTGTCCATATTTACACATGAATGAATTGAAGTACTCAATAAATCGCCCAATTTTCTTTTTCTTTTTTTTAATGCATAAGATTTCCTTCTTTGGTTCAAATGTAATAAATTAGTTTAAAGAGAATTGCATAACTATGAATTTTGTTTCCCCATTGTTCCATATTAAGAATATGTTCTGAACTCTAGTGAATGAATGAAGCCTTATTGAATAAGTCTTACGACCATATTATGGTTTCATTCAAATGTAAGCCTATGCGGCAGGGTCTCGCTATTTACTGTTTTACTCTGTACAGCACCATGTACATTGATGGTGCTATATAAATAAATAATATTAATAATTATTATTATTTCAAAAATCATGTGAAGCATATATAATTCATTCTGCACTAAGCATATATGAAATCATTTATGAATTGCATTTCTGATATCTTGTTAATATATGTGTCAACTAGACACACCTACTATAACTAGTTATGTGGGTTTTCTGGCAACTTTGAATTGGAATTTATTTGATGCAAATTAAAAGAAGTATCCATATTAGTTTTTTTGTCCCACTACAACACAAGTATTTGACTAGAAATATTTGAGATGGGTAATTAAATCACATTGAATGCAATTTAAATGTTATATTATGTATTTTAAAAATTGGAATACTTGTAAAAAATTAAAGACAATAGCATGTTTAGATGTGTGTGCACAGGGGGAAATACTGAAACTTTTTGACACATTAATAAATTTTAACAATCCACAGAACTGTGCATGATATCCTGACAATCACTCATTTACAACTTGAAAACTGCCAAGCTCTGTCTAATATTGTACTTGCAATTAGCATCCATTAATTGTTACTAATAAACTTATAAAAGTTTTTTGCTGCAGAGAAAGCGGTGGAAAAATTTCCATGCCATATCACTGACCATCAGTGATATAATGTGCATATAAGGTTTGTTTGGGGGTTTTTTTTGCACTTCGAGGACAATGAATTACAATTCCATAGTATCACTATTTTATATCAGTTCTTAGACTGGTGAAAATTGAAACATCATTACCATAGTTCTAATGAATCCATAGTTATCTGTGATATGTAATTTTAATTCCTTCCTTTGGGGAGGAACAATCGCTGAGTCAGTTTTCCTCTAGCAATCATGTTGCAAAGAGGGTATCTCCCAATTTGAGTAAGTTCCAGATAGGATGTTTTCTCGTATCTTGGAGACCTTGAGTGTTTTTATTGTGCAATTGCTGTTTCTCACAATTGTACGAAGTGTGCATGTGTGTCCAGATGACACTTTCATTGTGTGTAACCCTCCCATGTTTTCCAACAGTGTCCTGTCTTTTTTTCTTACCTCAAAATGCCTGTTAAGGAGTGAATAGCTATACAATACCTTTTGATTGCTAACGCTAAAAACTCTGTCAGGAAGCACCCTTTCCACATTAATTTTTATTTATGTATTTATTTAAAATATTGATAGGCCATCTTTAAGGGCAAGAGCCCTCCCATGGTAACTTACACAATGAAGTCCCATACAATGATGAAAGCAGCAAAAATTAATATAATATCTTTAAACACTAGTAATAAAACTTCTAATCCAGACAGTACTAAAAAAAGAAAAAATCACACAAAAATGTAGTGATAATAGCTTTCAGAAGCTTTGCACGACCCAGAGGAAACCCCCACTAGTATAGGGAAGTAACAGGGCAGAGCCTCATGCTAAGGGCAGGGCAGGAAGCAACAAGGACAGACAGTGGACTGAAGGAGCACAGTGGGAGCAACGGTGTGCAAGCTTAGTACAGGCAAATGAACATTATTCGATCAAAGGCTCTGGCTTCTGACCTCCCCATGAGTAAGAACATCACACATAATCTTACTGAGTGCAGATACGTAGGCAGAGCTTCTGCTAGCTGTAATATCTCTGAGAAGATTTTACTGTTTCATTTAATTTGGCTCCCCACGGACTTCCTGGGATGGCTGATACATGCCTATAAAGCCCTGCTGGGCAAGAGCGGCAGGAGTTTCTGATGCTCTTGCCTTGCAACTCTGTGGGCATGTGAAATAGTCAACAGAGCTCGACACTTAACACAATAATCAACAGTTGTGCAGATAGTCAACTCTGTGCACCATTATTTGTGTTGTTTATTTCTGGGAAATAACCAATCATTGTGTGTAAAACACTTGACAGATGACACAATAGTCAACAGTTGACTATTAAAGCAACGGCTGACTATTGGGTCGCCCGAATCCAGTCGTCTCCTTATGGAACTGCAATGAATGATGGCCCCAGACAAGTGTACCTGTGTGATACACATACAGTCATGTGAAAAAGGAAGTACACCCTCTTGGAATTGTGTGATTTTACATATCAGGACATAATAACAATCATCTGTTCCTTAGCAGGTCTAAAAATTAGGTAAATACAACCTCAGATGAACAACAACACATGACATATTACACTGTGTCATGATTTATTTAACAGAAATAAAGCCAAAATGGAGAAGCCATGTGTGAAAAAGTAAGTACACCTTATGATTCAATAGCTTGTAGAACCACCTTTAGCAGCAATAACTTGAAGTAATCGTTTTCTGTATGACTTTATCAGTCTCTCACATCGTTGTGGAGGAATTTTGTCCCACTCTTTCCTCCTTAGCATTGTGTTAACACACACCTGAATGCTCCAGACCAGCAAACTGAAAAAACGTTGGCCTTTATAGAAGTGGTCATACTTGCTGATGATCAATTAATCATGGGCATTTGGTTAGCAGCACCTGTCTGCTACTTAGCATCTTAATTCCTATGGAAGCAGCAAGGGTGTACTTACTTTTTCACACATGGCTTCTCCATTTTGGCTTTATGTCTGTTAAATAAATCATGACACGGTGTAATATGTCATGTGTTGTTGTTCATCTGAGGTTGTATTTACCTAATTTTTAGACCTGCTAAGGAACAGATGCTTGTTATTATGTCCTGATATGTAAAATCATACAATTCCAAGAGGGTGTACTTTCTTTTTCACACGACTGTATTTGTAAATTTGTCACATGCACACTATGTTTTTAGGTGTATGCTCAAAAAGTGGGGCGTTATTTAATTCACAGTAACCAGACTTTAGGATGTTGCTGCCTTCAGAAGAGGCCAGTTACAAACCTAGACACAAATGTCCAATTATCCACAGTTATACAGCCTTGATAAGCCCTAATCACACCTTGTTTCTGTAATTCTCAAATTTAACCTCAACCCTAAACTGTTCTGCTGTTGCCCTGCTTTACATTGCTATGTTTTTGTTGGCAGCAGAACCTCCAAGTCAAGAAAGGTTGATTACAGGCAGTAAATAACCTTAATCTAGCCAAACAAATATAAGCATCCTGAGCTCTATTTGTAGGTGTGTGTTTTTCTTTTTGCCCCTGTGTGAGCCTGTTCTTTATGTGGTCTGGGTATTTTTAGAACAATCCCAAAAACAGAATCAGCAGAATTGCAGGCTGTTGGGTAGATCTTTCAGTTTGCATAATGTTGCTTATTGGACCGTGGTAATGAAAAGTCCTGCCAAGGTTTGGCTGACAGCTCAGTGGCTGTTTTTTGTTTTTTAAAAAAATGTATGTTGCCTTTGTGTATACTGTGTTTTAAGTTTTTATATTTTGTATATTGTTTTTAATGCTTTAATGTTTTAATCTTTTGTAAAACGGCCAGAGTGCTCTGGCTATGGGGTGAAATAATAACAGCAGCAGCAGCAGCAGCAGCCATGGAATGCAACTAAAAGAACATTCTTTCAAGGCAAAGGCTCAATCAGAATCTTTCATCTTCTCTAAAGCGTTTGTTAAAAGGATCACAGGAGGGCACCTTTATTTAAGGTGAGGTACACACAAAAAGACTCTGCCATATAAGCCTCAGATTCTATTGCTTATATAAATGACACCTATTGAGCTAGTAACTTGAAACGTAGCAGCCCTAAACTACCTGATGAAGTCTGCAATTCTGAAAAATTTCAAACCAATCTAAATTGCCACAGATACAGCAAGTTAAAAAGGGAGGAATAGTTGCTTACAAGCAACAAACAAGCATAAGTCAACTCACGGAAGGATGCCTCTAGTAGTACAGTAAGATTCTGATGCTTCATAAAGCAATACAGAAACAGGACAATGTGGGCCATCTTTGCTGGTCCTGGGCACTCCATCCTCTGGATTTGGTCCTGGGGTTTTGGACCTGGAGCCTTCCACATGCAAAGCATGAGCTCTACCACTGAGCTCTGGGCTGCATCTCCAACCCTTTGAAGTAGGAGATGCTACTTGACATCCTTTTATCTATGGTGACCACATGGAAAGGAGGACAGGGCTCCTGTGTCTTTAACAGTTGCTTAGAAAAGGGAATCTCAGCAAGTGTCATTTGTATGCATGCAGCACCTGGTGAAATTCCCTCTTCATCACAACAGTTAAAGCTGCAGGAGCCCTACCCTCTTGGCCAGATACAAATGATACCTGCTCAAATTCCCTTTTCCATGCAACTGTTAAAGATACAGGATCTATGTCCTCCTTTTCATATGGTCACCCTATCTAAAGGAGCTATCCAAAGTACAAATCAAAGCCCCTGGATAGCTCCTTTAGACTTCTGACTGAAGCCCGGAGAGGATCCACTGCCCCACTGACATTGGTGCTACCAGCCTCTACTGTGCAGAGTCATTCTGGGATGTATATACAAATGCAGATATTGGGGTTCTATCACAGATGTAATTTGGAAGTTCTGAGTAGATACGTCTAGGATTGCATGGTTAATTTACTTCTTGGGCCATTCAGCTGGAATCCTCATTTTCTTTCTTGCATGGACAATTGGTTCGTTCAAAATAAATATTTCTCCATGTCTTCTTTATACTAAGACATCGTTATTAAACCATCTCTGGACATACCTTATCTGGGAGTCTTTGTGGTTCTTTTTAAAAAAATATCTGTGTGGTATATTTTATTTTCCATTAATTGATTTGTGCCTGCTATTTTAATATGCTTTTAACATGGTAGTTTATTCCTGCCATTTAGAGATAATAATCCTGTCAAAAGTCATTAGAAATCATTGCATTTCACCTAACCAAATGGATTTGTTTCTGCCTCAGCAAGCAGTCATTGGCTTCAGCTATGAAAGCCTCCAATATAGTGTGATGTCCAAACCTGAACACAGAATTGCTGTTGAATTCAGGAAAAGCTGCTTGTTGCTTTTAATAGCAGATGGAAACTCAACAAACAGGTTTTCACCTCAGTAAGAGACCTCTGGACCTATCTATTCTCCTGAGCTTGATCATCACCTCCCTCCCTCCCTTTATTTCTTCTGATTTATATTCTGTCTTTTCATCCAGAGGCACTCAAGAGAGCTAACAAAATTAAAAAGTAATATCTAAGATGTGAAGTTGTGAAAACGTGTGTGTGTGTGTGTGTGTGTGTGTGTGTGTGTGTGTCCTGTGCCTTCAATGCCCATTTGCATTCCCATATTAATTGCCAGTGTTAGGATTATTTCATCGCTGGGATGTGATCTCTGAGGGGAGCCAGGTGTGGTGGGGTGAAGCTAGAAATCAGGACCAAAAGACAAGCTGGGAGGCAGGATCTGGATCCAATAAAGCCACTGCTTTTATTCAAGTATCTACCATGTACCTTTGGCACATAAGGCAATTTCTGACATTAACATAAGTTAATATGTCCCTTTCTGTGAGTTTTAAAAAGAATGCTTGCAACACACACCTCACTTGGTCTGAAAGGCAACCTAGATATGGAACACCGCAAAGATGAGGCTCCTACCAGAAATATACAGTACAAGTAATGCAGCTTAAAAACTGGACACTGAGGCTGCTGAGGTTAAGAGCAGAGAGTGTGGAGTACCATCCCCATAATCTTTAACCGTAGGATATGTTGCCTAGAACATGTAGTCCAAAACATCTGGAGGGCACCAGGTTGCCTACACTTGAATGTAGGCAAAATACAGGACACTTGTGAATTTTATCATGTTGTGTATAGTGGCGCTCTCCATCTTTCCAGGGCTGGTGTCAAGGGTTGGTATGATTGGGCACTTGCCGAGGGTCCACAGCCCAGCAAGGGCCCTCTGACAAGCGCCCCATGGATTTGCTGCTCCTCTTGCTGGTTCGCTAGCCTCTCCCTCTGGCCCAGGGAACAGCGGTGGTGAGAAGGAGGAGCAGGAGATGCCACTGCCACCTTGCTCACTGGCTCTCTGCCTGTCAAGCATGCAAGTGGTAGCAATAATGAGAAAGAGGATGAGGAGCAACAGCTCCTGATGACAATGGTAGTGAGGAGGTAAACTACCTGAGGGAGGGGCCCATGGAGAGTGCCTTGCTCAAAGGCCCTCAAAAACCTGGAGCTGGCACAGAATACTGTAGGCTACATTTTCTGACTTTGGAAAGCATTCAACACTATTCTTTTTGCTTGGAAACCTTCCATAAATAGAAAGATTATAGAGCATCCTTATAGTGTAGCAGTTGCAGCAAAATGCTGAGCATCAGAACTTCTACCCCTTGTCACTGGCACCGATGTGTGTAACTTTACGCAAGTCAATCAATAACTTTTGACTACAATCTGCCCATCCAGAAACCTGAAAATGACAGCTTCAGGAGTTACTTTAATCAGAGTTGTCTCACTTAGCCTACAACTATGCAAATGTCTTCAGATGACAAACTACTCCATCAAGAGTTATAGTAGATAGTTAGCTGTGTTTTGCTCCCAACTGAAGGAAAGATAAGGATGGGCTGTGGGGTTGAAAGCTGTTTGCATTAGTCTCATGTTGTCCAGACCTGATGCTCATAAAGCTGTTTAAACAGAATCTTCACAGTGTGAGCTGAAATATGACCATACAATTCTTCCTGTGCCTCTTGGAACAGGGACATTAACCCAGTGAGCACTCAGAGCCACAAGGCCGGCTCTGCCTCACCGAGTGCCATGCCCCACCTCATGGTGTGCAACCGGCAGCTCAGCTGGACTCTGACCCTGGTGATGGGGTATCTCTTTTACCTCCTCTTGGGGGCCATGGTGTTCCAGCTGCTGGAAAAACAGGCAGAAGCCAAGAGCCGGGACCAATTCCAAATAGAGAAGCTCAAGTTTCTGCAAAACTACACTTGTCTGGATCGACAAGCTTTGGAGCAGTTTGTGCAGGTAAGAGGAGCAACCAGGACCCACTCAAGGAGCCAACAATGAGGACATTGGCATTAAGTGACTTAATCTGTGGGATGGGCGGCTGGTGTGTGGAGAGAATCTTGGCATGGGACAGGGGGTTGGACTTGGTCTTCCATTCTTTCCAGCCCATGGATGCGATCATTCTCGAGAGAGTTTGTGGCTTTGAGGGTTGAAAAACAGTTAACCAAGGCCAGCAGAGAATGCCCAGAAGGTTAAAAAAGGCAATACACTAACAAGAAACTGGTGCTGTGGAAACCACTTTTACACAGCATCCATTTTGATTTATTCCTGGCTGCCAGGGCTCTGTGGTTTTATTTAGTTTGCTCTCTGTGTTCCGAACTCTTATTCAACATTTGCCAACGCACGTAATGTCTGCCTTGAAATAATACTATCATCTCAGTTCTTCCATTTTATCCCATGAAAATATTTATTGTAAAACAAATAAATAACAAAAATAGGTATGTTATTACAGCAAAAGCCTCTCTTCAGAATCTTGTTTTGTTGAGCAAGACAAATATCACTAGGTGAATGTTGTAATTTTCTACCATTCAAATTTCAGACTTTTCTAGGTGGGAAAATGTTTTTTCCTCTTTCTTTTCACGCCTCTCCAACCCCTGGGAAGTGCATTCGTTGCCACTGTGACAACTATGTGTAATACAGTTATTCTAGTGTCATGGTCACATCACTTGGTGAACTTTTACAATTTATTATATGATTAATCTTTATTATTACCCATATATTTATTTGATAAATTCTACTAATTTAATGTTATTAATTTCTTAATCTTTGGAAGTTAAATATTCCCATACAATGCAGGAGTGTGATGTAGTTTTTCTTCTTCTTTCTAAATAGAGGTTGTTGTAAATCTTTCTCTGCCCCAAAACAATTCCTTGCTGTTTTGTGGTTTTGTCATGTTATCGTAGATTGACTGTGTACTCTCCCTCCTGCACTAACGTGCACTAGCAGATGCACTACAATTCTGTGTAGTGAAGACAGTGTACTACTATTAGTGAAAAAGAACTGTGTGAATATTATGCAAAGGCACAAATGTAATTGGGGCATAAATGTGTGCGGAACATCTTCCAAATGTCTGAAAGTGACTGTAGCTCATGACACAGTAAAACCAGTCACAAAGCACCTCTTCTTATTATGATGTTTAAAGGTTCTTTGTGCAAAACTTTGTAATGCTATAAGTGGCTCATTAACCGGCTGTAATAATCATCATTAGAAATCTTTAAATCAATGAAAGCTTAGCCACGCTCAGGTGACATGGCACACAGTCTGACAGCATAGAGGGAAGGGTGTTACAGTTGTACCCACTGGCTCCAAACCTCACCTGTGTGCAGACCTTGTGAATGGATTCTATGCATATACAAACTATATGGATATTTTCTGCAGATACGTGTACAATTTTGCACACAATCTATGGGCTCATCTACACCAAGTAGATATTCCACTATGAAAGTGGTATGAAAGCAGTATATAAAATGCAGGAGCCACACTACTGCTTTATAATGGGACTGAAGTGCATTGACAACTGTTGGGGCCCATGACACATACCATATACTGCTTTCATACCACTTTCATAGTGTTATATCCTGTTTCGTGTAGATGTATCATGGTCCCCAACAGTTGTCAGTGCACTTCAGTACCACTATAAAGCAGTAGTGTGGCTCCTGCCTTTTATATACTGCTTTCATGCTGCTTTCATGGTGGAATATCCTGCTTGGTGTAGGTGAGCCCGATGATACATGTGTAAAAAGGATTTTTTACGTGTGTAAAAAGAATCTTTTAAGTAGTGCTTTTTTGGCAGATTTGTTTAACACACACACACCAAGGGGGATTGGTTTATTGGTCGCACAAGAATTTTTAAAAATGCACACAATTATTACAGTGGGAATTAACTTGGTGGTAATAGGGATCAGATGAGCTTCAATAGGGAATTCATTAGCTCACATGTAACTGACATAACTGTGCATACTAAGCATATGAGGCAAAAGAGCACTCTGGCAGGATCTACACTGTTGCTTTATAACGGTTCATAATGGTTTTTTCAACTGTTGGGGCCCAGGACACATTCCATATACAGTTTTCAAAATGCTTTCCTGCTTGGTGTAGATCTGGCCATAGAGACCATACAACTCCTTACACACAGGTTTTAAAAGTGGGGCAATTAGGTTACGGAGCACCAACTTGATGTCTAAATTAAGGGCTGTGGCTCTTAGAAACTAGGCTGCAGCTGCACATGCCCTAGATAGGTTAGACTGTGGTTTGGGAGTCCTTTCAAGGTTGGAGATAAGCAAATTGGAGTTCTAAGACTTCTGGGAGAGAATGTGAGGAAGGAGAAAATGATGAAATCAAGAAAAAAACCACAGGAGATCTACAGCAGTTTGTTTTGGAGCACAGACGTAGTCAGGTGACTAGCACGTGCGCTGGGTCACAGTGGCATAAAGGGATGAGTACAGCTTTAGGGAAAGGTAATCTAACACATACCCAATGGTCCTGACATCCCACGGACCTGTTTCCTAGTCCTCCTTGTTTCCTTCCCCTTCCAGATCTTTATTATGAACAATTCCTAACCTATCAAATTTCTCTGAAGGCTTTTGGCAAGATGGAAAAGAGGGACTGAACTACAAGAAGGACCCTAAAGGTAGCCTGGCTGCAATCCACTCCGCTGGTACTCCAGGAATGGCTGCTTTTACACAGCTGGGTTTCCAGCCAAAAGTTAGGTTCAAAGATAGAACAAGCCTCTTCAAGCGCACACACAATAGGAAAGTGGTAGCAGAGGTGGAGGCTACAAATTGTAGGGAAAAGGTCTCCAGAGGATAGGCCAGAGTTCAAAAGATACTTTTCCAGGGATCCCAATGGATCATCCTGAAGTTATCGCTGGAATGCAAAGGGGTTCTGTGGGTACCATGGGAAAGGGACCCTGGGCAAGGCTCCTAGCTGTTGAGTATTGGGCCTCTACTTCAACAGAAGCAGGGCTCAGGTGGACAGAACTGGGTGTTCTGGGGTGCTGGGGATGGGGAACTGTGGTAGGGCTGCCTGGCAAAGCCCCAGGTTCTATAGCCGGGGAAGTGATTTCAGCAAGAAGTGCAGGTTTGAGAGCCAATGGCCAGAACCAACTGGAGGGCAGAGTGATGGAACCATCCAAACAATGAATACTATGCACAAGACCCAGGGGTTTATATAATATTTTAGGCAAAACCAAACCTTAGGGGGAAATACCCTGGCCAGGATGAATACCAGCATTAACCAAAAATACCAGAATTCCCTTGCTAAATCTAACCAAAATGGGCTTTTATCTGTCAGATTCACACTGAACAGTAGTTATATAACACCTCTGGGGTATATGATACTCTCTCTAAGTGTATTCACCTAACACCTGATCAAGACAAGCTGGAGCGTGTTCAGAGGAGGGCAACCAGGATGATCAGGGGTCTGGAAACAAAGCCCTATGAAGAGAGACTGAAAGAACTGGGCATGTTTAGCCTGGAAAAGAGAAGATTGAGGGGAGACATGATAGCACTCTTCAAATACTTAAAAGGTTGTCACACAGAGGAGGGCCACGATCTCTTCTCGATCCTCCCAGAGTGCAGGACACAGAATAACGGGCTCAAGTTAAAGGAAGCCAGATTCCAGCTGGACATCAGGAAAAACTTCCTGACTGTTAGAGCAGTACGACAATGGAATCAGTTACCTAGGGAGGTAGTGGGCTCCCCCACACTAGAGGCATTTAAGAGGCAGCTGGACAAGCATCTGTCAGGGATGCTTTAGGGTGGATTCCTGCATTGAGCAGGGGGTTGGACTCAATGGCCTTGTAGGCCCCTTCCGCTATTCTATGATTCTATGAAGATGCCTCCCTTTCCAATGTGGGGCAGTCCTTTTCACACAGCTAATTAGCTTACATTGCTGAATCTTTACCTGCGTACATGACCAGAAGTTCATGGGGCCCCAGAGCAATCACTAGTTGAAATTTCTCCCACCCATTCCAACTAGAATCATCAGTCCTTCCTGCTTTTGCTTCCTTATGGGTGCCAGGCAGATTTTCTTCTGCACAATATTCCCAAAAAACTGGGGTGAAGTTTCTCCTGGGGATTTGTGCCCAGCAGCCTACCAACAGCTTTGCAAATATGCAAGAAACAGATCACACAGAAAAAATATATGTGCACTCTGTGTGTGTGTATGTGTGTGTGTGTGTCAGGCTTCTGCTATTGGGTGGTATAGAACTGTAATAAATATATAAATAAGGCCTGTTCACAAATTCTATTCAAAATGCAGAGGTCAGGGGCAAAGCCAACAACTGTGATCCTGGTCATGAGTCTCCTTCCTCTCCATAGATTTGCAGGTGCCTCATCATGTGTACAACACTCTTGCCTTCCAGTTTTTCATTTTGGTTACTGAAGGGCTTAATCTCTCTAACAATTAGTTTAGAGATTTAATTAAAATAATGGGGAATTTTTATTCTTCTGATTTATCATTAGGCCAAATAACACTGCCTTTTGCCATAAACTCTTTGCTCAGCTGCTGCTACATCCTCAAAGCATTTGCCCACTACTCTCCATGCAATTCCCCCTTTTCAAAAAGGGTTAGGGTTAGGGATGTTTGCGGGTCTTTTACACAATGTCATCAATGTCCAGGGCCTCTCCCATGCTTTAGACCTTTGTCTGGGTTTTTGTAAGATCGGAGAAAGCCTGGCATTTTTTGTAGAAACACGACAATGCATTTTCTTGGTTAAAATAAAACTTTGGACATTAAATAAGCATAATTTAATAAATAGCTGAGGAAAGCATAGAGATAGGGTGGGGTGATATGCATGTTTCTGCATGTCTATCTGACAATTGGGCTTTCCCAGTCTTTACCAATAGTAAGTGAATGTCCAGAACTATGCCTAATATTTAGCTCGGTCTGAAATTAGTGTGGGAAAGAATTGCATATGAAGTAGTAAATGTCAATGCTATGATATAAAGAATAATAGGAGATGAAATCCTACATGTCATTTTAACATCCCAACTTTGCCATTTAGTTTGAAAATCCTGGCAGTTTCAGGGAAAAGGTGGCTGTGCTTCACCCCTTGAAATGTTTTTATAGGATTTTGTATCACTTACTTGGGTTTTCACTTGAAACCGCAGCTTCAAGACATTAATCAAACTCCAAATTGTTACCATTTTATTTTCCCCAATGCTACATTTTGAATGGAAGGCCCTGGCACATTCCTGTCCAAAGACAAATGATGTAGTTCAGCCTCTGAAAGACTGAGCATGTTCTACTCTGTTACATAAATAAAAATTTAGTAAAGCCAGCAGTGCTGCCGTCAATAGGCAAATCAACATTGTGGCATAGCCATGCTGCCAAGGATTAGTATATTTTCTCTAGTGCTGGCTGAACTGGGGGGGGGGACACTAGAGGGCACCAACATTTCAGCTACAACATAACAGCCTTTAAATTAGTATCTCTCACATGCCAACAGAAAACCTCCAGAACCCTATTATATAATGTCAGGTGATGGGAATCCTTATCGTCATCCTTGGCTTTATGCTATTGTACTTTGACCAAGGCACTTGTATGATGTGGTCCTGGCTTTTGCAAAGTTATCACTCAGCATCTTTGAATTTGCAAGGATGGACCACTGCAGTGTGTAGCCCATCCGCTGGGTCAACCTGTTGGCACATCTCTAATTTGTTGTGGTCTGCAATAAAGTGGCTTCAAAAGCAAAGACCTTTTCTTGGGCCACAGCCAATGCCAACCTTGGTTCAGCCAGGACACAGCATTGGACTGCTTAATCACAAACTCCATAGATAAGATAACAAAATTGCAGGCAGCTGTGTCGGTCCACTTGACAAAGTACAAAGACAACAGTAGCATGATACTTTTATTATGACCAATTAATAAGTCACAAAGAAATAAACTTTGCAGTTAATCAAAACTCTTCATCAGATTGGATATTGAGGTGACAAGTTATCTAGGAAATTCCCAAGAATACAACATTCAGTTGCAGCTCTACAATGCAAGATATAATGTCCTCATATACCAATTTTGTTTGTAAAGCAGAATCTTTGAATAATCACAGTGCTAGTGACAGATATGCTGTCAGTAATCCATTTCATCAAATACCACAGAATTTCTCTACGCACAGGAAAAATCCCAAGCCTTACCGTGGCTTTCCTCCTCCCAGTAATCCCACCACGGCAACACGCTCCTTTACATGCAGTCACGTGATTTATTCCTTCTTAGAAAGTCCCCTTGTGTTTTAATGAGACAGCACCACCTAGTGGTAGATAGATCCCACTTTTTCTGGGTATTACTACATTGAGTGTCTCTACACTAAGGGAAATCACATTGTTTACCCAGGGCTCTTGTGCTTCCTGGTTCTTGGTGTGATTAATATGAGCTGATTACACCAGAGGAGAGAGGAAACAAGGTGAAAGATCCTCTTGTTTCCCCGGGGCTCCTTAAAGGTTTGAACTGAGGGAACGCCTCCCTTCCTGGCATTTGTGCAAAGGAGGGGAGGGGAAATCTTGTTTTCCTTGGTTAACTTGTGTTGAATTGTTTCCTCACCACCCCCAGGAAAGCCAGGACTTACTTCTGTGTAGAAAGAAGACCCTCAGCACACTTAGTTGGGAGTAAACCCCATTGAACTTAAAAGGGCACTCTTGGTGGGGTGGGGGATCAGATCTGCCTCACTTTGTTGCAGGGAAGTATTTTACCCTTTTCCCTTGATCACAGACACGTCCTTCCTCAGCAAGGTCATAGTGCAACCCTAGCTCTACACACTGCCAATTTTGCTCATGTGAAGAAGCCCATTATCTGTGTTTTTTTCCAAATGTGTGATTTTCAAGGGATAGTGTGGGAGATATCCTGGCGGTTAGTGACATCGTGTAAAGGACCCCCGAACTTTCACGAGTGGCCAATCACAAGTGTGCTATGTGTATTGCTTGTTTAGAGAAGCTCTTAATCTTAAGGGAAGCCCGCACAGCAATCATGGCAATTGTTTGGGGCTGTTGATGGGATAGCCTGTTTCTGTTTAGGATCTTCTAACTTGATTGCATCAAAATATAATTAATGTTTCTCTGTGTAGGAGTCAAACTCCGTAACATGCTACAGAGCAGCCATTTTGAAATTTCATGTTAGCTCAGAAAATTGTGTTGGCTCCTCCTGACCATTCAGCCTCATCAAGATCCCATTCATTTTACTAGCTAAAAGTGTTTATGTTGGGTCCAATGATGCCCTTTCATTCACAGAAGTAGTCCTTCAACAAGAGGAGTTTGCCATGAGCAAAAGCAGGGAGACAATTTCACTGTTTTTTCTTGTAGCTTCCTGCACCACCTTCCATGTTAGTCAGGAGGGTCCACCAACCCTCTAGAGGAGACTGAGGGGTAGACAGGGTAAGGGAAGGGGGAATTGGCAAAAGTTGCTTCCCCTTTTCTGTTCACTCTAGATTGAAAACCTTTCTGTTAATGAAAGGTTTGGGATCACTTGATTCAACCCAGTCTGTTCAGACATGAGAAATGCAGTCAATCAGGAAGCTGGAACACAATTTCATGATAACACTAGGAGCTACATGTCATCAACATTTGACAAGTACGTTTTCCATATCTTCCCCAATCCATCCTAACCCTTTGTAAGTGCCCCCTTCTATCAGCCATACAATTTAAAGCCTTTCTACACAAGGCATTTATTGTGTGCTTGTGATTCCTCACTCACTGTAGTTTTCAGGTGTTTTACATGACATCGTCACCCTCCAGGATGTCTCACATTCTTTGGAACAATTTTAGTGTCTGGGTTTTTTTTCCCTAATGAGGAATGTCTGGGTTGTCCACAAATGGCAACATGAACCCCTAGTGTATTTTCACAATTCTGCTATACTACAGCACCATCTAGTGGTAATGTAATGGAACATATAGAAAAGCAGAGAGAGAAAGAAAAAACAGGGGGGAAATCATATATAAAGAGATGATTTTACTCCCACAAAGAATCCGGAAGCAGAAGCCTTGGTAAAGTGCTAGGTTAAAAGCCACATGTAGACCACAGAAGCAATGCAGAGGTATAACTGCAGTTGTCCAAAAGTTCTGGTCTCAAGTAAGAAAGTCTAGTCATGTAGAGAAAGCTACCCCAGACCATATTGCAGCCTTTGTGGGATTTTTCACATGTAGGAAACCACCTTATTAAGCGCCATCAGATTCATGGTATATCTAGCAGTACTGCTTACAGTGGCTGATTTGCAATGGTCACTCTCAAACCAGGAATATGAGGGACTGAACATGTTAAAGGGAAACAGGAGGGACTGAACCAGTGAAGTTACCCATGTTCTTTACTACACTCACTCCGTTGCTGATATGACAACAGTCTTCTTTCCCTTCACCTAAAATGTTTCTACTTCAGGTCATTATGGAAGCCTGGGAGAAAGGTGTCAACCCCGAAGGGAATTCAACCAATCCCAGCAACTGGGACTTTAGCAATAGCTTCTTCTTTGCTGGGACTGTTGTCACCACCATAGGTAAGGTGAGCTGTTGTGTTTTATTCTGTAAATCTTTGGGTTTTCACAATATTTTCAGGGAAGAGCTGAATCATGTGTGACTGATGGTCTCAGACATCGAAACATGCATTTAAAAAGCCATATATTCAACCAACACCCATTTTTATGTGTACCTTTTCCATGACTAATTGCCTAGTCCTGTAGAATGGGGTGGGGTGGGAAATGTCAATTTTGCACATGTAAAATCTACTTTCTACATGCACATGGAAGTCTGAAATGCAGAGCATGAACCAACCAAAATTAAGTATTTTAAGGCTGGAATACTATGCATGTTTAGATAGAAAAAAATCCTGTAACTTCCAGCATACCTCAACCAACCATACTGGCTGGAGGATGTTAGGAATTGTAGGGCTTTTTTCTGTCTAAAAATGCATAGGATTGCACCTTTGGTTTTCTTGATTTCAACAAGAGAGTGACAGATGTCCTACAAATCATTGGTAGTGCTTAGCTTTGATTAGATTGTGGCTCTCATCCATAGCTTGTGTTACACGTCAAGTCAAGTGTAGGCATTAGTTTCCCCAATACAGAAGGAACATATAGAGAGTGGTAAAGCAAATGTTGAGACCTATTGAGAGTGTGTGATTCTTTTCTTTTTGCTTTTCTGACAGGTTATGGGAACTTGGCCCCCAGCACAGTGGATGGGCAGGTGTTCTGTGTATTTTATGCCTTGTTTGGGGTGCCCCTTAATCTGGCATTTCTCAATCAGCTCGGAAAAGGGCTCAGCGCTCACCTGATCAACTTGGAGAGATGGGTCCACAAGCCAGGCCGAGCCCGGGTACTGTTGCTCATTTATTATCGTTACGTTTTCATTACTTTTTCGAGATGATTTTTGTGTATCATGTTAAGGCAGGTGGGGTTCTCCTGGACTCATTCTAAGTCATATGGCTGTTGCTTCCACTCCTTGGCCCAGGGAGGTCAGGAGCATTGACTACTTTTGGACTTGGGGAGGACAATATCATAACCTACGTTGAGTTGTCCATCCTTTCTGAAAGCTCCAGGAGACATACTGCACTTGTTGTCATGGGATGAAACTGTGGAGGATTCTCATGGAAGAAATAGGACCACTTCATCATTAAAAGGGTCAGATTGCAGGCAACTGGGGCAGCAAGCATGAACAGGAAGAAACAAAGGGCCCATGCTGAAACTCCTGAAGTCCTCAGGTTGGATACCAAGAGAGCAGGAGCAACGTAGCCACCTCAGCTTCCTGGGGTTTTCTCCATCCCTTTTCCATTATCTATTTGTTCTAAGGAATAGTGGCTGATGCCTTGCCTTGAATATACGACAGGCACCTTTACAAAGTTGATAAGACACGAAAGAATATTGGGTCTAACACTGTGTTTCTCAGATACCACCAGCCCAGTCTATCCCCACTCACCTGGCTGCTACACACCTTCTCTCCTTAAAATATTTCATTTCAAATCTGATGCCACTGGGCCTGGAAAAGAGATTTAGGGAACCTTCAGCCAATGGCCCATAAATGTGGTTGCCAGGGGTGACAGAGCAATCACATAGCACTGGGGTTTTCTGTGTTTGACGCTTGGGAGGTGCAATCCTATATATACTGAGCTGCAAGTAATTCAAGGGAACTTACTCCTAAGTAGACATGTAGAGGCTAGCACTGTTGCTCTCCCAGTGCACATCAAGACTTGAAATTCTGGAAACAGGGCGCAAGACTGACATTTCTTGGTTTAAGGTCATAATTCAGAGGGAATGGCACTTTGGGGAATTTGCCACAAACAGGTTTTTCTACTTTGCTTTGATTTAGTAGCAACGAAGTTGGAACAAAGATCCTGTTCCCCTGGATTCACGGGAATTGCACATCTTGAATTTGTTCTAGCTGTTTTCCAGAAAAGGAGTCGAGGCGCAAAAGGGGACAGGACTCCTGCCCCTATAAAAAACTGGAGAAGAGGGAACTTCAGCAAGAGTAGCTTACATAACAATTTCCTCTTCTATACAGACCTGTCTAATTTTGTTTCTGCCCATCCTATTCCCAAATCATGAACTTTATCCAGACTACCAAAAAAACTGCATACTTACGTTATTGACCTTGGTTGTATCAGCAATCTGTCTGCTTCCTTCCTAATTAATCTTTGCATATACATGTCCATAAAATGTTTTCTGGATGTCAAGGCTGGGGGTCCCCACTAGCATACATCTGCCCAGAGTCTGTGGAAGAAGATGCATAACCTACACCTTAGAAAGAAAACAATTCCATAGGGAACAGGACTAAGAAAGAGCAAGAGAAATTTTAGAACTCAAGATAATTATTATATTTATTAAAATTTATTTTTATTTTTTAAAAAATAACCTTCTCTACGCCTAATGTGCTTGGGGTTGCTCCAGTCTAGATAAAATGCAAACATCTAAGTATCTGTTCATGGAAAGAGGCTTGCATTATTATTTTTATGCCCTCTTTTTTATTTTGTGAGGGTAAGATGCTTACAAAAGGTATATTACAACCATGATCAATTTACACAGTCACAAGGAGTAGGCTTTTGGTAGCTTGCACTTGGGACCTGTAGCCTATGACAGCAGCTTTTAGACAGCACAGTTTGTGAACTCTCTGATCAGCCGGATCAAGTCATCTCTGGCAGAAGCAGGGTGCTACTGAGTTGCTGTTTTCCTCCTTATGTTTTTCAGATGGTTCAGACCCTGACAATGGTGTTCTTTCTGACAGCTGGGACTCTGCTTTTTCTGGTTTTTCCACCCATGATCTTCAGTTATGTTGAAGGCTGGAGCTATGGAGAAGGCTTCTACTTCACCTTCATTACCCTTAGCACCATCGGATTTGGAGACTATGTAGTAGGTAATGGAAAGAGTGGTGGTGACTTATTCTGACTCTGAGAGGCCTCTCTCTTCAGTGTTGATGAGGAGGAGCTCCATTGTAAACGGCGCATGTAACGTCTGGATTATGCATGACAGCCCTACTAAAATGGCTATTAAGTGCCAAATATATGCAAATATGTTCAGTCAAATTCTTTCATTCCCTAATAGGGCCTGTTCAGACATGCTAAGCCATGGTTAGGCCGCTAACCCTTCTGCAGCAAATGGTTAGTGAGTGTGTTTCAACCATGGTTATGCAGCCACTATGGTCAGGAATGGTTCACACGACATGCCAGGCCATAATGTTTAGCTCAAAATGCTTAACCACTGTGGCTTAGCGAGTCATCTGAACAGGGTCAGTGTTTAACTAGCTGTGTTAGGAATTATGGAACCAGTTTTGGGAGGGGCGGAGTCTGATAATACCATGTGGTTTTCTCTTTGCTTCCTACCACAAATGGCTGTTCTTGTTCTCTATTGAATCTGCTTTGGAAGAAAAGGAATCCATTCCGTATTCAGAATGGATTTCCTCAAGTAAAACAACCTTCCCTCACTGGGGTAGCTTTTGCCCATCCACTTTTGCATCCACTTGCACTTGCAATTTGATCTTGCAATTCCCATAGATTGGGGCAGCAAATTGCCTTTTGTAGACAAAAGCCCCATGCTTGCCCTTGCTTAATCTAGAGTTATCAATTCCTCTTTCTTCAAGTCTTGCTTCCTGCATTTCTGTTTCATATTAAAGCTGAGCCAGCAACATGTGAAACACTTCTGCAGATGTGCCCCTAATGCCTCCCCCCCCAACACTCAGCTAAAGAACCAGGTTGAGGTTACATGTACCCCACATTGCCTGTGTTTTGGCCAATCGTGTTGTCAATAGGCAATGGTTCTTTTGGAATATTCAAAGGCAATGAACACACCGAGTGAAGGAAAGACATTTATTTAGCTAAAACAAGAGAAAGCAAAGGCAATACATTCAAAGCATAAAGCATACATTCCTTTATGATTTGAATGTATGGATTGGCCTACTGTGAAGTTCTGAGTCACAAACCTCCCTCAGAGTTTTGTGGTCTCTTTCTTCCCCCCTCCCAAATCTTCCCAGAAGCTGGGAGAAACAAACTAGCCTCCATCACTAGCAAGCAGCCAAGTCAGGTGGCGATAGTCAGCTACAGCTGTCCTTGGTAGACATCTGAAGCTAGAGGATGGGGAACCACATCTAATTGAAGAGGTGTAACACAGAAGGCCCTCTAGGCCTGCGAAAGAAGTCCAGGTACAGACGTGAGCTAGACTCTCATGTCGATTAGGCATGGAAGAGAAAAATTGTGACACACCACCCACGAGCACCTCGATAAACAGCTTGCTTGCTCCCTCTTGGTCCGTCAGGGGAGGGACCATAGCTCAATGGCAGCACACAGGTTCCAATCCTGGCATCTCCATTTAGAAGGAATAGGTAACAGGTGATGGAGAACACCAACCTTAGCCTGACAGCAGCTGCTAGTCCGATCAGACAATACTTGGATAGACAGACAAATACTCTGACCTGGTATAAGGACATTGGTGGCTGTTGTGTTGTACAGGCCGTGGCTAAATGTAGCAGTCGTTCCACATGGACCCCACTTACATTGGCAGTGGTAAGGCCAGCGATGGAAAGTAACAGAGTGGGAAAGTTGGCAGAGTTTATAGGCCAAGACAAATGGAAGATTGACATATCCAGGCAGACCACACACATTTTGCAAAGGGCAAATAAAACCCAGACCTATTGTGCATGTGCAGAAGAAAAACACATGGTTTCAGCTCAAACCATGTATTCTGGAAAATGTCGTGCCATCCCTAATGTGTGGGAAATGCACTGGCTTACATAGGTGGAGTGCCTGCTCTTCACCTTGCATGGTTTTGTACATGTGTGCACATGTGCCTTGAGCTCTGAATGTGTGTGCATTTGTGTTCATCTTATTAGCATATTCCTGCAGATCACAGGGGAACTAAATCTAACACATGGGTCTTCTTTGATATTTTTCCTGTAGGCACAGATCCTAACAAGCACTATATCTCCGTCTATAGAAGCCTGGCTGCGATTTGGATTGTTTTGGGCTTAGCCTGGCTTGCTCTGATCTTCAACCTAGGAGCTGACCTAATGGAGAAATTCCTGCAGCTGAATTGGCAAAAGCCTGATCCAGGCACTGCGGAAACAGCCGTCACCAAATTAGAGGATAACCCTGATCAACCGAGGATCCATATCCCTAGCTGAGAGTGGCTTCTGGATTTTGAAGGCATCTTCTAAAGAGAACTTCTGTGTCCCTTTCCTTATGCCTGAAGAGCAAGGTTTGTGGGTAAGACATATTGCATCAAAACCCATAACGTGTGGGTAATTTCACAAGGAAAAGGAGATGGTTTTCCCCAGAAGAAAAGAAACCCTTTGAAGGTGTACATAAATCAGCTAAATTAAGCCCTGAGAGGAAAATGAACTGAAATTTGTCACACGTTTTCCATGCAACCGATTCCTTGAGCAAGCATCACTTTCAGACTACCAAGATCAGACTGTCATGTATGGGCTGTTGGATACTTCTGCTCGAGGCAGGAGTGAAATGGCTGACACCATCAAAGTTGCTGCACATCATTTTGTAGAGATCATTTTTCCTTCAAAGCTGATACAAAGAAAAACAAGGAACAGTCACTTCTCACTATTCCCCTTAAGAAACTGTAGCCTGAAATCTCTTGAACAGCTTCGACCTTTGTGGTAGAACAAGTTTTATCTGCATTATGCTCCTCATTCCACCTGTGCAGAACCTTTCAGGCAGGTCATGGTTTTAAATTCTTAAATCTCGATGAGGTATGAAGTGATTTGGTAATTAAGCCTTTTCATGAGCTTAACATATCCACTTTAGGATTCCTTAAATCTACGATGGCCCATTGAACACTCCTGTTGTCTTCTCTCTCAATATACTCTGGGGCAGAGATCAAAATTCTGAGAGTCTAGCTGGGCTGGGCCAACCAGTATTCAAGTGATTTCCTTCCCCCTGCCCTTCTGGTAAATTGGCCTGGGTGATTTCTGGGTAGCAGAATGAGCACAAAACCACCGTTTGAAATGCTAAGCCAACAGCTAAAATGAATGAATGACAAACAGATTTCTATTTACAGCATGTTGAGCAGAGGGAAATTTTTAAAAGGTGGAATGCATGCTTCCTTTTGTCCCTGCTTCTACATGCAAAGGTAGGAACTAACCTTGTATGTTACAGAGCATATGCTGCATTTTTTAAGGCACTGCATCCTTAAGCCCCTTAGGGTGCAATCCTATGCATGTTTAGACAGAAAAGAAAGCATGGCTGGCTGAGGAATGCTGGGAGTTGTAGGTATTCTGTCTAAACAAAGATTGGATTGCACCTTAGGATCTTGCCAAGCAGCTGCATATACACACTGTCCAGAAGGGGAGTGAGATGAGATCCTGCAGAACTTTACAGGGAAGGCCACTGAATGAATATGAGCTACTTACTGCACATTACCACCTTGTGTGGTCTCTGGCACAGTCTCTATTCTTTACCGTTGTCAGAAATGAAACTGCCATAGATCCAAGAATCCAACTGCATCTGGGTGATTGCAGTGTTGCCAGGGAACCAATGCTTCAATTTCCTATCCTAAAAATTGGATGGAGAATGCATGATAGCTTGTTGGTAACTCCACAAAAGCAACTTTTTTGTTTAGGTTGGCGTAGCCCTCTTCCCTAAGCCCCTTCTCCACCACCAGCCCCCAAAATACACCTTGTTGGGAAAAGGTTTGAATTGTAATAGACTGCCTACTATACTTTCCCCAGGAACTAAAAGAAAAAGTTGTTTTTGTGGAGTAGAGCAGTACGACAATGGAATCAGTTACCTAGGGAGGTTGTGGGCTCTCCCACACTAGAGGCCTTCAAGAGGCAGCTGGACAACCATCTGTCAAGTATGCTTTAGAGTGGATTCCTGCATTGAGCAGGGGGTTGGACTCAATGGCCTTATAGGCCCCTTCCAACTCTACTATTCTATGATTCTAAGTTATCATGCAGTCTCCATCCAATTTTTGGGACAGGAAACTAAAACACTGCTTGCCTGGCAACACCAGAATCATCCAGAGGCTGTTCGATTTTTGGATCTATGCTAGTTTTATTTCTGACAACAGTAAAGAATGGAGACACATGGCCCACACAACCTCCAGCTTCTGGCCTAGACATTCCATTCACAGATAGACAGACAGAACAGAAAGAAGCTCATACATCCATCAGACTTGTCTGACCGTTTCAATAATTATAGTTAAATAGTATCACAGGAGATACTATTGTAATCAGATTGGATGAACAGGCTATATTAATTTATATGCCACCTGATCTAAATGTTCAAAGAGTCTTACAAAGCTTAAAAATTATGTTACACAGCTCAAGACACTATTTTTTTTGCCTGCCCTTTCTACAAGAATGTCCTGCCAGGTATGGAATAAAGTTGTTCTAGCATGTACTACTGAATAAAGATGCCTTTGTACTTTCCATCCCACCTCCTATACCCATGGCGTGCCTTGACATAAGCCATTCAACAAACATACCAAATTCACTTGCCTGTCACCAAACATAGAAATCCATCAACACTATCCTCCTCCTTCTCCTGGACCATAATGTTTTAAAGACAACAAATACTACCATGCAGTGCAGAAAAATCGTCTCCAACAGGTTATTTGATATATACCACCTCGCTGTGGAAAAGTGTCTCCCTTGAAAACACATTCCTAATCTTGAGACCTGTAAGTGAATTCAACTTTAATACAAAATCTGAACTCGTTGAGCTGTTTTATCACTTGAATAAGTGACGTGGATTTATACGTATGTAGCTTTGTATTGATTCTTCGAATGTGTCATCTCCATTTTTCATACTGCCATCATGGCGCCCTCCCAAAGTGTGCGGGGAGCATGAATCCTTCCCTCATCATTTTCTAACTGACCTGATTTTGCATTGTAAAAGCTCACACTTGAAACAGAAAGGTAGATAATGTACATCAGGAAGTTGAAAGTATGTATAACTAATTCTATAATCCTTCAAAAATTGTATGGCCGTTGCAGATGCTGAAATTCTTTACCTGCCAATAAATTATTGATGCTAACATCTTTGGCTAATAGGGAAGAAGTTTCAGGATCAGTACTCACTTATAGATTATGAAGAGCTGCTTCATGGAAAGGGTTTGTTAAGGTACCTTTAATATATAAATTCAGAGAGCCCAACCCTGTGTTTCACAGCAGGCTTATTCTCTGCCTGCCTAATTGAAAGCCATTTTCCTAAATGGATGTGTAATTGACATGACCAATCTTTTAAGGAAAAGTCAACATGAAGCGATTGTATTCCACAATGTTCAGGTGCTAAGATAAAACCACAGGTAACAAAATTATCAGAATCACTAGCAGTTTTGGTAGGCTATTCTTTAACTATGCTGGGTTGGTATTTTTACAAGCACATTGTCAGGACTGTAGCCAACTATCAGAGTTGAGACAAGAGCCCTGTTCAGGGCTTCTCTTTCATGTCCCCCTTCACCCATCCCTGCTGCCTTCAATGATGTAGTCTCCCTGCACGATTTAGAGCCCTGATCGCTCAGAGGATGGATGATGGGGACTTTGCAGAAGGGTGGGACCACTGAGTGCAATCCTGCTCTCCTCCTCATGTGACTGAGGAGAATGTTCAAATAGGAATAAGGAATCAGAACACCAGAGCAAGGAAGACCTTGTTGCTCAAGCAAGGTCCCACTCCAAACAGGAAGTCTTTTATAGTCCTTCCTGTCCAGGAGGACACAATGGCTGGTCTGGGTACGTGGGTGGGGCCAGTCATAAACCTGAAAGCATTTCACTGCCAGGAAAACATTCCAAGCTGCTGTTCTATAGATGCTCAAATATAGGTCACCACATGGGGAAGAACACACACCACCAACATAGCCTGAACTAGCTGGGATTGAACCTGCGATGTTATACTACCCCATAATATGCTAGGCCACTGAGCTGTAGCTCTCCAACGCTTTTGAGTTTCTAGTTATCTCTCCAAAGTGGTCACCAATCCACTTTCATATGGGCAGCCGCTGTGCCATACAACAGGCAACTAACATTTGAAAGAAGCAGTCAGTCAGCAACTACAGTATGGCAGCAGAAGGACACATCTTAGCCACCCAGTCATTTCTATGGAAAGGAAGGGTTTTTTATTGTAACTACATAATTTAAAGGTCTCAGTTTCAAATATTACAACATTCTAAGAAGGGAGGAAGGAGAAAATTATACATAAACTTCAATAAAGACAGACCAAATATGAGCCCATTCATGAATGGTGCCTATATAACACTCTTTCAAATGTTGTTCGTGTTGTTATGTCATCAATCCATTGCGTTATCGGTGGTGAGCTTTTATCTTTCCAAAGTTGTAGTAGCAGTCTTTTTGCAATCAAGAGGGCACAAAAAATCCATTTACACTGACCATGTGTTACATTCCAAGAAATAGGTACATGATTTATTATTATTATTATTATTATTATTTATATAGCACCATCAATGTACATGGTGCTGTACAGAGTAAAACAGTAAATAGCAAGACTCTGCCGCATAGGCTTACAATCTAATAAAATCATAGTAAAACAATAAGGAGGGGAAGAGAATGCAAACAGGCACAGGGTAGGGTAAGCAGGCACAGGGTAGGGTAAAACTAACAGTATAAAGTCTGCACAACATCAAGTTTTAAAAGCTTTAGGAAAAAGAAAAGTTTTTAGTTGAGCTTTAAAAGCTGCGATTGAACTTGTAGTTCTCAAATGTTCTGGAAGAGCTTTCCAGGCGTAAGGGGCAGCAGAAGAAAATGGACGGAGCTGAGCAAGGGAAGTAGAGGCCCTTGGGCAGGCGAGAAACATGGCATCAGAGGAGCGAAGAGCACGAGCGGGGCAATAGTGTGAGATGAGAGAGGTGAGATAGGAAGGAGCTAGACCGTGAAAAGCTTTGAAGGTTAACAGGAGAAGTTTATATTGGATTCTGAAGTGAATTGGAAGCCAATGAAGAGATTTCAGAATGAAATGAAATGAAATGAAATGAAGAGATTTAAGATAACATGTACACCAGAAAATATTAAAGAGCTTTCCAATACAAAGTTTATGCATCTGATGACCTCCTACCCAAATGAGGCTTATTATTATTATTATTATTATTATTATTATTATTTCTATTACTATTATTTCTTACCTGCCTCTCCCTCTGGATCGAGGTGGGGAACAACACTGAATACAAAAATATAAAATACATAAAACTGATTAAAAACATAAAACGAATACATTATTAAAATATTAAAATATTTTAAGTCATCTTAAAATTTGACTGGGTAGGCCTGCTGGAAAAGATCCATCTTTATAGCTTTTTTAAATTCAGAATGACTATTAAGCTGGCGGATCTCTCCTGGCAGTCCATTCCACAGTCTGGGAGTGGCAAAAGAGAAGGTCCTCTGGGAAACAGTTGTCAGCCTTGTTTTTGTTGACTGGAGTAAATTCTTCCCAGAGGACCTGAGTGTGTGGGGCAGATTGTACAGGGGAAGGCGATTCTGCAGGTAACCTGGACCCAAAACCTGTTGGACTTTAAAGGTAATAACTAAAACTTTATACTTCGCCTGGAAACTAATTGGCAGCCAGTGAAGAGATTTTAAAACTGGTGGGCATATTGGGCATTTCCAGAACATATGAACAAAAGAAGCATTAACTATATGACACCTTTTTGTGCAAAACTCCTATCACCCCTAGCCCGCATGGCAATAGTGACTAGGAACTGTACACCAAAACATATGGAAGGTCTCAAGTTGCCCACCTGCGATTTAAAGGATGAAGCTGCCTCTTTTCACCACACACTTTACCAACTTGTGCCCCCTCCTCAAGGTTTTTTGGCCTACAACATCCATTACTGGCTCTGCTGGCTAAGGCTGATAGGGAGGGTCACAAGCTGCCAAAAATCTGGAGTGCCACAAGTTGCTCACTGCTTTTCTTGTGGGGCTGCTTTGATGGTCCCTGGCCGACGGCTGGCTGGCCAGTGGCCACTGTGTGAACAGAGTGCTGGACTAGATGGACCCTCGGTCTGATCCAGCAGGGCTCTTCTTATGTTCTTATGACTGCGGCACCCCCCTAAGAAACCTTGGCTGAAAAATGAAAGCCCGAGTTGCATGCTCGAAATCAGGTGGTTACTCAGGGGTAAGGGAAATGGGAGTCTCCAGTTAGCTCTGAAGCACCCCTCCCCCTTCCCTTGACTTTTACTGCAGAGGCTCTTGTGGGGCTAAAACCTTAGCAAACCCAAACTCAAAACATTAAAGCCAAAGTGGCCCGCTCAAAACCATGGAAAGAACCATGGAAAGTGGCGCTTTTAGGGACCCTGAGAGGCCCAGGGCAGAATGATCACTAGAGGGCCCTTCAAATGGAGGGCAATCATGTAGGTCTCTGTGAGCACACTGGTGCTTGTAGAGATCGCACGGACGACCCCATCGCGTATGTCTCACTAGCTGAGCCGGTTGCTGCTATTGGCACCGTCTGCAGCTGCCACCTTCTTGCTTCTGCTGTCCCGACAAAAGGACACAAGTTCGATTCCCGCCCCCGCCCCTTATGGAGCACAAGTCAATGGGATGCAGGAAGAGAAGCGTCGGCAGCAATGCCGAGGCAGACGCGGCTCCCTCCACAAGTAAGGCCTGGGACAATTGTCCCCTGGGCGCCCCCAGCCCTCCTAAGGTTCTGACGGAGGCATTTATTAGTTGAACTGCTCGCCCGGTTTAGAAAAGCGCAAGGTGATGTCTCCCCTTAACTCCGCCCAATGAGCGCGGCGGAAGAAGGATAAGGGGGTGGGGGAGCCGCCGGTGTCCTCTGGAAGGAGGCAACACCCTCGCCCCGGAGACGGAGCCAGAGCCAGCCCTGTAACGGCCGCTGCCGCCGCCGCGCTTTCCCGGCCTTCCCAAGCAGTTCAGCGCCGCTTCCTACTGGCCCGCCGGCCAGACGCACCGCAAGGCAGGAGATGTGCGGCGGCGAGAGCAACGGCAAGGCGCCCCCGGGGGATGCCTCCCGGGCCAGGCGCTGGCGGATTCCCTCCACGCCGCTGCTGCTGCTCGCCTACGTGGGCTACCTGCTGCTGGGCAGCACCGCCTTCTGGGCGCTGGAGTCGCCCGTGGAGCGCGGCACGGCGCACCTGCTGCTGCAGGAGAAGTGGGAGCTGCTGGAGAACTACACGTGCCTCGAGCGGGAAGACCTCGAGCGCCTCGCGGAGGTACGAGCCCAGCCGGGGAAGGACGAGGGAGGGGCTGCTTGGGGGGTCCAGGGTGGGGCGCGGGGACGGCTGGACGGCGGGATCACGAGAGGGAAGAGAGGCGAGTCCAAAGTGGGAACTGCGGGGACGCGAGAAAGCCCACCCCGGCACCCTTCCGCCGCCTCTGCCCTCTAGGGAAACGTTCCCCAACCGGCTGCCCTCCCCGTGTGAACTACAACCCCATCAGACCCCGCTAGCACGGTGAGTGGCAGTCCAAAGCTTCTGGATTGCGCCAGGATGGGGAGGGCTGATTTTAAGGCGAGGCGGCAGCCAGATGTGGATTATGGTGGCCATATGGAAAGGAGGACAGGGCTCCTGTATCTTTAAGCGTTGCCTAGAAAAGGGAATTTCAGCAGGTGTCGTTTGTATGCGTGCAGCACCTGGTGAAATTATCTCTTCATCACAACAGTTAAAGCTGCAGGAGCCCTGCTCTCTTTTGTATCTGGTCACACTGGGCAGGTCTCCTGCAGCTTTAACTGTTGTGATGAAGAGGGAATTTCACCAGGTGCTGCATGCATACAAATGACACCTGCTGAAATTCCCTTTTCTCTACAACTGTTAAAGATATGGGAGCCCTGTCCTCCTTTCCATATAGTCACCCTAATTTTGTGCTTGGTCACTTTGGACAGTAGACCCATTACATTCATAGTTCCTACAGAAAGTGTTTTGCAATAAATAGGGAGTTTTCTGAGGAAGGCAGGGAAACTGCCATTAGCAAAGCAAGACTGGGAGAAACCCACATTATACCTGAAACTTAATAGGGAATAACTTAGGGTGACCATATGAAAAGGGGGACAGGGCTCCTGTATCTTTAACAGTTGTATTGAAAAGGGAATTTCAGCAGGTGTCATTTGTATATATGGGGAACCTGGTGAAATTTCCTCTTCATCACAACAGTTAAAGTTGCAGGTGCCCCACCCTCTTTTAAATCTGGTCACTGATATAAATCTGATATAGCTCCTGCATTTTAACTGTTATGATGAAGAGGGAATTTCATCTGGTGCTGCATTCATACAAATGACACCTGCTGAAATTCCCTTTTCTATGTAACTGTTAAAGATACAGGAACCCTGTCCTCCTTTTCATACGGTCACCCTAAGTAACTGCAGGGTGTAGACTAATGCTGGCCGGAAGGTACACTGTCCAATTTAGGGTACAATTTCTGCAGGACTCCTTAGCACCTGCTGGTTATTGGGATTCTTGAAGTGAATGGGCGGCAAGCTAGACCTTGGTCTGACATGTACATCCTCAGAGATTAGAATGTTTTGACACCGACTATTTGTGTCTTAGCTGTTGAGAGAGATCCTGAGAATGCACTCCTGCTTTTAAATTCAAAAGCCACGTTGTGATATTTAGGCAGTAAGCCTATTACACCAGTTGCCAGAGAACATGTGTGGGAGGGTGCTGTTGCGCCGTGTCCTGTTTGTGAGTCCCTGAGGTTAACAGCTGGTTCTCCACTGTGTGAGCAGAGTGCTGCACTAGATGGACCCTTGGTCTGATCCAGCAGGGCTCTTCTTATGTTCTTATGTTCTTAATGCAGGGAGTGATGGAAATGCCAAGCCACTGTATCCTGGATGATTCACCCCGGCTCTTGCTGTCAAGAAAAATTGGAAGGTGGGGCAGGATCCCCAGGCAAATTAAAAATTTGACTTAATACAGCTGTCATTGAGATACTGAATCTGTGTTCGTTTGGGTGGCTTTAAAAGGGGATTATTTGTTTATTTACAATATTTATATACTACTCCCCATTCAAGAATTTCGGAGCAGTGGACAAATTGAATAAAAGAATAAAAACATATTTTTGAAAGTATATTTTTGAAAGAAACCAAATTCATACAAAATTTGACAAATGCATAGGGGATAAAGCTATCCATGGCTACAGTGGCGGTATGCCTCTCACTACCAGTTGCCCGAGGTTGTGAGCTTCTTATAGGCATCTAGTTGGCCACTGTGAGAACAGAATTTTGGAATAGATATGCTGCCTTGGGTCTGATCCAGCATGGCTCTTCTTTTTTCATATGAACTGAAGTAGAGCAGTGGCTAAAAGTTTTCAGTACAAATGTTGCCGAAGCCATAGTAACTGCGGGCGTCACTACATCTCAGCTTTCGACAATATTTGGTGCACGCAATAGAAGGTAGTAAAAATCCAATCCTGAACAAATTAATTAACTGTTTGCTTCCCTTTAATGTTACCTCGTATTTTGCTGTCTTGGTCAGAGTGCCTGAACCTCTGGGTTGGCCCTGCCTTCAGTTCCCCTTCTACAATATGGAGATGCTGTCCTGCAGGATTGTTGTAAGAGCTACCAAGAAACTTATTTGAAGGACTTTGATGTGATACATGAATGTTAGCTGCTATTATGAATAGGATTATGATAGGATCACTGTGTTAGCAGTGACTGACCAAGAAAGAGATCTTGGGATTGTAGACATCCTGATGAAAATGTTCACCCAGTGTGCTGCTGCTGTGGAAGGGGAGGGGGAAGGTAGATAACATATTAGGCATAATTAGCAAAGGAATCAAAAATAAAACTGCCAAGGTCATACTGCCTTACACAAACTTATAGTATGGGCACACTTGGAATACTGTGTAAAGCTCTGGCTGCCACAACTAAAAAAAAGGCCATTACAGACTTGGAAAAAGTGCAGAAAAGGGTAATTAAAATGATCAAGGATCTGGAGCAAGCCCCCTATGAGGAAAGGTTACAGCAACTGTGGGGTTGTTTAGCTTTGAAAAAGACGGGTAAGGGGAGATGTGATAGACAGAGGTGTACAAAATTATGCATGGTTAGAGAAAGTGGGCAGGAGGGTGCTATTGCGCTCATGTCCTGCTTGTGGGTTTTCCGTGGGCAGCTGGATGGCCACTGTATGCTGAACTAGATGGACCCTTCATTTGACCCAGCATGGCTCTTCTTATGTTCTTATCAGTGAGTGACAAAGAAATTTTAAAAATATTCTCAGTGCTGAACTATGTACATATTGTTCCCATATTTAGTTGGGAACTTTTCTGATGTATCCATGGGAAACCTTAAAATATTTACTGGGATATGACTTTTGCTGGTTTCTGACAGCTCCTGGCAGATTAAATGAATAGCTCATATCTCTTTTTGGGCAATTGCTTCAGTTTCAGAGGCCTTTGAGTTAAGTAGCCGAAATGAAGTGGAATATAGAAGCGTAGCCATGTTTTTGTAGTTCACATCCGTCCTCCTGAACTTGATGATCCTTTTTTTATCATTGATGCACCACCTAATGTGTTCCACTTGCTTTGCAGGATAAACACAAAAGCGCAGCACTTCCAGTATAAGTGGGGGCTTAGATACGATTTGGTACGTGAAAATAGCAAACAGCACAGTGAGTCGATGAGGAAGGGTAAGGGTTATAGAAAGTAGATCAATAATAATAATAATAAAAAGAGCTCAGAGAATTGCAAGTTCGTTTTCTACTGCAGTTTTGCTGCTGCTTTTTTTTGATCAAAGAAATTACAAACTTGGCTCACTTTTTGGAGTAATCTGAAGCTTGTGCAATATGCAGGCGCTTTGCTCTGCCCTGTTGGCTTCTACTCTTGCCTCTGGCAGAGTGTGGTTTGGGCTTTGTGTGTTAGTCTTTAGGAAAACCTTGCTTGTGGGGCAGGGATTTTTAGTGTTAGATCTGGTGTCTTCTTCCCACTCTACTTACTATTTTATGGTCTCTTCTCCACCAGGGAGCTTCTGAGAACTTAAATGACAAGCTTCCAATAATAATGCACAAGGAACGGTTTCACTCACTGAGTGGGAATATTTACCCCCCTCTCTCTTTTAAAAAACCCTAAATAACCTAACTAGAAGGGAGGGCACCTTACTGGGGATTTTTTAAAACTCCAGAAGTCTCATATAAACAATTTATTTACAATTTGCTTTTCTATGTGTCCCTTCTGCTCATGCTTATATGGACAATCTGCAGTTTTGTATCCAAATCATATATTGTTAAATAGTTCTCCAAATCCTGATTCAACATCACTGCGGTTTCTGATTCACATGTAATCAATTGAAGGTAGGTGGAGAGGAATGGTTATAAAGGAATGGTTGCACCATAAAAAAGGTGGACACTCTCGTATTAGAGAGGGGACTGATGAAGTTGTCATATACATCCTTCAGAGGTTTAAAACTATAATTTTAAAAGCAAGAGTTCACAAAGTGGTAGATCCCTGCTCCAGGGAAGCGGGCTTAGCCTTGCTGGTCTTCATTACTTTTCAAAAGCCAGGTAAATCCTTTGGAGCTTGAACAATACAGGAGAGGAACACTTGGCCTACAAAGCAGTAGGTTGTAGAATACTGACCACTCATCAACGTTCAAAGGATCTAGGCAACTTACAGCAGGTGTCCACAATACTTGCACATCTATGCCTCATGTGACAATTGCATGGCTACATTGTTTGGGAAAGGGCGAATTCAATTACGACATACCAAGCGCCATTAAATTTTCCCCTTACCAACAGAAAATAAATGGTTTAATCACAACAAATGAGTTGACTGCTGTGCATTTACTGCATTAAAATACCCATAGAGATTGCTAGACCCTAAGCGGAGATACTGTATCTCTTCATAGAGATTAGCTCTATGAAATGAAGGCTGGCATGCCCATTTTTATCTGTTTATCTGGCTTATCTCCAACATGGACAAGACGCAGAACTTTAAAATAGTACAGGCAGGAAATTACTCATCCTGGGTACATTTTTTGGAGGCTAGCATGTCACATGCAGAAGTGAAAGTTGAATGGTATAAACCCTACAGACTGGTGAATTCTTCTATCAGCTGGCTCCCAGGGGCATCAACAGAAGTCTTCTCCAATTCTTCTACCAAAAATTCTAAGAATTCAAACTAGAGACTTCATAAAAAGTGTAGAGATGATTTTTTTTTCCTGTAAATATAAACTTTGAACACAATTCCCTGCCGTTGATTTTGTTGGGAGTAAATTCCTTCAACCTTTCCTGCCATGGGATAGTGGCATGCCACTTCCATGGCATGTTGTGGCCTCTACTGCTTCTTCTATGAAAATTAAACCAATGATCTATCTACCCTGTTTGGTGGTAGCATAAGCATGCAATCCCATGCATTTTAGGCAGAAAAAGCCTACAATTCCCATCATCCCCTAGTTAGTCATGCTGACTAGGGCATGCTGGCAGTTGTAGGATGTTTTCTATCTAAAAAAATGCATAGGACTGTGCCCTAACTTGATCTTAAGAGGCCTCTCACATATCCTCTGCTGCTATTTTAAGGACACAATCCTGCTGGCTGGGAAATGCTGGAAGTTGTGGGGCTCTTTTCTGTCTGAACATGCACCAGGTGTTGCATGCATACAAATGACACCCGCTGAAATGCCTTTCCTGTGCAACTGTTAAAAATACAGGAGCCCTGTCCTCCTTTTCATATGGTCACCCTATTTTAGCTTAAACTCTTACTACCAGTAACTAAAGCCTTAGAAGAGGCATTTCAACCTTTTTGGGGAGTGGTGGACGTATAAAAGGAATGGAACTTTTAACATTGGTGCAAGGCTTGGGGCGGGGGGTGGGGAGAAGAACTGAAAAGCTCCTGGATGTATTACTTCTTCCAAGCCTCATGCCTGTATCAAGATTTTAAGGGGACAGTGCTGTGGTTCCACAGTAGTGCTTACAGGATGTCCACCCTTTGTCCATGGAGAGAATGTGCATGACATCAACTCACATGTTGCTGAAAGAGCTGAATTAGCTACAGCCATTCAACTCATAACACATTTTGGGGCTGACTTTCATTATTGGGCTAGTTACCTTTGTTCTACTAACTTCCTCCCTGATCCCATGACATGTCAACAATTTAGTTCACTCATGTTCTTTATGTGGCATGTTTAATGAGCTGCACAGTCTCTTTGTGCTTAGTTTCTATCTGCCATAAGTTTTAAAAACAATTGGGAGTAGGCTTATCCAGAAGAATATTAACTTCATAGCTTCATAAATTACATTTCATGGTCTCTCTCTCTCTCTCTCTCTCTTATACAGTAGGTCATTTCTATTTATCTGTAATAAATTATATCTCCACTTGCCTATTGGATTGCCTAGTGGGAATCCAAATGATCTCTCTAACAGGTTTGAATAGCAACTTCAACTTCATAGAGGACAAAAGCAGATACTACTTTAAAGATGTAGATAGCAGCTATGTCTTTTTAATTTAATTTTTTACTCTAGTGTAAGTGCAGGGCCCCAATCCAAATATTTTGCAGTGTAAATTGCAGGTGAGGACCATCCTGATCTGGATTGGGCCCATAGCACAGGAAAGGGTTAAAGACCCCCTACACCCATGCTAGGGTCCTGATCTGGATCAGGACCTGTGCTTACAATAGAGTAAAAATGAAGAAGAAAAAGCATAGCTGCTAGCTATGTCTTTAATGCTGTTTTGCCCCTGAGTAGCATGTGGGAGGAGGGTTGGCAAATCGGTAAGTTTGGTACAGGAAAAAAGCATTGATGGGGTGTATCCTGTCCTTAAGCGCTTTACAAGCAGAAGCCATTTTTGGGTCAGGTGCTGGCTGTCCTTGTGCTACCACCAACTATGACTCTGGTGGGTATGAACTGGGAGGAATCAAAAGAGAAGGAAGAGTACACCACTAAAACGTCTATCTGAGACTGTAAAAATCAAAGCCCCAAAAGCATACCATATTTTATTTTAGTTTTAAGCATTTATATGCCATTTTTGCCATACAACCTCCCAAAGCCATTTGTAAATAGTAACAGTTAAGGTGAATACAGTACAACAGAATTTGTTTGTGACTTTCAAATCCTGGCTTGTTTGGGAGTAACAAGCCAGGATTTCTGCTTCGGACACTAAACAAACTATTTTTGTTTTTTTAGCTTCTTGTACTAGCAGGAGGAGCCAAGTGAGAGTAAACAGGCTGCAGCTGCCAACACAGCTGTTGTAATTTATAGCATAATCAGTGTGTGTATTTCAATGGGGATTAATCCTAAGAAGTGTACATAGGATTGCAATCATAATCTTTAGATTTACTTAGAAGTGCAAAGATGTTTTCTGTCGGGCCTTGTTTACATAGTTGTACAGGTTCGTTTTCTTTTCACGTTATCTGTGTAGGAGCTAAGTTTTTTCTGAAGCCAAACTCTCTGATAAGGAGCAAAGTAGGATTTATGATCTTTCACCTATGTACCTGAAAAGTCATTTTAAGATTAACGTTTACACTTCCTCTGTCAATAAGGTAAAGCAATAAGAACTTTCGCTTGAAAAGGACAAGGTCTACTAATTTCAAAACAGCCATCATTATTTCTTCTACCATCCTCATAACCTGGCCCTCAGCTGCAGGTATTCCTACAAGGAAATGTTGATTTCCAATGTGATTTCCAATATAATCCCATGCTTGTGTTCTCAGAAGGAACCTTCACTGAGTTCAATGGGAATTTCTCCCAACTAAGTGTGCACAGGGTTGTGGCCTTGGAAACTTATTAGCATAGCTAAGAAGTATCACATGCAGGAAATATCACTATACTTCCTTTGTGTGTACTGCAATGTCAGAAGCAAGGGGACAAGCAAGCAGAAGAACCTTCAGTACCCCTGGCTACAGATTGTTAATGTTCAGGAAGGCGCAAACCTTGTACCATGGAAGATATTGTCAGACATATGGATGCCTGGAAAGGGAGTGTGGAAATCAATATCTATGCAAAATTCAAAGTTTATTTCTGAAGTAGAATGATTAATCAGGCTGAAAAGAAGAAGATAAAGCTACAGGGCATAGAAATGGAGAAAAACACTAAGATGTAGAGTGCCATGGACCATTAAACTGGTGTATCTTTAGTCCATTAATATTGATGTATGTATGTAATAGTGATTCACCTGAATCCTGAGCTTCATTTTTTGAAGGTGTTCACTGAAGTTGGTTTTTTTTTCAAGTTTTAGAATTGAGTACCAAGATGCTTACAGTCATTGTATTTCAGTTGGGAAGAGGGTTGGCCAGAGGCAATCAAGAGCTCTAGTTCTTCACTGTTTTACCATGAATGCAGAATTAATCTGCTTTTACTTGCATGGCTATTGCCGGGGCATTTGGGGCACTCAATAAATGAAGCAATTCCTCTCCAAGGTATCAGTAGGTTCCACAGCTCTGGAAAGGTTTGTTGTGGGACGGGAAAAGGGTCTTAATCTTCATATTTCTTTGTATTACACCCAGCGGGTTACATGAGATGCATGTGTAACTCCCAATTTTTATTTATGATAACAAGCTACAAGGGACTGTCAATTTGAGCAGAGGAATGGCAGAGGAATCTCCTTCACCTTTTCTCTGTTCATCATTGCTCTGCTGGGAATCACCTCATTCCATAAATCAAAGTCATTGCTAGGGAAGCTGGAGAAGTCTGCCATGAACTCAAATGAGTTTGGATTTCTATGACTCCACCCTGCAGATTCCACAGCAGACTGGCATGGATTCAGCAGACTTACAGACTGTTTCCCCCCCGCCCCACTTTTGGTGGGGATCTGTGCAAATTCACACTTGTGCATGTGGAATGACATTTTCGTACATCCCTAAAAAAAACCCAATCCAATTCCATCCAAGAGTAGATGACAGAAAGAAAGATGCCCAATGATCCGCAAAACACAGACATAACAAAACCTGTAGATTCCAAGTTGTTGTACACATTCTTCTAAAAAACACCCCACCCATTTAAGTTCCTCCCAAGAAACAGATTGATTTAAACATCCCATTAACTGGTGATGATTAAACTGTTCAACTCTGGATAGATACCAGTTCCTCTTCTGGTCTCTTCTGCCTTTGGCAATTAATGCCTGCCCTGCCCCAGTATTCCCACTTTAAAGCCGAAACCACTGTTGGTTGGTCCTGCACATCCCCTCCCATTTCCCCCTCCCAGTGCAGAGACTGGCACTCTCCTATGGATTTTTTTCCATGAAAAAGGGGGGGAAACCATGGGGAGACTGTTGGATGCGTTTCCTATGTAGTGTCTAGCTTGGCCCTGTGTTTGCTTTATGCCATTTATGCCCTTGTCAGCGCAGAACTTGCTTTTAATGGCAAGGTTGCAGTGGAGCTCCAGTTGCCCTATAAATGAGCCTGTATATGAGTACTCATTTAGCTGGGGGAAAGGTAATAATGGCCGGGGAAGGCAACGGCAAACCACCCCGCTATAAGGCCTGCCAAGAAAACGTCAGCGAAAGCTGGCGTCCCTCCAAGAGTCAGTAATGACTCAGTGCTTGCACGAGAGGTTCCTTTCCTTCCCTTTCCTCCAAGGTGCTCACAGTGTGTGGGTGGCAGGGAGGGGTTAAGAGAAATGCATTATGAAATCACGAAGGTGAAGGCAATTTCTGCGGTGGCACCCTGACTCTCGAATGCTTTCCTGGGCCTATTTGCCTGGAGTCGATGTTGTGCTCTTTTAGGCACCAGGTTAAAATGATGTTGTTGTTATTTATTTGTCTGGGCATTTGAATTGGTTTCTGTGGTATGGGTTTAACTGCATGAAGAGTTGTTGTTTTATCCTCCCATTTTTATTTGTATGGATTGATGTTTTACTGTATTTTATTGTATTCTTTTCTCCTTGTATGCTGCCCTACAGCCCCCATCTATGGGTGAGGTGCGATCTATGATGTTCTGTCTTACCTCACCTCTTATATACTAATAAAAGATGTCTCTAGCACTAAGACCATGAAACTTAGCATTTGTTTTAAGGAGATCCTACGGATGTGCACCTCGAAATTATTTGGTTGCTAAATGCATGAATTAATCTCAATTAATTTGAATGTATCCATGCATTTGATGCCTGCTGATCCATCTTCAGTCATTTGAGGAAGGACCACAGCTCAGTGGTAGAGCACATATTTTGCAGGCAGAAGCTTGGAAGCTCAATTCCAAGCAACTCTAGGTAGGGTTGGATAAACTCCTGCTAGAAACCCTGGAGAGATGCCGCCAATCAGTGTTGACAATACTGGACGACATGGACCAATGGTCTGACTCTGTTTAAGGTAGGTTCCTGTGTTCCACTAGGTGACAGACATCACATACCAAGAGCTTCGTCTATTGGCTGGTATAGAAATGTAATAACTAAATAAATGCTTTGCAGTTGATATAGTTTGAAGGCTGTGTGGGGTCTGAGGGACCAAACTATATGCCTTCCCTGTCTCTCCTGCTGTGGGGGAACATGGACTGAGCAGACCCCTTTCTCAGGGGGCTATAAGGGTGCACCATGGCAGGGACTATACCTAGGAGTCACAGTGGCTGTGATTTAACTCAGATGGGGCAGGTACAATGTCTACAACTGTGAAAGCTGCCTGACTTTGCATGACTAAGGGCTGTATGAACCCACATGAAGCTGGGTACATTCACTAGTATATTTATATATTCATCACTTCCAAACTCCATGGCACAACTTGTCCTAGTTCTTTAAAGGGGTATTAAAGTTTTGCATTCCTGTCATGCCAGCTAGACAGGCAACTTAAGCTGATTTACTGTGCAATCCAACTTGTGTTTACTTGGAAGTAAGTTCAATGGAACTTATTCCCAGGAATTACAGCCTTGACTGCCTTTAGCGAAGAAACTCTCACCCATACATTCCTTCTTCTTGCCTTTTTGCAGGGCATCATTCAGGCCTACCAGAGTGGACTTTACCTTAAGGAAAATACAAGTCTGGGCCGATGGGACTTCGTTGGCTCCTTCTTCTTCTCTGTTTCTGCAGTAACGACTATCGGTAGGAGTTCTTCTGTAAAATAGTTCCAGAAACAAAGCCTAGTTTTTGCTTCCTTCCTTGGTGTGGAAATGTCAACTTGAGGAAACAAGGTTGGCTTATGGATGGGAAGATTCCTGCAAATAATCCTCCTTCCTTCTTCTGCTTTGTTTTGCAGAAAGTTTGTTCATCTGCATGGTAGTCTGCAAACGCAGTCATGTCTCTACTTAGGGCCAAACTTGACATGACATTAAATGCGTCTTTGCATCTGATTTCAGTTTGTTGTTGTTTTAAATCAAGTAGCATTAGCTAGTATTTGTATTGGGAAGAAATCCCCTTATAGGTGACAATAGGAGATTTCTCCCTTCCCCCCCCCAAAGCAATTATGAGCTTCAGAAGAGGGATTTTACTCTGGCCCACAGCAGGAGAGGAAAGAGTTAAATTCCCTCTGCCTATCTGGTGTGATTCCAATAATTAGGAACATAAGAAGAGCTCTGCAAGATCAGCCCAAAGGCCCATCCAGTCTAGCACCCTCTGCCCCATAAAGGCCGACTGGTGGCTCCAATGGGAAGTCCACAAGTAGGGCATGGCTACAACAGCATCCTCCTACTGGAGGTGATATATTGCCGTAATGACTAGTAGCCACTAATAGCCTTATCTCTCCTGAAGTTACAAATGTAGGCAAATTATCAGCCATGCTGTTTACATTGTTTAAAAAACAAAAACAAAACCTGCACATTAAATTCATAGACACATTTAGGGAGTAATCCTATGCCCCCTAGACATTGTCTTAGAGGCCATAGGATCCTGGGGTTTCCCCACCCCTCTCCCAAGCCAGAGACAGCATTCCAACCTTGGAATGGGGAGGGGTCAGAGATCTGAAGCCACCTCCCCGCCCCCGGGTCACAGCAGGCACTGAAAGAACTGCACTGGCTGCCCTCCAAGGTCAGAAACTCAACCTCAGAAAGGGTGGGGGAAGGGGGTATTCCAAGTGGGTCAGGAGGGGAGAATATTGGAGAGGTCTGGGTATGAGCTTCTCTGAGCCTCTGCCAGCCTCCTCGCTTTCTATGAAGTGCCATCACTAGATAGGCTAAAAAGCCCATCTAGCGAAATATAAGGGTGGGGGGACATGGAGGCAAAGATCCCCTCTGTAGTTCTTCCCGCCCTGCATTGAATAATCAAAACCTTCCGACTTCAGGGGCTTCTCATAATCAAGGGCGCAATTGATAGGACTGTGCTCTAAACATCGCATGTCAATTAGTTTTGCAAAAAAAGTAGGCTTTACCATTCAGTGATTACCTGTTCTCCAGTGAAAGGGACATTTCGGACCACTATAATAACAAGAAGTCCATGATATCCTCATGGGGTCCCTTAAGTCCGGAGTCTTTGGCCACATTTGAGACATTGTTGCCTGGAGTTAAACTGCAAGAAACATAACTGCCGAAAGTCAAAAGGTGGGTCAGATCACGTTTCAAACTTCAGAAGTTACTAGGAACAGTTATTGCATAGAAAGTTTATTTAACCTTCACATGTTTTCTTGGAGGATTTTTTCCCCCTGTAGCATATGACTGATAAGATTTATATGAAACATTTGCATTTCACCTCTCCACCCTGGGGATTCCCAAGGCAGCTAACAGTAACATAACACGATAAGTACAAAATAACAACACAGTCATAAAACTCAATTAAGTAGCACACGTCAAATCCCATTAAAAGCCAAGAAGGAGGCTGATGGTTGGGCAAAGGCAGGGAGCTCCAGAGATGAGGCGCCATGTATGAAAAGGTCCAGTCTGTTATGCTACCCACCTAAACCCATAAGCTCCAAGCATTCTGAAGAGGATCCACACAGAGACAGTAGATCCCAGATCATGGGACAAAGCCACACCATAATGCCTGATTTGTCCATATGTGGGACAGGTGTCTAGGGGTTGACATGAAATCTGAAGGAGGAAGAGAAACTGAAAGAATGCTGAGTGTTCCTCCTTCCATCTGCTGAAACCAGGGTGCACTGAGCCTCTTGACAAATATCCTTTACTATTGGGTTTGCGGAGGTAACTTATCTCCCAACTACCCCATTATCCCAACATGATTTGGGAAGAAAGGGGCAGTGGGTGATGTTTCTTTCTGGTTTCCCCCCCCCCCCCCCATTTAAATTATATATGCTAATTTTGAAGGTTTTTGAGGAGCCGATAGCAAAGACAGATGAAAATTATGGCCTAAACCTGCATTAAGTAATATTGATTATTGCTTGCTGATGTTGGTTCAGATTTTGTGTTCTAACTCTCATCTGCGTGTTCAGTCACTGGTTTACCAATGGATGTCCACCAGTGCTGTCTGATGTGAGACTAGCCAACACCAGGGGCATGATGATTGTCTCAGCTGTGCTTTTCGAGGATTCATGGAAATAATTCGGGGATTTTAATTAGTTTTCCTGCTTTGCACATAGGATTTTTTGAGACTACTTTGTCTTTCTGTTTTTATAGTTCGTGATTTTTACGGCTTTATTGAATGTATTTTATTAGATGTTTTATGGATGGTCTTTAGATATAGTTAGCTGCCTTGAGAGCTCCTTTGGGAGCCATAGGCTGGAATGCAAATTTCATAAATAAAGAAACCAACTGTCTCTATTTATAACTAAAGAGTTGCAGCTCTCTCTGATATTTCCCTTCCCCCCTTTCTTTTTGAGATAGTGCATCAATAGCCTTAATGTGGGCTACAGAGGACCAGTGATTCACTGAAGGGATTGCCTAGGGGTGGTAATACATTCCCTTCTTTGCATCATCCTACTTAGACCTCTTTGATATTATATTATTATTCTCTTTTTAGATGTACATTTACGCATATACCACACAAACCAAACATTGTTGTTGATCGGTTCACTGATTTCTGACATCAGAAATGCTCCGGCAGCCTATAAAAAACTTTCTGTGGGCTTTAGGGGTGGGGAGTCAATGTTCTTGCATGACTCTGCGGTTGCCCTTTCATGTGCTGCCTGGGGTCTGTCTCACAATTTGAATCTGAGCATGTGAGTACTAATGTGGTGTGGTTTTGTGTGTGTCAAGCAATGCACAACAGCAGCAGGCTCATTGGTATTTATTTATTTATTGCATTTCTATACCACCCAATAGCCGAAGCTCTCTGGGCAGTTTACAAAAATTAAAACCAAGAAAACCGTTCAAAATTTTAAACAAACAATAGTATAAAAGCATAGTATAAAATGCAATATAAAAGCACAACCAGGATAAAACTGAGCAGCAATGCAGAAATTAATGCAGATTTAAAATACACATTTAAAACAGCAAAGTTAAAAATTGAGTTCATAAACTGTTAAAATACTGAGAAAATAAAAAGGTCTTCACCTGGTGTCTAAAAGAGTATAATGTAGGTGCCAGGTGAACCTCTCAAGGGCTGAAAAGAAAGGGAAAAAATCCACCAACACTCCTGAAGTTGAGCGCACAAAATATAGGGAGCCCAATGTGTTGTGTATATATACCAAAAGCCTTAACACAATTTATCTTAGCCAGCAGTCATATAATGAATGTCAATGGACGTTTAGCAAACATTTAATAAACAGCAAAGTTACTGGTGATTAACAAGGACAAAAACATGTCATAAACATGAAAGAATACAAACAAGGGAAAACGTATAAATGTAATATGAAACTATGACTCCGGATTGTATGCACTATTTCCAGCTTCATCAGTAATACACGTTTTCAATTTTCAAAAGTTAAGCATTCACCATTACATAAACATAAACGATGACTCCCAATTGTATGCACTGTTTCCAACTCCGTCAGTAATACACGTTTTCAATTTTCAAAAGTTAAGCATTCACCATAACATAAACATATAAACTTGGCATGTTGGCTGCTTCTAACCCCCGTGGTAGACTGTTTGCTGAAATACAGACAAATAAATGGACGTTGGTAAACATTAATTTCCACTAGGATTCCCATGGGCTTTACCCTTTATAAAAATGGTAAGCACGCCTTAAGGAAGGAATGGTAATCGTTACCTTCCTGAAGAGAAATGTTGGACTCTATGCCCAAAATTGTGGTGAAGATTTCTATTCTGCAGGAATAAAAGTAATAAGTTCAGAATCACTGTTCACATTTTATATCAGGGACTGACAAACCATACAGTTCAGTAGGATTTGAATACTTGTACTTGACAACTTCTAGAAACAGCATAAGTCTAAATCGACGAGGAGAAGGCAAGAACCTCTCTAGGATGCTCATTCCACAGCCGTGGTGCCACAGCAGAGAAGGCCCTCCTCCTCACTTCCTTTGGCAAGGGCTCACGGAGAAGGTATCAATCTGTGTCTGTATAAAGTTGGGCTCTGGGGGAGTACCTGAAGGGCAAAAGGGATGTATGCGTGACGAGAGCCAGACGAGGCCTGGTGTCTGTAGCTCGCCCTTGGGTGCAATGGGGGCTGGGGGCGCCGATGTCAGTGGAGCTGTGAATCCGCTCCAGGTTTCAGTCAGAACCAGTCAGAACTCTAAAGAGCTATAGCTCCTTCAGAGTTCTGACTGAAACCCAGAGCAATTTTACCACCCCACTGACATCAGAGCCACAAGCCTCTACTGCCTGGGTGCTTTTCTTCCGCTACCATTCAGGCTAACTTTTAGTATTGGAGCCAAATTTATGTATTATTTATTTTATTTTATTTAAAACATTTCTTGGCCGCCTTTCAGGGCAGAAGCCCTCACAAGGCAACTTACAACAATTAAATACATAAAATATTAAAAGCAATTAAATATTAAAAGCAATAAATCAGCAATTAAAACAATAAAACTAGCAGGATCAACAATAGCAGCAATAATACCAATAACAGCAATAATAATACTTATCACGGGAAGGCCATGGTAAAATAAAATGTTTTTAAGACCTTCTTGAAAACCTGCAAGGATGGTGCATGGCGGACCTCTGATGGGAGTTTGTTCCAGAGGTTTGGGGCCACCACAGAGAAGGCCCTCTCCCATGTGGACACCCACCTAATTGCCCTGACAGGTGGGCAAACAAGAAGGGCTTCTCTTTCTGATCTTAAAGTGTGGGCAGGCTGACATGGGTGAAGGCAGTCCCTCAAGTAACTAGGTTCCAACTGTTTAGGACTTTAAAGGTCAAAATTGGGGAAAAGTGGCATTGGGGAGAGCCTGTGAGGAAGCAAGCTGCAAGGGGGAACATTTAGCACCCCATCTGTGCAGCCCTTTTCCTGAAAAAAACAGGGGGCCCTCCCCTCCCTTATATAAGTCTGAAAGTGTCATGTTGCCATCAAATGTAGTTTGAGTCTGAGTTGCCTCTCCTGCATTCTGCAGTGTAAAAATAGTTGCACACCAAGTGTTCTCAGGCCACAATGTGTGTGCATCTGGTTGCTAATTTCTACTTCCACAGTGTGTGCACTGGGCCGAAAAGGGGAACTGAGCAGCACGTCTCGCACTGAAAAATAGGCACGTCCACATATAGCTAAACGCATGACTCAGTAACACTTGTCTCTGTGCTCTTACTAGTCTCCAGTTCAGTCACAAGGTGGCAGGGCTCCCTCACCGTACGTCTGTCGTTCTGCAGGCCTTGAATTATTACTTACTCTTATCACATCAAAACGGCGCTCATTCCAAAATGGACAGGAAAGTTTCGAAAGTGCTTGATTGGGATTTGAAAGCATCGTGCGAATGAAATACTGCAGCATATTTAGAGACCTGCTACCATCAGGACCAGATTAGTAGAGTTGGGCCTTATAATGATCAACTCTATGCTGTGGTCTAGCAGATTTCAAAATATAAGCAGGCAATGTGATGTTCCTGATACAGCACTCCAGGGACAAAACCAATGACCAGTAGTAGCACATCCAGTTTATAAAATATTAATTTTAACTTAATTTTGTAAAAAATCTATTAAAAAATTATAAATGGGGTGCACTACTAGTGGCCATTTGCTTTGTCTTTGGAGATTTAAAAACAAAACAAAAACATATTCTCTGCTGCTACACAGACATTCACACTTGCAAGGAGCTGCCTTCCTTCTTTCCGAACTCACTCCCTGAAAACTTTCTGTGTACACAATTGTTCTGTTCCCCATGTGCTAGGGCACCTACCCCAGAATCTCTGAACTTTGGCAGGCAGCAGGCAGTCACAAGCTTTTTCTTACCTGCTGCAGGGAGTTAGGATAAAGGAAATTGCTTATTTCCCTCCAGTCTACCCCTTAAAGGGGTTTGGGATCAGAGGCTGTGCATCCTCTCAGCCCAGTGGGATCCTTTCAGACTGTGAAGGGAGCAGCCCACTTGACGTTTTAAGAAAAGAGCCAGTGGAGGCTGGTGGCTCCTATGTCAGTGGGGCAGTGAATCCGTTGTGGGTTTTGGCCAGAACCAGTCAGAACTCTAAAGGGGCTATCCAAAGTTTTGAACCCTATTCCCAAAATGAGATCAGCACCTTGGATAGCTCCTCTAAAGTCCTAGCTGGTTCTGGCCAAAACGCAGAGCAGATTTTCACCACCCCATTGACATCGGAACCACCAGCCTTCACTGCTCTGAGCCCAATTCCTTGCCCCCCTCCAAACTTTTTGCTTGTGCCATGCATTTCCCATCTCAAGCAGGGCAGTGGCAGTGGCGGCAGCGGAGGCTGTCTCTTCAGCCAGCTCCATGAAGCTGAGCTCTGGAAGACCCATTGCATGCCCTCGGCTATTGTGGACATTTTGTGGCTCAGGCAGGTCTGTCCCCAGAACTACCTCCATAGAGCCAAGCCACTCAATCCAGCTGAAGAGATCTGTGTGAGTACTACTTGCTGCCTTGGGAATTGTGGGTGAAAATCAGATGGGAATTGGATGTAGGCACACCCTCTGCATTTATTTTTATTTGATTTATCTGTTGCATTTATATCCCACTTTTTTCCTCCAAAGAACCCAAGGCGGTGTACCTAATCCTCCTCCTCTCCATTTTATCCTCACAACCACCCTGTGAGGTTGGGTTGAGAGTCAGTGACTAGTCCAAAGTCACCCATCTGCTTCCATGCCCAAGACCCAGGATCTCCTGATTCCCAGTCCAACACTCTAACCACTACACCACACTGGCTGTCACTGCATTGCACCATGCTGCATTGCATAGCTCTGCATGGAATGTGTTTGCAGATGTTCTTACCCAACCATATTGAGATGTGCATGTGCATTCTTAGTTGGACCAGGATGAAAAGCTTTGTGAGTAGGGGTGGTTGGAGAGTGAGGGTAAAGTAAAGAAAAATATCCTCCTCTTAGCACTGCCCCTCTACAAAATATTTTTTAATTTTATAGGATAAGGATGGGGAATGTGTGGCCCTCTAGATGTTGTTGGACTGCAACTCCTATCATCCATCACAACTGGCTGTACTGGCTAGAGCTGATGAGGATTACTTTCCACAAACCTCTGGAGAACCATATGTTCCCCAACACTGCTCTAGGACTTATTTCCTATATTGAGGAATGTATTATTTAATGTATAGTTAGCCACTAGATGGCAGTACATAGTCAATGGAAACGGTTTGATGGCGATCAGTATTGCCAGAATCAGGTACATGAATTATACATTCTCTTTACTGTGAGTGTACATGGGTGATAGGTACATGGTGCTGTCCAGATGTTTTTGACTACAACTCCCATCAGCTCCAGACAGCATGGGCAGTGGTCAGGGATTATGGGAGTTGTCACCTGGAGGGCATCAAAATGCCTACGGCTGGTGTACCTTTTGAAAACAGTACAAGATGGTTCAGAGGTGGAAAGCATTTCTCCGAGATCTGCTGCTTGTACATCTAAAGTAAGTCTGAAACTTGTTGTGTTTGTGGCTTTTCCACTTCACATTTTAGGTCTGAGGGGGAAATCCGTTTTAATTTTTCTGTGCAATTGGGGTGCGCGTGCACATGTGTGTGTTTTTAATACAAAGAACGCTCCCTGTTTAGAAAATTGAGATCCTGCCTGGATGTGATTTTTCTGGAAGTTTATCTAGCCAGATTCATCATCCTATGATTACCTCCAGCAAATTGCAAACAAATGAATTATTGAATTGGTTACATTAACAAACCGCCCAAAGCAAAGTAATATATCAAATACTCAGCTGCCTGATGTATTGGGTATCGTGTGTGCATGTCTGTGTGAAAGAAACATGCTCATCTTGGTTTAGGATGGATTTGGTCTTTCTGAACCTTTTTTGGGGGAAGAATCCTTGGGAAAGAGTGTTGGCTTTCCACAAGACTTCTGCAAAGTGTGGAGACACTCATCCTGAACCTCTTACTGCTGGCAGCCCTCTAGTCAGCCAATTTACATTTCCCCACCCACCTTTTACCCAAACTTGCCAGGTTGCAGTGGGGGGGGGGCAAAGGAGATGGGGAAAAACAACCAACAGATAAGGGGACCAATGGAAGTCAAGAGCTGTGTCCAAGCTTTCCCTCTCTGCAGAATGTGCTCAGAGTGCCCTGCTGACAGGAACACTAGGGAAGTAAAGTTTTTTGTTTTGTTTATAATCCTTCTAACAAATTGACTGAAGGGAGAATCAGTATAGAAACTACAGCTACTGGTACCCTTCCCTCAAGTCTGCAAACTCACACACTTTCTCCTTGACATTTTATGGGCCCGTAAGTAGTATGAGGAATAATAAAGTGCTTTCACCTACGTGACTCAAAACAGCTCACATAGATCGCTACAGTAAACAACCCTGAAGGTCCACGTAACCCTATTACGTGGAGCTGAGACTGAGAGATTGGTGCTGTTTGTACAAGTACCACCAGCAGTAGGGTGACCGTGTGAAAAGGAGAACAGGGCTCCTGTATCTTAAACAGCTGTATTGAAAAGGGAATTTCAGCAGATGTCATTTGTATGCATGCAGAACCTGGTGAAATCCCCTCTTCGTCACAACAGATAAAGCCTGCAGGAGACTTGCCCTCTTGACCAGATACAAAAGAGGGCAGGGCTTCTGCAGCTTTAACTGTTGTGATGAAGAGGGGATTTCACCAGGTGCTGCACGCATACAAATGACACCTGCTGAAATTCCCTTTTCAATACAACTGTTAAAGATACAGGAGCCCTGTCCGCCTTTTCATATGGTCACTCTAACCAGCAAGAACCTATTAGGAGCTCAGCGTAAGATGCATATGGGAGGACAGAGGAAAATCAAGTGCTGTGATGAGGGCAGGCTACTGAGTATCTTGTGATATATTTACCTAGCAGGTCACCATGACCTGTTGCCGATTCCGGTTCTGCTGCGTAAACATCTCATTCTTTTCTCTCAGAACCACGTAACACCCTGAGTTAACTTTATGGGAGAACAGACTGTGAAAACAAGGAATCTGAAATCCTATATGAATAGAACACTTCCCAGATAACATGGGAACAGTCTTCAGCTCTTGAGTAAATATGTTTCTTACAACAGTTGCCAGACAGAGTTTCATTTCCTTGCACCTCTCTCAAGAGTATCACCTTGAGCCTTTTACCTTTCAGTTCTCTCATTAAGGCAGAGCTGCCCTACCATGAAGCAGATGGGCAGCTCTACCTCAAGTGGCAAATGCTGAGGAGGGGGAGCGGGAAGTTGCAATGAGGTGTTGGAGGGTGGAGCTTCTCTGTGCCTTGCGGCCTTAAGTGTGGTGGAGGTCATTGTTCTCTTGCCAGGATTGATCTCAGATTCGACTGCTAGGGTAATGCCATCTTGTCCTTTGCCCTAGGCAGCAAAATGTCTTGGCCTGGCCCTGTATGAGAGGCTTTTCTTAGATGCTCCTCCTTTCTTGAACCCTTTGCTCTTCTGCACTACATTTCCCTCAGCTTCAGCCATTTCCATCCATTCTTCACTCAGGGCTTTCCTTCTTAGCACTCTTCTTCATGCCCTATCTTCTCCCCATCATGGTTCCCTTCTTGTTTCCATGATCCTGCTGCCTATCTTCCCATTGACCTTCCGAGTCTTTCACCTCCCACCTTGCCAGACCTTCCAGTCTCACACAGCTCCTCTCATTCCATCTTTAGATCCAGTCTGAAGTTTACTCCTTTCCAAACTGAGCTTAAATGTGAGCTAGGTTTTTTTGTTTACCCATGAATTGATCCTCATCCCTCCCAACATGATAATTAGAGAAAAACATGAAATTGGAGGGTGCGGAGTTCAGATTTTTTCTGACTACCACCTGTAGATAAATATAGTTCACATCATGTGTTTTGTCTTGCTAGCTTCTCTTGGAAAGGTCTCTCTCTCTCTCTCTCTCTCCATTATATGTATATCTACTTACACATATGCTACGTACACAAACACACACACATTCCTTTTTTACATATGTATGATAATACAAGCTTTTAATGCCATTTAATACATGGAATGTGATTATTGCTTTCTGTGCACTGAACTTTAAATGTTGACATCATTATTATTAATATTATTATTATTACTATTATTATTATTATTATTTATGCCTTCATATTTCCATCCTGGCTTGTTCAATTTTTTCTGGCCTCCCCAGCATGTGCCATTCATCTTGTTACTGTTTGCTACTTCCACCATAGATGTGCAGTCCAGGCTACCTATTCACGTTCGGGTTGCTGGCCCACAAACCTCTCCTGCTTGATTTACAAAACCTGGTTCCTGCCTAACTGCTCACCACCAGAAACAACAAAGAGTCTTGTGTCACCTTAAATAGTTACACATTTTTTAGGGTGTATAATCTTCCACAGACTAGAGTTCACGTCATTAGATGCATGAAGTGTCAGCTGAAATTGACAGTTATACATGTGCATAACAATATTCATGGTTGTAGAGGAAGGGGGGGAAGTCTGAGCAGTGCGGTCAGAGGGAAATAAAACGCAAAAACTACCGTCATTGACAATTACATTAAAGCTCAGCAGAGCAATGCTATTAGTGGGAGTGGCGGATAGGGAGAGATTCAAAGACAGAGGAATTGCCTCATCTGAATCCCTGCTGAGTTCACACCAGCAGGGCAGAAGGGAGGGAGATGCTGCATTTCCCCCGTTTTCAGGTTCCCCTCTCACTTAAACACTTTCCCTCCCATTGGGAGGGAAATGAATTAGGCAAGCGCTAATGTCCAGTCTCTCTCCCCCACACACACACCTTTCAGGACTATATCAGGGGCCTCCTTTTTGTGCTCCACTGTGCTGGAATTCTTGTTTCGGAGTAGTGCTGGCTGCAAACCTTTCTGCAGCCTCTCAGAGGAAGCATCCCAGCAGGTCCGTTCTCCCTCCCTGAGGTCGGATCTCGCTCTCTCTGTCCTCAGAGTGGGAGACCCCAAAAAAACCCATGTGTCCTAGAAAACCTTCTTAGGGACCATAGGATCGCATCCTAAATATATGTAAAATCATTATAGTGACCATTCGTAAAGTAATGTTGATGATAACACAAAGATCCTGACATTTGGCAAGCTAATTAACATGTGTTGCAAGCTTGTTTCTCCCTTATGTTGATTCATGCCACAGGTAATAGGGTTGAACTTCTTGGTCAAGTTTTAATCCAGTGGTTTCATGTTCAGCCCCATGACCTGCTTAAATATCTTCAAGAGAATACTTTTCACCAGAAATCACTACCTTGACAAGTGTCAATCTCCCTAACTAGGAAGGGCCACTCAGATAAAAAACACACACAATTTCAGATTGGATTTTGGGTTTTGTCTAAGTATACGCCTTGGCTCTGTGCTCACAATTGTCACTTCAAATCCCTGCCTCAGCCTTTCAAGATCAGATAAAGAGAAAACATCTAGGCTTTGAGTGTCACTGTAACCTCTGGTCTGGCTGAGTGATCAGAGAGGTAGTTGAAATGCCATAGGGTTAAATTGGTCTTTGATGTGGGATTTTGTGGACATCCCCTATGCCTCATCTTTTTGCACCCTGAGACTGCTTGCAAAGCTTTTTTTAATGGACTGTGCCCTCTTTCCACATAATCCTGTTTTAGAACTGCTTCTATTTGTATATTGTGGGTTGATGTCGTATTTTGAGTTTTTAGTGTAGGGCTTGCCATCTTCACCTCTTGAGCTAACAAATGGCATGCCAATATAAACCAAGCTGATCAAAGAAAACCATACTTGTGGTGTAGTAGGACAGACCGTTCTGCATTGTGTTCTTCTGGAGAGCTCCATGGCACCCATTTAACATTTTTTTCCAGGATGTTAAAATGGAATCGGAGCTGATGTAACCTGATCTTACACGTTCAGAAAAAAAAAAAGCTGGTGGCTGAAGTCCCCTGTGGAGTATATTGTTTCAGAAGGCAAAGGGTGGAGGCTTGCATCTCTGAATGCGTTCACACATTATTTTAATGCTCCTCTACACATACAAATGTAGCGCTTTTGGCTAGGTTAGAACCATGTGCTTGTTTCCTAGGGACAGGTGAGTTTTTGGTACAGGGAAGCAACCAATCATGCAAACACAAATCCAAGAAAAATGAACCATTTATGTTACCTGGAATGAAAAGGGTAAGGCAACTCAAAACAGCTAGCGATCTTTGGAAAGCCAATATCAGGGCAATTGCTTAAAAGTACACTAATAACCCAGTCTGTTGCATGGTGCCAATTACCATGTTTTTACACAGGAGCCCACTGATAAACTTCCAGAAATTGAGCCAGTGGTGCTAAGAACTATGCTTCTGAATTCCCAGGCTCTAGAATCCAGTTTAAGGACTTGCAAGTTAATGTTCCTTTTCACTTGCATTTTAAATCAGCTTGAACCCTTTAAATGTGTCTGCCTTTTACAGAGTTCTGAACTGACAGGAGTAAATAGTGTGCTATTAAGCAAAATGGTTTTTATTGACACTAATCACTGTGGTTATTTTGAATGCTGTGGTTTATGACCATTTCTTTTCCTCTGAAACCTCCCTTTTAAATGGCCTACTGCTTTCCCTCTCTATTTAAAGCATACATGAGAACACACAGAAGAAAGAGCAAGCAATTCTATGAGGAAGTGTGTTCAAATCAAATCGAATGTTATTTGCACCAAGCCAATGGCCATTGCAACTCATAACAGTGTTTGTAAAAGTATACAGAAGTGGCGCATTGATATCTATTTTTACTACTGGGCAGAATTAACCTCCCCTGCAGTAGCTAACAAAACTTCACATTGTTTTCTGTGGGGTGCATCAGTAGAATTAAATATGGGTTTGCAATGGAGCACAGTGTCTTTTGAAATGTGCAAACATGAACATATCCTAATTTTAGGACACTTCTGTAATCTAGAGTGCTGTTGGCACCTGCCTCTGGGCAGCCAAACACATTTTAGCCATGATGACATTTAACATGTTTCCTTGGTTGTGATCAGTCGAGTGGGTCTCATCAGATGCTTACCAAGGGTGGTGGGCCACTGGGGAAAACCCAGTATCTGGCAATTGAAAATAGAGTTAAGAAAAAGGTTTAAAGGAGGAACAGCAGTTTTATTTTCCATCTTTCCCGTCACTCTGTTATTAACAGAGTAATGAAAACGTTGATATAGAAAGAGCTGGTCCATTCCCTTTAGCAGAATGTTCTTATTTTATTTATTATTTATTTATATAGCACCATCAATGTACATGGTGCTGTACAGATTACACAGTAAAAAGCAAGACCCTGCCGCATAGGCTTACAATCTAATAAAGTTGTAGTAAACAATGAGGAGGGAAAGAGAATGCAAACAGGCACAGGGAAGTGTAAATAGGCACCGGGTGGGGTGAAGCTAACAGTATAGAGTCAGAACAAACTCAATATTTAAAAGCTATAGGGAAAAGAAAAGTTTTTAGCTGAGTTTTAAAAGCTGTGATTGAGTTTGTAGTTCTCAAGTGTTCTGGAAGAGCATTCCAGGCGTAAGGGGCAGCAGAAGAAAAAGGACGAAGCCGAGTAAGGGAAGTGGAGGTCCTTGGGCAGGCGAGAAGCATGGCATCAGAGGAGCGGAGAGCACGAGCGAGATGTGAGATGAGAGAGGAGAGATAGGCAGGAGCTAGACCGTGAAAAGCTTTGAAGGTCAACAGGAGAAGTTTATATTGGATTCTGGAGTGAATTGGAAGCCAATGAAGAGATTTCAGAAGTATTTCCTGCATGGAAAGGGGTAGAGGTTTGGCTTGGTGGGAACTGTGATTGGAGGAGGGTAGTGCTTCTAGAGGTTGTAATCACATGTAAAGCTGAACCATGGTTTAGCATATGAAGACGTTTAGCATATGAGGATACAGTGAGCCTTGGGCTCATGTGCTACCCCCTCCCACTCCAGTATGGCTACAGAGAGAAGTTTGGATGCATGACTTGTTGTAAGCTCAAAAGCAGGACAAACTTAATCTTAACTCTGAGTAGTGGGTACAAATCAAATTCAAACCATTCTTTACAAAGATTAACTACAGTTTAGAGTTTGGAAATAATGGTAAACTGTGGGAAATGTTAAAATGGAAGCAGAAGCTTCCAAACTCCTCTTGGTCATATTGGAAGAGGAGAGGAAGAGGTGGATGTGAATCTGAACCTGGGTTCAGGCAATATGCCATGGCTCGTCATGGGTTATTTAACCCTAAAACAGACCATGGGTTATGCAAGGGTTGTTTAACCCTCACATAATCCATGCTAACCAGGTTTGTACAACACGGCAAACTGGGATTCTCTGATAGGAGCACATAAGTCACCCATAAGTCACTGCATATAGGTCACATGTCCTTAACCAATGACTTCTTCTTTTGCCAAGAAACACTGAAACAGATCCTGTTGTTACAACCACCTGACTCTGATCATTCCTGTTAAACTAATTATCAACCTTTTCCTTCACCTTCTAGGCTATGGTAACTTGAGTCCTACCACAGTGGCTTCACAAGTCTTGTGCATCTTCTTTGCCCTGTTTGGGATCCCCTTAAACCTTGTCCTCCTGAACAGGATAGGACAGCTGATGCTCTCTGGTGTTCAGCTGTGTACTTTCCGCCTGGGTGAGAAGTTCCACTGGCAGGTAAGAAATGTGGATACTTCATGTGTCAGTTTGGCCAACATGGGTGAGTTAACTGGTACCCAGCTTACCCAGGCTGGCCTCTAATAAGTTAACACAGGGAGATAAAAGTCACAGTTTTGACTTAAATATGTTGCAGACCAGTCCATTATCCCAGTACAATAACAGAATGGTGTCTTAATTGACACATGCTGCTGCATTGTTACAATACAGCCTCCAGAGCATAGACATTAATGCTCACTTCTCCCCATGTTTAAGTGGTCTGTTGAAACTATACTTTAAAACTATGAACAACAAAATCCTGAGCATGTTTAGGACTAAGAAGCAAGTCCCAGTCAATGGGGCTTGCTCCCTCGTAAGTGTATTTGTGAGTGCAGCCTAGGAACATTTTTGGACTGTAGCTCAAACTGGCACCAAACTGAGCACACATAAAAACAGGGCTCTCACATGTGGAAGCAGTAGCTCTCTCTCTCTCTCTCTCTCTCTCTCTCTCTCTCTCTCTCTCTCTCTCTCTCTCTCTCTCTCTGTGTGTGTGTGTGTGTGTGTGTGTGTGTGTGTGTGTACACACTTTTGCTTTCCAGTAAATTATAAAACACTTCTACTACTTTCTAACTCTTACCTACCATCATTTGCCAATTCATCTAGATGTTCGTCCCTTCTCAGATATGTCATCAGATTATATTGCTGTGGAATTCAGAAATGGATAATTTGTGTTTAAAAAAAAAAGTATCAAAATGCAACTAGCAGGGTGATTTGGAGATGGGAAAAGGATTTCCCTTCTCAACAGAGACAACTTTAGAATATTTAGTCTTCTGCTGCTGCAGTATAATGCTGAAAGGTGATCCTAAGCAGGTGTGAGTCATAGCTTTCACTCAGAAAGCGAAACTTGGGGTAAAATATATCAGGAGGGGGGGGAAAGGGAGGCATCACCAAAATGTAATGCAAATGACCAGATGTAACAACAACTAAGCAGTTGTTGTTTGTTGCTTGATTTATTACCTGTTGCCTTTTCCCCTCCATGTTTGTCTCATATTATGTCTGGACAGTCCTCACATTCCTCAAGCTATCTGCTGGCGTCTCTAGCGCCAAGTATCCAGAAAACATGACGCATGTACACAGTCCTGTCCTGGTATCTGAAGGAGGCTAGGACAGAGTAACATGCATAGTATTCCTGAAAAAAATTGTGCAACTTTTTCATTTCCTCTGCTAGGCCTAAACACTGCAACACAGCAGCTTTTACAGAAAAACACCAGGCTCAGAGCAGGCTAAGGATCTGTTTCTATTCCATTTACTGTGCCTCTGTTTGGCAGGAAGCTGTATGCACCTGCAAGTCAAAATCCAAAACGTTGCATGCCGAATTGCCAAAATCTATGTTTATTGCAAGCTCAAAAAATTATGTCAGTGAAAGAAAATGCGTTGTGTGTTGGTCAAGGATATTTTCTAACATGCAATAACACAGGATTCCTAAGCCTAAAAATGATTTTTAAAAATGGGCCCCAGAAAGGTCCACTTATCCTGAAGAGGGGGAGAAGGAGGGAAATCTCAGCTGTGCCACCATCCCAACTTCTCCGTATCAACAAAAGAAAGGAAATAAAACAAAATATACTACAGCCATTGTAATTGAAAGCTAAGGAACATCAAAAACTTCTGCCCTAAAATTGATAGTGCTGTCTGCTTTAATTGGTGAGAACTTTCTTTCAAACCACATTTGTGGCAATTTCTACTCATTAGTCATGTATCTTTTAAATCTGCCTTGAGAAGCATTGGATTTTCCTGGAAGATCCAAGATCAAATTTAAGCTAAGCCATGAACTACTGGAAGGAACAATATTCCGTTTCTCATCTGTAAATTGAGGTCTCTGAGTCACAGGGTGACCAGTCAAGGCCAAACCCACAGGGATCAAAAGCGAGACAATGGATCTACCAGCCTTCCTCCACAAACCAACCTATGGCGTCCAAGCCACAGTGCATCACAAGCATAGGTCAGGTTTACTGCAGCAAGGTGCTTACAGAGCAAATAACTTGAGATGACTAGGGCTAATGAGAAGGCATTCTGAAGTCTCCATTTCTTAGGCGCTAGAAGAACCATCCAAAGCTACCCTGCCCCCAGGTTTCCTTGGTTTTAGCAGAGTACACTATCATGTTTTAAAGATTCTTCCGACATTTATGAGGGTTAGACATGTGGTGAGTTTTTTTAACAATGTGAGTTGAGATCCTCTTGGGGACTGAGAGAAAAATCAGATGCTGTGCAGATACTTCATATGGAAAACTATAATGCAACACACAGCCATTTGGAATTATAGACAGCTAGTTAAACATGCTTAAGTGTTAACACTTAACTTCTGCCTTAAGTGTTCTCAGAGTCTTGATACCATAAGTTTGTCCACAGACATTGAACCAGTTTGGATGTTGCATTGCTGATTTAGTAAACCATAGTTTATTAAGCCAGGAATGAATGTTGGGCCAATGTTCTTCCTCACTTTCCCCCATTGCATTTTGGCTTCCACATTGCAATCTTAATGTCTTTAAACCAGGAGTGGGCAACTGCAGGAGGTCAGGGCCATTTCTGCCCCCGAGAAGCACTGGATGATGATGATGATGATGATGATGATGATGATGATGATGATGATTAAAAATAATAATTTAATGGCACCCATAATGGCTACAGAGCACTTAAAGGATTTAAATTAGCTTGCAAATAAGCCAATTTTGATCCTTTTGGTGCTCTGTAGCCACTACAGACACCTTTTTTGCCTCAGATTTTTTTTTTCCAATTCTGGGGTTCAACTAGGGACAGTGGGGACCACATGTAGCCCATGGGCCTTGTGTTGCCCAACCCTGCTTTAAACTGTAGTTCCTCATTGGTCTGGTTTGCACATAGCGACAACATAGGGTTATCATTGAATCATGGGTTGGTGTTACATGCAAACCCTGCACTTTGGTTTATCTGTGGGTTGTTAACCACAGATAACCCAGGAAGAGAACTCAAGGTTTGTTGATGGATTGTGAACTCTGGGTTATTCTTGGTTAACAATTCTTAGATAAACCAGTTTGCACATAATGACAACCAACAATTGAATAACAACCTACAATTCAATGGCAACCCATACTTAATCTGTACTCTGGGTTGTCATTATATGCAAACCAGGTAATTGTGTCTGAAATGGGGAATTGTGTTCTAGTGTCAGTTTACTACCTAGGATCTAATGATGGTTTCAGACTGTGGCTCATAAACCAACATTAATCCACAGTTCCCCATATCAGACATAAACCACCCTATTATGCAGATTTAGGAGTCCAAGATTGTGGCACCAAAAATGGCATGCAAGGGGAGGAGCACATGGGCCCAACACTTATTTCTGATCCTCATTCCTGGCTTCCTAAGCTTTGGTTCAGGAAGCTGGGAGCATTACATTGAAAAGGGCCTGTTAAGTACAGATGGTACCCAGTGAACTTGAATATAAACCTTCTCTGGACCATGATCATTATGTTTTTCCCATGTGTTTAGCCACTGGGAATACAACCCTGTTCTACAGAATCATTCCACTCCAAGGATAAGCTTGTCAATCACTATCCACCTTAATGAGAGTTAACCAGAGTCTGCGTCCTTCTTTCTGTTCACACCTCAAGCATTGCTTTTTGTTTATGTCTTGCTAGAGAGGGGCAGCTGTCTTGACACGAAGCTGTGCTCTGGTTACTGGCCTTTTACTCTTTTTCCTGCTACCTCCGCTGTTGTTCACAGCCATAGAAGGATGGACCTACGAAGAAGGATTCTACTATTCTTTCATTACTCTTAGCACAATAGGCTTTGGAGATTATGTCATCGGTAAGTAGTCCAGGCCTATTATACACCGAATGTTCTGGGACTTGGATAAACCAGTAGGTTTATTTAGTTTGTTTTTTCAGTATCTACTATGTTTATGTTCTCATTATGGACCAAAAAAAGAAAAGAAGCCTTTTGAAGTGTAAGTCCAATAGTGACAACAAATTCAAAGCTGACAAGTAAACATTTGCTTCTTCCGCAGTATTAACTGAAAGAGTTAGCCCTACTTGAACATGAAGGGCCCTTTGCCCCAAGCACTTATGTGCTTGTTTACACAGACTCAGTTTGTGACAGGACAGTTCTTGCTTCACTTTCACAAACAACTTTGTTGTGCTTTGCTGCAGTGCCCTTCCTTGTCAGTGAGGGAAGGTCTTAACTCTCTGCTTGATTTTGTAAATACAAGCGCCCTAATTAACTTTTCAGCAGCAAAGAAAAGGTTTTAAACCCTTCCAATGTGAGAGGTGTTTCTCACATATTGAGCATGTACACACACCCAGCTAGAGATAAGCTCCCCTTTGCTAATGAAAAAGGCATCCCTGCATGGTACATCATATGGAACACCGCATTCATGCCTCTGCAGTAGTAATTTGAGGGTATTTGAAGCACAGTATAAGGCAGTCTTCCCCAACTTGGTGCCTGCCAGATGTTTTGAACTTCAACTCCCTTGAGCTCCAACTAACATGACCCTGGAATTGTAGTCCAAAAGATCTGGAGTGCCTCAGCCTAGCGGAGGGAGGAGGGCCTTCACTGCTGTGGCACCCCGGCTGTGGAATGAGCTCCCTAAGGAGGTTCGCTTGGCACCTACATTATATGCTTTTAGACGCCAGGTGAAGACCTTTTTATTCTCCCAGCATTTTAACAGTCTATAAATAAATTTTAACTTGGTGTTTTAAATTTGTAATTTTGCATTGCTGCTGTTTTTATCTGGATGAGCTTTTATATTGTAATTTATATTATGGTTTTATACTGTTGTTTTATACTTTGAATGTTTTTAATTTTTGTGAACTGCCCAGAGAGCTCCAGCTATTGGGCGGTATAAAAATGTAATAAATAAATAAATAAATAGGCTGGTGTAGGGTATTTCGTACAGGTTAACCTGACCACGTTAAACTAGTTGATATGGTGTAAGTATATTTCATTTCCCTGTATACGCAAGCCCTGAATATTGACTGCAGTCTACCTAGATAATGCCACTCTCATTAACAAATGGCAGTAAGAGCTATTTCTGTCTGGACTGGGCCATTCTGGTCTTCTCTGCACAGAGCTGCTTCTGTTGCTTCCATTTGGATTCCCATAAGTTAGGAAGATGTCCTTTCCACTCAATCAGTTCTTCTTGGATGAAATATAAGCATGACAATATAAAGTCACATTGAAAACAAATGCTGCTGCTGCCGTAACAAAATATGTAACACTAGATTTAGGATTGGAGTTTGGGTTGCAACTGCAATAAAAGCAAGGGCAATTTAGTGGGTGGAATGAGCTCCTTAGATTAGAAGAACTGGGTTAAATTCTAGCTTGTGGACTTGCTTGGTAGTCATACCTTTGGATTCCAGTTTCATAATATTGGATATAGAAAGAGAGCTAAATATGAACACATTTATGAGAACTAATGAGCAAAAATTGTAAATTACATATATTCTAAAAGTGGCATGGTAGTCTGTCCTATCCCATCTCTCTAAAAGGCAGTTCTCAACATTCTGCCTCTCTTTCACAACATTCTGTCACACTAGAGCAGTGATCTTCACTAATTTTCAAGCAGGAGCCACTAAGGTTCCGGGCACCACCACTGAAGCCACTTGGGGGCACCACTGCAGCTAGCCAATCATATTTCTGTTTGCCTATTGGACTCCTCCTTTATTGCTCCTGCATTCTATTCTCCCTTTCCTACTCGGCCGCTGTACAGCTGGCAAGCTGCAGGTCTCCTAACTCTCCACCCCAAAGGTTCCTTTAGTAGCCCAGATCACAGCCAACAGCCCACAACTAACGCAAGCAAACAGGCTAAGCTAGAGAGCTGCTGATGAGCAGCTACTGCACAGAGAGAGAGAGAGAGAGAGAGAGAGAGAGAGAGGGGCAGGCAGGCAGGCAGGCAGGCAGGCAGGCAGACATAGGGCTCGTCTACACCAAGCAGGATATTCCACTATGAAAGCGGTATATAAAAGGCAGGATCTATACTACTACTTTATAGTGGTACTAAAGTGCACTGACAACTGTTGGAGCCCATGACACATCTACACCAAGCAGGATATAACACTATGAAAGCGATATGTGGCATGAGTCAATGGGCCCCAACAGTTGTCAGTGCACTTCAATAGCGCTATAAAGCAGTAGTGTGGCTCCTGCCTTTTAGATACCACTTTCATAGTGGAATATCCTGCTTGGTGTAGGTGAGCCCATAGAGAGCTACACTTGATATGAACAAGAGCCTACTGCAGTAGAGTGACCAAGAATGAGTACCCAGGTTAGGGCTACACAGATAGAGCCAGGATTGTGCCTTAATGGCTAGGGTCACAAAGGGCTGATTTTAGCCCCCACCCCAATGATGTTCCTAAATGCATCCCTTTATGTCCTCCTATATATGTGAATGGTTGTGAATGGTTGTGTATATATGTGAATGGGGAAGAAACTGGGATATACCTATTACTGCAATGAGGGAAGAGTCTGCCTTCCATCCCTGACATTGTGTGCCCCCCCCCCCACATTGACAAATTGGGATATCACAAGAGGTGGGGACATCTTTTCTTTCGTGTAGAGTACACAGAAATGCATTACATTCCCTCCTCAACCTGATGGACATTCATTAGCTACTTTTTCATGATGTTGTGTATGGAGAATGTCTCTTAGCTACAGCTCCCTCATTCATGGTTTATTTGTACTACACATCCTTGGGTAATGAAGTCACAGTTCAGTGTGTTCTTTCAGTTGGTCTCTGACCACTCCCAGTTTCCCCAGACGTTGTAGGATTTTACGTTCTAGTTTTCTCAGTCATCAAAAGTATCCTGCTTGCTTCAGTTCATCATGAAATGTTTAGTACCTGACTGCTAATTTTACGAATTAAGGGAGTGATGCTGTGTACCTATAAATGGCTCATATGTTGTTTTTCTTTAGGCATGAACCCAGAGCGCACCTACCCAGGCTGGTATAAGAATGTGGTGTCTCTGTGGATTCTCTTTGGGATGGCTTGGCTAGCCCTAATCATCAATCTTTGCATCAGCTTGCTAGAGAACTCCGGAGGTCTTTGCCAGTGCTGCAAGAGGAACAGCAAAGATGTGGAGGAGGAGTTAATACATGGCAACCCAAATATCTGTTTGGGCACTGAGGATGGGCAGAACTGCAGCACGAAAGACACAAAGCCTGCAGGGCCAGATTGAATTGCATGTACCTCTTGATCAACTGACGTGTTTGGGTTCTTACACAAGGGAAACATCTGGCTGGGCCCTCCATCACTTGGGTGCCATGTTTTGGCCCTAACAGACATTTGCTAGACTTGTCACTCAGGCCACAGTGGAAATCGAAGTAAGCTCCATGGGTTATCCAAGGACTGCCAACTACAAGAAAATCATTTGCTGGGTAGGAAGAATAAAAGAGTATATCTTGGGTCAGCAATCAGCAGTAAGGGTTTAGATTGCTGTGGGCATATGAGTTGGATGACCATGAACATCACCATTCGATTGTGTGCATCTGAAGCTGGCAATGTATAAAGTTTTACCTCTCCCCTCTCTATATGACGGCTTTTTTCTGTGCAGGAGAAGTGTGAGGAATGAAGAGTTTCTTGCCTATAAATCAATGCTAAAAGGCCGCTTGTATAGTATTGTAATACACAAAGTTTGTAGGGATATTTGTCTAATAGAACACTGTATAGATGCTTCTCTTGTACATAATACAGAACACTTGTACTTTCCGAAAGACAGCTTGGCAGATACTGTTGTTGTGTATATATAAAGCTTTTTTTAAAAAAAAAAACTGATGGAAGTGTTACAATGTTGATCATTATGTTGTTTTAAAACACCCACACCTTGGATCCCTATGTGTTGTTGGACTACAGCTCTCATCATCCCTGATGATTGGCTATGCAGGCTGGGCCTGATGGAAATCGTAGTCGAACAACATCTCAGAACCCAAAGTTGGGAAAAGCTGGGAAAAGGTTTCATTCCTGATCCCTTTTGCATTCAGTGCGATATTCTGTGATATTTGCGTGCTCAGAATTTCATTGAATTTGGAGCAAGAAAATAGTTATAGCTGTGCGGTACAACTATGACAATGGGCAGGTATGGCATGTACTGGCAGCATAATTCTTTGCATGTTTCTTTAGAATTGAGTCTGATTGTGTTCAATGGGCAGTTGCTATGATGTGCACATCACTGCGTATTGTTTCAAGCATCAATTACTAGCAGTATCTGGAAGGGATCACATACCTGGAGTTAGTATAGCATAGGTCAAGGATCCCCTGCCTTCTGGGCACATTTGGAATTTTGAGAGGGTGTTGTGGGCACTCTCACAAAATCGCAGCCATGGAGGGTGTAGCCAGCCCCCAAAACACCCATTTCTCAGAAGGCCAACTGCTGAGGCTAAAAGAAAAGTAACTTGCTCAAGGAAGTAAGTACAAGGCAGGATGGGGTCTGAATTCATTCAGGCAAGAAGCCCATCAACACCATACAGATCTCTCTCTCTCTCTCTCTCTCTCTCTCTCTCTCTCTCTCTCTCTCTCTCTCTCTCTCTCTCTCACACACACACACACACACACACACACACACACACACACACAGTGGATGATGGGAGAGTAGTAGCCCAAAACATATGGCGACCCCAGCTTTGGAAAGGCTGATCTAGAGCATATATTTGGGCACTGAAAATGAGCAAATGCCTGAATGGCTGTCGATATCTGAACTGCAGGCTGAAGCAATGGCTGGCGTGGTTGTCCATGCGACTGCACATTTCTTGCGATGTTAGTGAAGAAGAACATGCCGGTGATTTCTGCTCTGCAACACTGGAACTGAGTACAGACTTTGCCTAAGTCAGTTCTGCTAATGCATTCTTCAGCTATATATCCTCCCACCAAAGTAGACCAGTGATTATGGGTGGGTTGTTGAACCATGGCTTATCAGGTTGTCTGAATGCAGCGCTTTTTCCGTAAGGTGGGTTACAGCACGATTTCCGAGGGGCTGCTTGTTAACCATACAGTGTGGCTTGTTAACTGCCCTGAGCAATCCAACAAGAATCTGTGGGTCCTCAAGGTGGCTTGTTCAAGAACAATAAACCACCCTGCAATGCCTTGGTGCCCTGCTAGAAAATAATTTTTCCCCTTCTGCACATTAAGAACATTCACTATAACTTTCCCTTGCTTTCCACAGCTATTTGAGAAGGGAGCTGTGGGGGGATTTGCCCTGATTAGCACCTTATTGACACTTATTGTTATTGAGGAGCAGCTTTAACAATATCGTGCAAAAGCACAGTGGGGAGTTGAGGAGCAAACAAGGCAATTTGCATGTAATGGAACAAACTGCATTTCAAGTCTGTTTATGGGGCTTCGTTGCTCCAGGCAGCCACCATCTCTGTTTTACAGGCAATGTAAAATGTACATTTTCAAAAATGTGGCTTTTATATTCCACACATTGCTGTTTAGGATAATATATGGCTCCTGTTATGCCAAGATAAAAGAGTGAGGCTTAGCGAAAGAGAAAAGACAACTTTAAATTAACTTTCAGGGACAAATTAGACACAGCACCTTACTACATCTTTGCATTTAAAATGCAGGCTTTAAAGAATGCAAATGGCATGGGCTGCAGTGCAGGGGGAGGGGGGGACTGATAATTATCAGGATTGCAGCAGGCATGGAAGGAGAAATGAACACTTTCTTCCCTGTTATTGGAACCTCCTGTGGTCCAGTTCCTGTGATTCTGAGAGGGAACCCTTCATGGATAGCAGCCTGCTTGTGAGTAACTGTGTGCTGGTGAGTAACGGGCTATGAGGGAGCAAGGCAAAGAGACCAGTATCAGAGGCAGTAAGCCTGTATGCACCAGTTGCTGGGAAATGTGGGTGGAAGGGTGGTGTTGGACCCGTGTCCTGCTTGTGGGTCCCTGGTCGACAGCTGGTTGGCCACTGTGTGAACTGAGTGCTGGACCAGATGGACCCTTGGTCTGATCCAGCATGGCTGTTCCTAAGCGTGTGGCTAGAGAACCACATTTAGGGCTTTTCTACATGAGTCTTTTAATCTGCACCTTTACTGAGGCTTCTGCTTCTAGATTCTGTGCAGAATTAAAATTGGCTCCTTTACAGTGTTTTTTCCCTGGGGATGGGGATGGTGGTGTTTCCTTTCTCTGACTTTCTATGTGGTCCGTTACACAACCATTAGGTGGCACAGTGGTAAACCAAAATCGCACAATTACAATGCCAATGAGAAAAAATGGGAAAGACCCTGGAGGATGACAAAGTTATGTAAAGGACACACAAGCTATTGTGAGTGAGGAAGTATGAGTGCACAATAAAAGCCTCATGTAGAAAGCATCCTAGAAGCAAAGGTGAAGGAATCATAGAATCATAAAATAGCAGAGTTGGAAAGGGCCTATATGGCCATCAAGCCCAACCACCTGCTCAATCCAGGAATCCACAGTAAAGCATACCTGACAGATGGCTGTCCAGCTGCCTCTAGTATGGGAGAGTCCAGTACCTCCCTAGGTACTTGGCTCCACTGTTGTGCTGCCCTAACAGTCAGGAAGTTTTTCCTGATGTCCAGCCAGATTCTGGCTTCCTGTCACTTGAGCCCATGATTCCATGTCCTGCACTCAGGGATGATTGCGAAGAGATCCTGGCCCTCCTCTGTGTGACAACCTTTTAAGTATTTGAAGAGTGCTATCATGTCTTCCCTCAGTTTTCTCTTCTCCAGGCTAAACATGCCCAGTTCTTTCAGTCTCTCCTCATAGGGCTTTGTTTCCAGACCCCTGATCATCCTGGTTGCCCTCCTCTAAACATGCTCCAGCTTGTCTGCGACCTTCTTGAAGTGTGGTGTCCAGAACTGGATGCCGTATTCAAGATGAGGCCTAACCAGTGCTGAATAGAGGGGAACCAGTACCTCACGTGTTTTGGAAGCTATACTTCTGTTAATGCAGTCCAAAATAGCATTTGCTTTTTTCTTTTCTTTTTTGCAGTAAGTAGGGTGTTCGTAGAATCTCTGGTAGAGGCCAATTGGTTCCCTTTCCTAATATCATTGATAATAGATGGAATAAATAGGCAAATTCATGGAATACTTTTCTAATCCATTCTAAAACAATTTATGCTGGTGTCCATCACAATGTTATGAATCCATTCCAATATGAGCCTCGTTTGGCGCAGAGCGGTAAAGCAGCAGTTTCTGCAGCTGAAACTCTCCCCATGGCCTGAGTTCGATCTCAGCGGAAGTTGGTTTCAGGCAGCCAGCTCGGGTCGACTCAGCCTTCTATCCTCCCAAGGTCGGTAAAATGAGTACCCAGGTAGCTGGGGGAAAGGTAATCACGGCCGGGGAAGGCAACGGCAAACCACCCCGCTATAAGGCCTGCCAAGAAAATATCAGCGAAAGCTGGCATCCCTCCAAGAGTCAGTAATGACTCAGTGCTTGCACGAGAGGTTCCTTTCCTTTAAAAAGAAAAAAAATGAATCCGTTCCATTCTATTGCTTCTCTGCATGTACCCCTTTCAACACTGGCACCCATGTCCCATCTGAGAAGTACACTCAGAGCGTTTTGTGCTGGTGAAAGTTTTGAATGGACTTAACCTCTGGAGCCTCCCTCAAATCCTAGCTCCTATATACTATTAGGGTTGGCTCCCATTGTAGCTCCATCATCTTCCTTCTAATCCCTTTCAAAAGATGCCTCCAACATCTCAGCTTTCTTGTCGTTTTCTCTGCAAGTTTCTGCTGTGTCCAGACTTTATGGCAGGATAAAGTAGCCGTAGCAGAAGGAGATTTGTAACTCAGAGAAAACACCATCATCCACAGAATGGTTGTCTGCCAAAATGTGGAAGGTTATTCGTTCAAGGGTGACTAAAGAAAAACATGCCCGCTCCACTGCTATCGTGCTTGCCGCAGATGGCTTGGATTCTTCCACAATCTGCATTGGAAAATTACAAGAGTTATTTTAAGGTCTTTCAAAGGTTTGTTCTGAGGTGATATATGTGGTTTTGCTTAAAGAACCTGCAATTACATTTTGTTTTAGTACTGTGTTTATTCAAAGCTGAAGGCCAACTAAATAGTTCACACCCTGTCGAAATATACATTACATTTAAAACAAGTGACTCAAAGAAGCTCAAATGCTTGTTTCCCACTTTTTAGATTGCCCAAACATTTTCAGTGGCAAGAAGCACGATAATGGGGCTGTTCACACAATGCGCTAACCTGCACTCAGTGGTTGAGTGGGGGTTGTTTTTTGAACTGTAGGTTGTTTGTTGAACTGTGGGTTGGTGTCTTGTCTGAACCCAGGACATTTTTTGGCATGCAATGTTAATCATGCAGTGTGGCTTGTTAATCATGCTGAACAACTCAACAACAAACCACGGTTTTTCAAGGTGACTTATTCAAGAAAAATAAGCCAAACTGTGTCACAGCCAGACTCTATGAACATTGTCACATAGCGACAGATGGAGTAGCCGGCATACGCGCTTTCCCAGTGCAACAGCTGCTGGGATCACCAGCAGTGGCGGGAGGTCAGGGGACTAACTACAACATGGAGAACGGTAAGTAAACCACACATGCTGTGCGGTTCCCAGTTGTGTGACAGGCGTGCACGTCGTGGATTCGCTAACGCTCCCCACTCCATAACCCTAACCTCCCTTCACCCCCAGTCACATCTGAATAGAGAGCTCCATCACACCAGTGATTTAGCACACACCCGTCATGCCTGGTATGTGGTTTTGCAGCATGGTACTCACATGACGTCCCTGTCTTGCACTCATCTTGACCCTTCCCCTCTTGTTGCGGTTTTTTTTTTTTTTTTTGGTGTGGGGAAAGTCAATTATTTTCCTGCTTTTTCCTTTGTTGGGGGCGTGTGCTAATGGAGTCTTGCTGATGAAAGGGGAGGGCAGGGTGGTTCTCCTCCAGCACATCATCATAGGGACTTCTGAATCAGTTGAATGGACGTTTTAGTGCTCCACACCCCACCCACCCTTGCCCGAAGAAACGAAGCCCTGATGAAACCTTAAATCAGTAATTGCTAGATAACAAAACCAGAGCAAGGGGGGAAAACAGCCCACACCCATCAGAGCACTACAACCAATGAACTGGAGAAGGAGCGGGGTGGAGTGGAAGAGCAAACAAGCCAAAACCCACGTGAAAGGGACCGTGTGTGATGGATCCCTTGCAGCGTTTATGAAATGGAGGTAAAAAAAACCTTCGGAGGTACACCAGGGTGGGCGGGGGAATAGGTGTGATGGAGCTGAAAGCCAGTATGAAAAAACTGGTACCTGAGCGTGCTTATTTTCCTCTTTCCGCCCCATTCTTTTACCCTTTTATATCACTTTTCTTAAGATTATATTATAAAATGTAAAATGCAGTTCTTTATAACAAATAAGTAATAACTAACTAACAATGTTACAAATTGTTCCCACTTAGAGTTCACTACCATGAATCAGGCAACTTCAATCAATCTTAACCCTATGTTCAGTCTATTCACATGAAGGCTAAAAGAGTAGCAGGGACAAGAGGATGCACACAAGCCCTGCCCCCAATGTTACCACCCCCACCCACTTAGTACTCCATTGTTGCATCTTGAGCCATGAGGTCTTCTATTTGTGTACACTTGAATTTAAGTAAAAGTCTCCACTTAATCAGGAACCCAGTATTCCTGATCAAATGGAGGTGTCTACTCATGTCCAAATGAGTACATAGAATCATAGAATAGCAGAGTTGGAAGGGGCCTACAAGGCCATCAAGTCCAACCCCCTGCTCAATGCAGGAATCCACCCTAAAGCATCCCTGACAGATGGTTGTCCAGCTGCCTCTTGAATGTTCCAAACATGTGAAAGGCTCTTCAGACCTTCCCTTCCAACATGGGAAAGTCAAGGACTGAGCAGGTTGGAATGGTGATGCCCCCACCACCCTTTTAGCCCTCACATGAGTAGGTTGAATGCCTGCATAGGGCGAATGTCTCTTGCATTTTATGACCTTTCTTTACTGTTCGGGGGTGGGGAATCCTGATTAGTGAAAGTTCTCCAACTCTTTCACTTTTCTGTTCTACACATATATTCTTTATTTTGTTGGCTTTATTTGCTTGGCTACAATGGCTACTAGTCTTGATAGGCTACCTCCAGTGTCAGAGGCAGTACGCCTATGTATACCAGTTGATGGGGAACATGGCCGGGAGGGTGCTGTTGCATTCCTGTCCTGCTTGTGGGTAGGGCTGTGCACAGACCCCCCGATCTGCTTCAGATCCTGATCCGCAACTTCTGAATTGGGTCCGCTCCGCACCGATCCGCCAGTGGTCCGCTTCGCTTCACTGCGGAGGTCCGGATCCAAATCGGAGCTCCGCAGCGGCTATTAAGAGTACCTCCTTAATAGCCGCTGCTTAATATCTGCTATTAAGAGTACCTCCTGTGTTCTAAAGTTATAGACACCAGGCCTTGGGACGCTCCTATGCTTTTAAAAGCTGCACAGGACAAAAATATTTGGTCACTACAACATTCTGCTCACCCTGTAGCTATTAATCGTGTAGGGCCTCTTTTAGAAGGTTCAGGAGTTAGCAAAATATTCCCCCAAATGTTCCAGAACAGCCCCTTGGTTCATTAATGTGAATATGTGTTTGGATTTTAGATCCTGTTACAACCCTGGGATCAAAACTAAGAATTCATTATTATTACTATTTTAAAACTAAAAAGCAATTCCAGTGATCTCTATGTATATTTTTTTTGTGATTAAATTTATGGCCCCACTGCTGCTGCTGCTGCTTAATCTTCCCATTTAGAATATTTTCACAAGTTCCGAAGAATCCCTGCACCAGAATGAATAAACAGAGTGCCGTTCCAAACATGAGTTTAAATCAATAAGCCTTAGGTTAGGACATTAAAACACTGACCAATTTTCCAAAGCTTAGTAAACCCAGTAAGAAAAGATATAAAGCAGAGAAGAGCACAAGGGTTCAGGACCTGCAATAGATGATGGATTGTCAGTGGGGCGATGAATCCGCTCTGGGATTCAGTCAGAACTCTATTCAGGATCCAGTTAGAACTCTAAAGGAGCTGTCCAAGCTGTGAAGCACCTTGATTGAAGCCCAGAGTGGATTCACTGCCCCCTGACATCGGAGCCACCAGCCTCCACTGTCCAGGACTTTCTTCAGAGTGGGTGTGATGAAGTCATCTGTCTGAACCTCAGGGTAATTGACAGGCTGCTTTGGCTCCGCCAAATGAATGAGGTAATAACAAAGCTTTCAAGTCTTCTATGGTTTGTGGCAGCTTAGCATAGAGGAAGTCACTGAGGGAGAAAAATAATTCCGTGGAGGCTAGATAGCTCTTTCCTTTTTCTTCAATGAGGTTCCTGCTTCAGGCTGACAATTTCAATGCTAACACTTCTTTTTAAGGTGGTTTGCACTTCTGATTAAAAGCTAATGGCTGCATTTCTGCTATCTGAATATTTTGCAGTTGTTGTTAAAGCTCATAGTGCTTTACCAGTTGAATCTATGCAGTCAGAAGAAAGCACCATAATAGAGAAGTGTGTGTGTGTGTGTGTGTGTGTGTGTAGTATAGTCACCCTGGATTCTCTATTGGGGCTATCAAGATGAGTTCCTGCACATCAAAAAATACAACTGAGGTTATTTCTAATATAGGACACAGCCAAGAGCTTATTGTTAATTAGAGTTCAAGTGAAAGAGAGCTTTTCCAAGGGCAGGATCTGCACTACTGATTTATAACGGTTTATAGCAGTTTTGACAACTGTTCAGGCCCAGGACACATTACATCTACTGTTTTCAAACCGTTATATCCTGCTTGGTGTAGATCTGGCCAGGAAAGCAGTAAATGTCAGCCAGGATTTCAAAGGAATACATCTAATAGTTTGCATACCAGAGGGCATTTCCAAAACACTCTCAGACAAGACCTATTGGGTTACTATAACTTCATAGGAACAAAACCAAGTGTCTAATACAGAAACTGCATTCATGAGACTCTTCACTTCCTTCCTTCCTTCCTTCCTTCTTCCTTCCTTCCTGCCTTCTTTTCTTTACTCACTTCCAAGACCTCTTGGCTGGGGAAATGTCCGTCCCTCAAGGCCTCCTGTTATTTAAGGCACAATTCTATGCATGTTTAGACAGAGAAAAAGTCCTACAACTCCCAACATGGCTGGCTGGGGAATGCTGGGAGTTGTAGGATGGTTTTCTGTCTAAACATGCATAGGTTTCTGCCCTTATTTACTCAGCAAATGTATACACTGTTTTTCTGGAAATAGCACTCAAGCTAGCTTAACAAATAAACCCTCCCCTCCCCACACACACACCAAATCTTCAAATACACACAGTGGAAAGCAGCAAGAGATTTTAAAAAGAACACACAAATATACAATGAGAACACACCGAGAGGAGTCAAGTTTCATCGTTCTACTGCTCTTCCCCACTTACCATAAATTTCTTTCTACCACCACACAGCTACCTTCTATGTGAAAACACTGGGAAAATTGAAAAATAATGTTTGGACTAAGGCGTACAAAGGGAAAGAGTTGATATGTGTAATATTCTGAAGGCAAAATTGGAGTTCGCTTGATGAAAAAGTGGAGAATACAAGGAAACAGTGCAGAGTGTGACCAGCACTGATCAAAGGTCTTGTATGTAACTGGAACCTTTTTGCGTTCTCAAAAGAACAGTCCCCGGTTCACACCTGATGGCAATTCCTGGGTGGTTTAATCCAGGAATTGTCATAGCCTAACAGAAGCTCATTGCTACTACTTTCAACCAACAAGTTTCATTCCTGGGTTTTTAACATAATGTCTGAACCCAGAACTCTCATTTGTTAGGGGTTAAACAACCTAGAGATAACCCAATAATCACCCATAGTTTGTTGATAGGTTAATTCTAGGTTGTTTAACCCTGAAACAACCTAAAATTCCTTGGCCCGTACATCATGATAACAACCCACGAATGGGGGGGGGCGCGTTCCTGGGTTGTTGATTGATTGATTGATTGATTTAAAACATTAAAAGCAGGTGACTAGCATGCTGGAGGCTTTTCAGCAGAAGAGGCAATCTTCGCTGACTCCCTCCTTGCCCTGCAGTCCCCAATGCCCTCCCATCTGCTCTGGAGAGTTAGTGGTGGAAAGCTGAAGAGTGCAATCAATGCCTTGTATATTGTTCATCAGCAACAGTTTCTGAAGATGTTCTGGTCAGGATATATCAGAAATGCTACAAACGAAACAGTTAGACATCACAGACTGCAACACATGATGATATCACTATTGTGAAAAACCACCATTGGTAGACTTCGTGTGTGTTGAGTTGCACTAAGAAGTAAATTGCACACAGTGAAATTTTTAGCTGCGCCAATTCTAATCAGGCTTAGTAGAGATATTTTTACCTACATCTCCCAAACAAAATGAAATTGCGAAAGGGATGGAATATTGCTTGGAATGGAATGACCTGGTCTGCCCTTCCCTTCTGAGAACCTTTGATCTTTTGTCTGCGAGAAGTTCTTAGAGTCACCAATAGGAACTAAGCTTCAGAGCCTGACCCACTTTTATCTCATTCCCAAGCAAGCCATGGAATCCACCTGATTAATCCTTGGGGTTAACGAACTCAAATATGGGTTGCGACGTGCATAACTGCACAGTATTGGCTTCATTTACCATTAGTACACAGTGGGTGACCTGTGAGCTGGTGAGCTCTGTATGGGGAGGGGCTGTAGATTGTTGCAAGATCACTTACTTTGCATATTTAAAGTCCCAAGTTCAACTCTTGGCAACTCCAGTTAGAAGGAAGGGATATGGGGGCGGGGGGAATCTCTGCTTCAGTGTCAGGAAAGTTACTTACGAGTTAAAAACAACAGACTATATTGAGCTACATGCTCAGTAGATGGTTCTGCTCAGCAGAAGGTAACTCCATATGTGATCCATATACAAGACTTCCAACACAGAATATTCAAAAACTAGGAAGCAAAATGGTGGAAGCCTAGCTGCTAGGTTTTCAATAGATCTACTGTTTCCTTAGCCTGTTTCAAATAGCAGCTCATATCTCCTGACTTAGATCAATGCTTGAGCTAAAGATCAACCATTGGTCCCAGGTTGATCCCAGGTTCAGTCTCTGGCATCCCCAGTTAAAGGAGACCTCAGGTAACAGGTTCCTTCCTGAGACCTTGGGGAGCTGCTCTGGGTCACCATAGATAGTTCTCTGGGCCTCCATAGCTTCTCAGCCCAATGCACCGCTTGCCCCCTAGTCCTTGAAGCCATCTCTCCCCTGCTCTTCAAATCCCTCCTCAAAAATCTATCCTGTTCATTAAACCTATTATTACTTAACCCAGGGATGAGGAATTGTCTGCCTGATGGGCTAAATGTGGACCTCCAAACCTCACAGTGCAGACCAACAGACTCTCCCCAGGCTGTGTCCGCTCATGAGCCCTGCTCCAGGGTATTTATATGATTTACTCCATCCTGCTTTGTCCTCCAACAATAATGCTGATGGAGGGAACCTCGCACAAATTTACCTATCTGGACACTAAGGGCGAAATGAAGCAAGGCAGGTGGCTACAAGAGAGAGGGCTTTTTCAGTGCTGGCACCCCACTTACAGAATGCCGTCCTCAAAGAGGCTTGCCTGGCACCTTAATTGAGGTCTTTTTTTACCCCAGACAAAGGGCTTTTTATTTTCCCAGGCATTTGAAAAACATTTTTGGTGCTTTTAGCTCACTGCATTTTTATTGCTGCCGGTTTTATGTGCTGGAGTGTCTTTGATCTTTGCCGCTGGTTTGATCTTATATTGTACATCACCATGGGAACTTGGGTTATTGGGCAGTTAAAAAGTATAATATAACAAAATAAAATACGTAAGTAACTGTTTTTCCATTGCAAAAGGTAATAGTCAATCTGTAAGTCCATCCAATTGTGTCTCTGACCATACCCACTGCTGAAATGTGGATCAACAGGTTTTGACTGAAGTTATGTGGATTTCAACAGGAAAAACATTTCCCTACTCCGGATATATCCAGTCCTCAAAGTTTGCGTTTTATTGCTTTTGGTCCCTTCCCTTCCTTTATTGTTTCCTCCACTACTGAAATATAGATTGTCTCCTAGGGCAGAGGTCCTCAAACTGGGGTTCATGGATCACTGGTGGTCTGCAAGCTCCATTCAGGTGGTCCACAGAAAGGTTGCAGAACAATTGTGAATATCTATAATTGACCTTGCATTTCATTTCATCTCTCTCTCTCTCTCTCTCTCTCTCTCTCTCACACACACACACACACACACACACACACACACACACAGTTTTAATGACAGAGAGATGGGCGTTGTTCTTGAGCAGGCCCAGATTACTGAACAGGCTAACAAAGCTCTAGCCTGGGGCCTGTGATTTTCAAAAGACTGAGCAGTCTGCAGGGGGCTACTGGAAGACGCGACTGTAGACCTGATCTAGGTGGCCATGGTTGAATTATTTCATTTATTATGGCTGGGATCTTGAGCTACCACTGGAAGTGCTCTTTCCATTTATGAAGAGGCTTCTGCTGGTGGGAGTAACGTGCGAGGCAATTGTGTGGTACAGTGGCTGGACTGGGATATCTGGGTTCTAGACCCCATTCAACCATGGAAACCGACTGGGTGACTTTGGGCCAATCACAGACTCTTAGCCCAACCTACCTCACAGCTTTGTGGTTGTGAGGATAAAATGGAGAGGAGGATTATGTGTGCTGTCTTGGTTTTTTGGAGGAAAAAAGATGGAATGTAAATGCAATAAATAAAGAAGAAAGAATTTCTGCAAATTTTGTCTTTCACTGCTACCACTGATGGGACATGGGGGAGGCAACTGTCACTGATTCCCCTTGCAGTCACCTTCCATGTTGTTCATGCCATTCAGAGGTTGGGGCTTACACGTTCAAAGGTTGGGACTGACTGGGAGCCTTCTTAGTGGTTGTTTCCTGGTAGCTGCCATATTATTTATCCACAATGCCCTGGAAAATGATATATCTGGGGCATTGTGGGTTAATCAAATAGTGTTCACTAGGAGACAGCCATCAGCAAAAACTAAGCTAAAGAAAGGACCAAGCACACATCAAAAATGTGAGTAATGAAAATGAATGTGATTGCAACAAATAATGAAATTCATGTGTTGCGTAAATAAATAATGGAGAGAAATGTGGCCCATAAAAAAGACAACAAACTGTCATAAAACTTTTTAAGGGTTGCTTGTGTACCCCTACTGCAGATGACGTTACCCTGTAATTTGTGATTTATTTATTTATTTATTGTATTTTTATACCACCCTGTGGCTGAAGCACTCTGGGCAGTTTGCAAAAATTCAAAACTATTAAAACGCATTATGCAAAGTGTAAAACCATTTACACAAAATAAACAGTTTACACCGTTAACATCCATCTTAGTTATTGGGTGTTATAGATAGCGCTCGCTATTGGATGATATAGAAATGTAAATAAATAAATAAGCAAACATCTAAAACAATTTTAAACAATCACCCATAAGACAAATCCAGGCCCTGATTAAAAACTCAGCATTTGTTGCCAAATGCCTGAGAGAGATATTAATGTAAAGTAATATTTGCAAAGCAGACTGTCCAAATAAAACGCTCAGCTGCTCGTTTCCCACACAGACAACTCACGTTATTTTACCAGAAGATTTAATTCAAAGCCAACTCTTATGCCTTGAACTCTGTGAAGCCTAGGTTTTGCAGAACATCTCTCTCTCTCTCTCTCTCTCTCTCTCTCTCTCTCTCTGCCTCTGCCCCAAAATAGAAACAACAGGCCTCGATTGCATAGCTCTAACACATTACACTTACAAAAAAAATATGTTCCTTTAACTTCAGTTAATCTGGTTGCTCTGGATATCTTTCTGTTTGTTCTCCACATTTGATGTGGAAATTTTCCAGCTCTTTCAAACCAATCCAGTGCTTCCAGCATCTGGAGACAATATCATCTGATAACTGTTATCTCTGTTGCCTTGCAACCTGGAGCACTGTCCTTTGCTGGGTACTTAAAGGTAAAGTGCTTCTTGCATTCCTGAGATGATATCACCAGCTGAGGAGTTAAAATCCCATGTTGACTATAAATAGCTGTTAAATGAAGTAGCACCAACCTGGAGTTGTTGTTAAACATCACTGTAACCACTTTTTTTTTTCATTGAAAAGGAGCTAACTGTGTCTGACTAGAATGTTGTTTGGTTTAGGTTTATGGGCTAAGCCAGCCTCCCCCACCTGGAACCCTCCTGTCTATGCAGCTTTTTTGTCCTATGGTGGCTGCACGGTGGCGCTGCATCAGTTATATGACACAGCTGCCAATTTGTAGCCACTGCAGGTCTTTTCCCCGAAGCTCCGCATTTAAAAAGTCAGGGACTTATTCTGACCTTTTCCTTTGAAGTGAGGTCACCATGGTCCTTCTAATGGGATCATCACAACCTCGCATCCAGGTTGGATGGTGACCACTGATAGGTTGCTGGAAGCTGGGCAGGGGGTGGACCCGAGGAGCCAAATGTCCGCTGGAAAGCCCGCATTCCCTCCTGACGTGGGGATTTCCTGCCCCCACCATGGTACTGCAGGGGTTTATGGGAAGGTGCTGCATTGGGTTTTCTCCAGCCTGCTGTTTGGTGGCGTGGCAGGGAATTTTCTAGGGAAAGAGGGCATGTGGACGGCAACATTCTTCCCCTGTGGCATCAGGCTCCTGCTAGCCTGCCGAACACATTTGGGGTCTGACAGGAGCCAGGGTGGCACTTTTGGGGGCAGCAGCAGGGTGGTGGTGGCAGCCAAAACTTGGAGGGCCCCCACTGACATCGAAGCCATCAGTCTCCACTGGCCCCAGTACTATGTGGCACATAAATTACAGAATCCAATCAAATGAAAACAAGATCTGTGAGTATGACCTCCTTCTAACTAGCAACCACTAGTAATAAATAAGTATTGCAAGGTCACATTCTAGTATAAGAGGGACACTTGGGCTGCAGTGGAAATTGTCACACTGAACTCAACAGGACTTACATTTGAGAAGGTATGTATAGGGTTGTGTTGTAGTACAAACAAGAGAGAGTCTGGCAGCCCCTTAAATACTTGATGGTGTCCTCTATTTAAAGAGTTGCCCAATCTGAACCAGAAGAAGGGAGGGGGAGCAGGAGCTGTGAAGTTGTCCATCCTCAGTCCCCACCTGGACAGCAGACTGAGCAGGCATACAGGACACCTGGTCACAATCTTCCTCACTATGCCTAAATATACTGTATTTCTATGTAAATAATAGTCATTACTTCTGAATTTGCATCTATCAGTGGCAAAACCTACAGTGGTTCATGAATGACGGCTGAATTGTACATGCAAAAGTTGGGAAATTGTTTTTTCAGTGATAACGCCCAGCCCCTTTCAAACCACAACGTGCCTTGGGCAAAGGGACCAGCACATGTGTGGCAAGTGATGAAGGGCAGGAGCCCATTGGGATGCACATGAGACTGTTGAACATCAGGGCTCTGGGACCTATCAGTCAACAGTCTGAGTGCTCGGACATGTGAAATATTAAGCATCTCACAACCTGAGTGCTCACTGTCCAGACCCAGGCACGAGCACCCCCAACTGCTCTCTGAACCCCCACCACTCAACCTGGACCCCCAGCTGTAGACACGCCCAGCACAAGCTTCCAGACACCCACGTCTGATACAACTCCCCACTGTCACACTCAAGACTCTACTACCTGCATGACCCTCAACCCCTGAATCCTTCCAAGGCATCAGCTGCCTGCAGATCCAGGTGTGAACCACCACCACCCATACTCCCCTCCCAGCTTGGAGCCCACACCCACACCCATCCCCACCCCATGCTGCACACACATTACCCCAGCATGAGCCCCCAGACTTCTACAGCTCCTGCGCTTTCTATTGCAGCCTTTTTAAAAATCACATTGACTTTGGTAAACAAAAAATGCGAATCAACCACCCTTTAATTCCCTCTCCCTGCCCTAAACCTTGATTGATTGATCTGGATGAAGATGCTCTGTCATGGGGTTCCAGAGAAGCCCTTTAAGTTCACCCCCTCTGGCCATACGCCACAGCTCAGTGTGAACCTAACAAAGCCTCCAACTGACTTTCCTCAATAAAAAAGAGGTTGGGTTTTTTTTGAGGGGGATCTCATATTTCCCCAATCCTTGACCGATCTTGTTGATAGCTGGCCCATTCTCTCCCAGCCTGGCAAATTTGGCATCCACATTTTGCATGACAGGTCATTGGTCACCTCTTTTCACTCTTTTTTCTTGAATTTTCACACTCAATTTTTTTCTACCATAGCTTATACAATAGAAGAATTCCCCACAGACCTACATCTCAAAGGATAACGCTAACCTCTGCCCATGATGCCCTATGAAGGGGGGATAATCTATTTCCCCTATAACATCCCATAATAAGCTTTGTTATGCACCAAACCTCACTAATCCATAAGCAAATTACCATAGTTATTTACATGCAGATCGGACAAAGGAGAATCTAGCTATGCCTCTAAAAGAAAAACAAGCAAAATTGGATGATAGCTGGAAGCATACAGGCATATGCAGTTTTCATTGGGTTTCCAGCATAAAGGGTCCAGAATGTGAAACTGTTCTAAGCATTGTTTGGTGGGGTAGATGTTGCAGAAGTTCTGGTTGAATTTCTGAAGAACCTCATCTCTGTGGGTACAAATAATTAAATGTCAACAGTGTTTCACATTAACTTTTTAAAAAAATAATAATCCTCAAATCCTCACCAAAAGGCAAAACAGGTACTGAAGAACAACAGTGCTTTACTATTGACAGGTACTGTGAAAATAGCAGTTGTCCCTGGTAAATAGAGACGGATGATACTCATTTAACATCATCTAAGCCAGGTTTGTCTTTATTTTTACTGGCCTCAGGGATGCTGGAATTCGAAGGAATGAGTGGACAGAAAACTGTGTTCTTCACAGAAAGGGGATGTTTTCATAAGATTTAACAGCACTTTCCCCTTCTTTCCTTTTAAAAAGGAATCTTGGGAACTTAAAAAAAGGTAAATGTTTCCCTGTCTAATATTATCTCCCTCTTCTGGTTTTCTTTATTGTTGTAGGATTTCCTGTGTTCATTAAAGCTGAAAGCATAATAGTACAGAGCTGCAGCAGATTAGGGTCTTTAAGAAGGTTGACTTTATATTTGCGAAGTCCATGCATTGTTTACACAGTAAGTAATCCAAGTTGGAACAAATTACCTACTCCCACACCACCATCTCCACCCACCCACCCACACCATCTCATTCCAAATTTTTAACCTTTGTATCTGAAAAATAAATCACTCCCAGCACAACTGGCAAACACTTTCATCCTCCATTCTTTTCTGGTACAAGTGATTTCCAGATTCATTCCAGGTAGCTTCAGATCAAAGAGTTAAGAAGCCCAATCCTATGGTACCTTCATTTGGTGCCATGCTGGTCTTAGACTGGCATTGCATCACTGTGGTCCTTTACATTCTGAGCAGCAAAGTGGAGAGCAAAACAATACCACTAGAAACAAGTAATAATACAGCAATAATAGCATGCTCCTCCCATAGCATCCATGACAACTGTCACCAATTACAACATTGTGCACCAATTATGCTTGCATATTACACATGTGGGGAACCCCTTAAATGAACACATACCAGTGGTGGAATCATAGAATCAGGGTGTTGAAAGGGACCAATTAGATCATTGGGTCCAAGCCCCTGCTCAGGACAGGAATCCAATTTAAAACATCCCTGACAGATGGCTACCCTATCATTGCTTGAATACTTCCAGTAATGGAGAGCCCAATACCTCCATGGGCTGCTCTAACTGCTCTGACCATCGAGGACTTTTTCCTGGTGTTCAGTTGAGATGTGTTGTAACTTAAGCCCATTATTTCATGTCCTACAATCTTGAATGATAGAGATCTACACTGCTGTTTTAAAGCACTTTCTAATAGTTTTGAAACTTTTGATGACTGTATATGGAGTGTGTCTTGGGTGTGGGCCCCAAAAGTTGTCAAAACTATTATAAAGTGCTTTAAAGCAGTAGTGTAGATCCTGCCTAGGCTGCAGGCCTCTTCTGTGTGACAATCCTTCAGGTGTGTGAAGAATGTTATATCCCCACTCAGTCTTCCTCTTCTCAAGATAAACATACCTATTTCCTTTGCCTGATTATCTCAGTTTCTCTTCTCTGAACTTGTTTCCATTTATCTTAATCTTTCTTAAAGTGTGGTGTCCTCATGTTGTTGTAGAATCCAGTACACACACCCTTCCACACATGGCACAACTATAGGTCATAAATAGAGAGATGCTTAAAATATGATCTGCTGGTAAATAAAGAGCTTTTACAGATGAGTGTTTTATCGCACACTCACAACTGGCCACTCACTGTTCTTTGCAGGGCATTTTGTTGACGCAGTGATCCTCCTGTGCCTCTCATGCTCTGCTCTTTTTTTTTGTTACAAAATGAACCTCATCAAATCCATTATTATTATTTTTTGTTATAACGAAACTTGCCACTATTTCCTGCTGTGTGTAGAAGAAGGTGCACTACAAAAACGCCCACTGAATGGGCCACGTGGTCGCTACTTGCTTCCTGTTTCTTCCCCGTGTGAAGAAAGAGGAAGCTGGTTGTCCCTATTGTGGGACATAAGCAGGAGGCAAAGTGATGGTAGGGGAATGTGGTTTGCCCCCCAACTGATGATCCTTAAAGTCAATATTACACTATATGCCTCCAAAAGTAAAGATAGCTGTGTTGATGATACATAACACTCGCAAGCCCATATTAGTGTAATTACTTTCTCAGGCCAACCAAAAGTGACAAAAAATGTGTAAGCTTTCAAGATCTCTTTATCAGACAAGATGTTACAAAAAGCAAGTTGTGGGAGGAATAAGGGAGAGGGGGAAACCTGATTTGATGATGAAGTCATATTCAGAGTCCCAAAATGAAAAAATCCCTGCCCCCAATATTTTTTTAAAATAACATCTTGCCTGATGGAGAGATCTGGGGAACTCAAAGTCTTGCACGTTTTTGTGATGTTTTGGTTGACCTAAGGAAGGCATTACACTAATATGGGTATAAGTCTCCACTGCACTCTCTTCCAAAGCATGTCTGGCCCTAAGGATAAGTTCGTGCTCCCCTTTCATGCACAGAAGCTGGTTGAACTGGCAGTTGACCCTTATTTCAACATTAGTGATGGGACATCCTCTTCCTGAGGGTAGCTTAGGGGCTGCATGGCCCACACAGCTCTTCCCTCCAGTCCTTTCCTGATGCTCCTGTCCTGCTCCTGCTGCCTGAGGCAAATGCATCCCTCTGCCTAATTATAGGGCCGGCTCTGTTCCAAAGGAATCTAAGCCCAGGAGCATTGTCTCTGGAACTTTCCATCACTCATGGCAATAGGGGAGCATATAATAATATATTACAAGGAAAAACATCATGTATGTAGCAGTCCTTGAATTAAAGGCAAAATAAAGCACAGGGAAACATCCCCCCTGCTTTTCTCTGGTTTCTTTCTTTAAAGCCACCCACCCCTCACCCACCCACCCCACCCACTTCAGGCAATTGTGTGATATTTTTCATGATAAATACTGCAAGAACTACATGGAATTGCTTGTTCTCCTTGGAGCACCTTCCCCAAGAAGTTCCCCTAACCAAGTCCTATCCAGTTCCCAGAAGCTCCACAGAGTGCTGAAACCATGCTCAATGAGATCATGGGAGAACTACTTCTCAGAAATGTTATCAGTCAACACAAGACATGGTATGGGATGATTGTTCTCTGCGGGGCAGCACATACCTGCCATATGACCTGCTAAAAATTATCTTTGAGGTTAATATTTGTCATCATTGAAAGCCCTACTGACTTCATGCACTTGAAAGTTTTGTCATTGTGTCTCTCAGGTTTTCCATTTTTGCTGTGCGGAAGATTTCGAGGAGAAAAGGTGGTTTGAAGCATTGCTGTACATGGACAGAGACTATGGGTAAAACTAGTCATTTGGTGGCAAAGAAATGTCTGGGATTTGCAGGGAAGAATCTCTCTCTGGGCTCATCTACACCAAGCAGATATTCCACTATGAAAGTAGTATATAAAATGCAGGAGCCACACTATTGCTTTATAGCGGTATTGAAGTGCACTGACAACTGTTGAGACCCATTGAGACATACCATATACTGCTTTCATACCACTTTCATACTGTAATATCCTGCTTGGTGTAGTTGTGTCATGGGCCCCACCAGTTGTCAGTGTACTTCATTACCACTATAAAGCAGTAGTGTAGATCCTGCAGTGCACTTCAATACTGCTATAAAACAGTAGTATGGATCCTGCCTTTTATATATCGCTTTCATACCACTTTCATAGTGGAATATCCTGCTTGGTGTAGATGAGCTCTCTCTCTCTCTCTCTCTCTCTCTCTCTCTCTCTCTCTGTGTGTGTGTGTGTGTGTGTGTGTGTGTGTGTAAAACCCTTCTCCAACCTACCTCCCCCTGCTTCTAGTATTTCCCCCACTTAATCCAACGAACGTGCTTCTGAGAACACCAGCTAGGGCCCAGCTGCTGGAGAAAAATGGGGATTCCATTAATTGCTTCTCACATCTAATGGGATCATCACATGTATACAGGTCTTTGGAAATCCCCCAGACAGAAGTCTGATGCCAGGATGTAAAAAAAACTGAAAGCAGAAGTAGTTCTGGAGTACGGTGTGTCTTTTATCCAAGAGAGATGTATGAACTGTGAATCAGAGTTCTATCATTACATTTACAACAGATCCTGTAATGCGCATCTATGTATTTCAGATTAAAGCAATACGGGAAGTGGCCTTGTGTTTTGCTCATTGACATGCTGCGGATTTTAATGCTGGCTTAAATGGTAACACACACAGCAATTTGTGATGCCGTTGAGCAATTCCAAATGGTTGCTGTTCTCAAATGGTTGTCTGAGACATTTTCTACAATTCTACATTGGTTGCAAAGGCTTTTCAAACGGGACATATGGTATTAGTTCATTTCCTCTAAAGCAATCCTTCTCTGGGTTACTGCTCAACCCATATCCGTGACATGAACCAGGAACTTGAACAAGATCCAAAATATCGAGGACAAATAATTGAGGTTTCCTCATTCTGCTCAAGTCATAGCACTGATTTTTCCCCTCATGGTGTGGCTTTATTGGTCAAACAAAGTTTAATCCCTAGAGTTCCCATGATGATAAATCTGCCCACTGACATAGAAAATTAATATCTTAAGGGAGAGGTGGCTGAAAGGGGCTAATGAACCAAACCAGTCCTTACAAATCTTTTCACAACAAGTGTTTTCTTTTTTAGCTTTTGTAACAACTTAACTAGAGGAAGAATCTTACTCTGTTGAGGACAATATTATATCTGAGAACTCGATGGTTGTTCACACATGCTAATGCATCAGGGCTAAACGCAAAGTTCATCTAATCACACATAGCTCCATAGTTTAGTTTACCTTCATGTAATTGTGTGTGTGTGTGTGTCCGATTTGGATTGAGACCATGGTGCTCTGGGGGAGGGTTAAATCTCCATCCCATTTTCATTCAAAATCCCCTCCACACACATAAATGCACACACAAACAGGGGTTAAAAGAAAAACTTGCTATTACTGCCATTGGAATTTTCTAACACCTCCCCATGTGTGTGTGGGGGGGGGGACCATGGAATTTCAGGGGGAAATGGGTGGACGGTGAAATTTAATTCTCCCCCTCTCCTGCAGTGCCAAGTTCTTCACACTGCAGTTTTCCCCCCCGAGGTGCTTTCCTGGCATTGAATTCACAGCTGCCTCTCTCCCTCCACAGAGAAGCATAAAGAAAAGAAGAAATGACCTATAGGTACTGCCAAGGCCTGGCTGATTCTCCCTGCACCCTACTCCAACAGTGTAGGAGCACCACCCGTGTTTGACCTAGCAATGTTCTCTCTGATAAAGAGACCAATTTATTACATTACAGCAGCCTTCTCCAACACAGCGCCCTTCAGATGTTTTGGACTACAACTCCCATCATCCCCCACCATTGGCCGTTTTGGCTGGGGCTGGTGGGAGTTGAAGTTTAAGACATCTAGAGGGAACCACATTGGCATGGGCTGCATTGCAGTAATCCCATCCAACTTTCAACTTTTATCTCCTGCACCATCACCCTCATCATCACCATCACCCGATTGTGTGAATTCCTCTACTGGGGTAGGATCCAACTGTGCCTCAGCACTAATGTTGCTCCACTAGCATAAACCAATGTGTCTGCAACATAACAAATGCATTTTGGCTTCAAATAGCCATTTCCCTAGCAAGAGCAGGTTATGTTGTGCATGCATAGGTTTACTTTAACACAACGTCATTAGCACTAATGCTAGGGGACCGGTTGGAGCCTACCTATGATTTGCAACAGTGTCTGTTGCCATTCTGTTCACTTGTCATAAAACAGGGGTACTTACGTTCCACAGTCCACTAATAAGCAGTTATGAATTGTGGCATCTGAAGCTTGAGTAACTTCCTAAGACTTACCATAACTCTAAAGGCCTGGTAATAGTGATCTTTAGTCAAATCTAGTCCAGGACTATCTCAACCTATTTTGGCACCCTAGGCAAGGTGATATTCTGGCATCCCACAGGCAGACACACTGCAACACTTCCCCTGCCCCAGCAGCAGCTGCCACGACTGCCACCACCACCCTCATCACCTTCTCCCCACCAGCCACTGCCATCACTACCACCCACTTCCCTCCTACGTGTCTATCTCTTGGCAGTCTTGCCTCCTTCACTTCTCTTTCCCATCCCCATGCATGTCTGACCCCACTCCTGCAGCGATCACTGCCACTGCATCCTCATCCTCTCTTTCCCTTCTCCCCACCTGCCTTGGCCACCACCATCCTCTGCTCTTCCATCTTCCTGATTGACTCGCCATGAAGAGTCCTTCCTAGGGAGGCATTCTGGGTGAGATGGCCTGTGCTATAGAAGCACCATTTCCAAGACCACCTCCCATGGAATGCCTTGCTCTGAGGAAGGATGTTTCCCAGCAAGACATCTGGGTTGCCACGGGTGGACTGTCTCTTCTGCTATGGAATTTGCCATAGCAGGAAAGTAGCTGCCAGGGCTTCCCAGAGAGCCTATCCTGCCCCATGCCTAGATCTGAAGGGTTCTTAGAATTAGGCAGTGGGCGGGTGGTGCTCCAGAGTTTTTCAAATGCGTGATTTCCAGGGATAGCTCTGGAGATGTCCTGGTTGTTAACATCATGTTATGGAGCTACAAATTTCCATGAGTGGCCAATTACGAGCGAACGATAAATCACTCATTTACAGAAGCTCAATGTCTTCCGCTTGTAAGCCTCCTATGTTTTATCCCACCACTTCCATCTTTTTTCTTTCCACCAAAAAAATTGTGCAGAAGGGAAAGACCAAACAGCTGTACAGTGCCTTTGGATTGGTAGCATGAAGAGTTCTCCTGCTGGAAGCACCCTGAAAGACATTAGAGCCAGTATACATTTTCATATTTGCATATCAGGCCAACTTAAACAGAAGGCAATTTAAACCATGAGCAAAAATGCCCACTGACAATTTAGAACAGGCTTGTATGGGGCCTGCTGTTTATCTCTACAACCCCCAGTTATATAATTTGCAATCAGAAGTTCTGGAGCCTGCCTTGATTACTGCTTCCCGCTATGAACTAAATAGCTTGATTATTATTTTGTTGAGTGCCTGGGAGCTGGCACTGAAAATGCTGACAGGACCATAAGGAACAGGTTTATCTGACAGCAAAGCAAAAGTATGTTCTGGACAGTTTGTTTATCTAGAGCAGAGTCAGGTCGAAAGTAGAGTGGGATCTACTGGTAGATCTCAGGGTGGTTTTTCAGTAGATCTTCTAGGTTTCTGACTTCAAATGGTTTAAAAATTGCTAGTAAAACTGCAAGTTAAAAATAATAATAATAAATCTCTGCCTTGGCTGACTTCCTAATCACTGCCCTGTCAGAATCATGTCAGCATTCCTCAGCTGTAAAATGTGAGTATCGGTTGGTTGCCTTTGACCAGGTGTTGAAGCATTTTGGTAGCCCAGTTTTACAGTGCAATCCTATGCATTCCTACTGGGAAATAAGTCCAAGGGAGTTGATTGGGACTCAGTTGAGGCTGGTGGCTCTGATTTTGCTAGGGTTTTCAATTATTATTATTATTATTATTTATTTATATAGCACCATCAGTGTACATGGTGCATGTACAGTGTACATGGTACATGGTGCAGTGTACAGTGTACATCCATTTGGGTTTTAGACAGAACCAGCCAGAACTCTAAAGGAGCTATCGAAGTTGCTAAACCCAACCCCCCAAAATAGGTTGGAGGAGGTAGAGTATGAATTTAGCTCCACTTCTCCCTCTCTCATAATACTGGAACCTGGGGTCATCCCATGAAGCTGATTGGTGGGAGATTCAGGACAGATAAAAAGAAGTACTTCTTCATGCAGCACAGAGGGAAACTATGGAATTTGCTACCACAAGATGGAGTGATGGCCACCAGTTTGGATGGTTTTAAAAGGGGTTAGATAAATCCCTGAAGAAGAAGGCTGTCAATGGCTGATAGTCTGGACAGCTAAATGCTACTTCCACTATAAAAGGCAGTAAGCCTATGTACACCAGTTGCTAGGGAACTTGGGGGGAAGAGTGCTGTTGCATTCTTCTCCAGCTTGGGGTTTCCCCGTGGGCAGCTGGTTGGCCACTGCGTACAGAATGTTGGATTGGATGGATCCTTGATTTGATCCAGCGCAGCTCTTCTTATGTTTTCCAAGCCACTGTTTTATACTTGTACTTGGTTGGTAGATCTCTAGATTCTAGTTTTTTTAAAAAAGTAGATCCACAAATTGTTGTTACACCACAATAAACATGTTACACCTTAAAGGAGCCACAAGAATATTCATTGGTTTTGCTGCAACAGGCTAACACAAGTTCCTGTCTAGGAATCGCTGCAAGAGTAGACACTTTTGAATTGGCTCAGTCACCATTGTATCAGTACATATACAAGAGCATGTAAATACAGAGCCAGAACCCAGAATACAAGACAGGGGACCAGACAGAGACACAGAGAGAGAGAAAGTATAGGAGCCAAGCTCAGGCTCAGATGTTGTTGGACTAGAAGCCCCATCATCCCTGACCATTGATCATTATTTATTTATTTATTTATTTATTTATTACATTTTTATACCGCCCAATAGCCGAAGCACTCTGGGCGGTTCACAAAAATCATGTTGGCTGGGACTGATGGGACCTGGAGATCAGCAATCCTAAGCGCCCCATCTTGCTTTAGCTGAATATACATCAGTTTTACAAGTGGATTTGGATCATAAGATAAGCATCTGTTCTACATGGTGAGGACTAGGACAGCGTCTCAGGTGGGCATACACTTCGCAAATGATGTCACGTGTGAACAGTGCAACCAAGTGTATCTTCACAGTAGGTGCAGTTGACCCAATATGCATGATCCTTGCAATCTGTTTGAACCCAATTGGTCATTCCTGGTCCAGGCTCAATGTTACATCTGCTGGGCTCCTGAGAGCAATACTGTGATTAAAAACTATGGTAATTCACTACCAACCAACCCCCCACCCCACAAGCTATATGCAAAAAGTGCCACGTTTAACTGTTTTCTTTCCATTTCCTCCTGTAGTAAGGTAGGTGTCTAGCTGGAGTGCGAAGAGTTTTAATAGGCTAATGATCAAACCCCATGGAAGCCGATTACCAGGAAATTTTGGATGTGTTAATTATCACAGTTAACACTCACCTATTTCAATTTTTTATCCTGAGCTGAAGATTATCTCCTTTTATAAAACATTTAAATTTAGCATCAGGAGCAATAGACTCACATGGAATTTAAAGGTCCAGAAGCAACAAGTTATTTATTTATTTATTTTAAAAAAATCTGTTTCATCTCTCTTCCCCCCCCCCCCCCGCAAAAAAAGAAAATGATAAAAGACTCACATATCAAGCAGGCAGCTATATAACATCCATTGTATATAGGAAATAAGACATCAAATAAAATAAAGCAATTAAAAGAATAAATAAAACAACTCAAGGATAAATGAATCACAAATAAAAATACATAACTAGAAGATCAAACAAACTTGCAGCCTATTTATCAAATATTAAATTTACAAAAACAACCAACAATAGGTATAGGATTGAATTCAATGGGACACCCTTTTGAGTACACTTGTATAGGATTGTACTGTAAATCATTGTTGTTATTATGTCTAGCATCAATGTACAGAGATATATTTAAATCTTTGGGAAGCATCTGGGATTTCCTCTTTCTGGAAAAGTAAATGTTTATTTATTTAGGGTGCAATCCTGTGCATGCTTAGATAGCCATGCTGGCTGGTGCATGTTGGGAATTGTAGGACTTGTTTGTTTGTTTTTTGTTTGTTTGTTTTTGGGTCTAAACATGCATAGTATTGCATCCTTAGAAATTTCTACTCTGCATTACCAATAACATATTTCCAAGGCAAATTACAAGATAAGACAATACAACAAATTAATCAATAAAACACAAAGCTATAAATCAACAGTTTTAAAGGAAAGTTAAAGCAGAGACATAAAACAACTCTGATAGCAGGAAACCAGGGGTATATTTTGATCAGGTATCTTCTTCTCCCCTCTCCCCTTAGCAGCAATTGACATGGGGAATTATCACATTTGCTGCCTTTAACGTGAGCGGCATACCAGTAGATCTGTGTGTCAGTCACCCACATAAGCACTATAATTGCTGTGGCAAAAGGGCAATGATCCCTTTGTCTCACAGTCAACTGGGACAGACCACAGCAAATAATTCTCAGGGACCTTCAATAATTTCTAGTTTGCTCCCAGGACCCATCCGTAGTGCAGGCCTTGCTCTTTGAAGCCCTAAATCAGAGATAGGCAATTTATGACCCTCCAGATATTTTGGCTTACGACTTCCATCATTCCTCATCATTAGCCATGCTGGCTGGGGCTGATGGGAGTTATAGGCCAAAACAGCTGGAGGACCACAAATTGCCCAAGAAACTAGGATTCTGAAGAGAAAGCTTTCTCCCATATGCGTTGCCTGTCCCTTAAGGTTTCCAGGTATCCTCTCCTATTTCAGGCTCTCTTTTGAATAGCTTCCTCTTTTTTAAATTAAGTTTTATCGTAAAATTTCAACTAAATAAAACAAAACTATAAAGAGGAAAAGAAAAACATGTCGTTCCATAGATTTAAATATATCATTTTCAATACATGCCTATGAAATGTATAGATATAGATATATATGAAATTATAGCTTCCTAAGAATTCATAGAATCATAGAATAGTAGAGTTGGAAGGGGCCTATAAGGCCATCAAGTCCAAGCCCCTGTTCAAGGCAGGAATCCACCTTAAAGCATACCTGACAGATGGCTGTCCAACTGCCTCTTGAATGCCTCTAGTGTGGGAGAGCCCACAACTTCTCTAGGTAATTGGTTCCATTGTCGTACTGCTCTAACAGTCAGGAAGTTCTTCCTGATGTCCAGCTGGAAACTGGCTTCCTGTAAATTGAGCCCATTATTCCGTGTCCTGCACTCTGGGATGATCGAGAAGAGATCCTGGCCCTCCTCTGCGTGTGACAACCTTTCAAGTATTTGAAGAGTGCTATCATATCTCCCCGCAATCTTTTCTTCTCCAGGCTAAACATGTCCAGTTCTTTCAGTCTCTCCTCATAGGACTACATCCTTGCCCACCTAGACCATCAACAATCTAGCATCCTTGGGAGCCCATTATGTTCCGAAGAGACACAAGCAGAAAGATGCTGTTGTGTAGGGGCTTCCACACTTGTGGTAACTACTCCAAGCTCCCTGCAGCCCGTAGAGTGGGCAAAAGCATGGCGTGGAGTGAGCTAGTGAGTTCATAGAATCATAGAATAGCAGAGTTGGAAGGGGCCTACAAGGCCATTGAGTCCAACCCCCTGCTCAGTGCAGGAATCCACCCTAAAGCATCCCTGACAGATGCTTGTCCAGCTGCCTCTTGAAGGCCTCTATTGTGGGAGAGCCCACAACCTCCTTAGGTAACTGATTCCATTGTCGCACTGCTCTAACAGTCAGGATGTTTTTCCTGATGTCCAGCTGGAATCTGGCTTCCTTTAACTTGAGTCCATTATTCCGTGTCCATTATTGCCTAACCCTTCTTGAATGTCCCCAGCTGTCACTGTTGTGAGAATTATTCAGTGTTTTGAAATATAACTTCTTAGATATGTGCCAAGTTTATTGTGAAATGGTGTTTTCCATGAGGCATGCAATGGCTTTTTAACAACAAGCTAAATTTATCCCTGCGGTAGCTCCAGTGACTTGAATTTTCTCCCAGTATGTCTGAATGTTTCCAAACGTACAGAAATCTGGAATTTTGCTAGGCTGGTGAGGAGATGATGATTTTTAATATGTGCAATATGATATCCCCAGACATATATTCATGTGTTGGATCTGTGCCTGGCTCTTCTTATCTTGCAGCGCTGACTTTTCATTGCATCTTTAAACAAGGCTTTTAGCTCTAATATGTAGCAAGTGCTTAAAACCACCAACTCCACATAAAACAAGCCTAACCTCAAAAGATTCTATGATGTCCTTCTTTGATGGCATGGCTCACTGATCCTAAGATCTTTCCATTGTGAAACTTAGGATGTAGTTCCAAAACAAAGATGTGAATTGATCAATCACCTCCACCACACCAAGTGCCTGCAGAACTCAGTCAGCTGCTGGTGCTTACTACACCTCACAGATTCATGAAGGGGAGAATCCATTGCAAAATGCCCTACCCATTTCATTGACGATGTAGATCAGCCTAAACCAACCTGGGGGGAAACATGTGAAATGGAGCCAACCTTAATTCCGCAAAGAATCTGGAAACAGAAGCCTCGGTAAAGGTGCAGGTTAAAAGCCTCATGTAGAAACACCCTTTTTCACTTAGGAGGTGGATGGTCAAAATTTTCTCTGTTGTGGCACCCCAGTGGTGGAATACCTTTCCCTTGGAGGCTCGACTGGCGCTGACGCTGGCTTCATTTGGGCGCCAAGTTAAAACATGGCTTTTTATCAAAGCCTTTGAGGGCTAAATTCTCCATGGTTGCACATAGTTTTAATTCTTTTGTTTCTATTGCTGTTTTTTAAAATACTATTCTTTTTAATTTGTTAATGATTTGATGTTTTTAGCTGTGTATATTATTTATAGTTTTACAGTACGTTGCCTTGATTTTATCTGTACGCCGTCCTGAGATCCCGGTGATATAGGCTGGGATAAAAATGTTTTAATAAATAAATAAACATTTGTAGTCATGATGGAAGATAACTGCATACCTTTTAAGAGCAACCCTTTCTCATCTTCCGAACCACACAGTTCCATAGAATCATAGAATAGTAGAGTTGGAAGGGGCCTATAAGGCCATCGAGTCCAACCCCCTGCTCACTGCAAGAATCCACCTTAAAGCATACCTGAAAGATGGCTGTCCACAGAAGACCCTGCCAGCCCTTCCTCCAGCCACCGACCATTAGGTGGTTCTCACCTTTTGAGCAGTTTTCCCAAAATTATTAAAGGTTGAAATGCCTCTCCTAAGGATTAGTTACTGGCAGTAACAACTTTAAGCTGAAATGCACTGGTATTTTTGCCCACCCTTTTTTTGCTTTCAGCCCACTCAGTGCCCATTCTCTCCCCCACCCCCACTCCCTACTTTTCAAGCCCCCTGAGGATCAGAATGCTCCACAAGAAGTGAATGGGTTATTGATAATGTTGCATAGCACTGGGATACTGTAAAAAAAGAAGTAGGCTAAAATTAAAAGGGAGGATGAATTAAGTATTTAGACTACAATTATGCATTCTGTGAGAGTGAATGGCACTAGTATGTACTGCACAACTATGGCCAAACTAAATGTGATGTTAATAATATGTTTGGTCCTCACATGATTGGGTTTTTTTCCCCCCAGCAGCCATGGGGAAGGGGGAAGCTATCTAAATCAGGACTGCAGCAAGGCTGATCTTTAACCATCTGCCCCTGCAGTCCCAATCTCAACTATTCCCCTTAGCTGCCTCAGTGGCCAGAAAAAAGTTTATGAACCCCTTAGGATTATCACATATTTCCAACCTGAAATGTTATTAGATCTTAATCTAACCCCCAAATCCAAAATAAGGAAAATAGATAACCTGATAAAACAAAAGACACACGAACATCCTGCTGTTTCAACATTTATTTATCCACAATTGATTCAACATTCAATATCCATGTATGAAAAAGTATGTGAGTGAAGACTAGAAATCAAAAAAGTCAGGGGTGAGGAGGAATTCACCTGGCACTGCAACATGGCTCCAGGCAAGCCTCTCTGTGGAGAGTTCCCTCCTGGGGTTGTGTGCACTGCTTCTTATGGAGGCAAGTGTATAAAGCCTCAGCGTGACCGGTCCACGTGAGGAAGCTGCAAGAAACTGTTTCATTTTTGGAGCAGAAGCCTGTATGACTGGTTGGGCCTGAATCATCTCCTCAGGAGTTAGGACAATCTTAGGCCTAGATGGATCAGTAACCAGGGACACCTATCAATTAAGTTGCACTTTTTCTTTCCCTCAAATCCACGTTTTTCTGCCCTGGGGTTGTTGTTGTTGTTGTTGTTGTTGTTGTTGAAGTGTTGGAAGATGCCTAGTGCATGTTATTGTTCTCATATATAGAATATTTTGGTGACAAGAGTGTAGTCGTCAAGCATCATCAGACGAGGGGAAATCACATTTCCCTACCATCACTTTTCTTCCCGCTTCTGCCCCACAATACTTCCACTTTCTTTACAAGGGGAAGAAAGAGGAAGCAAGCAACAACTACGTGGCCCATTCAGTGAGTGTTTTTATTCTACGGCTTTTGCACACAGCAGAAAATGGTAGGATGTTTTGCTACAGCTGAAAAAGTCGGATTTTCCGGGTGTTTTTGTGCAACAGGAAAACAAGCAGAAGGGGTGAGAAATGTGCAGGAGACAGACGTAATCATCAAAAGGACCCACGAAAAACCATGAGTGGCCAGTAACGAGTGTGCAATAAAACACTCGTCTGATGACGCTTGTCATCTGCTGGGACTCCTTGAAACTGTGAGTGCAATCTACCAGACCTCTTCCTCACTCCACTCCTGAAACACTTCTTCTCCATATTGTTGCTGTAGTTAAAATGGTTGCTTGGGCCCTATTGAAGCCTTTTATGACAACCACCATCTTGGGACGCTTATGGAAGCTAATAATATTGAAAGTGCAGAACAGAAGCATGCGATCCTGTCTGTGAGGCAAAAACATTTGCTGTTTGGCCAGTTTGTACATCATGACATATATTTCTTTCCTCCCAAGAGATCTATAACTGGCTTCATCTCCAGCACTTTTAAAAAACCTACCTGTTTTCTTTGGCTTTTAGTTGAAAGATTTTTATTATATATGCTGCTTTTGTTTTGGGCTCATTTTAAATTGGTTTTCAAATTTATAATGGTTAATTTTTTTATATTCATATAGAATTGTATATATATATATATATATATATATATATATATATATATATGGAAAACTGCAGTCTTGAAAGGCTAAAAAATGCATAATAACAATACTAATAGTTTTAATGGCATGTTTATTTATGCTGTTGTTAACATGTTTATACCTTTTAAATGAATTAAATAAATCACCCCCACTGCTCTTAATGTTACATCAGTATTTAACCCTTTTTAATTTTAATTTTCTAAGCATTGCTGTCTTCACAATGCTCAGATGACCCTTTTAGGGGATCAGATGAAGGGTTGTTGATCTTTAGCGGCTCCTCCATCACACTTGACTCCCTAAACACTGTCACAAAAATATCTGTTCTGTATAAATCTTCAGAATCAAAAGATTTTGCCTTTCAGACATTGACCCAGTTTGCATCATCTCGGCAGCTGAAACAAGCCACTGTGGCTTGTTGCAGCTGCCACACGTGCTGGGTATGTGCCAGCCAGATTTCCCCAATTATGCACACCAGCACAGCTTGCTGTGTCATGCAAACCCAGGCAGCATGGCTTGATTGGGATGGGCACCAACCCTCAACTAAAAGGGATGGGCTGTTGTTGGGTTATTGGAGGGTTGCTGCTTACTCCAAACAAGACACATCACTGGGTTCAGATGGCACAGCAAGCCATGCTGGTGTGGATAATTAAGGAAATCCAGCCAGCATGTGTCTGGTATGCGCAACAGCTGCAACAAATCACAGCGGCTTGTTTTAGCAACTGTAATCATACAAACTGGGCCTTTGAGTTTGAGTGGCCGGGTTTGCACATATTGTAGCTAGTTCCCCCACCTGCGCATGTCCCGCTTAATTACCTGTCAAGTCCAAACTCAGCACAGTGGGGGTGTCTTTTAACCAGCCCCACAACTCCTACTACAAGCCATAGGCTGTGGAATGGGTTAGAAGCCTCCCCACCCACCCCGCGCACGCACTGCACTGAGTTCGGATGACCCAGCAACCCACGATACAGCACGAGTAATTAATCAAATGGCAGGTGGGTGCACTAAGGTGGGAAAAACAAGCTACTGTGCATGGTTTCCCCCACTGATTCTACAAATCATGGCTTTGTGAATTGAAATGATTTCCGCCTATTCTCTATCTTTTCTTTGAAATGCCCCTGCTAATAAGAAACTCCCGAGCCAGTCGATAATCATGATAACACTGTGTACAAGTATTAAAATAATCATGATAACACTGTGTACTAGCATTAAAATATGATTTCCCCTTTCCTGGGAAAGCCACGGTGTTTAAGCTTCATGGTACGTGCTTATTGTCAGGGCTACAAACAAAACTCTATAGTTTCACCCACAAAGGTGTGTCTGTTGTCATTTCTCCTTCTAAATATATTTTGTCCTTGATAATGAAAGGACCTGGCCAATTTGATGGGCACACTGCCGGCAGTCTCTGCCAGATAGAGCAGAATGCCTCTTGGCTTTCTGCAAATTTGGATTCTCTAACTTTTCAGACAGAAACCCGCAGGTGGGCCCCTGGTTTGATGCCACCTCAGCAAACCACCCCCAGGTGGGCATGCTTGGTGGTAGTAGTGGGTTGCCATTTAAATTTCCCACAGTGCCCCATAACATCTGGCATAATGGCACACCAGAACCCACAGGGAAATTAAAATGGCCACCTGCCACTCCCGCAATGAGATACGCCTGTGGCCGACAGCCCAGGGAAGGCATCAGCACTGGTAAGCCTTTGCTGGGGCTCCAGCAACTGCCCAAGGGTGTGGGTACTTATGCTGGGCTGGGTAATCCAAATGTCCAGTGGTGTAGTGCAGCCGGAACTCACAGGGATGAAGCACCAGCACTTTTGGCTTAGCAGGGATGCTGATGTCATCTGCCATTCCTCCCTTCAGAATTCCATGTAGGGATGTTGCGGAGGTCCAAAAGGTGAATGGAATCTGATGAATTCCCTGCTGCTCGGCCTCCCGAACCCCATTCACTGAGCCGCCACACTCTTACCAGACCCGTTTGCCCAGTGCTGCATAGTCCATGAGTGCTCGGTGGCAGTCCGACTCTTCAGCGAGCCACCTTTTTGTATAAAATGGTGGCTCAAGAGTTTTCAGAAATGTGAAGTGAAGTAAATGGAAGCCGTAAAGGGGAGAAAAAACCCTGAGCTGCCATGGGCAACCCCGCAGCACTAGCCGGGGTGTCAAGTGGTTCATGTGGTGCATCAAATGGGGTGGGTGGCAGCGGTTCAGCAAGCACCGTGAGTCTGTCCATGCCAAATTCCCTGTTCCCTTAGCTTAACTGAAGACCTCAGAATAGTTGGAGAGAAATTAATTTCCCCAGCAATAATATATTGGGAAGCTAGCATTTCCTGAAACAACCAGAAAGAAGTGGAAAGGCTTGCTTTTTAAAATTAAAATTAAAATAAAAAGGAAAGGCTTGCTTTTAGAATGGAGGCAGGTCAGTAGAACTCTCAGAAGGTTGGGATCTGAGATGATCTCTCAGGAATTTGACTCGGTCTCAACTGTAATCATAAAGAGACAGGAGAAATCCCTAAACTAAAGGGAGAGGCAGCCATGACTCTTTTCACCAAAGAGGCAAGACTTCCTTCCAAATGCTGTTTAAAATGTAGACCAAACTGTAACAGATTCACATAACAGAAAAGAAGGTAGAGGGTAGAGGTCTACACATTGTAGGTAGAAAGTCACCAGAAGACAGAGTAGGGCAGGAGTAGACAATGAAAGGGTTCCATCCTTAATGGCAGCCTAGAAATAATTTTAGATAGATAGATAGATGTGCACATGGAAACCAATGCAAACCGTCCCCCTGGCACCTTTCTCGGTGCCCACCATGGTGCCATACCCTTCCATTTTGTTTTTCTTGTTTTGTTTAATTAACACATTTTCTTACCAGCAGCTGGAAATCCTGTGAAATAGGTGCTGAAAAGTAAGGGTCTGAAGAAGTAGCTTAGTGCTTTGAAACTTGCCTTGTTCTAAGTCTTTTGGGCAAGTTATTTGTCCTTTGTCACCTTCCTATTTATTTATTTATTACATTTCTATACCGCCCAATAGCCAGAGCTCTCTGGGCGGTTCCTATGAGAGCTGTTTTATGTAGTGCCCAGGACAGCTTCTCAAATTGCCAAATGAACCCCCAAAGACTGCCTACCCCAGGAATATGGCTTTGAAAAATACCTTCCCTGTGTCTCCATAGAGGGGTGATGTTGTTGTTATAATGTAGTGATGGGGAACCAAACTGAACCTGTTTAGATGACATGCTAAGCCACAGTGGTTAAGCATTTTGAGCTAAACATTATAGCTTAGTGTTTCATGTTAACCGTGACTTATCATGTCATGTGAACCATTCCTAACCATAGTGGCGCCATAATCACAACTGAAACACACTCACTACCCATTTGCTGCAAAAGAGTTAGCAGCCTAACCATGGCTTAGCGTGTTGTATGAACAAGACCACTGTTGGCCCTTTTAATAGTTTAACTTAAAAAGTTAAAGTGTTCTGAAATCCAGCTTTCCCGGTGTTTTCCTTGAAAGTCACTCTCTAGGACTTGTATCGACTGTAATGTTAACTTTTACCTAACAAGCCCTTTTTTTAAAAAAAAAAGAAACACTTCCTTGATAGGGTGGAGGAAGAGAGGGAAAGGATAAAGATACAAATTATTTTTCTGCATTGCATGGCTACAATTTTTCCACTATACATACCTTCGCTCTGCCTTTTCCAGCGGCATTTTTGCCTGTTGCTGTAGGCAGTTGTCAGCACTTCCCAGAATAATGATACAACGGGGTCTGATGAGGAGCAGTTCCACAGAGCAAAGCCACATCAGAAGCGAGTTCTGCCTTTGAAAGGCAGCCAGAAGGATTTTAGTTCGCAGTTACTGAATTCCATTATCAACAAACTTAACACCAAAAGGCGCAACAATTACATACTGGAGTCCTGGCACAATGATGGCAATTCTCCACGGTCAAAGCAGACTTCCCATCTTTGACATCATAGTGGTTTCTGAGTCGCTCTGACAGCCAGCCAGGAAGACAGGGTCAAAACAACAAATTCTGCGTGGCTCTAAAGTAGCCACTCCCTCTTCAATGAATGTGTGTGGGGGAGGGGGGATTTGGCTGCACCCACCTATAGCGGGTGTTCAGACGATCAGCCAGAGAAACAACACACTGTTCCAGGTTACCCTAACTACCCACACCATGTCATAGGTTGCCATGTCATCCGAACCTGGCACACAACACGGAGGTGGTGATTATTTTACCCACCCATAACTCCTACTGTAAGCCGTCGGTTGGAGGACTAAAAAGTTACCACTGCTGCGCACCAGGTTTGGGCAACGACATGGGATGAGTAATTAGGGTAATCCAGCTCACAGGGGGAGGGTGGATGTGAAGCAAGCCTGTACTGCTTTTCATTCTACCGCCCGCCCCCCACCCTACAAATATATGGTCATATAAGTATATAACTTGTTATTTCTTTCTATAGATCTAATAAAATAAAAGGAAAGTGTTTCCCACCGAAAAGTGAAGAAGCACTACAAACTTATGGGCATGTTGAATTTGTCCTGGGACCCACAAATAGTCAGGTATGGGCCCCCAGTTGCTTACAAAGCACAGACCACTATATTTATGTGCTTCATCTAATGTCCCTCTCAATGTAACCCTTTTGCTATGGAGCCCATTACAGAGAAATTCGGATAGACTCTAAAATATAATGAAGTGGAATGTAGTCCCCCAACTGTGCTAATGGTTTTGCTGGCTCTTCATAATGAGGCACCACTTGAGTTAATTAACAGTGCTTAGCACATAGCTCATGATTCTTTCTCTGGCTTCCCATTCAATTATCATGTCTCTTCTTCCTTCCCTTTCCCACTGAATTACAATGAGGGCAAACTGACCTGCTAATAGTTACAATCCCTTGACTGGGAATCGAGTTGACTCACCAGCCTGGAAAAACTGGCCTATGTATTTGCCTTAGCAGAGAAAATGGGTGAAAGAGTTTACTTTATATCCCTTACAGGTATGTCTGAAGTAAGTTTTACATCACCTGTAATATTATATTTTTAGAAGCTCCTTTGAATCTGCCTCATGTTTCCTGTAAACTGGAATCACATAAGAACATATAAAGAGCCCTGCTGGATCAGACCAGAGTCCATCTAGTCCAGCATTCTGTTCACACAGTGGCCACCCAGCTGTCACGGGAAACTCACAAGCAGGACACGGGTGCAACAGCACCCTCCCACCCTTGTTCCACACTGCACAGAGGCACACTGTCTTTGATCCTGGAGGTAGCATATAGACATCATGACTAATAGCCGCTGATAGCCTTCTCCTCCAGGAATTTGTTGAACCTTGTTTCAAAGCCATCCAAATTGGTGGCTATCACCTTCTTCAGCAAATGATCACAGGATAAGTAGCTCCACCTCACATGTATTACCTGACCTGAAAGAACTGGATTTGGGTGCATGACTTTAAGGTGATTATTTTGGGAATCAGAAGTATTCAGTCATGTGTTAAACACACAAACCCATTCACAAAACTGTTCAATGCATGACCAGTTTTTGTTATTTCTGGGGTCTCTAACATGGTCCCCTTATGTACTAATGTGTCTGCAGACACCTCCCTTTGTGCCCTGCAGGTCATAGAATCATAGAATAGTAGAGTTGGAAGGGGCCTAAAAGGCCATCGGGTCCAACCCCCTGACCCTCCTTATTTTTATTTATTTTTCTTACTTTTTTGGTACTAAAAACAAAATAACTGGGAAGCTGGCATGCTGCAAAGTGAAGTGCTGCCCTTTAGTGCCATATTTATATGGGTTAAAAAAAGTGGTTGTGTGTTTTGGAGCTCAGGCCCCACTTCTGCCTTGTACTTCGGTTCTTGGGCAAGTTATTTTTCTTTTAGTCTCATCAGTTTGCCTTCTGAAAAATGAATGTGTTGTGACTGGTCATGCTCACTCTAACTATTTTATGAATGGGGAAAGTTCCTGATGGCAGCCATTTTGTGAGAGGGCCCATGATAGTCCCTCAAAATTTCAAACATGCCCTCCAGACCACAAGGGTGGGAGACCCCTGTTAATCAGGTTTTGTGTTCAATCACAATTGCTTGAAATGCTGCCATACCAATTGGACTACCAAAAGCCAATCTGTGCCACATTGGACAAGTGATGTTAGCAGTTTGGCACCTTCATCCATGACAGAACAGCTTCAAACGTCAGCTCGGCTTGACAGAAATGCTGCAGCCACTATGAACTCAAAGAGTTCTGTGAAGAGACTTTGAGGACTGAAACAGATGTGATGTGGCAGACCTGCAATTGGCGCTGCTATTTATTTGGATTTTTACTTTAAAGGAGCTAGAGCAAGGTCTCATTATGACCTTAACTCCCACGCTGTAGCGCTGTTTTCTCAGTCTAAATCCCCTACCCTGTTAAGTACCTGCATTTTCCCCACACTCCAGGGTTAATAGGAGGCTTGTATTATAGGTTTATTTTGATTGAAGAAAGAACACACAGGAAATAATTATGTTGCTACTCCACGTAAAATCAAAGCCCTTGAAAACAAAAACAGAGATCTGACCACAGGGCTGTCATATCACATCCATTTCAGCCCTGAAAACTCAGAGCGTCACAATCCCCAACCGCTCAACACCGTTGATGAAGATGCTTGTTTTTATTTCTCTTATTTGAAGTTGTTTATAGGCCACTTTGAGGACAACAGAATCTTCTCAAGGTGGCTAACAAAATGCATCAAACATCAATACTACACAATTACAATCCAATTAAGAATAAAAGCAAAACAACAGGATTAAAAACAAGCACAGACATAAAGATCAATCACACACTAAAACCCTTTCCATAAAGCAGCACCATAAAACCCGTGGAATTAGGCCATTAAGAATAAATGCTATTTTAAAAAATGATTTAATTCAATATTTTATTGCTATCAATATGTGAGAGCCCTAAAGAAGGTGTCACCTGCTCTTTCCAGGGAAACATCCTGTCTTTCAAGTGAGGATTATGGGGCTCAGCCTGGGACTATGAGCAATTTCCATATGAGTGTGCTATTAATCTAACTTCTAGTAGCACAGACAGATCTTTTTGTACCAGAAAGGAGAGAAAATAGCTAGAAAGTGTGCAGGCATGTAAAAGAACAGAGGATATACCCAACCCCAGGGCAAAAATGGAAAGATCTTCATTAGTTAATCGTTTTAATTAGATGTTAAATGCTCTTTGTTTCTAAGAATGCTGAATATATGCACAAACTGTTTGTGCACATCACATATTTACAACACATGTACATTTTTTCATACAAATATTAATGTTACATATGCATAATATTAGCCTTGCACAGATCTTTATTGGTTATTATAGGGAGGGGCTGTGGCTCATTGGTAGAGCACATGCTTTGCAATGCAGAGGTTTCCAGGTTCAATCCTGGGGTCTCCAAGTAGGGCTGGAAAAACTCCTGTCTGAAACCCTGGAGAGCCTCTGCCAGTCAGTGTTGACAAAACTGGGCTTAGACGGATCCGTAGTCTGATGCTGCACAAGGCAGCTTCCTAAGTTCCTAATTGTTTTCATAGCTAAATTTTATTTGCTTATAAGATTGCTGAAGTTCCTAAAAAACCCAACCTATTTGTTCCAAACAAAAACAAAAACAACCCTATCTCATATTTACAACAGAAGCATATTTTTCCATTCAAATATTCATGGTAAATATGCATACTATTAACCTTTGCACAGAACTGGAGCTGTACTTTTAACAGATGCTCCAGACAGTAGTGATTTCTCAATGTTCTGATTTAGCATCCTGGGAAATATATGCACCTTTTCTTTTAGAACACATCAGCAGTGGAAACAGGTAAGCAGGTGTGTGGGTTGTGCAACCCACTGTACCTTTGATGCATGTACTGCAGGAATGAAGAATGCTGGGAAGACTCTCAAGTTCCTGCACTTAGAGCTCTTTGGTTGTGCCCTAAGTTATAACCAAAATTAGCTCTCCAAAGAACTAGCATAATGTAACTTGCACCTTTCTTTGAAGCACCCGCTATGGAATAAGAGCTGACTCACTTATGAATCTTCCAATTAGTTGCAGTGGAACACGTGAACTCCTTCTACTTAAATATATTGTGCTACAGGTTATGTCAAGCGAGATATAAAAACCCTTGTCTGTGGTATTGGGATGAATGATGGGCGTGGCTTACTTATTTTATTTATTTATTTATTTATTACATTTTTATACCGCCCAATAGCCGAAGCTCTCTGGGCGGTTCACAAAAATTAAAACCATCATAAAAACAACCAACAAGTTAAAAATACAAATACAAAATACAATATAAAAAGCACAACCAGGATAAAACCACGCAGCACAATTGATATAAGGTTAAAATATAGAGTTAAAACAGTATAATTTAAATTTGAGTTAAAATTAAGTGTTAAAATACTGAGTGAATAAAAAGGTCTTCAGCTGGCGACGAAAGGAGTACAGTGTAGGAGCCAGGCGGACCTCTCTGGGAAGCTCATTCCACAACCGGGGTGCCACAGCGGAGAAAGGTTACTGTAACCGTAGCCTTGAAATATGATCAACTTTGATACACTATACAAAGTGTCTGCATATTTATTTTTATCTCCCTTCTGATTCAAGACAGCCTACATATGGGAAATTAGAATGGCCCATTCTTTCTTTAATTTTAGATGGGCTGCTAAAACGTTTTGGTTCTACTTGACTTTTTCATATTTTAAGAGTATTAGCTCTCCACTCATTTTTAAAAAGATTTTCTCATGCTCTTAATTCTGCTGTTTGTGATATTTTAAAGTTATAGAAATTGCCTTTAAAGGTTTTTAATTGTTTTTAAGTTTTAATTGTCAGTTGCCATGTGGGTCCTATCTGGTCCAAAAGGCAACTTATACATTTATAAATAAATAAGCAATTAAATTAAATTAAAAAGTCTCACAAATTTCAGTGAGGCTGAACTCTCAGGGAAATGAGTAGAGGATTGCAGCCTTAGACTGGAACCCTAAATATGATTAGGCAGTGTCCTATTGAATACAATGGGACTTACTTCTAAGTAAACATATAAAATCGTGCTGAGTGAGCACTCATTTGCCAATCCCTGTCCTTTTGGTGATGGCCCCTTATCACTAAGTGAAAATTTCCCCCCTTCAAAGATGCAGTTATTCGTGATTAAATATTTTATCCCAAACCTTTCAAACTTGTTCAATTGACTGCCACTGTTATATATAACTGCCACTGTTCAGCTTTGGCTATATAAAAGATGCCATTTAGAATGTTAGTCCTGAAAAATACTTGCCTGGTTAGGTGGAAAATTATTAGCATAGTTTTCTTGTTATCTAACACTGGGCTTGATTCCAGGAAGGGATAAAGGCAGGGAGGTCATCTTCATTCTTTTCAGTTCTACCAAATAAACAGCATTCCTCATTCCTTGTTGTTACTGTTTGGAAGTGGGGTGATCTGGTTTTCTTCCTTATTGTGATGTCCTCCTAGGAAGCAAAGGCTTGGCTATAGATGCAGCAGTATGAAATGGCAGGGTGGACTCTACCACTTCAGGAAGCGGGGGGGGGGGGAGAGGATACCATTTTGCATGCATCCTCATATTAAAACAAACATCTACAAGATTAAAAATGGCCCCTTTATTCTATATAAAATATATTTATAAAACTTACAGGAGCGTGCAAAATATGATCCTCCCACCTACAACAGAAAGTGGTACAGCTCATTCTCCTATCTAGCCCAGTATTGTCAACACTGATTGGCAGCAGCTCCCCAGGATTTCAGGCAGGATTCTTTCCTAGCCATACCTGCAGATGCTGGGGATTGTACCTGGGACCTTGTGTATGCAAAGCAGGTGCTCCACCACTGGGCATTTATGCCAATCCTGGCCAATTCAGATTTTATACTTCTGCTAATTGCAGGGGTCAACATTGCCTGCACACCTTTATTCCTTCTATACTTTAAGACAGCTGTGTGTACTGAGCACACAAAATCCCAGGTAATTCACTCAGGCCTCAGGCGACAGTTTTCTTGTGTAATTCCAAGGTCCCTGGCAAATAGCCTCACCAAATCTTAATTATACAAATCAATGACATGAATAATACATATTCTATTAATTCCTTTTTGTCTGCTCCTGGAAAGTAAGTACCAGAAAAAGTTCGAGGAGGAGCACTGGAAATATCTTCTTACCTGCTCTTATTTGCTTATGCCTGGAGCAAATTGAAACTGAAATGTTATTGATAGCTTAGGGTGACCATATTTTGGAAACCAAAAAGGAGGACAACATGGTCGGCTCCCAAGGAGGCGTACCCACCAACATTTCTGGTCCCAGGGGGCAAGTCTAGCACTAAGGGGGGGGTGCCCACCCGAACATAGCCTTGGTCACATATCTGATTTTACAGCACACAGTTAAGACAACTCTGTTCTATATAACATCTTAATGTTAAAATCACTGGAATAAAGAACAAGTGAGACATTCAACGTATCTGAAATTAACTTCACTTACTCCTACTTTACTGTACTTTGAAGCTTATGCTCTGTGTGATACATTCTCCCCTTCCCTCAAATATCTTTTCTGACTGTATCCTCACTCTGCTGCAAGCTGCTGTTGCTTCCACTTATTGGGGTTTGCTGCCGTCCGGCTGGCTGGCAGGCTATTTTATTTTATAATTTCAAAAAGATAAATAAAAATAAACTTGTGTGTGATTGTCACAAGTTTCTCTACTCTAACATTAGGGTGGGTGTTGCGGGTGGCGGACACTACTTCGTCCATTCACACTTCTCACTTCTATACATTAGCTTCTCAAGGCTTGTGCGTTGGCACCGCTTCGCACATCCAGACTTTGAACTCTTGTCTACTTCCTGCACAAACACGTGACTCTGAGACCTTTTTTCTTATGCCCTGCATTGTATGCCAGCACCATGAGGCTAAGATACAACAGGTGTCTCTGGGTTGTTTGTGCAGCCTCTGTTGTCTCTCTCTCTGTCATTGAAGCCAAACCAAATCCTCCAGTCTCAAATAATCTCTCTCTCTCTCTCTCTCTCTCTCTCTCTCTCTCTCTCTCTCTCTCTCTCTTTCTCTCTTTCTCTCTCTCTGCCAAAGTCTCCCAGTGGTCCAGCTGGGCTGCGCACTTGTGGCTGGGGATATTGCTTATTGCAGCTTATTGCTTGGTCAAGCCCGGTGACTCTTAGTTTAAAAACCTCCGCCACCAGCCACCTCCTCTTTTCCCACACAACTGTTCCTCTATGATGGAAACTGTTCCTCTCTGATGTTCCTCTCTTCAGCCTCTTTCTTTCTTATGCCAGCCAGCTGATGTCTCCAGCTTGCAGCTTCAAACAATCCCCCCTCTCTGCCAAAGTCTTCCAATAGTCCAGCCATGCTGTGCACTTGTACACTGTGGCCGGGGGTAGGGTGCCAGCTTATAGCTTGGTCACATCTGGTAACTCTTGTTTAAAAACCCCACCAGCAGCCATGTCTGCCTGCACCAACACTGGACTCTGAGATGCTCTTAAAAGGCTCTGTGTGGCACGCCAGCCTCTCAGGGCTAAGCTACAGCCATCTCTGAGTTGTGACTCCATCTGAAACTAATGCCAGCCAAACCCTCCAGCCAGCCAACACCTGCACCAACTCTTGTCTCTAAGAGATATGCCAGCTAGCCAAAGCCTCAAATGTATCTATTTTTCTCTGACACACAGTTCAAATGTTCTGCATTGCATCCCAGCAGTGCAGACCGAGCCTAGCTCACAAGTGAACAAAGTGAAGTGTAAGGAAAGGGGGAAGCAAAGCAACAACATGCTAGGTTCCAACTTCCGCAGCAACAGGGCATCCGCAAAGATGAGAGCCTCTCTCTCGACTGATACCTCACTGTTGGTTGTGAGAGTTTTTCTCTAAGGAAGACCCTTCATCGCCCATGATGTGGAACTCTGAGAAAAAGGCTTCGGGTCTGTTCCATTTTGCCCTGTGAGCAGGGCTGGCACTACCATTAGGCCAACTAGGCAGCCGCCTAGGGTGCAGACCTCAGAGGGGCGCAGTACTGCCCTTTAAGGGTCACAGTTTTATTCAAATTAGCTGTTTTAAGAAAAAACATAATAAAAGGAAAATATAATAGTTCAGAAACTCTTCTTGAACAGCTGAATGGAAGTTGGCAATTTTTGGGGGTGGTGCAAGTAGATCGTCATACCTAGGGCACAAAATAGTCTGGCACCAGCCCTGCCTGTGGGCTGCTTCAGCTGACCTCTGCTTTCCCACATTTTGATCTGTGGACGACTTCACCTCTGCTGAGCTCCAGGTGCCCAACTGCCCAACAAATCTGCAACAAGAAAGGAGCCCTGCTCGCACAGCACTTCTTAGCTAAAATACTGGAAATCCCTTCATGCCAAGGGCTGAAACTTCTCAAGGTGCAAGACCCCAAAGAGTAGGTTTGACAACCTGAGTTTGAAGGATATGGCTCCAGAGGTTTTTAAAATAATTTTGAAACCTCAAACCTTAAAAAAAACCCTAAAAATCCAAAGATAAATGGATCTACTACAAACTCATCATGACTAAAGCCCTACTTAAGAGCTACCATGGTGCCAAGTTTCATCCCTTTACCTTTAAAAATGGCACTGACTTAGCATGTCGCATGAACCATTCCTAACCATGGTGGCTACATAACCACTGTTTAAACACATTCGCTAATCATTTCCTGCAAAAAGGTTAGCAGCCTAATCAGGGTTTAGTATGTTGTCTGAACAGGCCCACGAATTATTGAAATATTGCAATTGGTAGATTTATTGGGCCTGTACGGACAACATGCTAGGCCTCCTATAGGTCACCGGATGAGGGGAAGGGGGCAGGCCCGGCAAGCCTAACGGTCACTGGAAAGCCCATGCTGCCTCCCCTCATTAAGACAACTTGCTGCTACAGCACACCAGGGATAGTGCAGGGTTTGGCAGTGCAGCAGTGCCAACCCCGCGTCGTGAAGACAGCCCGATGCCATTTAGAATTAAGCCCATAGTCGCCTCCCTTTTAATCAGTTCCATAACTAATTGTTCCAGGGCTCACTTATTTAGAGTAACTAGAAATGTTACCTTTTCATCATGACCAGAACATGCCAATCCATGTGAGGGTAACTGAAGCCACCCATTATTACAAAAACACAATTATAGGTAGGGTGACCATATGGAAAGGAGGACAGGGCTCCTGTATCTTTCTAACAGTTGAAAATGGAACTCCAGCAGGTGTCATTTGTATGCATGCAGCAGCTGGTGAAATTCACTCTTCATCACAACAGTTAAAGCTGCAGGAGCCCTGCCGCCTGTTGTAGAGTGACCAGATACAAAAGAGGGCAGGGCTCCTGCAGCTTTAACTGTTGTGATGAAGAGGGAATTCCACCAGCTGCTGCATGCATACAAATGACACCTGCTGAAATTCCCTTTTCTATACAGCTGTTAAAAATACAGGAGCCCTGTCTTCCTTTGCATATGGTCACCCTAATTATAGGTATAAGGAACAACAAAGTTTAGAAACTTACTTTTCCCAGCTCATTTGGACACATGGCAACTCTACAGACAATAACGCAACTGCATTTTATCAACGCCATCCTTGATCCAGGAACAATAGAATAATATCTGAGCTTAGTACTAATGTGCCAGAGGGCCTTCCTATACATGGAATTCCCTGCCCCAAGAGGTTAGGTCATTTCCTTCTTTGCTGGTGTTCTGCCAACATTTGTAGATATTTCTTTGTCAGCAAGCTTTTTATTTTAATTTATTATGCATTCATTTTGGAGTTTTTTAAAATGCTATTTTTAGTGTTGCAGTGTAATTATTTTTATGTATTTACCTGTTTTTAATAATCAGATTATTAGTTTGCTTTGTATATTTTGTTAGCTGCTTTGATGTCTCCATTGAAGAGGAAAAGCTAATTATACATTTTAAATGTAAGAATTCTATCCACATGCTGGGGGGGTGGAAGAAAGATAGCTGCTATTCCCCCTTCACCCGTTCTTCTTTTTTTAAAAAACACACACACTAACGAGCATGAATCATATAGGCATTTCTTTGTAAGGAAAAATTTATTTATTTATTTGTTACACTTATATACCGCCCCATAGCCGAAGCTCTCTGGGCGGTTTACAAAAGTTAAAAACAGTAAACATTAAAAGTATACAAAATTTAAAACATAAGAACAACAGTATAAAAACAGTATCCATTTAAAAACAACAGTTCTGGGGGGTCCTTAAAAAACAAACTTAGCATTGTTAAATGGTGTTAAATGCCTGGGAGAAGAGGAACGTCTTGATCTGGTGCCTGAAAGATAACAGTGTTGGCAAGCCTCATCGGGGAGATCATTCCACAGTCGGGGGGCCACCACCGAAACACTCACGTATTTCTTTAGATACATGAGTAGTAAAAGACAGAGGAAAGAAATGGTGGTTCAACCGCTTAATGAGGATGGCAAATTGATAACAGATGACAAAGAAAAGGCTGAAGTGCTCAATTCCTACTTTGCCTCAGTCTTTCCCCAAAAGCGGGTCTATGACCCCCCCTGGAGAAAGTGAAGCAGAAGTTGAGGGGGCAGGATTGCAATTTGAGATTGATAAACAAATGGTCAAAGAACACTTAATTTCCTTGAATGAGTTCAAATCTCCAGGGCCCGATGAACTGCATCCTAGAGTAATGAAGGAGCTAGCGGAAGAACTCTCAGAACCTTTGTCTAATATCTTTGCAAAATCATGGAAGATGGGTGAGGTGCCGGACGACTGGAAGAGGGCTAACATTGTCCCTATCTTCAAAAAGGGCAAAAAGGAGGAACCTGGGAACTACAGACCAGTCAGTCTGACATCCATCCCTGGGAAAATTCTGGAGCAGATTATAAAGAAGTCAATCTGTAAACACCTTGAAATCAATGCGGTGATCACTAGAAGCCAACATGGATTTGTCAGGAACAAGTCCTGTCAGACTAATTTGATCTCATTTTTTGATTGGGTAACCTCCCTTGTGGACTGTGGGAATGCTGTGGATGTCATATATCTTGACTTCAGCAAAGCTTTTGACAAAGTGCCCCATGATATTCTGATTAACAAACTAGCCAAAAATGGGCTAGATGGAACAACTACTAGGTGGATTCACAGTTGGCTACAGAATTGGACTCAAAGAGTACTTATCATGGAACCTTCTCAAACTGGGGAGAGGCAACGAGTGGGGTACCGCAGGGCTCAGTCCTAGGCCCAGTGCTCTTCAACATTTTTATTAATGATTTGGACAAGGAGGTGCAGGGAACACTTATCAAATTTGCAGATGACACAAAATTGGGTGGGATAGCTAATACCCTAGAAGACAGAAACAAACTTCAAAGTGATCTTGATAGGCTGGAGTGCTGGGCTGAAAACAACAGAACGAAATATAACAGGGATAAATGCCAAGTTCTACATTTAGGAAATAGAAACCAAAGGCACAGTTACAAGATGGGGGATACTTGGCTCAGCAATACTACAACGAGAAGGATCTTGGAATTGTTGTAGATCGCAAGCTGAATATGAGCCAACAGTGCGATATGGCTGCAAGAAAGGCAAATGCTATTTTGGGCTGCATTAATAGAAGTATAGCTTCCAAATCACGTGAGGTACTGGTTCCTCTCTATTCAGCCCTGGTTAGGCCTCATCTAGAGTATTGTGTCCAGTTCTGGGCTCCACAATTCAAGAAGGATGCAGACAAGCTGGAGCGTGTTCAGAGGAGGGCAACCAGGATGATCAGGGGTCTGGAAACAAAGCCCTGTGAAGAGAGACTGAAAGAACTGGGCATGTTTAGTCTAGAGAAGAGAAGATTGAGGGGAGACATGATAGCACTCTTCAAATACTTCAAAGGTTGTCACACAGAGGAGGGCCAGGATCTTTTCTCGATCCTCCCAGAGTGCAGGACACGGAATAACGGCCTCAAGTTAAAGGAAGCCAGATTCCAGCTGGACATCAGGAAAAACCTCCTGACTGTTAGAGCAGTACGATAATGGAATCAGTTATCTAGGGAGGTTGTGGGCTCTCCCACACTAGAGGCATTCAAGAGGCATCTGGACAAGCATCTGTCGGGGATGCTTTAGGGTGGATTCTTGCATTGAGCAGGGGGTTGGACTCGATGGCCTTGTAGGCCCCTTCCAACTCTGCTATTCTATGATTCTATGATTGGGTAGAAGAGCCACCAGGCCTTAACCCAAAGTTAATCAACTGAACTATTTGGAGTGCAACTTTTGGCTCCACCTTATTTATTTATTTATCGCATTTTTATACCGCCCAATAGCCGAAGCTCTCTGGGCGGTCCACCTTGAAACGAGACTAGGAAGGAACAAAGGACGTGGGTGCTGAAACTCTTATGAATAATAATCTGGATGGTTCAAGTTTAATACGGTTGCAACACAGATGTATTTCTGCTGGCCTTCATTTAAAAGTTGCTCAATATGTGAGTAATCTCAGTGCATCGAAAAGGATGAACGTGACTTTGAACTTATGGAAAAATGTCTTGGCTTTGAAAAGAGAACAACATGATTTGGGCTTTGGGTGGAAAATACATTAGGTAAAGAGGAGCAGTGCAGAACTCAAGGCTGAAGTGTTGTTGCCAGACACTACTTTATTGGCACTGCATCTTCAGTCTCTGAAGTGGTTTGGCAGCCTTGACACCTCCTCTGTTAGAGCCACAATGTTGTGGTATAGGAATAAATTGCTGTATTACTTCAACCCATAACAAAGGAAGGAGACTCAAATAACATACAGCATTTTCATAGAACAAGCACGGGATCAATGCATGAGCAATCAGAGATGGATATGAGGTTTTTATTCTGTAACCTGAAATCAAAGTCTTGTACATGCATACAATTCAGGCTGAACAATAGGAAGTGGGTCTGGGACTGTTTAACTTACAGTAGGTAGGGTGACCATAATTTGGAAACCAAGAAGGAGGACAACATCTCTGGCCCCAGGGGGCATGTCCAGCACCAAGGGGGTGTGCCCACCTGGGCAGGATCTACACTACTGCTTTAAAACGGTTTATAACAGTAGTGACAACTGTTGGGGCCCAGGACACACTCCATGTACAGTTTTCAAAATGCTTTCAAAGTGTCATATCCTGCTTGGTGTAGATCCTGCTTGGCCTTGGTCACATATCTGATTTTACAGTACACAATTAAGACAAATCTGTTCTACATAACATCTTAAAGTTAAAATCACTAAAATAAAGAACAAGTAAGACATTCAATGTATCTGAAATTTACTTAACTTACTCCTACTTTTGTAGCTTTTGCTGTACTTTGACGCTTTTGCTATATTATGTGTGATACATTCTCCCCTTAATTTTAAAACCTCAAACTTTAAAAAAAAATCCAAAATCCAAAATCAACGGATGGACGGTTCTGTTTCAAATTTGGCATGGCTAAAGCCCTACCTAAGAGCTATCATAGTGCCAAGTTTCATCTCTTTATCCTTAAAAATGATGGAGCTGTAAGCATTTTTGTAAATTCCCATTAAAGTAGATCTGCCCTTTGAGTGGGGACGATGGGAAAAATCCAGATTTTTCTTCAAATTTCTTAATCCCCCCTTTCCTGGATTTGTTATGAAAAATCCTAACAAATCCAGGTTTTTCCTGTCATCTGGTCACCCTAGGGGGGAAATAGACATGTAAGGGGAGATATGATAGAGGTGTACAAAATTATGCATGGTGTGAAGAAAACAGATAGACACTCCCCCCTCCCTCTCTCATAATACTAAAACCCAGAGTGATCCTATGAAGCTGGTTAATGGGAAATTAAAGACAGATAATAGGAAGTACTTCTTCACACAGCACATAGTTAAACTATGGAATGCACTACCACAAGATGATAGCAACCAACTTGGATAGTTTTAACAGGGCATTATACAAGTTCATGGAGGATAAAACCATCAACAGCTACTAGGCCTGATGGCTGTATGGTACCTCCAGTATAGAAGCAGTATGCCTATATACCCCAGTTGCTGGAGAACATGAGTGGGAGGGTGCTGTTATACTCACGTCTTGCTTATGGGTTTCCCATGGGCAGCTGTTTGGCCACTGTGTGAACAGAATGCTGGTCTGGAAGGACCGTTGGTCTCATCCAACATGCCTCTTCCTAATTAATTAATTAATTAATTAATTTCTATACTGCCCAATAGCCGAAGCTGTCTGGGGTGGTTCACAAAAATCAAAACCATAAGTACAATTTAAAATACAAAACTTAAACCATAATGTAAAAATACAATATAAAAGTACAACCAGAATAAAACTGAGTAGCAATACAAAGATTTAAAATACAGATTTAGAACAGGAATGTTAAAAGACTAAGATGATAAAATGTTAAAATACTGGAAATATAAGAAGGGCTTCACCTGGCATCGAAAAGCATATAACGTAAGTGCCAGGCGAACTTCTCTAGGGAGCTCATTCCAAAGCCAGGGTGCCATAGCAGAGAAGGCCCTGTTCTTAACATGTCATTGATAGAATTAATGAAAGCATTCTGCTTGCCTATGTGGACACAGTCTTCTCCTGTCTATGTGGATGCAATCTGCTCTTGCTTTCATCTTCAGGCTCTTTGAAATAGCTGAGTAGAGCTTCTTCCTTTCTTCTTCTCTGGGTGTAGTTTCCTGCAGTTTGTGCCAGCACCTGTATGGCCCAAGTGTATAGAGCACTCAATCATCTATGGGCTGCAAGCCAACTCATTCCATTGCAGGTGAAATATTCCTGATATTTTCTGTTTTCCTCAGTTAGGAGATATATATGATTTATATCTAAATTGGGTTGCTAGCATCATAGTATTGGTGGATACCGGCTATTCTAATAAATAGTCAGCAGGACTCTGGGAGTGAGCCTACACTGATTGTTACCTCCACAGGTGTCTTAAGGTCACTAGTTCGTGGAGCTGCTAGACATACAATGGCCTCCCTCAGCATCCAACACGGGCTAATTTCTGGGAAACAATTCTTGTTGAGCAAGTTGTTACTGTTCTGAAGACAGCACTTCAGGCAAAGGGCAAAGGAATGTGTAGCAGAGTAAGGTCGTTCTGTTAGAAGAGAAATAACAATTTGTCCTGTAATTACCTCTACCCCACAAGCCTCCCAGAGCACTGGCTACAAGGAGAAAAGAGGGAATTGCATGTTTTAAGAACACATGCTCCCATAATTCAATGAATACTGAGATCTCGCTGGGATAGGTGTTGTTTTCCGTTCTATTTCTGATCAAGTAAATCAATGAAGTGATCACAGAAGCTAAAGAAGAACTAAGAGTTTTCTCTTTCAGGGGAAAAAATATTCTGTCTACCTCAATAGATCACCTGTTTCTTAGAGAAGTAACAGTGAAGGAGTGGAGTTTCTTCATGTCATAGCTTGTGAAGTTAATTAAATCATTGCTCTCTTTGAAATCACACAAGCTACTTAGAATGCCTTCAGTTTTTGCATTGTACACTGAAGGTGGTTCCAGACACAGGGCTCCTAGCACGGCCTGTGAGAAGCCACTGTGCCTGTTTTCTTTCTTAATTGATTATCTGTGATAAGAGAAAACATGGAACAAGCAGTGACAGCTATGACTTGAAGAAGGTGATGTCTGAACCCCCATAAAATTCTGTAAATTAAGCAGAGTAAAGTTGCCATGGAAGCCTTGTGGGGAAGCTTTGGCTATTGGGCGGTATAGAAATGCAATGAATAAATAAATAAATAAATAAAGTTTATCCCATTCATAAGTTCAGTGGAATGCGCTCACAGTGGCCACATTTGGATGATCACAGAGGCCAAAGAACCCATAGTGAGTTCATTCCCTGCCCCTGCTGGTTGTGAGACCACGATTTGCATAACTACCCATGATGCAGAGCAGATTGCTATGTTGTCCAAATTCGATGTGTGGTGGGGGTGGCTTCTAACTTGCCCCACAAGCCCTGCTGCAAGTTGTGGGTCATAGGGTACATAAGAAGCTTGCTGGGTTTGGACGACATGGCAATCTGCACTGTAAATTGTGAGTGCATGACCAGCATGTGCAGGGTTGGGAAAAGAACCCACAATTATTATTATTATTATTATTATTATTATTATTATTATTATTATTTATTTATATAGCACCATCGATGTACATGGTGCTGTACAGATAACACAGTAAATAGCAAGACCCTGCCGCATAGGCTTACAATCTAATAAAGTTGTAGTAAACAATAAGGAGGGAAAGAGAATGCAAACAGGCACAGGGAAGTGTAAACAGGCACCAGGAAGGGTGAAGCTAACAGTATAGAGTCAGAACAAACTCAAAGTTTAAAAGCTATAGGGAAAAGAAAAGTTTTTAGCTGTGTTTTAAAAGCTGTGATTGAGTTGGTAGTTCTCAAGTGTTCTGGAAGAGCATTCCAGGCATGAGGGGCAGCAGAGGAAAATGGACGAAGCCGAGCAAGGGAAGTAGAGACCCTTGGGCAGGCAAGAAGCATGGCATCAGAGGAGCGAAGAGCACGAGCGGGGCAATAGTGTGAAATGAGAGAGGAGAGATAGGCAGGAGCTAGACCGTGAAAAGCTTTGAAGGTCAACAGGAGAAGTTTATATTGGATTCTGGAGTGAATTGGGAGCCAATGAAGAGATTTCAGAAGCGGAGTGACATGGTCAGAGCGGCGGGCCAGGAAGATGATCTTAGCGGCAGAGTGGTGGACAGAGACCAGCGGACTGATGTGAGATGAGGGGAGGCCAGAGAGAAGGAGGTTGCAGTAGTCCAACCGAGAGATGACCAGTGCGTGAACGAGAGTCTTGGCAGAAGAGACAGACAAAAATGGTCGAATCCTGGCAATATTATACAGGAAGAAACGACAAGATTTAGCTACTGCCTCGATATGAGGAATAAAGGAGAGCGAGGAATCAAATATAAAGCCAAGGCTACGAGTTTCCTTGACCGGAGTAAGCGTGACATCGTTGACAGTAAGAGAGAATGAGAGATGAGGAGAAGGTTTAGGAGGAAAAACAAGCAGTTCAGTTTTTGCCATATTGAGTTTCAAACGGCGATGAAGCAGCCAGGCTGAGATATCTGAAAGACATGCTGAGATACGATCGTGGACATCAGGAGAAAGTTCCGGAGATGAGAGATATAGTTGTGTGTCATCGGCATACAGGTGATATTGGAGGCCATGAGATTGAATAAGTTTACCCAAGGGCAGCATGTATAGAGAAAGACTGATCTCTTCCGGCAGGCCTATCCAGTAGAATTTTAGGATACTTTTAGTATGCTTTTAATGTTTTTAACAGTGTATACTATGTTTTTAATCAGTATTTTATGTATTTTATGCTTGCTGTTGTTCCCCGCCTTGATCCAATCGGAGAGGTGGGTAAGAAATATTATTATTATTATTATTATTATTATTATTATTATTGGGGTTGCCCCTGCAATTGTCTGAACCCAGTCAGTGTTAGAAGAAAGCCCAAGATGATAGAAATGATCCAGCTAAAAAAAAAAGAGAGAAGCTTTTCACAATGAGTTTAATGGGATTTCAAATGCATGCCTAACTCCCCCATTTAAACAAATAGGACTGTAAAATGCTTAAATTTTGCTAGATCATGCCCAATTATTCTATTACTCTGAAATGCATAGTAATCAGCTGTTAATGAGACAAGGAATCACACAAGAGATAAGCTCCAATTTCCCCAAAACATGACTGGAATGGCACAAATGCCAGATAACACCTAAATTGCTTGGTACCAGTGTAGTGAATCTTCTTCATTAGGAACATCCGTGAAATTTAACAGCATCTGAGCCCCTCCTCCAGGTACTCCCAGTAGGTGAGGCAAGATGGATGGTGAGATGACTGTGGAGAAGACCTTTTCAATCTTGGCAACCCATCTGGGGAATGTTCTTCTCCTCCAACAGGTTCAATAAGCACAAACTCTTTTATCATGCAAAAGGCAAGTCAAGACCATGCTGTTCTCTAAGGCTATTTGTATATTTTAATAGTGTTTGACAGTGGTGTTGTGTTGCTGCTGTTTTGATTATCAATTCCCTTTGTTTTAAAACAAAACCTTCTTAATTATTGTCTGTTGTAGTTTGTTCTTTAAATGGTTTTTTGAACCATTAGGTGTATTAGTTTAATAGAAAAGGAAGCTAGGGGAAAATGAAATAAATACTTAGGGCAGTATCCAGTGATGCTGCTGCACTAGTGGAAATGATTGCTAGTACAGCAGAAAGCTAGCTCTGGCTAGCGCAACTGGAAACTAGCTGGAATTGCTTCTTCCAGGATGTCTTATTCAGGAAGTGGTAATTTCGGCTAGTTTCCTGGGTTGAGGTAGCAAGTGCTAGTTTCCTGTTGCACTAGTGGTCATTGCTGCTATTGCAATGTTTAGAGCTGGCACATTGCCAACATTGGATACAGGTGTAAGACTCTGTTGGCTTCCCATACTTCCAAGTAAACCTATATAGCCAAATGCTCTAGCTAGCTCTTAGCCTTTGTTCCTAGCTGTCAACAATTGCATTAGTTGTTTGACAGACACAACACAGTGAGATCCAGCTAGTTGGATGACACCATTCACCATGCAGCTGTCTGCAGGGCCATTTTGGGAAAGCATCGAACTCTTGTTTGTCCAATGTGCACTGGGCAAAAAGTCCAACTTACCTTGGATGGATCTAGTGATGTAGGGGGTAAATTTTGAGGTGCAGGAGCTCATGAGTCCCCAGAACCAGACCCTCAAGGAGAGTCCAAAACTGCAAGCAACTGTGTTCCATATGAACAGACCAGTTCTAGGAGTTATCATCTGCCAGGAGCAGGTGTTTTGTAAAGTTAATGGGATTTAATTGTCCATTCAAGACCAAACCACCCCCAAATCCTTTTTATTACAGCAATGAACAACATAAAGTTGCTGGGGAAATTTATTCACACACACACACACAGAGCTAGTATGAGGATTGTAGCTAAGTTTAACAGGGGATTCTGAAGGGGAAGGCAGATAATGTCAGTTTTCCTGCTAATTCAAAATTGCCAGCACTGTGCCCTGTGACCCTGCCTCCGTCATACCACTCCATCTTACAGGCCAGCTCCTCACAGTTCTTAGACCCTAAATTATTGCAAACCCATAGGCAGCAGGGAAATCATCTGACTCCATCTTTTGTGCGTACATTTCATCCAACCGTACAAGTTATGCAACTCTTGCCTGTAGAGCCTTGGGGTAGAAATTCCTTGCTTTTGCCAATATTCCTTAGCTAGAATTGGTTAATTAACTACCAATACATTCACAGCCTGTGACAAACACATGATTTTAAGATAGCCTCTTCCCCTGATGAATGGTGTGATTCATTCAGAAAAGAGAGGTCTCATTCTGACTAAGCCATGCAGAAGTCAATAGCCCAAAGTGAACTGTGATCATTCAGGTGAAGAGGAAGAAGAAAAAACCCTCTTCTTAACTCACTTCAATGACATTTGCCATACAAACCTCTTGATCTTTCAGTACAGTGAGTCAAAGTGCGGCCAAACACATTGTTGTAACCATTGCATCACACTTGCACAAGGGCATTTTTAATCATCAGAACACAGGGGAAGGAAGATGCCCATGATACTGCTATCCCCTTTTCACTCATCTCTTCTTTAAAAAAGGAAGAAAAAGATGGCTAGCTGCTTGTTTCAGCACTGGACAGGGAAAGTGTACAGCTTCCAAAGAACAATACGAGGAGCAAATTAGAAATCTACCCAAAATGTTTTAGCAGCAATAAGCACACCGTTTCTGACAATAGTATGACTATCGATCATGTGGACATTTTCACAAGCAGAGAACCAGTGTGTTATAGTGATTAAAGTGTTAGACTGGAACTCAGGAGATCTGGGTTCTAGTCCCCACTTGGCCATGCAGTTCACAGAGTAACTTTGGGCCAGTCATTGACTCTCACTCTAACCTATCTCAAAGGGCTGTTGTGAAGATAAAATGGAGAGGAGAAGGACCATGTAAGCTGCCTTGGGTTCCTTGTAGGAGGCAGAAAGGTGGATATAACTGTCATCACCATCATCATCATCATCCATTATTCACATCAGTCACTGGCACCATATCAAAAGTCTCTGCAGAAACCTTCAGAAACTGGGCCTAGCAAAATACATCCACACCAACATCCAGAAAGCAGTTATACTCAAAACATATTCAGTAGTAAGGAAGTTTCTGGGTCAGTAGCCATTATTTCAGAGTACTCATGAGCAGTTCGAAGTAACTCTAGTTCAAATGACATAAGGTGGACTCTTTTTGCCAACTGGCCTACAACACTAGTAATGGGGCAAAAACACAAAGCTAAATTATCCTTGGAGCACTGGCTGACCAGTTTTCACTTGCCATGTGAACAGCAGCTGAGGTACCCCATTGGTTTGAACAAATTGAAACAATGTGGGCTGGGTTTGTTCACAGAAGAGTTTTATTTATATATTTATGGTATATCTGGTGGACCACTGGGAGAACTGTCTGTAGGGAAAGGATGATTGGCTTTAGACTGCAGGAACCAAAACAAGACTGAAAGAACGTCCTGTCTGTAAAGCCTAAAGGCCTCGGAGTCCCTCTGTCTCCTTTCCCTGTTTGCGACAGAGATTCTTTTATAGAGTATACCTGGTAGTCAGCCTGAGTCTGGGTCTGTGCGCAATAATTACAGCTTCACTGTAGGCTGGAGAAGGAATGTTGTGAGACTATAATTGTGTAGTGTTCACCAGGGTAATACCAGGTCAGCTGAAGTTAATTGGATACGTTTGGAGGCAGGTGGAAAACAAACAAAAATAAAGATAGCCTTGCTGGTTTATGAGGAGGGGGGAAATCCAAAATCCACAGTTGGACAATACCTTTATTAGCAAAAACCAAACTTTCACCAAAAAATGTGCAAGATTTTGAGTACTTCAGAACTCTTTATCAGGCTAAGTCATACAAAGAACAGAGGATAGGGGAAGAAACGGAGAAGTCCCAACATTTGTCCAGAACTTGTGGCCTTGAGGTCTGATGTTTAGATAGACCCAGTCTCAAAAATGGAGCTTGTGCAGTCTGAATGAATTGGTCAGTGGTAGGTGTTGCAGATGTCACCCAGCAATGCATTTTGTGAGAGGCAAGCAATGGATGATCTCCATTTCTGAAAACACAAAGTCCGGCTGCAACTCTGAGGCAGAGTGACTGCACCTACAATGACTGAACTGGATGAAAAGCAAGGACCTCTGCTACTGGTTGCTCTCAATTAGTTGATACAAGAGCGCTGGGCCTAGCAACAAGTATGCAAATAAGTGTTCTTATTCTGTCTCAAATCTTTTTTGCCTCTTTCTGCCTTCCTCTTCTGAAATCTTTCCATCCCATGCTTGGTTTTGCTTCCTGCAAAACAGTAAGGTCATTCTAATATGTTTTTCTTCCCTGAAGTCTGCTTTAGATCATCCTTCCAAATGTTTAGGGCTACAACTCCCATCATACTTGACTACTGATCATGCTGGCTGGGGCTGATGGAAGTTTTAGTCCAGAGCATCTGAAGGGCACCGGGTTGGAGAAGGCTGCTTTACAGTACATCTTTCAAACAGAATCCATCAATTCCACTATTTTTAATGCAGTTTTAAATGTAAAGAGGAACATTTAAATTCATTTTATGCACTATATAGACCGTTGTCACAGTTGTATACAGTTGGAGGAAAGGAAAGGAACCTCTCGTGCAAGCACTGAGTCATTGCAATATTTTCCTAGCAGGTCATGAACATTTTTTTTTAAAAAAAAAAACCCACATTGAGAGAAACTTCCTTTTTTGCCCTTACCAGTTCTCCCAGGTCTAATACCAGATACTCTGGTTTTGCTTTTTATTGGCCAAGTCACATCTCACCATCTGGTGCTAGTCTTTTCTGGAGAGAAAAGCAACAGACCAGATCTCTTCCAGATGGCATCTTCCTGGTCCAGACTGGCTGGGGCTGATGGGAGTTGAAGTCCCAAACAACTGGAGGGCAGCAGTTTTGAGAAGGCTGCATTTTGGGCTTTCACTTTGACTCCTCATGGATCGAAAGAACTTGGAGGGTGGGTATCACACCATATAACTCTCTTTGGCATCCATGTGAAGGGGTTTTATGCAAAGATGTACATGTGTAGGGTTGCTCCCCTGGTCCAGTCAGGATTTCCCCTTTCATGGGGAAGCTATACACATTTTCATTGCTATACATGTAGAGCCCCTTCACATGGCAGCCAGATGTGAGGCTGGTGGAGTGTGTGGGCAGCATGTATGGGCAGCTTCTGTGTGGGCAACATGCTGCCCACACATCCCACCAGTCTCACATCCTGGGGTGGGGGCTCAGAGCATAACCCTTCCCACATTGAAAAAAACTAATGAAAAGTTTTGGGGTATCCCCCCACCCCACCTGTTGTTTTACAGGAATCAAAGAGTTTCATCAAGAATAAAGAGTGAATGTTAAAGGACTGTGCACGCACATACAAAGCAATTGGCTTTGGGCTCCTGGTCTGCAGAAAATGGACTGAACCTTATTTAACATTTCAAGCCAAAGAAGTAGTGCTTGATTCATCATACAGCTCATTATGAACTGGACAAATTGCAAATGTTGGTATCAGCACTAAACCTGGCAGGTCATAGGCAGCGCTGGTAGGTGCAGAGGGGGCACTGGGGTCAAGATGGGGGGAAAGTTCTTTGAGTTGTGATTGTTTATTGATATTTCAGTCCTGATACAGGTTACCTGCCTGAGGGCAGTTTTACTGGCTGGACCACTTCAATAATGGATGATTGGAAACCCCGCCTAAGGGGTGAAGCATACATTTCGGCAGGTTCTGCGAATAACAAAGAGGTGCCTTGAGATTGGTTGGTTGTCTCCCTTCTTTATGTTCCTAAGCACCCCATTAGAGCAGAGCTGGGCTGAGAAAGTCAATGTTACCCATCAAAGTATACAATATTTATTATTTATTTATTTATTTTACTTATTTATTACATTTCTATACTGTCCAATAGCCAGAGCTCTCTGGGTGGTTCACAATAAAGGTTGATTTACTGGAACATTGTAAAATAAATATGTATGGGAGTTATTAAAATTCAGTGTAGCCTTTCATAAGGTCAGCCTAGCACACCAAGTAAACAAAACTCAATAAACTCTTTGATTTACACACACACACACACACACACACACACACACACACACACACACATATATATCCCCCCTTGTTAAAATAACATTTTTTGATCTGGAAAGATCTAGAAATTAAATTGAATTGGGCCAAAATCCAGCAGAGGGTTGGATGTCCTATTGAATTCAACATCTAACCTTGTGCTGGATTGAAGGTGTAGCTAAACCATAATCCCTTACAATGTAAACTTTACATAAAGGAACAGTAACTGATGGCCATATCCCATGCTGGCTGAGTGACGCTAGGAGTTGTGGGACTTTCATCTCTCTAAGCATGCATAGGATTGCACCCTAGGCCAGCCTTCCCTTATGTGGTGCCCTCCAGCCCCCCCCCCCCCGTCTTGAGAGTGGTGGTTTGCTGCTGTGAGGCACCTGGCTCCCACACCTGTGTTCCTTCCTGGCATCTGCATGGGAAGGAACTCAAGTGTGAATTTTCCCTACTCTGTACAAATAAAAACAAAAAAAATTGGGGGGAGGGAAGAGGAACGGGGCCATTCCTCCCCATTTTTAAATTTTTATTATTTATTTATTTATTTATTTATTTATTTATTTATTTATTACATTGTTATCCTACCTTTTTTCCTCCAAGGAACCCGAGGTGGCGTACATAATCCTCCTCCTCTCCATGTTATCCTCACAACAACCCTATGAGGTAGGTTGGGCTGAGAGGACGTGACAGGCCCAATGTCACCTAGTGGGTTTCCACGGCTGAGTGAGGACTAGAACCCAGATTTCCCGACTCCCTTAGCCACTACATCACACTGGCTAAGATAAGGATGATAATAATAATTTTTTTAAAAAAAAAGGAGGGGAGGAACAAGGCAGCCAGAGGAGGATGCGAGGAGAGGGATGCTGAGTGAACCACCTCTCTTCCCTCTGACCTCCCTCCCTCTGGCTGCCCATCCCCCGCATATTTTTTTTTAAAAAAATACTATCTGTAGTTGTGCAGCTGCGCAGATACAGATAATTTTAAAAAATTAAAGGGGAGGAATGGCCCCGTTCCCCTCCTCCCCCCATTTTATTTTTACAGAGGTGCGGGGCCACCCCCTTCCCTGTCCAGACCATGGTGACCAATCAGGGGGCACCAAGGGCTGCGACAAGCTTCCACTGCCAAAGGAGCCGGGGTAAGTGCCCAACTTTTTTTCAGCGCAGTTTCCAGGGTTTGTCCCTAGATGGCTTCGCAATAGTGGCTGCGTCATGTAGATGACTTGCCGCTACTGCGAACCCACCCTGGGGAAAACCCTTCATGTAGACAAGCCCCAGATGTTTTGAACTACAACTCTCAGCATTCATGAGCATTGGCCATTCTGGTTGATGGGGGTTGATATCCAAAACATCTGTAGGGCAGCAGATTTGGATAGGCTGATCTAGATTTACTCCATGGCCACAGAAGTTTTCATTTTCTTATGATGTGTTGTTTTTGGATCACACCAAAGATTCTTCTAGTCCAAGCTCCTGCATCCCATAATGGCCAACCAGAAGCCTCTGGAAAGCCCACAAGCAGGGCATGAAGGCAATAGCTCTCGCTTGCTATTACTCTCCATTCAGTGACATACAGCCTTTGAACATGGATGTTCCTTCTATTTTGCATGATAACTGTTGGGAATATTGCAACCTCATCCGTGAGTTCCAGGAAGGGGACATTGTTGCAGTTAGTTCATGGGAAATTGGGCATAGCTAGCCTTAGCATCTCTGTAACCTACAGTGTCATTTCCTGCTCCTTACCCCCATTCACTCTCTGCCTTCCTCTATTGCTGGAAGCACATGGCTTGCTTGCTTGCTCCTGGTGCACAAAATAGACTGAACCAATTTTCTTGAAACCCATGTTGTGCCTGCATTTGTATGTGCAAGAATACTTATGAATAAAGTTCTTTTCTTTCCTTCACTAAAGAAAGTTGTGGTCTCTCTTTTAGCCTTTGTGTGCATGGCCACAGCTAGACCTAAGGTTTATCCCTGGATCGTCCAGGGGTCAAACCGGTTCATCTAGGTGACACACAGGGGATCCAGTGCTCAGGCAGGGGCGAACCCTGGATGATCCCAGGATAAACCTTAGGTCTAACTGTGGCCCATGTGGAACTAATGGATGCTGATTCTGTAATGCTTTTTTGTTTTTTCCTCTGCTAATTGTTTTTTAATAGGAGGCCGCAATACCAAATAATCCCACCAGTAATAGCCATTGATAGCCTGCATTAATTTGCTTAATTAATTGGTTGTGCTTTTTATATTGTATTTTGTATTTGGGTTTTTAGATTGTTGGTTGTTTTATTATGTTCCTCATGGTTTTAATTTTTATGAACTGCCCAGAGAGCTCCAGCTATTGGGCGGTATAAAAATGTAATAAATAAATAAATAAATAAATAAATTCCCTTTGAAAGCCAGCTAAACTAGTGGTAGTAATGAGCCATAAATTAATTACGCATTGTGCAAAGAAGTCCCTCTCATTCCAATCCTTAGGCTGCAATTCTATGCACACTTACTTAGGAGCAAGCTCCAATTAATACAATGGGGCTTACTTTTGAGTAAACATGCATAGGCTTGTGCTGTGTATTTGCAAAAAAAAAAGAAAACACAGGGTTGACTTTCGATCCGCAATACATGTGAATTCATGTGATGGCAATTTTTGTCAATGCGATCAGACAGTTATTCCCTAGAGGCACTGCTAGGCGAGACTGTCTGTGTAATTAGACTTCGGTTCCTGAACAATACCCTGACTTCTCCTCAAGATAAAAGTACATGCATCACTAGCATTACATGTGACCATGTGTGCACTATCATGATTTGTTCCACTTAGTTAACCAAATCTTCTTAGCATGTCTGTTGCGTAAGACAACAGACATTCCACGCTACATTCCCATTAACTGTGATGTCATTCACTCACATGGAAAGAGCCTTTGAGGAAAGGAAAGGACAAGAAAGTACAGTTCATAGGTGGCATCACTAAATTACAGTTCTGAGTTTGCTGGTTTAGAAAGGAGAATGTCATAAAGATATACTTGTGGACGAGGATTTAATGGAACCACAACCAAGCTGTATCACTGCATAAGATATCAAAGTTATAATGTTTTTCTGTAGTTCTTAGTAGCCCAGAGAGATTTAGAATTCATTTATGCAACTATAAAAGGTGTTACAAAATCAAGAATGAAAGCAATTTTCTTATTGATGGAAAGGTAGTTGCATTTGTGTTTGATTGTTTTTCTTTAACTGTATGATCCTTTTTTAAAAAAGTGTTGGTTTTGAAGCTAATTTAGGGGATTTAGACATTCTCCTTCAAAGACGCACTACTGTTGCACAGAAACTGCTTTTTCCCAGTACTCAAAACATTGGGGGAACTTTTCCCAACAGCTAATTTCTATTGAAATTCCTAGTGCTGTGTGGAATATGTCTTCTCCAGACATGTGTACGCAAATGTACACATTCTGATATATACCCATTAAGGGAACTTTAACTTTGGTAATGCCACATCTTCAATGGTAAGCATACACATGGGTCTTTCCTACAGTGGAAATTTTATGGAACATACAATCATAATATTTGCATGATTATTCTAGGGAATTAGTTATTTGGCAAAAGGTTGTTACATAAACTCTAGGATGGATTCCAAGTAGAACTAGGCTGTGGATATTCATGGATCATTCAGGCTGAACTGGACTGGCTAGTTGTTGAGGTTGGAGCAATGCAGATTAGGGAAATTACTAGGCGAGAGAAAGAGAATAGCTCAGGGATGATCTTTTAAGGCTTGGGAGGAGAAATGAACTCATGGAGGCTTGTCAATAGTGGCATGTGGTTTGCCTGGGCTAGTCCCTGTTTACAGTCACCGTAATGAAAGGGGGAAGGTAGGACTAGGGTTATTTGTGTCTGTTCACTTAGGGTACAATCCTATGCATGTTTAGACAAAAACAAATCTTACAAGTCCCAGCATACCCCAGCCAGACATGCCTTTTCTATTTGAACATGCTTAGTATTGCACCCTAATTCACTCCAATTTCCAGCACTTTGTGTGCCTTCTATGTCTTGTTTCCTCTTTCAGTTTTTTTCTTGATGATTCAATTCAAGATTATGGGGTTCATCACACGAGACTGAAATCCTGCATCCTAACCAGGGTTTTCTGCCTCTGGTTTCTTTGTGGGATTACAATGGGCACCTTTACATAGTAGACATGTGATTTCAGGTGAGAAAAGTTCCTTTTTCTATCTTCTCCATTACTCAGTGCCATCTGGTGGCTGAATTATAGCACAATGTTGGCATTTCACAGCCAATCGATCATAATAGTGCTGCTTATGATTTTTTGGGAAGATTTTTTGGGAAGAAGGATAAAGGTAAACTGTGGGAGAGGCCTGGAGATTGAGGGCCTGCAAGCTTCTATAAGCAGCCAATCTTGTTCACATGATATAAACCCATGTAAAAGGCCTCTACATTTTGTCCAGCCAGCTTTTTCAAAGGAACTACTTGATCACAATAGATTGAAGAAGGAATAAGAGAGGGAGCTTCTAGAAAAGAGGCCTGGCCATGATTCTTCTCACTAGCTGAGCAGAAGAAGGTTGCACTGAAGTGTCTGGGCTTCTGACCATAATCTGGAAGACTTCTGGAAGATAGAAGAAGACTTATTTATTACATTTTTATACCGCCCAATAGCCGAAGCTTTCTGGGCGGTTCACAAAAATTAAAACCACAATAAAACAACCAACAGGTTAAAAGCACAATTACGAAAAACAGTATAAAAAGCGCAACCAGGATAAAACCACACAGCAAAATTGATATAAGATTAAAATACAGAGTTAAAACAGTAAAATTTAAGTTTAAGTTAAAATTAAGTGTTAAAATACTGAGTGAATAAAAAGGTCTTCAGCTGGCGATGAAAGCAGTACAGTGTAGGCGCCAGGCGGACCTCTCTGGGGAGCTCGTTCCACAACCGGGGTGCCACAGCGGAGAAAGCCCTCCTCCTAGTAGCCACCTGCCTCACTTCCTTTGGCAGGGGCTCCAAACCGTTTAGGGCTTTAAATGTCAATACCAGCACTTTGAATTGGGCCCGGACCTGGACTGGCAGCCAATGAAGCTGGAAAAGGACTGGCGTAATATGATCTCGCCGGCTAGTCCCTGTTAGTAAACGGGCTGCCCTATTTTGTACCAGCTGAAGCTTCCGGACCGTTTTCAACGGCAGCCCCACGTATAACGCATTGCAGTAATCCAAACGAGAGGTTATCAGAGCATGGATAACTGTAGCTAGGCTATCTCTGTCCAGATAAGGGCGTAGTTGGTATATCAACCTAAGTTGATAAAAGGTGCTCTTTGCCACTGAGTTCACCTGTACCTCAAGTGACAGTTCTCGATCGAAGAGCACCCCCAAACTACGGACCCGATCCTTTAGGGAGAGTGCAACCCCGTCCAGGACAGGGCAAACATCACCTCGCCGGACAGATGAACCACCCGCTAACAGTACCTCCGTCTTGTCTGGATTGAGTCTCAGTTTGTTAGCCCTCATCCAGTCCATTACCATGCCCAGGCACTGGTTCTGAACAGTCACTGCCTCACCTGGGTTTGATGAAAAGGAAAGGTAGAGCTAGGTATCACCCGCATATTGATGACACCTCAATCCACATCTCCGGATAACCTCCCCCAGCGGCTTCATGTATATGTTAAACAGCATAGGGGATAAGATAGAGCCCTGCGGAACCCCATGGCTTAGGAGCCATGGTACAGAGCAATAATCCCCCAGCACCACCTTCTGGAATCGGCCATCCAAGTAGGAGCGGAACCACTGCAACGCAGTACCTCCCACTCCCAGCTCAGACAACCTATCCAGAAGGATACCATGGTCGATGGTATCGAAGGCCGCTGAGAGGTCCAGGAGAACCAACAGGGTCGCACTCCCCCTGTCTCTCTCCTGACAGAGATCATCCTACAGGGCGACCAAGGCAGTTTCCGTTCCAAAACCAGGCGTGAAACCCGATTGAAATGGATCTAGATAATCCATTTCATTCAAGAGTGCCTGGAGTTGTCCTGCAACCACCCGCTCAAGCACCTTGCCCAGGAAAGGAATATTAGCCACCGGCCTGTAGTTGTTAACATCCTCCGGGTTCAGATTAGGCTTCTTCAGGAGTGGTCTAATTGCCACCTCTTTTAAAGAGGCCGGCACAACTCCCTCTCTCAAGGAGGCATTTACAACCTCCTGGACCCAGCTGGCGAACCCCTCCTTATTTGATGTAATGAGCCATGAGGGTCAAGGGTCAAGCACACAGGTGGTCGACCGGACTTGGCCAAGTCCGGACTTGACCGGACTTGAAAGATACCTTTCCTGGGATATCATTAGATTTGTCTCATAAAGGAAGCAGGGGGCATGGTGGAACTCACAAGATTTCAGTAATGACAAAGGACTCCTTGAAAGGAGTTACAAGGAGTTCACCACTTCAGCTTAAATGGAAACCTAAAAGGCCAGACCTCAGTGGTTTGGGATACACAGATTGCAAGGATAGGTGGAAGTACCCTGGCGTTCTGTGGAGCAAATGAGAGCGTACAGACACAATCAGGACTTTGGACTTGTTATGCAACCAAAGTGATTTCAGCAGCAGAGTGGTAACTTGGGCCACAGCTAGACCTAAGGTTTATCCTGGGATCATCCAGGGTTCGCCCCTGCCTGAGCACTGGATCCCCTGTGTGTCACCTAGATGAACAGGTTTGACCCCTGGATGATCCAGGGATAAACCTTAGGTCTAGCTATGGCCATAGTAGGCCAGGAACTGAGTTGGTTATGCAGCAAAATGGTACCTTGCCTTTTGGGTGGCCAGCAACATTGTGAACCTGTCGTCCAGGGTTCTTATAGGGATCAAACAAAGACTACAAAGGGACAAAAGCTCTGAGACTGAAAATGGCAATAAAACAAAATGACAGGAGAAGGCTCTTGGGCAGAGTCAATAGTGGCTTTGGGCTTCTAACAAAAGACAGAGATGCCTTATCACTCAAACCATCAAGTATCCAAAAAGGGCTATCTTGGGATGTGTAGTATTTGTTCAGGACAGAAATGTGACCCAAGCTTGGGGTGCTTAAAGAGCATCATCAGATGGGGAGAAAATCATATGTCCCTTCCATCTCTATGGCCTCCTGCTGCTGTCCCACAACAGCAATGATTTCTTTACATGGGGAAAGAAAGAGGAAGCAGCAACGACCATGTGCCCCATTTAGTGGGCATTTTTATTATGCTGCTTTTCCTGCACGCAACAGTAAATGGTGGCAAGTTTCGCTTTAAAAGAATAAATCAGATTTACTGGGGTCTATTTTGTCAAGAAAAAAAGACCAGAAGATGTGGGAAAGATGGATGCATGAAAAAAAGTGTGTGAGTAGTAAAGAGTGTGCAATAGAACACTTGTCTGAAGACGCCCAAAGACTGGGAAATTCCCTGTTAATGAATGAGTCACACCTGGGGGCTGGGAATGGTGCATACATATCTGCAACCTAATTATTATGCCCAGGCTAATCGTGGGCTCCTGAACTGAATGCTGTTTTGACTGAGTGGTTTTGAAAAAAATTTGACTGATGGGCTGCCTATTCATGTTCAAAGCCCAGCGGTGGCTGCAAATCAGCAATTTGTCAGTTATATAACGCAGCCACAGATTCACAGCCACCATGGGGCTTCTCTGCGAAGCTGTATCGTTAAAAACTTGTGGACTTACACCGACTTTTTCATTGGGAGCAAGGTCACCCCAGCTTGTCTGCCATCTAACCTCGCTCTGTGGTCAATCTAGGGGGGCATTCTGGGCGGATGGCAGGTCCAGTACCTGACCAACAGCCAGAAATCCCACACTCTTTTCTGGCATGGGGATTACCCAACGCCACTCCACAGGAGTGAAACTATGGTGTTTAGGAGGAATGTGGCATCAACTTGGCACCCACATATGTGACTTTAATATTGCTTTCTTTTTTTGGAGAAGATCATTTAGCCAATCGCTCTGTCATGACTCCAAGCTCTGAACCCACTTCGATCTTAGGCTGAGTAACTTCAAGTGAACCTACCAAATGTTTCCAAATACTGATTAGGCTAGCAGTGCCTCCTGTATGTTATGCAGATTTCCAATTGATTGTACAGCAGGCCTTTGGAGAATAATCTGGCCCTCCATCTATGTTAATGTCTTATAATTTTGTTGTGTATTTTAAACATTTATGGTTTTGTTCCCCCCCCCCCAAATGTATGTTTTAAACTTTGTAAGGCCGCCTTGAGGCCCAGCATTGGGCAAAAGGTGGGATACAAATAAATATAATAATAATAATAATAATAATAATAATAATAATAATACAGCTGTGGGTGACACCTGTTGGATGCTGCCTATAATATTAGTGACCATGAGTGACAAAATTCTGCACTCTACTATCCCTTTACTGGTTATCTGGGATTAAATTATAAATATGGGAGAGAGAAAGACAGATAACTAATTGTGTGAACAACCTCTGAATCATGTCCACATTAAGCAGGATCAGAGTGGGTATCAGTTTTTCCATATTGCTTTTAGCCTAGTTGTGTGAGGGAAGATATTGTACAGTTTCATTGCTACAGATTTGCAAACAAATACAGTATTGTCAGACTCCATTGCTTAAAAAGGTTGTTTAACAACTGGCATTTATGAATTTCATTTCAACCCCTTAAATGGTAACATTGGCCCTTTTCAGAAGACACCCAAGGTGGTTCACCACCATGGTTTAAGGTGTCTTCTGAACAGGGCCTATATGATCCACTCTTCAAGAATTTTAGCATCCCACCCCTGGTGGTGTAACCTCAGTGTGAGAGGATATCAGCGGTTTTCATTTGATAATACTTAGGGCCAAACTTGATGAAACAGGACAGTGTTGCCTGGGTTGATACTTTAGCTGTGTTGGAGTTAGCTGCCCATTGCTTTACATCATAAAGCATACAATAAACAGAAGGGCAAATAGGCAAACTTTTTATTGCCATGGACCACATTCCATTGGCAGAAAATTAAGGGCTACACTCTAGGTAGAGCTAAAGTTTGTGTTGGTGGCATCAAACCCCTATGAGATAAATATATATGGTGGTATTTGTATACTGCTGAATAAAGTAAAATCTCTCAGTGGTTTGCAATATTAAAATATAGTTAGATGCAATATTAAAACACAACATTAAAACACAACATTAAAATAACTATAATGAAACTATTTAAGGAACAGCAAAATGGAGTGGCATGATTAGTTTACATTACAGCCTAGGGAAAGCCTGTTTTTAGGAGACATTTGAAAGATGCCACATTTTCTCCCTCCTGAACTGCATGGGGGAGGGTTTTCCAGGCAGTGGGTATCACTATACACACATTCATTCACAAACACACACACACACACACACACACACACGAGAGAGAGAGAGAAAGAGAGAGAGAGCACCCCCTTCATTCATATTTTCTCTTTCTGTCTTTCAAACTCTCTCTCTCTCTCTCTCTCTCTCTCTCTCTCTCTCTCTCTCTCTCTCTCTCTCTCTCTCTCTCACACACACACACACACACACACACACACACACACACACACACCCTGTGTGGGCAGGCAGAGAGCTGTCCTTGGTGTCTCCAGTTCAAGGGATCAAGTCCCAGATGACACAAAAGGCCTGTCCCTTGCAACCCTGGAGAGCTAGATGGATGAATAGTCTGACGTCCTTTTTATGTATTGTTGCATGTAGAGGAAAGCCTCTCTGTTTCTTGGAACATAGGTCAATTTATTATAAAAATGAGCTCATTTCCAAAGTACATTTTGTTTAGCAAAATATGGACAATTCCGTGCTTGTGATGCAACATGAAAACCAACCATCCCTCAAATGAGAAAGCAGTTCCTGCATTTTGATGTAACATATAATTAGCCATTTATCAGCCTGCACCAACATCTCTTGCCCAGATGGTAGGCACAGGGAAATACATGCTATGAAAGGCATGTTCCACACAGGGGAAAGAATGAGGATGGAAATGGAAACTTTGCACTACATTGTACTTCTTTCATTAATGGCTCTGCATTCCCCCACCCCCAAAACCAGGAGTTCCAGAAGCTGCTGAGCAGATGGGCCCATCATTGTTCAGGGCTGGCACATACATTCTTTTTTCCAAGACCAAAATGATTATCTATTTCCATTTGTAAAATAATAACAACAACAACAACAACAACAATCTGCTTTATATAATAATATCTCTAAGGGTGCAATCCTATGTATGTTTAGGCAGAAAAAAGTCCTACAACTCCCAGCATTCCCCAGCCAGCCGTAAGTGGTTTAGCTGTGATAATACTTAGGGCCAAACTAGATAAAATAGGGCAATGTTGTCTGGGGTTGAGACTTTAGGGCTGTGGTCAGACAACACAATAGTCAATGGTGGGGTAATCAACTCAACAGTTGTTTATGTAGGAGGTACTCCCCACACAAAATGATAATAGTCAACCGTGGTGTGAATTAGGATCAACATTGACTATTAGTCTACACTGAGGTGAATTACTCATCCCCCACCCTATCTCCCCCCTCAGTCCTCCCGCTACTATCCAATTAGCCATAGCTGTTGAAAATCTATCCTGCCAGCTGGACTAGAGTGGCAGCTACTGCTTTGACTACTCTTGCCTTGCGAATCTGTGGCTGATGAAATAACCAATGGTGGCTGAGGAAATAACCAATGGTGTCCTCCACACAACACAGTAACCAATGGTGGCTCAAATAGCCAACTCTGAACAGCGTTGGTTATTTGTGCTGGTTATTTCGGCGAAATAACCAACCATTGGTTAAAAAACTCCCTCCACACAACATGATAACCCATGGTGGTTTAAATAACCCATCATCAACCTTTTAAACCACCATGGGTTATAATGTTGTCTGAACCCAATCTAGCTGTGTTAGCATTAGTTTTGTTGGCACAAGGTGGAGGCTTATTGCTTTACATTCTAAAGCAGTAAATTAAATTTACAATTAAAAAAAGAAATTACTACTAGTTGCAGCAGCAGCAGTAGTAGTATTTTCTTTGCTTAGTGCCTCTGCATACATTTGCCTTTAAAGAAAAGATCAAAGATTAAAATGTGGGGGTGAAGACCTTTTATTCGGCTAGGCCCACGAATCAAAAAAATTATCCAAAGATCTCACAAGCGGTTTTCACACCTGAAGACAAATGTAAAGTCCAAAGGACATTTGACCTATGGATGGATTCCTGATGGGAGACCTATACATGTGTTCCTGTAATTAACATCCCTTTTCATAATAAATATAAATATAAGAAACATTATGACCATTAAGTCTAAAAAAAAAAACCAACCAAACCCACGCAATGCAAAACAAATAAGAGTGTCCCATGCCAGCAAGAATATCAGAACTTCAGCTGCCCAAAAGAATACCTGTTTTATGTTCGTGGATGTTTTACTATAGGAGGGTGTGGAAAAAGCAGTTATTTTAAAGATTCCTTTTTTAGGGACTTCATTTTAACTCTTGGCTATCTTGGTGGTGTCCCATCACACATGTGCCTCCCGCAAGCACCTTCTCAGGAATCCGATTAAGCTTCCAGACTACCATGAAAAGACTTGTCTGTTTTTCCAGATCTTCACTTTTCTTTTTCCCTATTATGAGTTTTTTATCTGTGGGGATCTGTCATCTATTTGTCTCATCAGAAACAAATTGTGGCATGTGCAACTAGCCCGATCTGCCTAAGCCTGCAGAGCCACCCACATGGCCATGGGAAATAGGATGGAATCTCATTCTCATCTCCTAGGAACTGATGGGGCAAGATGTTCCATCACAAACTCTCTTTCTTTATGTGCCAACTTGGAAACATCCCGGCTGAGCTCTGTGAGATGCTGGCGATGTATGGTGGATAATGCCTCATTGGAACATATGATGTAGGCATGCCTCGTGGTGGCTTCATTCTGGCTTGATGGCATTGCCCAAATACTTTTTGTCCTTGAGAAACCTGTGGTCGTTGTGTTAGACAAGTTCTTAGCCCTTGAGGACGAGATCCAATTCAGCCCCCAAGAACGACACCACACTTCCAGCGACAGAGGGTCCAAAGCGCTTTATTGATTATAATCAAGATCTGAGAGTCTTGAAAGCAACAGTCAGACAAAGAATTGAAATTCAGCAGGATCCTCATATGATTTTAAATTATTTAACTGTAATGGGAGATTAATAAAAGGACAGCAAAAGTGACCTTCGAGCGCCCTTACAGCTCTCAAGAGACTCATTCTCCATGCCAGGAAAGAGAAACACCCAACATCTATCATTCAGTGATCTGAAGATCTTACTGCTCTTGCCATGTTTGGATGTATATCCTACAGTTGTCAATTTCATTTGAATGCTTATTTAGATATTTACATAGACTGCTCATATTAATATATAGATTTGAAATAGAAATGTCAAATCTCCCCTTTTTTATTATTGGTGTTGTGAACGATTATTGTGAATAGAAATGCTTTTATGTCAAGTTTTCCTTTTTCTTTCTTGTTTTTCTCCTCTTTTGTTGTTTTTCTCCCTTTCTCCTTTTTGTTTTTGTTATATTATTTATTTATTTATTTTATTACATTTATATACCGCCCCTCTCCTCTTTTGTTGTTTTTCTCCCTTTCTCCTTTTTGTTTTTGTTATATTATTTATTTATTTATTTTATTACATTTATATACCGCCCCATAGCCGAAGCTCTCTAGGCGGTTTACAGAAGTTAAAAACAGTGAACATTAAAAACAAGTATACACAATTTAAAACCATCAAGAACATAAAAACAACAATATCCTTTTTAAAACAACTATTCTGGGGTCAAGTAAGGGCAAACAAACTCAGCATATGTTGTTAACTGCCTGGGAAAAAAGAAAAGTCTTGACCTGGCACTGAAAAGATAACAATGTTGGCACCAGGCGAGCCTCATCAGGGAGATCATTCCACAATTGGGGGGCCACCACAGAAAAGTCCCTCTCCCTTGTTGTCATCCTCCAAGCTTCCCTCGGAATAGGCACTCGGAGGAGGACCTTAGATGTTGAGCGTAGTGTACAGGTAGGTTCATGTCGGGAGAGGTGTTCCATCAGATATTGTGGTCCCAAGCCGTGTAAGGCTTTATAGGTTAAAACCAGCACCTTGAATTGTTATTTACAAATCACACACACACACACACACACACACACACACACACACACACACACCCCTTTGAAATATCCTCATTCTTTCCAGTGAAAGCTGTCAGAGGTTGCACTTTCAAGATTGTGTGGCCCTTATACTGCCCTTGGATCTTCCTATTAATTCTGTTTGATAAACCTGTTCTAGTACACCCAATACCCTGAACTTACAGAAATCTTGCAGTTGAACACTGAATACCTGTCCATTCCAGTGTTCCTGGGATCTCTAATATGCTCGTGGGCATCAGTGTGCTCCCAACATCTTTCTTAGTGCCTGCAGTCTCCCTTCTCCTCCTGATTTTTATTTTATTTCTTAAGATTTTTTAAAATTATTTTTAAAAAAACAACTAGGGCACTGATAAGCTGCAAAGCAATGTGTAGCCCACCAACACCATCTTTACTAGGGTTTAAAAGAGTGTAGCTTTAACTACACCTTTGCCTTGTAATTAGTTTCTTGGGAAAGTTACTTTTCTTTAAGTCTCACCAGTGTGTGTTCTGGACATTGAGGGTTTTGTGACTGGCATTCTCGCCATGGCAACTATTTTATGAATGGCAAGGCGCTCCATGGAAGCCATTTTGTGAGAGTGCTTACAACACTCTCCCAAAATTCCAAATATGCCCACTGACTCAAAAAGGTTGGGGACCCCAGCAATACATATGGCAGCACATCTTAATCACCCACATGTTTAGTTTTTTTAGCGGTTTTTAATACTTTATGTGTATATGTTCTGTGTTTTAGAATTTTAAATTTTGTATACTTGTTTTAATCTTAATTTTAGAATTTCTGTAAACTTCCCAGAGAGCCCTGGCTATGGGAGTGGTATATAAGTGCAATAAATAAATAAATAAACAAATAAACATACCCCTATCTGTATCTTAAAAAAATCTTGTAGTTAAACATTGAGATTTGACTGATGATTCCCAAAACTTTCCCTAATGAGCCAAATGACTCTTGCATACTATGGGATAAGGCAAGGGCCTGGGATGAAGATGCTCTCAGCAGAGACAAGGGGTTAGAGTGTCTGTCTCAGGTGCCCCTGCCCAGAGTTTATTCTACTGCAAGGTGGCTCCATCCTTACTTCAAGTCTCTGTAGAGAGCTGGTGGCAGTTCTACCCAGGGCCATTGTGAGACTATTTTGTGCCCTAGGCAAGACGACCTACTTGCAGAACCCCCCCCCCCAAATTGCCAACTTTGATTCAGCTGTTCAAGAATTTCTGAATGACTATATTTTCCTTTTATTATGTTTTTTTTTTAAGCAGCTAATTTGTATAAAACTGTGACCCTTAAAGGGCAGTACTGCGCCCCTCTGACATCTGTGCCCTAGGCGGCTGCCTGGTTGGCCTAATGGAAGTGATGGCCCTGGTTGGGGATGAGCTTGATGAGATAAAATTCTGCCGAAGATTAAGAAATTCATAATTGGAATTTAGACCATAGATGATTATTCAATAGGGTTGGATCCAGGATCTGTCTTCTATGCTCACAAAAGGCACCTCTGCCCAATCTCCACCCACTGAACCACAGATTACTTTATTTAGCAGGGTCCTCAAAACTATCTGTAGAATTTTCAGGAGGCTGGAGAAGCGACCATGGTGGGAGGAGGCCACTTCCACCAGCCCAATTGCACACACCTAAATCTATATCCAACCTTTAGGGCAGGATCCAATGGGGCCCTTAACCCCTTGCTGATTCTCTTATGCCCCAGCAATTCTGTTGTACAAGCAGCTCCCACCACTTGTGCAATGGCAATTTAGCACATCCAGGGCAATCCAACATGAGAGGAAACACACACTTCTGGAAGGAGGCAGTCAGTGGAGTTCACATAAGGGAGCTCCGCCGATCTGCCTCTTTCCAGAAATGAGCATTCTGGTCATTTCAGGGCTTCTCCTAGAGAGAGCTAAATCTCCCTTGCATAAGTAGTGGGCCCTGCTTGTGCAATGGAATCAACAGAAGCTTCCAGTTGCACAAGGGAATCAGTGGGCAGAAAGAAATCAGCAGGGGTGTAAATGCTCCATTGAATTCTACCCTTAGTTTTTAATCTCCTTTATATTATAATTAAATTCTAAGCTCTTTGCCTCTTGGTTTTATTATTATTGCTTTCTTTCCAATTGCCAATTTGCAGATTCAAATAAATTAGAAATCCTCTACTTTATTATTATTATTGTTTTGCATTCTTGTTCATTGGTCAAGACTGTACCTTCTGCAAGCTCATTTTCATTCTTCTTGTGATCAACATACCTTATAAATATTAGTAAAGCATTTTGATCATATCAGACTTGTCTGGTTCATGAGTAAGGGTGTGATCCTATGTTGATAGTCGGCAACCTCCGAAATTGAAGCGCAGCTCCGATTTTGTCTGGAGCGTGGAGATGATCCTCGCCTCCATGCTCCTGCCACTCTGCATTTTTGCTAGATGGGCAATTTCACCTCTCTAGCCACAGTGCTTCAGAGCAGGAGGGAGGGAAGCTGAGTAAGGAGAGGAAACTGCATTAGGCAGCCTCGCCAGTCTCCTCCCCTCCCTCCCTGCAACCACCCCTTTTCCTCTTTTCCCATTTCCATGCTCAGGTTTCTGAGTGTGGAGTGGTAGCTGGTATGGTTCTCTCCACACTGGCTCTGAGGGGAACGGGGCAGGGAGCATGGGTTACTGGCTCTGAGATCAGAGCCCTGTCACTAACCTCAGAGCCAGTAAACCAAAGAATCCTATGCCCCCACCAGACACTGTTTAGGGGTGATAGGACTGCTCCCTAAGAAGATTTTGGATGAGTGGTGGCCTTGGAAGCAATAGACCAGAAGCCAAACCCATAAGGGGGATACATTAGGCCTTCCCTTAACTATAGCCGTGAAAAACAGCAGCTATGAAGAACATGGTAATAAGAAAGGCAACAGAGAGGGAAGGATTGAACTCCACCCACTATCCACACACTTTATATATTTAAACTTGAATATATCCTCAAGCAAACATTGGAATCTTGGCTCTCATACAGCTATGGCTGGATCAGGCTCAGTTGAAACTAAGGGACAATCCAGAATAAAGATTTGACCAAGGTCAAAAAACAGTCAGATACAATACACAGTCCAAGGCCTAATCTATACCTGCAGGCCTTCCAGGACTTGTTTTGTACTTCAACTCCCACGAGCTCCAGCCAGCACAGCCAATGGAGAGGAATGCTGGGAGATGTAGTCTTAAAAAAGCCTAGAAGGCACCAGATTAGGGAAGGCTATTTTATGGCATGCTGAATACCTATTAATCTATTTAAATGTATGTATCTAATCCAGGGATGGCCCAAAACATTTTGCCACCTGAGGCAGATCATAAATTATCCCCTCCCCACACCACAAGTCTAGATTCATAAAACCCAGGGCTGATCAAGTTATTTTGGCACCTGAGGCAGAAAATATCCTGAGCTGTTCACCTTCTGGGCAGTAAAAATAAATAAATACAACAACAATAATTAATGAAATAACTAACAATTTTATGAAACATCAGCTGCCTGCGAGACCCATCCCACTCTGCCTAATGGAGATCAGAGCCAGCCCTGATCTAAACAACTAATAGAAAATATAAGAAGTAGTTCTCATGGGACGTATGCAGGAGTTTTACCCCTGCCTATAATTTAAGTTTCATTGGTTCACACAACTTTAGCTAGCTTTTCTTGCTTGGTCCCCAGCTAGTCTCAAGTTGTTACCTCAAAGCATGCCTCTTTGAAAGTATGTCCCATGGAAATCAATGGTGCTCCTTTCTTTGTGAACATGTTTGGCACCCAAGGAGATGATCTCATCTGTGCACATCTCAACAAATTCCTCTAAGTGCTAGGGGCTTTCTTTTCCTAAAACTTTGTGTTGTTCTCCGATTGAATTATTCGTCTTCTGTAGAACGCTTTACGAAGAGGGAATTTCTGCTATTTAAAATCCTGCACATGCAATCCTCTACAATCAGACTCTTAGATCACTCTCTTGGCAAGCAGCCACCAAAGCAAGATAGACAAAACCGGTTTTAATAGGCATCGTGAATGCCACAAGAAGAATGTCAACAGACAAATTGCCATAACCTGCCTCAACCAGCTCTTACCTTCCTAGAAGCCAAAGCCAGAACTGTCTGGAGATTATTTATTTTGTAGAATTTTTAAAAAAAGAGCGAGGGAAAGAAATCAATGGGTCTTCACAGCAACCGGCAAAGTAAGCGATATGCATGGTCATTCTCCTCTGAGCCATTACAGCTATTGCAGACTAATTGGTGTTCTGTTTGCTATCAGCGTTAATCACACCTGGATAGACTCCAGGTATTGCATGAGTCACAGACTTCAGCTTGGAGATCAGCTGCTGTGTTCCCATTCAGTACTCAGGAATGTGGTGTATTGTGTACCAGTTCCATCTGGAAAAGGTATCCCATAAGAGAGCTGCCTTGCCATCACCTTCGGAGGCTAGACAGTGAAAAGTGGCTCCTTGGTGAGATTACGTGGAAGAAGTGCAGCTCTTAAACTCATGTGACATCAGCAGCCGCCCTGTACTTGACTGCTGCCCCAAGCAACCTTTGCTCCTCTTCACATGATTTCAGGGAATGCAAATGCACCTGCCGCTCACCCTGATCAGCTGTCTGAGGTCAGACAGGCATAAAGGGAGGTCAGACAGGCATGGGGGGGGGGGAATCAACCAAGAGAGGCGGTTGCAAAATGTTTTGCTACCTTGCAAAAATGAAGTTACTGAAGATCCTGTTTGCATATTTAAATTAGACAATCATTGAAGTATGTCATGAAGAGAAGATACACACAGGATGAAAAACTAAGAACAATTTTGATAACTAAAGCTTATTCAGAAGAGGCTGTAACAATATGGGGGGGGGGGGGGAACTGCTGGAGGAACCAAGAAGTACTTAAGAGCAACATCCACCGCTTCTGGCCTGAGGAGAGAGAGGCCACAACGTGAGAGAGCTCTGTAGAAAAACCTTTTGTTTAAATAAAACTTAAACGTTTGTTTAGAAAGCAGAGTCTGTTTGATTCTATAAGGTGTGGTCCACCAATTTTGAAACAGAGGCCACTGCAGGTAATACTGAACAGAAACGGAACACACCTGAGAACAGTCTTATATATATATTTCTGTTGCACTTTTGCAAGTGCATAGGTGGGACTGCCTAATTTCTCCATTCTGTCAATGTCCTAGTCTATGAGCTCCAGGCGGAAATCACGGTTCCCTATTGTCGCTTCTCCACCCCTGCTTCTGTTGCACAATACTTCCGCTTTCTCATGGAGAAGAAAGAGGAAGTAAATAACATGCACGTGGCCCATTCAGTGTGCCAGTTTTATCACGCTGCTTCTCCTGCACACAGCAAGGAGATATTGGCAAGTTCCCTTTCTAAAAATAAATTGAACTTATTGGGGTCTTTGTTTGTCACAAGAAGAAGGCTAGAGGAGGTGGAAGAAGGCTAGAAGAGGCGGGAGATGCACAGGAGGTGGATGACATTGTGAATCTGTGAGTACTCAGTAACAAGCATGCAATAAAATGCTCATCTGATGACACTCTATGTCATGTCAAAAACTGGCAAGCGGAGCAGTTACTGCTGTGGTTACTGCAGTAACTGTTCTGAAAAGCAGTTGTGAAAAGGCCGGGGAGCCAATATTTCCCCTTTCTGGACTTATTGGAGACTCAGGGACATGTTGAATGAGAGGAGGATACTGTCAAGTGTCAGCTCAATACTTAAAACCTAGAGGATTACATTGCCAGTGGGAGATACTAAACCCCTGCTCTCTTGGTGCACTTACTCCTCTGTCATTTTTTTCTCTTTTTGGAGCTTCTCAACTGCACAAATGGGTTCCTCCTCTCCCTTAGTATTATTTTCCTCCTGGTCCTTTTCAACTGTGCTGATATTAGCCTGTCTCACCTTGTCAATGTCCTTGTATGATACCTCCTCCACTTGGAGCTCCCAGTTGCAACATACAAGGACATTGACAAGGCAAGACTACACATATCAGATAGGCAAAAAGCAAGCACTTGTGAAGGAACAGATTTTTTTTTAAAAAAAAAAACCCATTATGAACACGTTTACATACTCCTTTTTATATAAAAGGTGGCAAACAAGTGATGGACCCTCCAAAGCGCCGCTTAGGTATCAGCAGAGGGCGAATCACTGGTGAGGGAAGTTGGAGGCAGCACTGGAGAGACTGTGAAGTGTGCAAGGGTTTTTGCTGCTCTTGCCAAATGGCTCTATAGCCAATCCTGTCAACCTATGATAAAATTGCTCTCTGGGTTTGGTCAACATGGCAACTCACCATGTATGATAATCCTACAACAAGCCATAGGTTCTGAAGGTGCCTTATTTTGGAAAATTGTATCACCCTGCAGAAAACACACCAAATTCCAAGAACACAACAATCCATCATGGCTGGCTGCCCATCATGGGTTGTTGTGCCTTGCAAACCCAGTCACAGTATGGCAAGCCAAGAGGGCCAATACATTACAATTATCATCATAGCTGTTATCACTCCTATTACCCTGGCAAAAACCTGTGTTTCCTGAGGTGACATGCAAGAATAGAGGACATTTGGAATGGATAATCAGTGGGCAGGAGAGGAGGTGCCCAAACCCTTCTACTGGAACCCTCCACTCTGGGTGGAGAAGGGAAGGGTGAAAAATGACTGGAGGAGGGATTACATGGAGAAAGTGGTGGGTGGGAAATCCTGTCCCATCTGTAAGTACTTTCCTGCTAATAAAAACAAAGACATCCATGTTGGTCCATGAGAAGAAGAAGAAAAAATCCAAATACCACACTCAGTACTTTATTAGGACCCACTCAAATGCCACAAAAGAATGTGCAAAGCATAGGTGTGCAAAAGGGATGTGCCCAGACACACCCTAATGTCTCAAGCAATAAGCATCTCCTCAATCCCCCATCACCTGCAATGGCCCTCCCTCCAACCATTCACAACATCATTAATAAAAATGGGGTAGGAGAGGAAAAGCAAAAAGAGGGTGGAAAGGAAGCAACAGTTCTTTCTCTGCTCTCCTTTTGCAAGGATCACTAATTAATATTGTAATCCTATACACCTTTACTTTGAACTAGGCCCAGTTAAATACAGTGGGACTTGTGAACCTTTTCTACAGAAAGCTTATAACTGGGAATTAATTTGTTGCAACTACTTTGGAGTTCGTTGCCAAATTGTGATTCAAGCACTACACAAGGAGCGTTTTCTTACCTGCTTTTCTGCTACATAGGGCCTGTTCAGACAACACAGTAAGCCATGACTAGGCCATTAACCCTTTTGCAGCAAATGGTTAGTGGGCGTGCTTAAACCGTGGTTATGTAGACACAGTGGCTAGGAATGGTTCATACGACATGCTTAGTCATGGTTCACACAACACTCTAAGCCTATGCGGCAGGGTCTTGCTATTTACTGTTTTACTCTGTACAGCACCATGTACATTGATGGTGCTATATAAATAAATAAATAAATAATAATAATAATAATAATAATAATAATGTTTAGCTCAAAGTACTTAAACACCATGGCTTAGCATGTCATCTGAACAGGGTCATACCCTCTAGGTGGCACTGTGCTATAGCAGAATAGCGCAAAAACCTAAAAGGAAATCACCTTTTCTTCTCTCTCTCTCACTTTCACAATTAAATGCTGCATTTTCCCTGCTCTGAAAAGATACTCACAGAGAGTGCTGGTTAGACATACAGTAGAAGCAAAACTAGAGGGTTATGACATAATCTAAAGAACCCATAAACAACCATAAGTAGGGAATAACAAGTGCACAATAAATGCCTCATGTAGAAAAGCTCATGATTAGACATGCATAGCATTGAGCTCCATGCACATACCTATATGTAATCAAAACAAGCCTGTAAACAACTAATTCTGTGCGGGTTTTGGTACAACTAGGGTGACCATATGAAAAGGAGGACAGGGCTCTTGTATCTTTAACAGCTGTGTTGAAAAGGGAATTTTAGCAGGTGTCATTTGTATATATGAGGAACCTGGTGAAATTTCCTCTTCATCACAACAGTTAAAGCTGCAGGTGCCCTGCCCTCTTTTAAATCTGGTCACTCTAGTATAGCTCCTGCACCTTTAACTGTTGTGATGAAGAGGGAATTTCACCAGGTTCTCCATATATACAAATGACACCTGCTGAAATTCCCTTTTCTATGCAACTGTTAAAGTACAGGAGCCCTGTCCTCCTTTTCATATGGTCACCCTATTTAAAACTATATATGGAGTGTGTTCTGGGTCCCAACAGTTGTCAATATCGTTATAAACCATTTTAAAACAATAGTGTAGATCCTGCCCAGGCTGGCCCCCTCTCTATAGCCCTTCTGCCAGCAGGGAAAGGAACTTTTATTCAGGCAGGCCTTTGGCGTGTAAGTTGATCTGTTGCTGATCTGTTTTAATTGGTTGGGTGTTGTTTATTTCCTTTATTGTTGTGAATTAATTGTGTTTTTATGGATCTGATTTTATGCTATGTTTTAATTAGGATTTTGTTTTCAATCTGTATTTTATTCTTGTCATCCAGCTTGGTGGAAAGTCAGGATATACATAAATATATAATAAAACAAAATATTAGGAAGCATCTATGAATTTCTGTTTTGTGGCTTCTACATTTTTAGTTTTGCGGTTATGAAGGGCTGTTATTCATTTTAGGTAGCAAAATACACAACTAATTTACATAAACATTTGAGTAATATTTATTTATTTATTAAATTTATATACTGCCCCATAGGTCAAGCTCTCTGAGTGGTTTACAAAAGTTAAAAACAGTGAACATTAAAAAGTATACAAAATTTTAAACCATCAAAAATATAAAAACAACAGTATCCATGACATAAGAATTAGAATGAGACTAAACTGGAAAGTCCCTGTAGGGAACTCAATAGATCACACCAACAGCATAAAGTAGAAAGACTTTGTTTACCAGTTCCTCCAGATAGGTTGCGCTGATAACCAAATCTTGTATTGTGGTGACACTTTAAAAAAATTATCAGTAGAATCACATAGGAGTTATTTCCAGAGGGCCTTTAAGGGTGGAACCTTAGAAATAATTTTAGATGGATAACTGCATTAGTCTGTTGCAAAAAGAAACGACAGGAGTCCTGTGGCAGCTTAAAAGATTTAAGACACAATCCTATGTATGTTTAGATAAAAACAAGTCCTACAACTCCCAGCATTCCCCAGCTATTATAGGACTTACTTGTCTAAATATGCATAGGATTGTGCCCTTAATGTGGCATAAGCTTTTTATGGTCTAGAGCTCACTTCCACATATGCACAAAGTGTTATCCTCAGTCGGCGATAAAAACACACATGAATGATGCTATTAAGATGAAAGTAGTTTTAACACTGCATGAATTCTGCTTTTGTTCAATGTGTTAACTAATGCCACCAGTATAAAGCAGGTTTAGAGTTTAGAGTCCAAGTGTTTGCAAATTTTTGCCTGATTTTAAACTCGAACCCTTTGTATTCCTTCCCCAAAGCAGGAGATGCAGCATTATTAAAGGCTTGTATTGCTTGTATTGACCAAGAGCTTTCAGATTACAGGTTAAGGGCATATCCAGTTTCAAAGGATGCCCCTTTCAGCATTTTAGCCCTTGCAGGATAGAACTACACTATTGCACTGTATCCACCTCCCTTGTGAAATCTTCTCAAAAGCCCCTGTCAAACTACATGTGACATAGAAGTTTCATGGTTGGGATTCCAGGGCTTTTTTTTTCTTTTTTACTAAAAGCAATTACAGGAAAGGCCTGATCCAGATCAAATATGAGTAGAGGTATTTTTCAATTGAAAATTCACCCTAAGCTACCCCCCCCCCCATTTTCTCCCACATTATGCTTAATTTGACCTTATAAACTGACTGGGTTTGCTCAACATGCTAACCCACACTCAGTGGCTGGGTTCTAGGGGTGTGCAGAGCGGAGCTCCGATGACCATGGTCTCCGCTCCGATTTTTGGAGTGGAACTCCAAGATACATCAGAGAATGTGCATACGTTAGCAAAATCATGCATTCTTCCCAGTCAATACGCACATTTTCCAGGCAATATGCACAGTCTCAAGAAATATGCCCCTGTTTTTTTATCTCTAGTTGTTGCAATCTTTTCAAGGCTCCAGGACTGGATGTAGGCCAGACAGAAATAAATCCAGTTAGAAAGCAGAAGTTATATGCCTAGTATCCAAAGAGATGCCAGAGAATGTGAATTCATCTTCTAGTCAATATGAGAACATTTCTAAAATTCCACAAATTCCCATTACAAAACAGGAAAATAAAAATAGACAAAACATTATTGTTTTATTGTTTACAACCTTAAAGACATTATGAAACACTTTAATAAACTCAATGGCAAATATTTTCCTCCCAGATGTTAGTGGTACTGAGAATATGTCTAAAGCTATCAATTCAAATTTGAAACAGGATAACAAACCATTGGACAATTCGTATAAATTCAAACTGGACCCATAACCATGTTACTGACCATCAAAATGTCTACAGGATTGGGGGAGGGGTTTGGAAACACTTTGGAACCTTCTTTTATTGTCCTTCTCCTTCTTTGCATAGTAAAGGGGCAATGTGTTAGATCATCCTTCCCCAACCTGGTGCTCTACAGGTGTTTTGGTCTACAACTGCCACTGGTTGAGCCTGAGCCTCTTTCATCATCCTAACTTACTCTCTCTCATCCTAACTTACCTCACAGGGTTGTTGTGAGGGAAAATGGTTTTTTTTAAAAAATAAATACTGTTGTTGTTGTTGTTGTTGTTATTATTATTAACAACAACGACAACTACTACCACCACCTCAAGGAACCCAAACTAAGATATTTAACCATTTAACTTGGTGTAATGCTTCGAATTTTAACCATTATGAATAAAATTGCATGGTGAGCATAGAATACATACAAGTGCAATACCAAAATGATATTTTCAATATTCCATATTGTGAGTTGTCACTACTTGTTACAAGAGGGGCAGCTACTGTATGTTTTGAGGTGAACAGTATATATTTGCACTTACGTTGTACTTTCCTTTACAGTGGCACCGCTGATACCCCTGACCATCAGTCCATGGCTGTGCTAGCTTTGCCATTACTCTCAAGCCTTGCTTGATAGGAGCTAACATCTTTTCAGGACAGACTATAAACTGGTTCCAAGTGAAAAGTTGCTTCAGTTTCCCCTCTTTGGTGCGTAATTGATAGTATTGCCCACATTCATAGAATCATAGAATAGTAGAGTTAGAAGGGGCCTATAAGGCCATTGAGTCCAGCCCCCTGCTCATTGCAGGAATCTACATTAAAGCATACCTGACAGATGGCTGTCCAGCTGCCTCTTGAATGCCTCTATTGTGGGAGAGCCCACAACCTCCCTAGGCAATTGGTTCCATTGTCATACTGCTCTAACAGTCAGGAAGTTTTTCCTGATGTCTAGCCAGAATCTGGCTTCCTGTAACTTGAGAGATGCACTCTGGGAGGATCAAGAAGAGATCCTGGCCCTCCTCTGTGTGACAACCTTTCAAGTATTTAAAGAGTGCTGTCACGTCTCCCTCAATCTTCTCTTCTCCAGGCTAAACATGCCCAGTTCTTTCAGTCTCTCCTCATAGGGCTTTGTTTCCAGACCCCTGATCATCCTTGTTGCCCTCCCCTAAACACATTCCAGCTTGTCTGCATCCTTTTTGAAGTGGTGCCCAGAGCTGGTTGCAATACCCAAGATGAGGCCTAACCAGGGCTGAATAGAGGGGAACCACTACCTCATGTGATTTGGAAGCTATACTTCTATTAATGCAGCCCAAAATAGCATTTGCTTTTTTTGCTGCTACATCACATTCAATTGACATGATCACAAGCAGACTATTTCATGCAACCATTCTACCTTGATTGACTCCTGGTACATGAAATCTTCTTGCATCACTAACATTACCTGGAAGAATTGTTGATTTAAGGTGGGGTGTAACTTTTTCACCAGCTCCACAATGGCCACTCATGGAGAGTTTCTATTTCATGTAAATTTCTTCTTTCTAACACACGTTACATGTAGGAGCAAACTGAAACATGGCATTGGCTTCAGTTGTGATCACAGGTGAAACTTTCATTTCCTCTTCTTTACTGTCGTTTGTTGAAGACTATATATATTGATGGAAAATGTGCATATTGACTAGGCATTGTACAACTCTGCCAAAGCATGCAGATTCTCTGATACATCTTGAAGATTATGCGTATTACCCACAGAATGTGCAAAACCCTGTTGAGATATGCAAGTTCCCCAAGGCCTGTTGGAGTTTATACATGTTGACTGGAGCATGTATAAAATGCTAATGAGATATGCCTATCCTGCAATGCCTCTTAGAAAGTATCTTTACCGGGAAATGTGCTTAAAAAATCCTTCTTAATGGACAGATGATGTGCACATTCACCATGAGGCATGGTGCACAGTGGCTGGCTTGACTATGTCAAAGCAAAAGAAACAAACAAAAACCTCACCATGGCTTTAGTATGTAATGTAAAAATTACTTTTAAATTCCACTAATTACCATGAGAGAGATAAGCATTTTTCTAACTATCTCACGCTCAAATAAGAGGATTTAAATGTGCTCATCCTTCGCTGGTTTGTGCTCATTGGTAATAATAGGGTAGGCATGGTTCTTGGTATACAGTGATGTGATAACAGAAAAGCCATATGACCAGCAGTTACACATAACAGCACACCATACATCAAAGCTCCCATGCAGTTTGCATTTAAAGCATCCATTTGGACATGCGTGGCAGACCAATGAGACTGGATTTTCAAGAAGATGAAGAGTTCTCACAAGGAAGGTTTGTACAGCATGTAATCTCAGTTGCTCTCTTAAGAGATGGTAGGTTCTTCTAAAGTACCAACTGGAACAAGGCAGTCCTGTACAACCTGCTTTTAATTTCTGTCATATTTGATTATGGAACTGATTGTACCTGCCACATCCTACGGTCCATAATCAGGATATATTTGGACTATGTGGAAGACAGAACAAACTTGTTTATATGTACTAGCATCCTGGTTGTGCTTTTATATTGTATTTTATATCATGTTTTTATACTGTTTGTTTTATACTTTGAATGCTTTTAATTTTTGTGAACCGCCCAGGGAGCTTTGTCTATTAAGCGGTATAAAAATGCAATAAATAAATAAATGCCACTTTTATATAATCATCTAAATGATCTACATTTCTTGGAAATTGAATTTTGCAAACATTTTGAAAATTTGAACATGTCTGCAATTTCCCCCTTCCCTGCCACTGTTTTAGCTTTCTCAGTGGCATTTCATTGCAGACAGACCTGGACAGACAGAAAGGAGAGACATGCCAAGTAAAACAAGGTTGAAACCACTACAAAATTAAATTTGTAGATAGGTTTGGGAAATTTATAGTTTTTGCTAATTCTGAAAGTACAACCTGGAGATGTAATTGAACCATCAGCAGTTTTTATAAAGCAGCTGACTTAACTTGAATTAGGTACTTTACATTTTTTTAAAGCACCATTCTTGCACACAGACTGGGTTTGGATGATCATGCAAGGAGAAGAAGCCATTGTGGCTTCTTCCCACCTCCTGCTCCTGTGTGTGCCACACGCATGACCGCCATTTGCATAATCCCTCACAACGCAGCATGGGTTGGCATGTCATATGAACCCAGGTGAAGCTTTGTACCCACCCTACAACACAGGACATGTAGTAGAAGTTGCAGGGTACCATCCCTGCCAAACTGCACACCAAGGTTCGAATGATAGGCTAGGGTGACCATATGAAAAGAAGGTCAGGGCTCCTGTAACTTTAACGGTTGCATAGAAAAGGGAATTTCAGCAGGTATTTGTATGCATGCAGCAACTGGTGAAATCCCCTCTTCATTACAACAGTTAAAGCTGCAGGAGCTATACTAGAGTGACCAGATACAAAAGAGGGCAGGGCTTTTACTCCAGGTCTTTTACTGTATTGTTTACTTAAGCAACATAGCCCCAGAGCTATAAAGTTAAAAATGGTTTGTGCATCCTAAACTTCCCTCATTGACATATTGTTTGTGATCAAGATTGGTTACTCACAGAAGTTTGCCTTTACATGACATTGTCAAATTCCAGGGTCTTTGTGTGGGAGCAGACATGCCATGGATTTATCCCAAAACTCATGTGTTGATATTTATTTATTTAAAACATTTATATTCCATTTTTCCTCTGTAGTACTCTCAAGGCAACAATGATTAAACAATTATTAAATAGTAAAAGCAGCAGGTTAAACACTAAAACAAGAGACGAAAAAGATTTAACAAGTACAATCAGCCATTAGAGCAATTTCATCAGATCAATCAGTTTCTAGCAAGCTAAAAATAATTCAGTAAAGAACAACCACTCATTCCTCAAAAAGCTCGCTCTTTCTTTCTTTCTTTCTTGAAACAATTCACCAGAAGGCCATTAAATGCTGTTCTAATGTTTATAGTTCAGCATCGTGTGTCCAGGGCCAGTTCTGTTGTATCCTGAATTCCTCCCTCTGCCAAGACTGGAGAGGCAGCAGTTGGGTGAGAAGCATTGTGTGACTGGCCCTGCCCACATGACGACAGGCGTTTAAAACATTACAGAAGGACTGTGCACCAAAGCCACCGAAAAGCAGCTTTATTGTTGTAAGACAGGAGTATAAGGTCTCTTTTAGTCCGAGGGCCCAATTCAATTCCAGAGAAGCTCTTGGTGGCCACATTCCTGAAGTGGTTGGGGATTAAGGCTATAGGGCCGGGAACAAATACCAAAAATGCCACTGTATTTTAACTTAACACTCTTACTTCCTGTAAACAAGCCTTAGGAGGGGCGTTTAACCTTTTAGAATTGGGAAAAACTGCCCAAAGGCCAGAAAACCACCAACTTATTGGTGCTTGTGGGGGAGGGGGAGAGCGAGAACCACCTGGTGATGTGGGGAAGGAAGTGTGAACTCTGGAGGCTTGGATTGGGACCCCAGGTGGCTCAAATTTGGCCCCAGGACCTGAGGTTCAAGACCCCTCTTGTAATATATATCTATCTATATCTATCTATCTATCTATCTATCTATCTATCAAAAACCCAGCTTGAACGTTCCAAGGAGAGCTATAGTTAATTGTGAACTGCTATTGGGCAGTATAAAAATGTAATAAAATTAATAAATGAATAAATGGTGGCGTGGTTTTGTTTTACAAGAACAATGCTGCATCTCAAACTGCCCAGAGAGCTTTAGCTACGGGGCGGTATATAAATGTAATAAATAAATAAATAAATAAACAAACAAACTTCCTCGAAAGGTGGACTTACTTCCAGGTAATGTGTTTAGGAGCTGGGTGTCAATGTCTAGCAATTATACCCTGCCCATATTCCAAGGCAGTTAATTATAACCTGGCAATTTAAATTCCTTTTCCAGTACCAAGCAGGTACAGCACCCGTCCTTTCTTCTCCTTGTCATATACACCACATTTCCACAATGAAGCTGCTACATGCTAATGCCGGGCAGGGTTGACAGGAGCCCTGCATTTTCCAGGCATGCCTTTTCTCCAAAATAAGCAAAAGGTAATTATTCCCCTTTTGTTTTAGATGGCTCAAGTTCCACAGTACTCCCTATAACAAGCACTGAAACTCTATGCTGGGGGTGAGGGAACCCTTTTCTGTCAAGGGCCACATTGCCAGGTTGCCAGCGCCAAAAACACGCAGGGCAACTCCATTGCTCTCTACTTTTCTGCCACCCCCTTTTCTTACTCACTCTCTTTCTGCCATCCCTCCCTCTCTCCCTCCCTACCCAGGCTGCCAGAGGACTGAACTGATTGCAGAGCATTTCTTATTTCGCTCTGTCCATTTCAGTTCCCTGCCCCCTCCATTTCTCTACCCTGTCCTCCTCCTGCCCCACTGTGTGAAATTAGGCCAAAAGTTGCTTCAATTGCCCATTTCAACTCTATGCAATAGCCCTGGTATTTTAACATTTTGAACCTTAGGGTAGGGTGAAAAATAACATGCATTTAGGTTCAAATCCTTCAAACATTTCCTACATGGCAGTCCTATTTCAGCAACAAGGTGGCACAAGTAGAAGCTTCTGCTATTGCTTCTAAAACGGTGTCCTCTGTCAGGCAAACACGGCAGAGCCATGTAAGAACATAAGATGAACTGTCTGAGTTGGATCAGCTCAATGGCCCATCTAGTCCAGCACACTGTTTCCAGTGTTGACCATCCAACCCCGGACTCTGACAAGCCAAATAAGCTATTTCCCTCTGCTTAACCCTAGCATCTGGTAAACCAGGGGCGGCTGGCTTGCGGCCCTTCAGACGTTTTGGCTTCCGACTCTCATCAGCCCTAGCCAGCATAGCCAATGGTAATGGATGATGGGACATGTAGGCCAAAACTTCTGGATGGCCACAAGCTGCCCACCACTGTTAGCGGTAATTGCCCATGAATACGGAAGCTGCATTTAGAAATCAAACCTCTTCAGTAATGGTGTGGAAAAGGTGGAAGGTGCTGTCTGTGGAGAGTTGCCCTACATGGCTTAGACTTAACGGGGAGCAGCAAAGGCAGCCATGTCTGCTGATGGCACCAAATTATTCAGCTGGGAAAAATAAGAGCGGGTTGTTAAAAAGTTCTAGAATGATCCCTCCAAATAGGTGAGTAGACAATAAAATGGCAAATGTGCTTCAATGTAAATGGAGTTTGATGCCCACTGGGGCAAAATATTTCAGATGTATACTGATGGGGTCTGACCAGGAATGGGATCTTGGGGTTGCAGTGGATAGTGTAATGAAAATATTGACCCATTGTGCTGCAGCTGTGAAAAAAGGCTACTTCCATTTTGGTCGTTTAGAAAGCAATTGAGAACATACTGCCAATATCATAATGGCTTTATACAAATCTATGGTGGGACCACATTTGGAATGCCGTATACAGTTCTTGCAGTTTTTGCAGGTACACACTGTTAGTGTTGTGTAGTGGCTAAAGTGTTGGACTGGGACTCGGGAGATCTGGGTTCTAGTCCCCACTCAGCCATGGAAACCCACTGGGTGACTTTGAGCCAGTCACAGGCCTTAGCTAGACTGGACTTTATCATGGGGCGAACCTTGGGATCATCCCTGTGCGTCCACATGACGCACAGGGGATCCCGTGATAGAGCCCTCCCATTTGGGCCCGCTTTTTGTGCAGTCCTGGGCTGAGCCCAAGACCGCAGAACATGTGGCCCGTTGCCACGATTTGACCCGGCTCTGTGCCCATCGAGGTTAGAGTGGGGGGAGCGGGGAAAGTACTTAATTTTAAAAAAAGAAACTTACCTTCAGCGCACGAATGTTCGTGCGCTCCATCCTCTTTAAAAATAAAAATAAAAATGGCAGGTGCGATGCCTCTCTTCCTGAGGTTGTTGCGCCTCATATGTAAACAGAGAAGGGATCTCACATTAAACACAACGCAAGATCTTCCTTCCTCCGTCCTGGATTAAACAGTAAGGCCACAGACTCTCAGCCCAACCTACCTCACAGGGTTGTTGTTGTGAGGATAAAATGGAGAAGAGGAGGATTATGTATGCCGCCTTGGGTTCCCTGGAGGAAAAAAGGTGGGATATAAATAAATAAAACTAAACTGAGATATTCCAGAAAACAGCCATGAAAAAGTGGGGACTGTACACTATATCAAAGAACTATGCTGCTCATAATAATCAGTGAATGTTATTTTAGCTATGAGTATTTAGCTTTAAAAATAGACTCCCTGTGGTAGTATATTTTTCCTACCTCTTAACTGGCATTAAGAAAATAGAAAGAGGAGTTTCGCAGATGGGTAGAAAACTGGTACGAGCTTCAGGTGAGGATGAAAACTGCAAAACCTCAAATTTGAGTATTAGTGGAATGGAATCTTAATTTGTTACAGATAAATGAGCCAGTGCAATTTTTCTCTAGTTAACTGTAGTATGATAAATCATTAAAAACATAAAAACAGTAGCTTGAAGACATAATTTCCACCTGCTTGCTTTGAGAAAATTACTACCATAGAACTGAACCAGAAATGAATGGCATTTGACTCCTTCCTGAATTTCTCTGCTGATGTGACTCATTGTGGGTGAATAATTTATTTCTAAATGCAGCATTAGTGTAACTGTTACTTAATCTTGTGAATTTAATGTGCTTGAAAATGTCAGCTGTTGACTAGGTGGTAAGGATGTTAAGTTATACGTTTTACAGACGAAAGGTGTTTTAGGGGAGGAAACGTAATAGCGCTTCAACTTTCTAAAACAGTATATTATAGTGCTGGAAGAGGTATGGAAAAGGCTGATCAAAATTATCAAGGGGCTGGTTGCCAAAGTGGATGGCTTTTAATGGGGACTACATAAATTTGAGGAGATTAACTCTATCAATGGCTATTAGTCATGGTAGCTTTATGCTACCTCCAGTATCAGAGGCCTGTATTTTGGATATGTTCCTATTTCAGAATATTTTATTTATTTTATTTTTTATTGTACTTTTTAAGGCATTTTTGTAGGGTGACCATATGCAAAGGAGGACAGGGCTCCTGTATCTTTAACAGTTGCATAGTAAAGGGAATTTCAGCAGGTGTCATTTGTATGCATGCAGCGTCTCGTGAAATTCCTTCATCACAACAGTTAAAGCTGCAGGAGCCCTGCCCTCTTTTGTATCTGGTCAAGAGGGCAGGGCTCCTGCAGCTTTAATGGGTGTGATGAAGAGGGAATTTCACCAGGTGCTGCAGGCATACAAATGACACCTGCTGAAATTCCCTTTACTATACAACCATTAAAGATACAGGAGCCCTGTCCTGTTTTCCATATGGTCACCCTATAGCCACAATAACGATGATGATAGTAATAATAATGATTATTTAGCTGCCATAGCTAACAGCCATTTCTAAAGCAGGGATGGGGGACATATGGCCCTCCAGATGTTGGACTGTTATCCCTCACTATTGGCTGTGCTGCCTAGGGCTTATGGGAATTGTAGTCTACAACACCTGGAGGGCCACACATTCCCAACTATTGCTTTGGTTTTTTTGCTGACTGCAACAGACTAATACGGGTACCCCTCAGTAAGTTCTAGTGCAGTCTTCTTGAACAGGGTGTCCTCCAGATGTGTTGGACTGTAACCCCCCCTTGTTCCCAGGCTCAGCCAATATGGTGGCTATGCTGGCTAGGAATAATGGGTGTTAATGTCCAACACATTTGGGGGGCACCAGGCTGGGGAAAGATATTCTGATACACACTCTCTTGTAGGTCTTCCTTCTGGTCATTTACACACTGAACTGCCTTGTTTTTGTTTTCATCATAAGGATTTGCTGGCATAGGCTTATGATACTGCTGCAGTGACCTTTTGCATGCCACACAGAGGGCTGTTAGCAGGATTCCTGCCCGCTCCCTCACCCCAAATGCTGCAAAGGTGTGCAATGCAGGCACAGAAGTTATAGTAAAGCTTTTTGCCAGCAATTTAGCACAGTGGGACACTGAATCAAGTTGTTAGTTTTATCATGATCTGGAGAGAATGAACAAAGTCCTTTGCTTCCTTCCTTGTGTAAGACTCTATCCCATTGCTATTATTATTTCTTACCATTTGATATGATCTAATTTGGCAATGATACTCAGGTAAGTGGAACAGAAGCTACCTTTCTTTTGAACAAGCCTGGGCATCTATGACTTGGCTGTGCCATTAATGTCTCCCTAATCCAATTAGTTTCTGTAGGGTTTCCCCCAACCACTTTTGTTTGCCTCTGTGCAAATATTGTCATGACTTACTCATTGGTATGCTGACACTCTGCTCCACCCAAGGCACCTGCTGGGTGTTTGCTCAACCTATGCTTACATGCTGACACTTGGTAATTATTCCAGCTGGTATTGGAGATTATCCCCTTGCAATGCAGGAAGCAGTAAGGGTGCATGATTCTATCAAAAATTGTTCTAGTTTAATTTCCATGCACAGGTGAATATGGTCTGTACTCCCCCAAGGAAATGTTTATGAAGTTATCACATATGTACCACCATTTTGTTTGACAATATTTATTATTTATTTATTATATTTATATCATGCCTTTTTTCCTTAAGAAGCCCAAGGAGGCATACATAATCTGCCTCCTCTCCATTTTATCCTCACAACAACCACCCTGTGAGGTAGGCTAGGCTGAGAGTCAATGGTTGGCCCAAGGTCACCCAGTGAGCTTCCATGGGCCATGTGGGGACTAGAACTCAGATCTCCTGAGTCCCAGTACAACACTTTAGCCACCACACTGCACTGCCTCTCAATATGTCTTTTTCCTTGAAGTGTATCTATAACCAGGTTGTTGCTTTTTTGTGGTAGCACTAATATTTTCACTATCTTTATAGTTACTCAAGTTTTCATGAGCCATCTCCTGCATTCCCTTCTCAGCTACACTCCAGGCAAAGATTCACACTTCTATTTTTATTTTAGCAACTACTCCCTATATAGTAAAATCAGTGGTTAGTGTGTGGACATCTTGGCCACCATAATAGGGTTGGTGTTTAGATATGGCAATTTTTGTTGGGAAAATGGGATATAAGTGTATTAAATAAATAAATAAAATGAATAAGACAGAATGAAATAGATAAGAGTAAATAGTAACACTCTATAGAAATTTTGAAAATAAATGTATAAAAAAGTAATCTAATGATTTATTGAATGAAAAGAGAAATGGGGAAAGCTCACCATCCTAAAATAAAAAAATATCCTTTTGCCTTCAGGAAATGCATAATTATTTTTGGAGGGGGTGTCAGAACAGTACATAGGTAAGAATGACCCCTCAAAAAAATGAAAGAAAAATTTGATATCAGATGATGATGATGAATTTTAAAATCTCTTTACTGGCTACCAATTAGTTTCCGGGCAAAGTATAACATGTTGGTTATCACCTTTAAAGCCCTACATGGTTTGAGTCCAGGCTACCTGCGGGATTGCCTTCTCCTGTACAATCCGCCCCACACACTCAGGTCCTCTAGGAAGAATTTACTCCAGTCAACAAAATCAAGGCTGACAACTATTACCCAGAGGACTTTTTCTTCTGCCGCTCCCAGATTATGGAATGACCTGCCGGGAGAGATTCATCAATTTAACAGTCTTCCAGATTTTAAGAAAGCTATAAAGACTGATCTCTTCCAGCAGGCCTACCCAGTTGAATTTTAAGATGCCTTTTAATACTCTGCTGCTTTTAAACGTTTTAATGAATTATATGTATTTTATGGTATTTGCATTTGTGTTGTACCCCGCCTCGATCCAGAGGGAGAGGCGGGTAACAAATAAATAAATAGATGATGATGATGATGATGATGATGATGATGATGATTACGATTACAAAGAAAGAAAAATTGGATTAAATGTATGCTCTCTTGGAAGAAATGAATATTGGTGGTGATGGGTGGGTGGGAGCACAACTTCTTTTTTTAAAACCCATTGTAGAAGAAAGGAACTAGGCTGACAAATTACACCGCAGAAATCAGAAATAAACCAATTTAAAGTGATTTTCGATCCAGACTTTGAAAGATTCTAAAGCAACAGGAGAACTTGCCATATTGCCTTAGATTCATTCTTGCTCATGAATTACGCACAAGTTGTAGCTCAGAAACTTAAAGTCCTACAACTGTTCTTCTACTGTTTATATCTATCTCGGTTGCCTTTTGTGAAATTGTAAACAGGCCATCCCACTGAAAGCATGTGGGGGGGGGGGGGGAAGGACCAACTGAGTTTTTGTTCTTTTTGTGTAAAGAGCTTTGTTTCTTTTTGTAGCCTGGACCTTGAGTCAGGAATGTACCTTCAGAAATGACCAGCGCCCTTCAAATTCTTATCTAAAGGAATCCTACAGGAAACCTTGGAACTCTCACAAAAATTTGGGCTGTCTGTTATTTATCAGTTTTACAAGGACATTAGTCTTTGGCTATTGAACCCTCTCACACACAACCAGCTCCCTCCCCCTTCATTTTAAAGGGGGAGGGAAACACTGTTCCACAGAGTTACATTTGAAGGGAAAATATTAACTAAAATGCTAGATACAGTCTAGCTTATCATTAGCCACTGAACTTGAAAATCAATGGCTGATTCTGTCAAGATGACATACTGCCCAGCAAACAGTTGATTCTGTAGATAGAATCTGAAACTAAATGTCTTTCTTTAAAAGAATGCCTAGAATACTGTGATTCCAGACGTTTCCATATTATGGTTATGTTATTATGCAATATCAGTTAAGTGCATGATGCAACTGCAGAATTAGACAAAGGCCACAGCTAGACCTAAGGTTTATCCTGGGATTATCCAGGGTTAGTCCCTGCCTGAGCACTGCATCCCCTGTGTGTCACCTAGATGAACAGGTTTGACCCCTGGACGATCCAGGGATAAACCTTAGGTCTAGCTATGGCCTAAGAGACAACTTCCCTCTCTTACAAAATCTGTCAGAGTTCAGCATCTTCATACATTCGTTTTTTACAATCTGCAACCTATCCTTAAGTAGCAAATATACACCAACAGTGTCACTCACATTTATATTGAATTTTTTTATTTTCCATAATTTTCACCAAGGCAACTTACAGTAAAAAAACAAACAAACACACAAATATGAATGTAAACTGCTCAGAGGTTACCTGCCAATTGGCCAGCATATAAATTTAATAAATATTAAAAATATGAAATCAAGGAAAAAACAAAAAGAAAGAATAGCCCCCCTCAAATATGACCAACAGAATAAAGCATAAGTCCCAGCAGAGCATATGTGCTCTGAAATAAAATAGTCTTAACTTTCTTCCAAAGGATCAGTAGAGAGGGGAGAAGTTGGTTTTGCTAGAAAAAAATACATGTCAGCTTGGCCCTTACTGAGTTATTTTACATATATTTCACTAATTTGCAGAGAGCAGGGCACAGAGGCTGTGTGTGTGTATGTGTGTGTAAAAGTCAGGTGTCAATCTATTCTTACCTTCTCCCTGTAGCATACTTCCAGAAAGAATGTCTGCACAGTGAAGAGCACATACACACATGCATACACAGGCTGCTACTGGTGCCCAGGAGCCCAGATTTTTACAGCAAGCACCACTGGGTCAACATTTTCATCAAGCTGCCCACTACAACCCCAAGATCTCTTTCTTGGTCAGTCACTGCTATCTCAGATCCTGTCATCGTATACGTGAAGTTGAGATTTTTTGCCCCAATATACATCCCTTTACACCTGCTTATATTGAACCAGTTTGGAGAGATCCTTTTGGAAGTCTTTCCAATCCCTTTTGTTTTAAGCACCCTAAATAATTTGTTGTCATCAGCAAATTATTTTTGCTGTATATGTGATGGGTACATCTTGCCCTGTACCCAGGATTGCACTCCAAATCCACAACTGATACTTGTATGAACAATTCTGATGTCAGGATACTGTTTCTAAGTACAGAATTTAACATGTGAAGAGTCTGTAAGGAGAGTAACAAAGGTTATCTATTACAGCTGTGACCCTATAGCCACTTAACTGGAATGACCTCTGAGAGGAGATGCATAGGATTTGCATTGTAAGACTATATGCATATTATAATTGAAAAAGACCAATCCACAATCTCTTGATGGATGGTGCGTGTGAATCTGATATGATCAAACTTACTAATAGGAATAAAAGTCAGGAGATGGAGGCAGCAAAATGATTAACAAATTGAGAAAGGGAGGCTTTTTATTAGATATTGGAACAATAAGCTCAAGATGTGATGCATCCATATTCCTTATTTATTTATTTATTTATTACATTTCTATACCGCCCAATAGCCAGAGCTCTCAATTCCTTGCCAGTGGTAATTTGAATACATTTTATTGGTTAAGGCATGCTTCAGCTGTTACATCTATGCATTCTGTTCATTCCGTTTCTTATAATCAATGTAATGAACAAATTATATTTTCACTAATCATAGCAAAGACTGAACAAATGCAGTTTCATGTTAACATAACACAAATTTCACATTCAGGAGCTGGGACTATACATGGTTTCTCCACTGGTCATGCATATACATATAGACTAATAAATTAGGAAAGTTATAATTCCACTTGATGAACATTTAAGCTGTTTACTTAGCTGTTTTAAAACCATATTGGCATGGAAGTGGGAAGGAGAGAATCTTTCCATCCTGGTAGCAGCATTGCCGGTCTATGATCCCTTCACCTCCAAGATGTATGTATTGCATGTATTGAGAGATATATATATATATATATATATATATATATATATATATAATTAGCTACATTTTTTCCTCTTTATGGTTTTGCTTTGTTGAAATGTTACAATAAAAATAAATTAAGCCTTTTGACACTAGTAGTTGCCAATGTTTAAGAAAGAGGAGAAACAAGCTAGCCTTATGTGCTTTTATCCAAGCAGGAGTAGGCAGTCTCAGCGCAGTTGCCAGTGAAAATCAGCTACTTTTGGACAGCTAAATATGGTTTACATTCCATTGCAATTGCTGGCTCTCACCGGGACAAGGAAAAGATCACACAGCCAGTTACTTACAGGATAGAGGAGCATTTTAAAATGAACCCTTTTGTTCCTTTGCCAAGGCAAGAGTGGGCAATTTGCAGCCCTAGGGCTAACGCAAAAGAAGCGTTCAAGCTATTTTGGCTGACTACTTGATTATATAACCAGAAAGGTTCAAAGATGTTCTACTCATAAACCTGTACAATTAACAAGTTTTAAACATGAGGCAGCTGGAATAAAATAGTTGCCATACTTCATATTATTTAGAAGCTAAAGGCTATATAAGTCAGCAAATCTCCCCATCAAAAAGTTAACTTGTCTTTTCTAATTTTTCTTAACAATGCATTGGGACGACTAGAGATTTGGACTGAGGTGGAGCATTATGAATAAGCAGTTCTGTAGGCTAAGGGGACACTGCTAAGAATCCCTTAGGGTACCCACCCCACCATTCTTGCTACCTGATAAACATTGGGGATCATAAGACAGGAGGATTCTTATGGAAAAACTACTCCATAAGGTATACTTGCTGCATGGCTACTCAAGTCTCCAAAAATGACACATTTCCACTCCAATTTTTCCATGTAAGGAAAACACCATGGTGAGGAGAGGAGGAAGGAAGAGGAGGGATTGCAGCTTCGTGACTGATAGCTCTAGCTTCTAATCACAGTGAATGTTCAGTGTGCTTTGCTCATTCTCTCTCCCAGGAGCAGGAACATTAAAAGATTCTGTGGAAGTTGGGAGGGTGTAGCATTGGGTGCTTGCTTGGAAAATTCTGGATGTTGAAGTCTTTCTGCCTCTTGCCACATCTGTCATCCATCCCTGACCTATTGCACTTTGGGTGCCAATTGAGCAAAAAACAAAAAAGGCTTAAACAGTTTTTCATTGATTGTAACTCCCTAGCTCCTCCATCTATTTTTTTTAAAAAAATTTGCATGGTTTTTGCACACAGATGCATAATGATGTATAATGTTTTCATACAAATGATACACCAAAGATGGAGGGTGTAAGGGGAAGTAACTCAGGCCACAGCTAGACCTAAGGTTTATCCTAGGATCATCCAGGGTTCACCCCTGCCTGAGCACTGGATCCCCTGTGTGTCACCTAGATGAACAGGTTTGACCCCTGGATGATCCAGGGATAAATCTTAGGTCTAGCTATGGTCTCACTTCACCACCAAATCTGAGCACTCCATTTCCACAAAAATCGCTATACCTATCATCCTAAAATTTTGCAGTTTTAGAGACAGCTTGATACTGTGTGTAATTTTCATAACAATTGACCACAACAAAAAATCAAGGGGTAGATTTTTGAAAAAACCCGGAATAAAAAGGTTGCTGTCGCACAAAGCTCCCAGCATCTATTTATCTGAACCTTGGCACTCTTGATCCCTCCAGAAGGGACAACTATCCATGCAAATTATATCAAATTCTGCTAAGATTTTTTTTTTAAAAAAAGGTAGTTCCCTTTAAAAATATGTCAAAATGTAAATACATTTAGTACAAATACCCTTGCACCTATTTGCCTGAAAGTCTGTAAGCATAGTCCCCTCCAAGTCTAACAAACAGAATAAACATAGTAGCTCTTTGTTGATTTCCAATGATAGTCTCTGGGAGTTATGAAGATTTAGATTTCCAAATCAAGATTTGGACCAAGTAGAAGCAAGTGGCCATACAACTTTTTGTTGTTTGCAAAAGCCCTGCAAACATTTTAAAAGTTGGGATCCCTGAAGAAGAGTTTTGTGTGGTTGAACATAAGGACAATGTACAGCTTATCCCAAGTATTTCTATACCAGCAAATAAGGGTGCAGCAGCAGGACATCACAAGCCTTATTGATATGCAGTATTCCAGAGAGATACACCCCATGGAATCCTCCTTTTCCAGGAGGCAAAGAAATAGATACCTTTGAATGTACCATGGCACAATATTTTGGGGCACAGGGATTACAAAAGGCCTACGGCTGATGTAATAAGGATGGGCAGAAGATGGAGTTACTTTGCACATTTTGTAAGCAAAGCAATACCCAAGAACTGAGCTGCCTGGAATGTCGTACTGAAATGTTATAAAATCACTGCTTTTATAAAGGAAAAAACAGGAACACAGTCTACCCTATGCATTATTCATTGGAAGTGAGGATGATAACAACTTGGGCTCTCTAAAACTAGCAAGCAAGGTAGGCTGAAGTTGTAAACGTGCCTTTACAGACGATAAAACATAGCTAAGAGCTTGTTCCCCCTTGTCCACTTCATCAGATGCATGAAGTGTTGTCTTGAGTTACAAGTATATGCTGTATAACAGGAAATAAGCACAGGGAATATGCAGGTATCACCCGTGGGGTAGGGTGGGGCATATCCAGACATCATTTCCCCAATTTAGGTTGCAGTCCTATGCACATTTACCTGGGAGCAAGTCCCGCTGAGGGCTGATCTCAGTGTTTAGGACTCCACTGTTAGGATATTAATTCCTGGGAACTGGCATTATCACTGCATTTAAACCACACTTGACTTGTTGGAAAATACTTGTTGGGTGTATTTGTGATTGAGCAAGTGTCACCACTTGGATGTGATTCCACTGTGCCTCATCCATGTGGGCCTACTTGAAACATTTGAATACTCTGCCTTTCAGCTCTAGTTTTCCCTCATCTCTCCTCAATATGAATAAAAAATTCAATCTCTGTCTATGCTGTAGTGGCAAGTCTATTCTCTAAAAAGAAGGCCAATTTCTGTTATGTGGCTGTGGGGATAATGCACCACTGGTATTGGATGCAGGTAGCCCAAAGGAATATAGGCATTATCCCTGCGTAAACAGAACATTGTCTGGAAAATCCCTTAGATTAAGGACTTGTTTTACCTGTAATGCAAAGTTCTAAAACAGGACCCCCATCCTACTTCAGCCCTTAGGCAATGTCCTTGTGCATAGGACTGAATTTCACTCCGAGAACTTAATTCTGTAAAGAATTATAGTCACATATAATAAAGCTCTATGAATGATTCTGCTGACTTACACGTACAGAAAAAAAATCTTTGCAGCTTTGAGCATCCTGCGATTAAATTTGTTCTTGCACCGTGATGATCAACGGTGGAAATGTTTCTAAACCACTGGCTAGTGGAATTTATTGGTTGGTACTGAAGATGCTTGTTGTTTTCCACTCTCTTTTCTGTTCTATTTTGGAGCATTATTCTTGGCAAAATCAGGAATGCACTGCTTTAGGGTGTACTTGAAAGCCTTGAACTGTGATAATAGCATATCAGTTGTACTTTGTAATATATTGAGTTCTCAGCAACTTGCGGGTAGAAAGCAAAGTACGGTACGCAGTGAGAAATCTGCCAATTTCTATGGTATTCGTCAGCACCAAATGGGTTATATTGCAGGTTCCCAAACCAAAACATTTCTAAACAGAATAGATAATAGAATATGCAGATAATCTATAAAACAAGGGTGCTCCACTGTACCCTACCAATATAATTTTATTAAAAAATGTTCTAGAGCCAAAAGCTTTTGTGTTTCTGTCAAAACATTACAAAGCCTACCTGAATGAAAAGGGCTAGATTTCCAAAAATGAGCTCACGCTGGGTGCATTTCAGTTCAGCCCTACTTTAAAACTCTGGAGCATCAAGTGTGTGTGTACCTGCTGTTCCACCAGCTCCATCTGTTCTTTCACCCACACTCTTCTCCCACTTGCTCTGGTATGCAAGATTCTACTTTGCTTCTCAAGAGACAGGAGAGGAGGATGGGCAAAGGCACCCATGAAGAGGGAAGTGCAGCAGCTGCACACTCCTGGTGCCATAGCGCTTTCGTACAGATAAGACACTGACCAGGTTTGGCTAATCACAGTAGACTAAACAAGCAATGGTGACATTTTAAAGCCGTGATTTCCATAATCATCTACCTAGCAGCATTTTGTTATGCTGTCTGAAGCTGGGCAGCATGACTTGCTTAAGGGGAGGACAACCCTCTTATAGCCCACGGGCTATTGGTTGGCTACTTTAGGATTATATTCCCCATGAACAAGCCATGCTGCTTGGGTTCGGATGACATGACAAACTGAGGCCAGGTGGATGATTATGCAAATCACACCCAGTATGCACCACAGCTTAAACAAGCCATCATTGCTTAGCCCATGATGATTGTTTGAACCAGTCCATCATCTCTGTGTTCAGATAACACGCTAACCCACAGTTCAACAATCACCCCATGGATCTAAACAACAAAACACTCAACCACTGGAAGTGTTTGGCAATTGCATGTGCACGTGCCAATCATTTACCTGTGCTGCATCATGGGCTGACATGTCGTCCAAACCTGGCATGTAGGTTGGCAGAGATGGCTTTTTGTACCCACTCTACAACCCCTACTGCAAGTTGTGGGTTGTAGGATAGGTATGAAGCCACCCCCATTGTACCACATGCTGGGTTCGGAGAACATGACCACCTTCACTGTACTGAGGGTAATTATGTAAATGACAGGTGATTTTCTGAACCCGGGCACTGAGTGTGGGTTAGTGTGTTGTGTGAACAGACCCATTGTCAGTTCATAACTGCCAGTTAATTCCAACTTTCACCATAGACTACAATGCTGCTCGATACAGGATGTGAACAGAAAAATAGTCTTAATGGGCCAGATTCTGCAAACAAGGATGGACTACTGGTGTGTGGGGGGGGGGAGGATAATGACAGTAGAGTTTCAGCAACAGAGTACACCCATCCTCATGAAGGAATCTAGAGCAGGGGTCTCCAACATTTTTGGTCCGATTGGCATATTTCTCCGCTGTGGCACCCCGGTTGTGGAACGAGCTCCCCAGAGAGGTCCGCCTGGCGCCTACACTGTACTGCTTTCATCGCCAGCTGAAGACTCAGTATTTTAACACTTAATTTTAACTTAAATTTAAATTTTACTGTTTTAACTCTGTATTTTAATCTTATATCAACTTTGCTGTGTGGTTTTATCCTGGTTGCGCTTTTTATACTGTATTTCGTAATTGTGTTTTAACCTGTTGGTGTTTTACTGTGGTTTTAATTTTTGTGAACCGCCCAGAGAGCTTCGGCTATTGGGCGGTATAAAAGTGTAATAAATAAATAAATAAATAAATAAATAAATAAAATAAATATTTGGAATTGTGGATGCTGTCATGGGGTGGGGGGGTGGGGGGGTACCATTCTTTAAGCCATTCTTAAAATGGCTACCACAGTGGGCATGGCCAGTGACAAATCATCAGGCTCTCAGAAGGTAAACTGATGAGGCTAAAAGAAAAATAACTTGTGGAAGTCTGAGCTCCAAAACATAATATCACTCCTTTGACCTGAATTTTCTGCTCCAAAATGTATTTCACAGAGAGTAAATTCGTGATGCTCAGGCAAACACTAACACACACCACAACAAACTTTTTTAAAAAGCCAGGCAAAAAAATCAAACACAGCACAGCATCCCCTTTGTTCCCCACCATGTGGCACTGGAATCCGGCACTTGACTTTGCGTGCCAGCATCCCAATTGAAACCTCTTAAAATTAAGTAAAATCTAACAAATGTTTCAAAAAAATCAGAAGGAGCAGGGAGCCTAACAGGTACCAAGAGGGGACAGTAGTTGTAGAGTATCAGCAAAAGTTCTGTAAAAATCGTAATCCACTTCCATCCCTGATAAATGATGCAATCTAAGACAGTACTAAAATTTAATACATTGTGATGTGGCGTAAAAGCCTAATAGTGTGCAGTTCTTCATGCAGAATCCTTCTTGGAGAAAAACAAGGCAAGTCATGCCAAGGATTGGCAGTCTCAGGAGGTGTTTACTTACTTCTATATTTGATAAAGATTTGCCAGCTGATGTTGCCTGCTTGTTATAAAATTTAAATGCACACTCGGTTTTTTGATATCTTGCCAATACAGCCTTTTTGCAGGCAAAACATTGCAATTCCTTTTCCGTCATGAAGTTTGACATTTGCAAATTCAACTTCAGAAGACAGACATTCCTACATTCTCTGTAACTAATCTAACTAATCCAATGGGTGGGTCCACCAATATCTATTCCAACTAGTGCCTATTTCTAAAGTCTGGCTCCTATGCCTTGGATCGCATTCATAATTATTTATTTCTTGCATAAATAATGATAATACACACCCTGAGATACATAATCTTTGCAGGATCTTCTGATTAAGGGAAATGCAAAGCACTGCCAACTGCCTAAAATGTTTTAGTGAAGTTGATTTCTTGATTTCCAAAAAGAAAGTTTATAACAAGAGGTTGAACTGATTTAGCATTGCCTTCTAACTAATTTAAATAAGTTTGCTTATTTTGAAAGTATAGGTGCCTTTTTGATATATTTAAGGAAAAGTAAGGTAGTTTGGGCAGTTCTATCCACTTATCTGGAAGTAAGCCCCAGTAAAATCAATGGGACTTACTTTTGGTTAGGATATGTATAGGATTGTGATGTTACTCCGCTTCTGAAATCTCTTCATTGGCTTCCAATTCACTTCAGAATCCAATATAAACTTCTCCTGTTAACCTTCAAAGCTTTTCACGGTCTAGCTCCTTCCTATCTCTCCTCTCTCATCTCACACTATTGCCCCGCTCGTGCTCTTCGCTCCTCTGATGCCATGTTTCTCGCCTGCCCAAGGGCCTCTACTTCCCTTGCTCGGCTTCGTCCATTTTCGTCTGCTGCCCCTTACGCCTGGAACGCTCTTCCAGAACATTTGAGAACTACAAGTTCAACCGCAGCTTTTAAAGCTCAGCTAAAAACTTTTCTTTTTCCTAAAGCTTTTATAACTTGATGTTGTGCAGACTTCTACTGTTACTTTCTACTGTTAGTTTTACCCTACCCTGTGCCTGCTTACCCTACCCTGTACCTGTTTGCATTCTCTTCCCCTCCTTATTGTTTTACTATGATTTTATTAGATTGTAAGCCTATGCGGCAGGGTCTTGCTATTTACTGTTTTACTCTGTACAGCACCATGTACACTGATGGTGCTATATAAATAAATAAAATAATAATAATAATAATAATAATAATAATAATAATAATAATAATAATCCCAGGATCATCCAGGGGTCATCCCTGTTCATCTAAATGACACACAGGGGATCCTGGGAGCAGGCAGGGATGACCCTGGGATGATCCCGGGATACACCTTAGGTCTAGCTAAGGCGTATCTTTAACTAAACTGACAGGTCTGGTATCTTTCCAGAAGTACTACCCTCCAGTGAAGGTATGCAAGTTGCCCTGCAGAATAAACTTGGCTTAATGTAACCTAAAGACTCTCCATAGATCAAGGAAAGCCTGCCTAAAGACCATTTTTATTGGGCAAATAATAACTAATAATTCCCTTTTGAAAATGAAAATATGGATGGATGCAGTGAGTTGAGTTGTCAGAAATTACATCAAAACCGATACCCAAATTCAAGACAAATAACAATACTTGTGGAAATTTTGACATTCATTATACATTGTAATCAAAACAGCAAGGATATACTATCTGTGGGAAGGGTGGCACAGTGGTTGGACTAGAACGGAGGAACCCCAAGTTCAAATACCCTGCTTAGGGAGCAATCCTATGTACCCCCAGACAGTGTTTGGGGGGGACATTGTGTTGTTCAGTTTCTGGGCTCTGAGGTCAGAAGTAGGGCTCCTACCTCGGAGCTCAGAAATTGTGCTCCCTTCCCCCTCCCAGCCAGCACAGTTCTGGCAAAATCACTATGCTCAGAAACAGAGCATGACAACAAGAATGCGGGTGTTTCTGGGAATGGGGAGGAAACTGGAACTGTGGCCATATGACTTTTCCTATGGCTGCCCCACCCTCCTTTTCTCCCTCTCCAAAGTGCCACAGCTAGAGAGGAGAAATCACCCATCTAGCAAAAATTCAGGGCTGCTGGAGAGTGGAGGGGAAGGTTGCTCTGCCTTCCAATTACCCTGCATTGGATATGCAGCAGCCTCCAAGTTCAGACTATCCTTATGGGATTACGCCCTCGATCATTAAGATCACTGATTGACTTTGAACCAGTCACCAAATGTCAGCATAGCCTACCACACAGGGCTGTTGTGAGGAGGGGGGGAATCACATACACTGCCTTGAACTCCAAAGAGAAAAGGTGGGCCATAAATGTAATAAACTGGTAAGTAATAAAATAAGTAATGCTGTTTTTCTCGGTATTGATAATATGTGATAGCCCCAGAACAAACAAACAAAAAATAATAGCTGTGCTTGTCCATGAGTTAAAAAAAAAATCCAAAATCCAACGGGAGGGTGGAAATCCAAAATCCACAGTTAGGCAATACCATTATTAGGACCAACTAAAACTCCACAAAAGATTGTGCAAGCTTTTGAGTCTTCCAGAAGTCTTCATCAGGCTAGGCAGCTTAAGAGGCAGGGGTCAGGATGAGAAACAGAAAAGTTCAAAATACCAGATATGGTATTTTCCAAGGCACATTAAAATAAAATATGAAAGCCACACTGGTCCATGAATTAAAACCAAACAAACACTACATCCAGGAAATGCTAGGTATTACTTGATACCTGCAACACCGATCAGTGAATAATTCAGTCTAAATTATTCATCATTTTGAAACTAAGCCTATACTGCAGACCTCATGGCCACATGATCACAGATGTTTTCTGTTAAGAAAAAAAGATGAAAGATCCCGTGGGAAAACACGGTAGGGCTACAAAGTGAAGGCAACAACATCTGGAAAAAAAAAACCCCTCCTATAAAATTGCATGTATGAGGCAGTGCGATTGCACAATAAAAGCCTTGTGTGGAAGCACCTATAGAATATAGGCCAATGTCATGCACCAAAAGACCTGGGATTAAATTTCCCCTCTGCCAAGAATGCTTACTGGAAGGCCTGAGTCAGTTCTCCTCTGTCAGCATCAACAGCCCTTGACGGGCTAAATGAGATAGAGCTGTAAAGTATTTTGAACACCAACATTTAAACAGCCATTTAAACCTATCACCATTACTTATGTCTCAAGCAGTTGCTTCTGCATGGCAGACTTCCTTTGCTATCCTTTTCCATTTGCTTGATCTAGAACAATTTTTCTGACATTTATTTTCTCATGCACTTGATCTAGGAAACATCTGTACAGCAAATGTGTCTTAGACATACAGCTCGGCTGAAAGACATTTCCTTTCTGGGCTGGACAGCCTGAAACAACAACTGATGACCTATGCAAATTGTACGAATGATTGATAATTGTGGAATTGCTCACTATCTGTTTCTCCCCACTGTTTTTTTTTTTTTAAACAGGTTATTTTTAGCCATTTAAATCAACCATTTCAGGCTTTTTCATTAACTCAACTAACAGGATAAACTGTGGGGCCCCATGTGACAGGTGCGGAGAGTGAACAATAAAGGCACTGTTCAAACAGAAGGGGTGAGAAAGAGGCAGGGAGTGGAAAGGGAGGATAAAAAAAGAAGGAATCATTTATGAGGTCAAGAGTGGCATTTTAAATCAGCAGACATAATGAGAGGTGCCAGCTATGGAAAACCACTTTTAAAAAAGCACAGCCCCAAGAGTGTGGAATATAAGCATCCTAGCTTTAGATGAACTCTTTTTTGCCACATACACTCAGACTGCAGCAGCTGAAAAAAAAAACCCCTCTCCTTGTAATTTGTTCTGCAGGAGGCAAGAAGAACTGGTGACATTTCCAAACAAAAAGGGATTGTTGACATAATCATAAGATCACTCTTTCTCCTCACTGAGAAGAGTTAGTTTCCCACTGAAATTATACTTAAACATTTTCTCATGTGCTGTAACTATTCTGGGTTGACTCTTTAAACACACAGACACACAGATGGAAATAGTCTGACAAGGTGTGGCAGGCATGGTAATGTTTTAGCATGGAAAAGGGATTTTACTGTATGGTTTTGTAGTGCAGAGTTTTGAACGTCAACTGACTGTTAGATCTTCCTGTTAGAGCAGTTTAACAATGCCTAGGGAGGTCATGGGCTTTCCCACACTAGAGGAATTCAAGAGGCAGCTGGTCAACCATCTGTCAGGTATGCTTTAAGGTGGATTCCTGCATTGAATAGGGGGTTGGACTCAATGGCCTTCTAGGCCCCTTCCATCTCTACTAGTCTATGATTCAGTTAGTGGCAATCCTCAGAAGCACAAAGGTAGGTAGAACATTTTTTCTATGGGAGATCAGTCTTTCTGTACTTCTTATAACAGTATATACCGTATTTCTTTGATTGTAAGACGCCAACTATTGTTTTTGTGAACCGCCCAGAGAGCTCCGGCTATTGGGCGATATAGAAATGTAATAAATAAATAAATAAATAATAAGACGGACACTAATTTCAGTACCAACAGAAAAAAAAAAAAAACCTAAGACACACCCGATTCTAAGACACACCCCATTTCTAGAGATGTTTATATGGGGGAAAAAGTGCGTCTTAGAATCAAAGAAATAGGGTAAGCAACTTTCATCCATCCTACCAATCTTCAGTGTGGGTAGAAACAATCACAGTCTTCTGACAACACTTGTGGCTGCTTTCATGAAGGCCATGGGGGAGTCAATGTAGTGTGTTAAGGATAGGGACATTTGATGCAATCCACAGCCCAACTCTGGCCATGGCTAGACCAGGTCTATATCCCAGGATTGTCCTGGGATCATCCCTGTGCATCCAAATGACACACAGGGGATCCTGGGAGCAGGCAGGGACAACTCCTCCATTTGCCAGGGATAATCCTTAGGTCAAACTAAGGCCTATGTCAGAATACTCACGATTAACTATCCCATTACATTCCCTGAATAAGTAGTGTAAGGTTGATATCCTATGATGAAATGCATTTGTACATAATGCTCATAATTGGAAGCTCTAATACAGCCAGGTAATACACTCCCAAATAAGCACAAGTATGTAAGGCATGTTTAGGCTCAATCTGCTGAAAGATAAAGCACAATAGCCTGCCAATAGCCTATTTTTAAATGACTTCAGTTGCAAAGAGATCAGTTGCAGAATAATCCAAATAGAAATATTTTCATGATTTTTATCTGCTGGTTTGAGGATTCACTGTAATGTCAAGGACAGCTTTCCCAACCTGGTGCCCTCCAAGTCCCATCAGGCATAGCCACTATGGCCAATAGTTAGGAGTGCTGGGAGTTGTCATCCAAAACATCTGGAGAGCACAAGGTTGGATAGGCTGGTCTAGGGTTCGTTTTATAATTTTGTGTCATCATTTGCAACCCTCTATGATAATAAAAGAGGATGTGGTTCAGCACCATAACTCCAAGACCATGAAACCTGAAATGTGGAATACATACTAAAGTGACCCTAGGGGTGTGCACCTTGGAATTATTTGGTTTTGAAAACACATCTATTAATTTTGAATAATTTACATGTGTTGATATTTGAAGCCTGAAGTGCAGTACCACCATCAGTCACTAGGTGGCAGACTTCCCTAACTGGCACATAGCTTTGCAATCATTAGATTGAAGCTGAGAGACTAGTTACCCCTCCTATTGTGGGGCACACACACACCCCGACCCATTCAGGGCAATGGAGTTGACAGACCACTTTCTCAAGGGGCAATAGGAGTTCACTATGTGAGGGAACGTTCCTAGAGGTGCCAGTGGCTCTGGGTTCACTTAGGCAGGGCAGTCGGCATCCAACTCTGACAGCTGTGTAATTTTGCTTGACGACATCACTGTTTCAAAGTAAAGGTTATTCCAATCTGTGCAAAGTCCGGTCACTAGTATAATCTAAATGTAATAGAATATAACCATTTGTGAACATTCAAATCCGCTTAAATATCTTGAACTCCAATAAAATGTTTGGCTGAAATACTATCATGTGGTGGTGAGTTTCATGGTGTGATTTGTACATTATGTAGAATAACGTTTTGTAAGCTCCAAGGGTATTTCCAGATGAATGGCTCCTAGCACTAACCTTCAAAAGGCACTGTACAGCTATTCTGCCTTTTATTCCTTAAAGGATTTTTGCACAGGAGTGTAAGAAATTCTGTGGATGAAATAATGCCATTGTACAATAAAAAAACCTCATCTGGAAAGCACCCCAATTGCCATAGACTTCTAGATTAAATTGACTGCAGCTTCTTATGCAAAGCTTGTAAACAAAAAACAATACAAGGAAATAGGCTATCCTTAATGACAAATACAGCTATTGCAGGTGATAGGCATCTTTATGAGATGCAATGTACACAAAAATCAAACAGTACAAATTGCTTGGATAAATATGTCCAAGGCATTTGTCTCCACTTCATATGTTTTTTACTTTTAGTTCCATTATTCTTCCATTCTCTTTTTTCATCTACACAATTTCCTCTTTTCCATCTCTCCTTTTTAAACAAGGGGAATAAAAATGGATAATTTTTTGAAAATCAGGTTTAAAAAAAGGTTTTTATTTAAAATGTTTTTTTCTCTTAAAATGAGTGTCTCTTTACAAAATAACCTATTTTTAAAATGAATTCTTAATTTAATACAAGTATGATAAAGTCTATACTTATAAGCCCTGGAAACTGAATTATGACCATCTATGAAACAGATCGAGTTACAGCACAATCCTATACATGTCTACCCAGAAGGAAATCCCACTGAGTTCAATGAGGAAAGTGGGTATAGCTTTTCTATGTTAAAAATGGTGAAAATATCTGACTTTGGAGGTTAAGCATTATGAATTACATATTAAATCATGCATTGTATGGATTATTGTACACTTCCTTTCTACTGGACCTAAGGACTAGCAGTAACTACAGGTGGTAGGATCTTCAAGATCCCTTTCTGTATTGCAGGGTTCATCCACAGAGCACATATGGTGACCTTGAACTCCTATTTTACGCCATTCCGCTACCTAAGTGCAATGTACTGGTGGACTGTTTCCTGGCAGTTCAAGATGCCTGACTAATAATCATAAAATATAAAAACACAACCATAAAAAAGTAAATAAACCCAATGACTTTTAATTACTATTAAGCAAACAACATGGACATTTACTTTCTGTATCACTGAGAAACATTCATTTTGCCTAGTAACTGCCAGCACTTGCTTAAGACACTTGCTTTAGACACTTGATCTTGCTTTAGTATGAGACCATCTTGCATGTGAACAGTTAGCCAAACTGAAATCTCTCTGTCTGCCTGTCTCTCTGTCTGTAAGCAAATATTATTCTGCAGTGTATGCAGGCTCAGTGAGCCTGTTTTGTTTATGCTGTTAGGTTGTTTAGATGGAAACCACTATGCATAACTATTATAGCAACCAGGTAGCAGTGGAGGCTGGTGGCTCTGATGTCAGTGGAGCACTGAAGCCACTCTGGGTTTTAGTCAGAATCAATCAGAACTCTAAAGGAGCTATCCAGCACCTTGGATAGCTCCTTTAGGGTTCTGATTGATTCTGGCTGAAACCCAGAGCGGATCCACTGACATCAGAGCCACAGCCTCCTTTGCCAGGTAGTAGGCATGTCTTTCAGGAAATATATGAATTTTACAATGGGAAGATTTAAATCAGTGATTAGACTTCTTTGACTTAAAATCAATCTACTCTATTACATAATGCCCTAGCCTTGCGCTCATTCTCAGTTCCTTTTCTTCAAACAGGTACAGTATTTTTGCTATACTTATGGGTAAAGATGTGTGATTATTATCCATGTAAGAAAAAATGAAATTGAAGTCTTTTCAAATGTTTCACATTGCCATGAAGGTCAATATGGTAGTCAAATTCTAAGCTCCAAGCCATTATCTAAGTTGTTGGGGGTTAGAATCATGCTATTTAGAAATTAAGATATTAGTTGAAGTTAAGAAATTCCACAGACGTCTGTAATACTCCTGATGCAGAAAATACCCTAGCAATAGATTAAACTAAAGAGGTTGGACCAGATTAACTTTGAAGTCACTTCCAACTCTAAGAATATAGCGAAACATAACACTGATCACAGAAACAGCTTCCCTTCAAAGTGTCTTTTTTTAATCGTAATTCCACCAAGTATGCATGAAATCAGCTTTAAGTTAGGGGCATTTTCACCACTTAACATTTACGTTCTTATTTATTTTTACTAGGCAATAGCCTACTTCATTGGCTGCTGCTAGTAGATTGAGGGAAACGTTAATCATGTGTTTTGTTTTACTACCGCTCAACAAAAGGAAGAGAAAAAGGGTTGCTGTTTGTGGCAGCAACCAGTTTTTTCCTTTAATGTGCAGTGTACAATCTTTGTCCTTCATGTCACTTTTAAAACAGGGGTGGGAAACTTGTGGACCTCCAGATGTTGCTGGGACTGCAGCCTCCATCATCCCTCACCATTGGCTATGCTGGGTGTGGCTGATAGGAAGTCAAAACATCTCAAAGGGTTACAAATTGCTCATCCCTGATTTCCAGTATCACAGGCATTAAGCCTTTATACACCAGTTGCTGGGGAACATGGGTGGGAGGGTGCTGTCGCACCCATGTCCCGCTTGTGGGTCCCTGGTCGACAGCTGGTTGGCCACTGTATGAACAGAGTGCTGGACTAGATGGACCCTTGGTCAGATCTAGCATGGCTCTTCTTATGTTCTTAAAGAGACACAATTATTTAAGGATAAATGGAAGAATAAAAACCTCATGCCTTGCAGTGCAGCATTATGATGGCTGCATGCATAACTAATTTTACGGCTGTGGAAGATGCACCTCATTACCTAAAGATAATTGTTAGATAATTGTTAGAGATGAGCAGAAGAGTGGTAAATCATAAGGCATGTATAATAATTCTTCAATGTTTTCTATACTCAGCAGTGATTCGCAAAGATTCACCCTTATTAAATTATGTAATTATCTAGATCTTATTTCTAGATTTGTCAGATTGTATATTGACCTAGTATTACGGCACTTATCAAGATTACAGAGATTTAATTCAGGACTGAAATGAAAATGCACATTCAGCAGATCTACATAGAATTCTTAGTTTCTTCTTCTAAAAAGCAAAACAAGAACTGGATGTTCCTCCTATGCACATACAAATTCTGAGCATGCTTAACAGAAACAAGCATGTACAATTCCAAATTTGAGATCAGAAGAATTTCATGAAAAGAAATGAAATTTGAGATCAGAAGAATTTTATGAAAAGAAATCTAGAGCCAGATGAGACAAAGAATATTTCTACATGAGGCTTTTATTGTGTGCCTGTGATTGGTCACTCACAGTTTTTTGCAGGTCCTTTACACAGTATTGGCAATCTCCAGGGGCCCCTCCGTCCTTTCTGGCCATTATAGCGGCTTTATTTGCAATGCAGAAAATGTGATTTTATCGTGCTTTGAAGCACGATAGATTTCCAGTGAATTTGTACAGTGGAACTATATGGTACAGTGGAACTATATCATACCACCATCTAGTGGCTGTATAATGAAACATATAGAACTTGCCCAGAAAGACCCCCCACCCACCCCCCAGAATGAAACTGGGGCAGATCTTAATCATGCAAGGAATCCAGAACCAGAAGCCCTGGTAAGGATGTGGGATTTTAACTTCAGGTAGAAATGCCCTAAGTCATCATCAGAGTGAAATCTCTTTGAACTCTTACTAAATGCTCAATCCCATAAATCAGCCTTTCCCAACCTGATGCCCTCCAGCTGTTTTGGACTATAGCTCCCTCCCATAAAACATATCTAACTGAAAGGAACAGGAAGAGGGGATGGTAGTGGATGGCCTTCAGTTATACTGAACTCTAAATTAGTCAAAATCTATGAAGTCAAACACATTTATGGTGCAATTCTGCGCATTGTTAGACAGAAAAATCATAAGAAGCAGTGATGGTGTCAGGACATCAGAAGAATGAACAGGCCCTAAATGCAGCAGGGCTGGCTTAGCAGATTTTGATGAAATACACATTGGCTGGGGCATGCTGAGAGTTGTAGGATTTTTTTCCGTCTAAACATGCATAGGATTGCACTCTTATTCTGCTTCCTCAGAAATATGTGCATCCTTTTGAGGAAGTATGGACATATTTATTTAGAAAAGACTTAACAGCAACCAAGCAAAAACAAAACATTAAATTGTTGCCCAGAGGGCATGTGCTTACCTCTGTTGTTCCCCTAGTTCTATATGACTTCCTCCTTCTACAGGACTCAATGCGTTTACGAACTTGTAATTCTTTATCTTATCAGCTACAGCTTCTAAGGAAGAAGCATCACCATGCAACTTTCCCAAACCTCCTAAATATAAAATTGTGATTTAGCAGCCAGCCTGCCCTTTAACAGGCGCTTCTTCCTGTTAAATACTAGGGATAGTTTGACTATTCTCCAGGGATGATTCTTGTAGAGACAAAATGCAAGGAGTTGCAGTGACAGATGCTGGTCTAATTGGGAGGAAGGATTATAGAGGAATAAAAGAGGCTTGGACACACAAGGATCCAAACACTCAAAGAAGGTCAACACATCTTGCCACTGATCTGATTACTGGACCCTGTCATCCTATTTAATTTAAATGATCAGAATTGATCAGAAATCAGAAATGATCAGAATGATTTAAATGATCAGAATTCTCTTGGCAAAGGTATATCAAAGTGGCTCCCTTTGGTAGTTTGAACTCACTGTCCTGATGTTTGCCAGGAAATGTTAAATATTATTGTGATAGTCTACACACACAAGCTGTCAGAAGCAACTGGACAGGTTACAAGAACTTTACAAAGGCTAAAGCAGTCTGTTGATAAGCTAAGGGTCCCCAAACTTTTTTTTTGTCAGTGGGCATATATAGAATTATGACAGTGCCATAGGTGCTCTCACAAAATGGCTGCCATGGGGACTTCATAAAATGGCTAACTTGGCCATTCACAAAACACCCCCAGAGGGCGAACCAGTGGAGCCTGGCAGCTCCAATTTTGGTGGGTCTGTGAATCTCTATAATCTCCGATTTTGGTAGGGCTGTGCCTGTTACTCTATGCACATTGATGGCAGTCAAACAAACAAACAAACAGTTAAGGATCCATGCATGGAAGTCTGCTTTAATGCATATATGTCCCTTTGGCTGCATCACACTATTTGTCTTATGGGCAGTGGATCAGCCATCTAACTTGAATCCACTTATTTCTTTTTAACAGTTAACAGCAAACGTAAGCCCAACGCACTACAAATCTAGAAAAAACTATTTTCTTGTGGTTGTTGCGTTATTTTAGTTATAAATACTGAATTCGTCATCCAACTTATTTCCTTGTCACTTCATTTTTGTGAGATCCTTCTGTAAGTATTTACTGTCTGCTTTGTACTTTAGCTTTTATACAAACTGTGGATAAGGGCTGGTTTTTAAATGTGTCACAGAAAACCACTGGCAAGACTTTCTCACACTTGCACACTATCAAGTGTACACGATGTTCTAAATGCAATGCCAATATTTATGTGACAGTCCCTTACAATGCGTACAGACAACATACAGACAAAAAGAGTAGATGAAAGGGAAGAAATCCATCATTTCCCCATGCCAGTTATTATTTTCTAACTAAGGCTGCATTCCTATGCACACTTACATGGAAATCCACCCTGTGAAGGGAGAATGAGCGTTAGCCCAGACTCCCTGCAAGGTAGGTAGGCATCACCAAAAGTCAGTACACTGCTGCCACCCCCACCCCCACCCTGATTCCTCCAGTCTGGCTCAAGTCAGGGGATTTTTGTATCTTCAGATGCACTTGGGGGCAACTAAAATAAGGGCTCAAACTGACACCTACTATTTTATCCCCAAGTCCAAACATTACATGGTAGCCAGCCAGTCCCCTGTCCAAGAAACACTGAAATTAGCACTCAGATTTACCTGGAAGGAAGCACACACAGCTCTAGAGCTAGATAAGTAATTTATTAATTCGGGGAAAGGGAAGGAAGTAAAAGTTACAAGAAAGTTACAGAGAACTTTTGATGCAATACCTCAAACAAAACAATAAAAAAACTATCCTATCTTATACACTACAGGACAAGGTTTCAGCCAGGGTTCAAAAACACAACAGCCCACAGCAAGTTACATACAAACACAGCCCACATACAAAATGGAGATGACTCAGCCATTCTTGGCCTTTTACCTCCCTGGCAACTCAAGGCAGATCTCAGGCAGCCAATTCAATGCCAGTGCTGACTTGGCCCCTCAATCCTGAAAGACGCAGAGGTGGGATGTTTACTTTCTCAAAGGAGTCCAGCTGTAATCCTTCATCCCACTTAATAGAACCTAGCCATGGCCTTTAATGCTGGAGCTGCCTCGAAATAGCACATTCACAGGTGGTTGCATTATTATAGGCTGGTCAGGCTTGAGACAACAAGAGAGGGGAATGGGTAGCTGCTGTTCCTGGCATGCCTTGTTAGGAAGAACTTGGGGAGCTGCCTTATACAAAGCCAGACAATTGTCCTTTTAGCTCAAGACTGGCAGTGGCTCTCCGGGGTTTAAGGCAGAAGACTTCCCCAGCCCTACCTGGACATTTTTCATACAAAATATGTGCTCTGCCACTGAGCTACAGCTTACTTTTGAGTAAGCATGTATAGGGTTGTTCTGTAACACAGTAATAGAAAGCAAAACCACCTTGTTAAAACTCATATAGTAAAGTATCTCCACATTGTTTTTCTTTCATGAAATTTTATTTTATTTCGAAATAAAGTTGACAAAATAAAGGCAACAAAAAGAACAACATACATAATAATAAATCAAAATCACCAAAGAAATGAAGGAATTCACTAAATCTTAGTCTATAACTGATTTGCTTATGGAACATCTACAGTAAAACAGCCTAAGTAGGAACTTAATACTGAATGAAAGTAAAAATACAAGTTATACAACATATAAAAGTACTGTGTGCAAGTGCATATCATTTTGTGTCTATGTGTGTATTAAATCTCCATGGTTGTATTACATAATTTTCTGTAATGAAAACAAAAAAAACTAGACAAACTTTTCCCAGCCTTGGGGTTGTCTTCTAATCTATGAACTCCAGAGTTACCTCAGAAACACGAACTGGTGAATGGGGAACAGACAGCTAAGGTAAACCAAACAGGGGAACTGATCAAGAATCAGCGGGGATTAAAATGATCAATCTTAGCTTCTCTATATCTTTCCTCTAGTAAATTATGCTTAAATATGTGAGACTTCACATAGCGGGGTATGAGGGAAAATATTATTTTATTCTCTCTATAAGGGTCACTTAATAATATATTTACAAAGTTGGTGGAAGGTTGGGAGGAATACCAACAGGACTGAGCCCATAGTGGAAAATTATGAGATATAAAGAAAACTTTAAGGAAGCAACCCTATGTTCAACCGGAGACTACCAACTATCCTCATAAGATTGCACCCTAATTGTAATTAGTGAGGTTTTTAAGGTAAGCGTGTTCTGTGCTTCAAGAGAATATACTTACTGTCGGCAGCATTACTGACAAATCTCATTGAAGAAATATTACTCCAGATAAGGAATAAGTTATTATTTCTGGTGGAGGCTGAATGCAGTTTGTGTGAGAGATTTTACGTCAAGAAACAAAATGTGTGGGATTACACATACTGTAATCCTTATAGAGATTTATCAGGTACACATTTACAAATAAGGTTTGTGAATTCCTAAAGGAGAGCAGGATGTTTCTAGCAGGTCTGGCCCCACGGCTGGAAAATGTAAGGGCTCGTCTAGACAACATGTATCCAAACTTTCCATGTGACTGTTTTAATGTTGTTGTAGCATTAAGCCAGAAATAGCAGAAAACGTACTGTAGGAAAGAGGCATCAAGTAATGAGCAGGGGAGTTGTTCTTTTTGTTTTGTTTGCAATAGTCACTCTCTCTTGCTGTGGTGCTCACACTGATCCTTGCCCCTAATCTCCATTTCAGGGATAAGTATTGCAATTTGCTGCCCCAAGTGGCTGCACTGCATCTAAAACTTGTTCACTCTCAGCTCTCTCTTGCAATTCCCTTGATGTTCCTGAAAATATTGGGAACCCGTGCTTGCTTGTGCAGTTAAGGCAGTGCTGAGGGAGCATACGGCTGCAGTTCTTGGCACACTTACCTGGGAATAAGTCCGATGAATTTAGTGGGGGTTTTGTGTTCTGCTCTTCTGGATTTGCTCGTTTTATTCCTGCAACTTGTCCAGAGCCACCCACTGCACTTCATGGATATGCAGGGATCTGAACCCAGTTCTTCCCATTATAAGTCTAATACTTCTGTGTAAATATAAATGAGAATAGCTGTAAGTGAACTTTCAGCACACTGCAGTAAGACTTGCTTCTATGTTACTTCTAATATTAATAGGCCCTTAAACTACTTTTACAAAGTAAAAGGCAGCAAGTTTGTTATGCATCACTACCAGGGTCAGGGTCAGCAGTCCACCCCATCAAACAGCTGCTGAAGCCCACCAGAAAAAATTGGGGTCCCCATTGATAGAGCAATACCTCCTCCCCATATTCTCCTCCCTCCCCCCAGACTCAGAAGGCAGCTGCTGTTTAATCACCCATGAAAGTGGCCAAGTGGTGGTTGCAAGGTGTGGTCTAGAATTGTTCCCCTGCCCTGCAGCAGTGAAGACTGTGCCAGCTGTACTGCCCTGAAAGAGAGTCCTGGTGAATGAGTGATGGGGAGAGGTTGCTTCTGCCTCTGCCCATTTGCTCTCTCTCTTTTAGAGAGAGAGCAAATGGGCATCTCTTTTAGAGAGATGGGACAGGAAAAATTCAGCTCAGGGTGGCTGTTCAAAGAGCGTGCAAGCAAGAAAAAACAGCGGTTGCCAAGGGGCATCCACTACCTCTTCTTTCTGGTCAGCATGGAGGATTGGACTCATGGACTACCCCTGCCCATTTCTCAGCCTCTCTCTCAATCTAGGCAGGGCAGCAAAAAGGGATCGGTCTCCCTGGGCCCAATCCCACCACTGCACTGGCGAAGGAGAATGCAAGTGTCTAAGTAGGCAGAGTGGCTGCTCATGTAAGGGTAGCTACATCCCACCTACTCTCTCGTGTTCTCCTCCCTTTCGATTATGCAGCAGCAGGGATGGGGCCCAGTAAGTCCAATCTTCCCCTCCAAGCCATCCAAAGAGAAAGCTCAAAGCAAACAGACCAAACTGGCTGAGTTCGGATGACACACTAATCAACTGGGGCGGGGGTGGGTGGGTAGTAGGAACAGAATAGGAAACAACTGTTGATTAATGTGTCATCCGAACTCAGCTACTTTCCCATGGGGCAGGGCAGGCAAGCAATCCAGAAGCAGCAGGTGCACTTACTTCTTGCTATCACTCACCCCATCCTCTCTGCTGTGGTATTGAGAAAAAAGTGTGTGTGAATAATTGCGCGGAGGGAGCACTGCCTCCTCTTGGTCTTACGTTGTCTCACCATGTGGGGCAATAATAAAAGACTGGGCTTGCTAGGCCCAATTTCCACTGCTGCAATGCCCAGAGGGACAGCAAGGAAGGTGGCTGCTCCTCACACAAGCAGCGGTGGTGTGGTTGTGAGACTGAACAGTGGTGGTGGTGCTCTGGGGGGGAGGGGCAGGGCTCAGTGCGTCCCCTCCAGGCTGCTTAGAGCACCCTAGCCTAACTTGGTGCCCTCCAGATGTTTTGGACTTTGATTCCCATCAGCCCCAGCCTGCCAGGAATGCCCTCTGAACCATCTGGAGGGCTCAAGATGGGGGAAGGATGGCTTTGAGAGAGCACATCTCGCTTGGTAGTGTGGCTAGGATTGGGCCCACCGGAGTAAAGGAGGAGGCCAGCCCCCACAAAGGCTTGTTACCAAGGGCCACCCATAACCTGGAGCCAGGCCTGCCCACTCTCCCTATCAGCGTGGCTGGTCGTGGGCTTCAGCTCCAGAGAGATCACTTTACCTGAGAGAGCCAAAATGGCTACTCGGCGTGAGTTTTTAAACAGTTTCAGCGGCGTTAAGCCTTCCCTCAACCCCAGGTGGGCGGGAGAATGTGAGCGAGCGTTGTCACACACACAGGACGCATTACGCAGGTTTCCACCCAGGTCAAGGTAAGAGCAAGTGCCTCAGAACTGGGCTGCTCACAGCTCACCCCGCCCTGGCAGTGGCAGCAGCGAGTCCTGACCGTCCCACGGCTGGCATAGCGGGGCGGGCGTTCCGCTCCTTCATAGGCTTGCGCGTTCCAGGGCCACCGCAGAGTAGAAAGAAGCCCTGAGAGCGGGGCTGTAGGCGGGAGAGCGCGGCCTGAGCAAGGGCGAAAGAGAAAGCGCGGGCTCCTGAATGCGCTGCCGGCTTCTGCCGAGCAGGGACCAGAGCGCGCTAAGCGGGACGCAAGGCAGCCGGCACCTCGCCACATGGAGCGGTGGGGCTACAACAGGCTCCCCAGTTTCCTCAGTCTCTGAGGCGGGAGAAGGGAGCTATTGCTGCTGCTGTTGTTGCTGCCGCCACCGGCCAACCGGAAAACGCTCCGCATGCGCCGCTCAGCGAGGAGAGCGGGGGTGCAGAAGGGCACCAAATTCAAACCGTGGAAGACGAGAGGAAAGAAGGCAGCCGCCCGAAGGGGAGAGTTCGAGAAACAGAGGGGAAAGCAAGGAGGCGGCGGCGGTGGGAGGAGAGCAAAAGTGAGAGGAAAATAAAAAATAGGGGTTGGGGGGGAGGAGGAAGGGGTGGGAAGCAGAGGCAGGGTAAGGAAAGAGAGCCGAGTGAGCGTCCCTGGCATTCTCTCCAGAGGGAGCTCAGGGCTTCGCTTCCTTCGCCGACGCGCAGCCCAACAGCTGCCTCTCCCTTTCGCTGTTGCTGAGCGTCCCCCACTGGGCAGCGCCATGGTAGACAGGGGGCCCCTGCTGACGTCCGCAATCATCTTCTACCTGTCCATCGGAGCGGCGATCTTCGAAGTTCTGGAGGAGCCTTATTGGCGAGCCGCCTCGGAAGGTTACAAGGAGAAGAAAACGGAACTCCTGAAAGAGTTTCCCTGCCTGGGCCAGAAAGGGCTGGATAGAATCCTGGAGGTGAGTTGGAAAGAAGCAGCTGGCCGCGGCTGCGCTTGTCCCGTAAGGAAGGCCACGGAGGAGCTGCGGCGCTGGGGAGACTTGGCGGACGGGTCCACCTGGAATGATGCGTTGCTTTCGCTTGCAGAACCCGCGGTCGTGTTTGATTCTTCCAAGCGGAGGATTTTAAAGGGCATTAGTTACAGTATAAGCCTAAACAAATGCCACCTGAGGTTATTATGAAGCACGCACACACATCTACCTCTCTCTCTCTCTCTCTCTCATCTTGCAATATTAAATAGAGAGGGAAAGAGCTCGCCCGCCCACCCCCTTTCCACCTAAACGGGCGCGATTGTGTTTCTCCTGGGGGTGGGAGCCAACCCTTTGAATGAAAACAGGGTTATTGTTCAGATCTGACCGCGCGTTTCAAGTCCTGTGCCTCCTCCCTCCCTAAATTGCACAAACCTAACAATGCATGAACAAAATTCAAAGTTAGATGAACACCCGGAGAGTTCTTAAGCCCGGGGTATGCGTTTGCAGAACAAATCGTTCTCTGAAGGGGGGGGGGGGAACATGCTATAAACGAAACATTTAGCGCAATGCTGACTTGTAATAACGATCCTAATTCATTTTTCCTATTTTCCCTCTCAGTGAATTTGAAATTGTATCGTGTTTAAGAATTGGACTTTCCCCCCCAGGAGTGTTCAGGCTCAATTGGTTTGTCACTCTTTCCACACTGAAAACTCCCAAGTTGGTCGTAATTTGCTAGTGGTTTTTCTAGGGGGCAGGCCCAGCGCATTGTTGGACTGTTTTGTATCAGCAGCAGGTGTTTCATTTCCTATTTTGTCTTTTCAAATGCTGTGCAGATGTACCAGTGAAACTTTAAAAATGTGAGCAGGTGAACAGAGTAGCTGGGATTATAAAAAGAAATCAAGTGCAGCTAGAGAGAGAAACCAACTTGCAATGTGTCCATGTAACAAAATGTAGTTTGCTTCTTTTCAATATTTGAATGGCATCAAAGACTCTTCATCATGAGAGAAAGGCTTATAAGTAGCCTGTTTTTATGCTGGGTAGTCTCTTGTGCTCATTGTGTGTGTTTCTCTCAAAAGTTCACAGTTGAAGGTCTGTTTTAAAGTAACTCACTGTTCATGCTGCTCAAGAGTAATGCAATTTCTAGTTTCCTTAGCTAGACTTCCTTTTGTTTTTGAAATTCTCAATATGGATGCCATGGTGCATCTAAATGTGAATAGAAAGATTCCAGTCCTCAAAGAGCTCAGCTTGCAAGGAGCCCCATTGATTGAGCTGCATGGGAATCCGGAAACAAAGGATGATGCTGAGTAGTTGCTGCTCTTGATCCTTTTCTTTGTTTGCCTGTCTCTTCTTATGTGCTTGGTAAGCCCTATTATGTGGAAACTTTGCATGACACTTTTGTTAAGCGTCAGAAAATAAAATAAAGAACTGCAGAATTCTTGCTATGACTCAGTGAGATACAATTTCGGTTGAGTCCTCACTGCACTTTTAGAGTGTTGCATTTAGCACTGGAGATGTTACTAGTTCTGGAGTAGAGCCTTGTGGCATCTTTAAAAACTAAAATTTATTGTGACGTAAGCTTTTGTAGACTAAAGCCCACTTTGCCAGGTACATGAGCTAATCTCAGTCTTTAGACTGTAAACTCCCCGAGGCAAGGGCCTGTCCTTTTGTACTCTGTAAAGCATCATTTACATTGAGTTGCTATATAAATGTATGTGTATGTGCGCCATGTATTTCTATACATGGGAATGGGGGTGGGTGGGAGAATTGTAAACAGTGACCTGGTTCATACTCTCAAAATAGCCCACCATGGTTTGTTGAGCCATGGTGGGCTGTGGTGCATGCCAGGCGGGATTTGCATAGGCCATGAAAAATACAAGTTATGTGACATTTTAATGAAAATCTCATCATTCTGGAATGCTTACACCATGGTTAAAAAATGCATGTCTATAAAATGTTGTTATATGTCTTATTCTATCTGAGGTTCAGCATTTTGAAGCTATTATGACTGTAGTGTATCCCCCCCAATAAGGACCCAATTACCTCATATAACCAAGGTTTGCATGGCTGAAGTGTTCCATTTTTTAATTATTATTTCTCTTCCTCCTCTGGTGTTTAGAATAGATTCCCAGATTGAACAGTTACTTTTGGTGGGAAGGAGGGCAGGGCTAGAGATGAGAATTTTGTTCCTCTTTCCAACCCTGATGTGAGCAGGAACGCAATTCTGAGATTTGTTTTGCAATTTCCCAAGCTTGCATTCACATTTGAAAGTGTGTACTTGTACACATGTGCAAATGCACATTCCTCCGTCTGATAAAAAATGCACATTTTTCCTGGTCAGAAAAATAAGACGCTCAATGTTCTGAAACAGAAATGAGATGAACTGAGATTTGAGATGGACTTTGGAGAATTTCAGGGGGTTTGATCATCATGTGTTTGCCCATTTCTAGGCAGGACCTACAAATAGTTATGTCATAGTGCAATTATCCTGTCAGGTTTTACATTATTGTTTTGCGTGGCATCTTCTAGTTTGCACCATTCTTTATAATCTAAGATGGGGAAATTGACACTTGAGAGAGAAGTTCATCCCAAGCCCACCCAATAAACCTCTGGCAGAGGTTGGATTTGAATCAAGTGATTCAGGTCAAAGTGCAAATACTTTGACCACTGGCATAACATTCCATAACCTTGGTGAACCAAGATAATCATAACTGAGTTTGGATGTGGAAAATTTCTCTTTTAGTGCAGGTGGTGAGTAAGAGCCAGTGCAGTGTAGTGCCTAAAATGTTGGACTGGGAGTCGGGAGATCTAGGTTCTAGTCCCCACTCGGCCATGGAAACCCACTGGGTGACTTTGGGCCAGTCACATACTCTCAGTTCAACCTGTCTCACAGGGTTGTTGTTGTGAGGATAAAATGGAGAGGAGGAGGAGAATTATTATGTATGCTGCTTTGGGTTTCTTGGAGGAAAAAAGGCAAGATTTAAATGCAATAATTAAATAAATAAATAAGATGATATTATAGTATCTGGTTCCGTCACTATTGTGTGTTCTGAAGTTCTGTGACTTCTTTTTATCCCCCTTTTTTATTTTTGTGAATGATAAGGATGGTCACCTTGGCCAGTGGTTCTTAAATTTTGGAGCACTATGCTGTTTGTTTCTTCTTCCTAGACTTGTATCTTCTTGTCCTACACCCACTACATGGGAGGATGCTTGACAGGCTTCCAAATTAAAACTTGACTACTGCAGTGAAGTTGTTTTTACATACAGAGAAAAACCAAGCATGCACATAGGTGGTGGTTTCTTTGAAGTTGTTTTTAAAAAGGAAAAAGGAGGGGAAAAGCTGTTTGCTCTGCTGAAGAGAGAAATTGACCATGTTTAAAGATTTATCTGAAATGTGAGCTAACTTTAGAATGGGATTGAAAATTCAAAAAACTTTTGCTTGTTAGTAATTTTTTGAATTTTCATATTCGCTTCAGAGACAACCTGAAGTGCACCAAGGACCACTGATAGAGTGCAGTTTCAGAATCCCTGATCTTAGGTTTGGTTACTCTGTTGCTGTTCCTTGCACAACATTACAAAAGGTATTTGAGTTAAATAATCTCTTGTCTTTTTTCATGAAGAGTCACCATCTTCCTTGTCACCAAGTCTTGCAACACCATTATGTTGTGCTCATTAAACTGACGTGCACATGGTGTTGCAAGTATACATTGCACATTCATACAAAGCATGGTTTGTATGCTTATCTTGCTGCGCTTCTCTATATAAGACTTCCTAAATTCACCCATTACTGAAAGTTTTGAGCATTTCCTGTTCCACTGGCTAGGACCTTATCCCTTTTAAAAGTTATTTTTCAGAATTGCTGCTGGTATAACTATCACTTTTTCCTTCTGCTTAACTTGTGACACACCCATACTTGAATCTTTTCATTAATTTTCATGGGCAGCTTGAACACAACTTGCATTTTGTTTTCTCCACAACTCTCCTCTGTCCTCCATGTGCTCTTATCTATTTTTCTTCCCTCCGTCTATTTCAGTGAACCCTTGTGTCAGGCTTTTACTTTTTTCTTCTTGTTGATCTTCATTTTTAGACCTGCTTCTCATTCTCCTGTTTATATTTTGAAATTGCTGAAAGTTACTAAATATACTTTGGTTGCAATCTTATGCACACTTAACATGGGAATAAGTCTCATTGGATATAGTAAGCATGCATAGAGACCGGATGTGCACAACACTAATTGTTAAAATCCATTGGGTCCTGTCTGCAGAACAATGCAACCAAAAAGAATATGATCCTTTCCTCCACTTTGCTGAGGAAATCATACAAGGGGACTAGTGTAAAAGACTTGTTCAAGGGGAACTTGTCACTTCGTTATCATCTTGAGACCTGACTCTACCTCTTCTGCTGGTATGCTGCTGTGCTATGCAAGGAGCTTTGAGGGACTAGGATGGGAGTTGAAAAATGTGTGGCTTACTGCTGACTCCTTGCATAGCATTCAAAATCCTGTCTCTCCTCTACCCCAATTGATATTATGGCTACACTGCCATTTCATACAGCTGAGGGACATTTAGAAAGCTTGGGATAGAACTAAATGGTTCTCTGCTTTAGCATGCAATTCTTTTTAACTCCAGTAGCAAAACTTCCAGTAGTATTCAAGTTGCAATCCTATGAATCCTCTTCTAGAATCGAGATGGTGTCTCTGTTGCCATGGTGATGGCTATGTGGATTTCACAGAGATGGCCTCAACGTTAGTTAGATTAAGGCAGCCACCTCAGGTGGTAAATGGAAGTCTTAGGGTGCCTATGTGTGCCTTGTGGCCCTGTTATGCACTCTTCTGCACTTGGGTGCAGTGGAGGACACAGTCCCATCTCCTTTGATGAACTGCTAATCCAGTTAGCTTGGGATGTGGGAGGGTACCATCTTTTCCTTTGCCTTGGCCTAGTCCTGGGGTGATGATTATGATTGGGCCAATGGGGACATAAGGGGAAACCATGGTTTCTGTCATGTGAATAAACCACAGCAAGCCTTGGCTCAGATGCGCAGACTCCCTCTTTTATACCCAGAAAGAGAAGATTTTAAACTAACCATAGTTCCCTGTGATGACTGGATTTGGGTAACAATGGTTTCATAAATTTGGAACTTAGTTGGAGAAAACAAATCAGGCTCTGAAACCAGTTTGATCTTGGATTGTTCTCTTTAGTTAAACAAACTACAGTTCCCCAAGTTCAGATATCATGAGGAAGTGAGGTTTCTTTAAAATTTTAAACAAAACGTTTTGTTCTCTTTGCAGACCCAAAAGAAAAGAGGGGAGGGTGAATGTGCAGACTGTGAGCAACAATAAGTTTTGCATTACATTTGAACCTTATCAGGCTGCTGGCATTCATGATGAGTGTGGGAAAGAGCCATGCAGCTTTGTCCCAGGTCCTTTAACAGAATGAATAGCTGTTTAGCACCTATAGTGCAAGAGAAATTATTTCGTAGAATCAAATTTGCTGATTAAAATTCTAATTCTTGTTCATTTACTGGGTATTATAGTTGTAAGAATGACAGGTGTAAATCTGTTATAAGGCAATGTTTATAAATCAGTTGCATGGTTCATTTTGGCTCAGTTTAGACAGGACGTTTCTCAATGGTATTTTTAAAACTCCAGTGGCAGGAAAACTCCATGCAATGGTGGAGGGTTTTGTTTTGTTTTGTTGGAAAATGCTCCACACAGAATATCAATGCTGTGCAAAGGAGAGTTCCTGCCCAACTGGTGTGCTGTGTGTTCTGTGGTGGGCTCTGTGAAGTTTTCTGTTGAGTTGACTTTTCCCACTGGCTACAGAGTTCCCTGGCAAGAGAAGTGAAAAGAGGGAATGCTGCTCTAGGAGAGCCACTGGGATTGTTTTTTTCACAGCAGTGGTGGATGGGATACCATCGGGAGGACTAGAGGAGGAGAGAGGGCGAAGGAACTGTCAATCAAACATCGTGTTGACTTTTACTCAACTCCACAGTAGCCCACAGTCACACAATGGTGGAGTTAGAACATGTTGCGTGGGGAGTACCCCCTAAAACCTAAACCGTAGAGTGGAGTTTTGACACTGCATTGACTAACGTGTTACCTGAACTGAGCCATTGAGTTTAATGAGGTAAATTAAACTTACTCTATAATAAGTTGGCATAGAATTGCGGCTTATGCCTGAGAAAGTTTGAAAAGGTGACTTGTGGCAACAGTGGAAGACAAATTGGTACCAACTAGTAATGCTTTCTACTTGCTTAAGGCATATTTGTTCAAAGAATTTTCAAGATTGTACAGCAAAGGGCAAAGACTTACGTAGACAAATGGAATAGTTTGGATAATTGTTTGATAACTGATTTATTCATACTAATGGTGTGTATAATTTCCCCTTTTTCTCTTTTAACACTTTGGAAATGCTTTTATAGACAAAATAAAATGGAAATATGTAAACGCCAAGAGTTACTGGAAGATGCTAGATTGAATACTGGAAGGGATTTCCTTTAATTCTAAGCTTCTGCAAAAGTCTATTCTAGTTATGTCTTGGTTCACATCTCATGAATCTTTACACATCATTTAAATGAAGCAAAATACTTTGGCCCTAAATGCTGTATTTCCATGGGTTTCTACTTCGGATCAAACATCATAAGAGTTTAGTTTGTGTACATCATTTGTTGTTGAACTTGACAGGTTCTATGAACTGCTTTTTAAAAGGTCAGTATTAATGCTAAATATTCCCTTCACTTGCTCAAGACCAAAGGAGCAAGAGTTTTACAAGTGATTTGTTACATTTCACATTAGTACTGCAATCAAAAATCAGACATAGCTTTCTACTAATAAAATGTTGCATACATAAGAATCATTGGATTGTGCATAAAATGTTCCAGTTGGTAGCTAGTCACATTTCTTGCAACATCAGTCTTAACTACTCTTTCTCACTTTACTTTTCTAGAGGCACAGGTGCACTTTTTAGACAGTTTGCGCATTACAGTAGCAAATCCTGGGTTGTTTAGCCCAAGAATTGCCAGGACAAGTGGTGTGTGTGTGTGAGAGAGCTGCACACTTTTTCTGCTTTTAATTAGTAATCAAGGAATGCCCCATTTCTTGATGTGTGAACCTGGGATGTCTGAGTTGTTTATGAGTTAAAGAACCCAAAGTTAACCCGATTATTGTTCCTGGGTTGTTAATTAAAAGCAGAAATGTCAATCGTGCAGGTCAAACACCTTGCTCATCCCTGCAATTCATGGTTTAACAACCTAGGAATTGCCACTCTGATGTGTGAATTGGGTCTTAGTCTTTGTCACACAGCACATTTAGCTTTTACTGTATCAGAGTAACACAGCTGCTCTCTGCAATAGCGATTTCTCAGACATTTTTTTAAATGTGTCTTCAGGTGTGAGTTTGGATTAAAAGCACAACTCTAATGCGTAATTGTTTTGAAGCATGTCCTACTGATTTCAGTAGGAGTTAGGACAGTAAGCTTATTGTGACAAAAGCTTTTGAAGACTAGCCCATGCTTTCTCAAATGCATGAAGCATTATCAGTTTAAAGTTACATGCCCATAAAATGCAAGGGGTAGTAGTAAGTCTGTGACATTTTTTTTTCAAATATAAGAAAGATAAGAACAAAGCAACTGCAAACAGTGTGATAGTGCTATCTTGCTAGCTAGGTTAATTTTAATACCTTTAGTGTTTTAAGATAGCATTATCACAGTGATAGCTATTGTGTTTTACCTTGTATACATTTGGGCTTTGCATAAAAATGTGAAGTCAGCATAATGTGATGTCTACTCCTACCCCTTGCACTTAATGGCCTTTTGCTTACACTTTTCCTCTCTCTTTGTACCCATGCATCTTCCAGCTGAGGATAATACTTCATGCATCTTGAGGAATTGGACTTTGTCTACAAAGGTTTTGGCCACAATAAATGTGTTAATATTTAAAGTACTCTAAGGCCACAGCTAGACCTAAGGTTTATCCTGGGATCATCCAGGGTTCACCCCTGCCTGAGCACTGGATCCCCTGTGTGTCACCTAGATGAACAGGTTTGACCACTGGACGATCCAGGGATAAACCTTAGGTCTAGCTATGGCCTAAGACTTTGGGCTCATCTACACCAAGCAGGTTATTCCACTATGAAAGCGGTATATAAAAGGCAGGAGCCACACTACTGCTTTATAGTGATATTGAAGTGCTCTGCAGGATCTACACTACTGCTTTATAGTGGTAATGAAGTGCACTGACAACTGTTGGGGCCCATGACACATCTACATCAAGCAGGATATAACACTATGAAAGTGGTATGAAAGCAGTATATGGTATGTGTCAATGGGTTCCAACAGTTGTCAATGCACTTCAATACCACTATAAAGCAGTAGTGTGGCTCCTGCCTTTTATACCACTTTCATAGTGGAATATCTGCTTGGTGTAGATAAGCCCTTTGTCCATTTTGAAGAAGACTGTGTATTAACACAGTACTAGAAGCTGAAGCAGCTCTGAAGCTTTGTAGGTGTTCCTTCTAAGGTAGCTGCATTCTCACCCTCTGACCTCCTCATGTATTGAGAGACAAGGCTGTGACTTGTGAAATTAAAGTGAGGGACAGTCCTAGAAGTCTGATTATAAAAACTATGTTTTAAATGCAAAATAGGTTAACCATATATCTAATCAAGGGAATTTTAAAATTCTGGTACTAGATCTTGCATTTAATTTTGGTTGCACTCCATATTTTCACTTGGATGTTCTCCAGGGTTTTAGGCAGAAGTTTTCCCAGCCCTACCTGGAGATGCTAAGGACTGAACCTGGGAACTTCTGCATCCAAAATATGTGCTCTACCACAGTACAATTGCCCAAACACTTTCGTGTATCGCCTTCCCTCGTTGTCGGAAACTCTGGGTTCAAGATTTTCAGACACATAGTTGCTATGTGACACTAAAGCACTTTTGCCTTTTTATGTTAGGAACAAGCTTTGTGTCACAGCAGCATTGGTTTGTTGCATTATTTCCGTTTAACTGTGTCTTGCACAAATTAGGTATTGCATACCTCTTGTCTTTCTCCCTCTTCCTCCTTCTCTATATTTTTTTTAAACGACAGGATGTGTTAGTCATGTAACAGTTGATTTTTCAGTTAGAATTTGATCATTTTTATGATGCTTTGTCAGTTAAACAGATGTTTAAAAAATATACTTAGGTGATACCTTGTAGTCAAAAACATTGCATTGTTGCTTGTGATGGAAGAAGAAAACCGGTTTGTTGTTGTTTATTCGTTCAGTCGTTTCTGACTCTTCGTGACTTCATGGACCAGCCCACGCCAGAGCTTTCTGTTGGCTGTCGCCACCCCTAGCTCCCCCAAGGTCAAGTCTGTCACCTCCAGAATATCATCCATCCATCTTGCCCTTGGTCGGCCCCTCTTCCTTTTGCCTTCCACTTTCGCTAGCATCAGCCTCTTCTCCAGGGTATCCTGTCTTCTCATTATGTGGCCAAAGTACTTCAGTTTTGCCTTTAATACCATTCCCTCAAGTGAGCAGTCTGGCTTTATTTCCTGGAGTAATCCGTTGCCTGAAGGCTTGCTGTGAGGAGTTTCTCCACCTTCAGTTCTAGGAAGAAGCTATCGACTGGCTTTCTATTCTCCTCAATAGTTTATCTACAGAGCTGGGAAAGATAATTTGAAATTTAGCAGGGCTGAATAAGGATGATCTGGGGGAGGATTAGCAGAGATGGTGGAAGATAGCTCTGAGCTTGTGTGTAAATCTGCTGAAGAAGGCTGAGGACCATTCCATGAAATGAAGGGAGAGGACATGGCCCAGTTTGCATGTCGTGATAATTCCTAGGTTTTTAAGCCCAGGAATTGTTGGGCCTGAATAACAGTGAGGTGAACATGCTGCCTTCAACACGCTCATCGCTTCTGTTTCAATTAATCAAGAACTCTGGGTTGTTTAGAGGTTAAACAGCCTAGAATTAACCCAACAACAAACTATGGGTGATTGTTGGATTAACTCTGGGGCCATGGCTAGACCAGGCCTATATCCTGGGATTGTCCCGGGATCATCCTTGTGCATCCAAATGACACACGGGATCCCCGGAGCAGGCAAGGATGACCCTTCCATTTGCCTGGGATAATCCTTAGGTCTAGCTAAGGCCTGGGTTGTTTCTACCCTAAACAAACCAGAATTTCGGGTTTTAACATCCCAATAACAACCCAGGAATGGGGCATTTCTCGGTTGCTGATTGAAAGTGGAAGTGACGAGCGTGAGCTATGCACATGCTTGCTACCGCTTGGCCCCAACAATTCTTGGGTTAAATAACCCAGGAAAGTCTACACATAACTTTTTTCCCCAATCACATCCCAAAAGCTGCATTTACTGTTCCTTTGTAACTGCTTTGGAAGACATACTGGTTTTAAATCCACTGAAGATCAGATGGGTGGCAGAATGAGAATCTCATGTTTGCTAAAGGGGATACATAAAAGTGTCAGGATTGATTTGGTGTTGCTCTTGCATTAAGAGAATTGAAGAGCAACTTTATGGCTATTGGGCGGTATAAAAATGTAATAAATAAATAAATGGGTGTCCAGTCCAAACAATGGAGGGTTCTGATCTCAGCCCTGCCAGGCTGTTGACAACAGGGTGAGAGGAGCGACAGAGGCTATTTTTGCCTCCATCTAACCATGCTCACCTCTGGGTAGGGGGACTGAGAGAACATTGGATCCAGTGAATCCATGGCCTTTCCCCTCCATGAACATAGGCATGGCCCCATCGTTCCCTCTATTTCCCCTTCCTAAGGCCAGACTTCTGCCCTCAGGAGGAGCCACCTCAGCTTTGCCCAGCAACTGGGCAGGGCTTGGGGAGGTGGGGGAATCCATGGGGTGATCTTTCCCCCTGAGGTTGTAGTTCTGCCTAAAGCTGAGGTCCCAAATATGGGGAGCCCTGCTGGTACCTGAAAATATTTATTTTTTATTTTGTTTTCATTTTTTTTAATATATATATATATATATATATATACATGGATTTGTATGAAATGCCTACAACTTTCTAGCAATTAAACATGGCTTGTAACAAAAGTGGACCAAGTATCCATTCGAAGGTGATGTCTTTCAAATATTGAAAGTGTTGTAAGGTTCTTAATCTATTACATTATAAGAGGTGAGTGTTTATCCTTCCAGTGTTGTAATGTTAGACTTTTAGCTGTCAAAACGGTGCAGAGAATCCATTTATACTGACCATGTGTTAATTTCCATGAATCAGGTAAATAATTTAAAAGAGTTTGTGCCTCAGTGAATATTAAAGACTGTTCCAATACATTTTTCCCTGTGTAATAACCTCCCTGCAAAAAGCACCAACTATTGGACATTGCCAAAACATATGTTTAAAAGCATTATCTGTATTGCACTGCCAGCAATTAGCAGAATTAGAAAATCCCTTATTGAAGAGACGTTGCATGGCCCAATAGACATGAAGCAAAAGTTTTTGTTTAATAAGATGCAGCCAAAGATCTATAGATGTGCAAGGTATATGGCAAGGCAGCAATCCACTGATTAGGCATTTTGCGGTAGTGCATACAGCAGTATCTCAAATTCCCAAATGTACCTACAGGTCCAAAAGGGTTAGGGCTCCCTGATTTACAACTTCCTCAACTGGGTTCATACAATCATGTTGGGGGAAGAAGCCATCGTAGTTTTCCTCCCCACCCTTGAACCTGCCTCGCACATAACTGCCATTTCCATAATCACCTGCAATTATGCAACCTGGGGCAGGGCACAGAGGAGATGGCTTTGTACCCACTGTACCCCGTACCAGGTTCACACAGCCCACCAACCTGCACTGCATCATATATGATTATGCAAATGGCGGTCACATGCACAGCACACACAGGGCAGAGGAAGAAGCCACAATAGCCTCTTTCCCCAGAGAGATCATCCAAACTCAGTGCAAAAGTGAGATCCGCAGCATCATATGGCCACTTCAGATGCTGTCTAGGAGCCGTGGGATTGCTCTCTTATGTGACATATATGCATCTTACAATATTATGAGAACATTATTATTAAAAATATTCCTGTTTTCAGAAATATATGATTTCCAGCTTATATCAATAAGAGTACATCCTTGATATGATGCTAGGCTAATTAATTCAAGGCTGTAGCTAGACCTAAGGTTTATCCCAGGATCATCCCAGGTTCGTCCCTGCCTGAGCACTGGATGCCCTGTGTGGCACTTAGATGAACAGGTTTGACCCCAGGACAATCCTGGGATAAACCGTAGATCTAGCTACGGCCTAGGTGACACACAGGGGATCCAGTGCTCAGGCAGGGGCAAACCCTGGATGTTCCCAGGATAAACCTTAGGTCTAGCTGTGGCCCAAGTGTCTCTTTACACATTCTTTGAAGTAATAAAACATACTGGTCTTCAGTGCTATTGTGAGCAATACTAATCCCAGTTAGAGCCCATTTGTTTCTCCAGATGACCAGTTTATAGTACAAGTAATGCACGTTTTTGCTTGCTTGGGATACGGTTGTCCTCCATTAAGGAGGTGCTTCTGTCCTAAAGGACGCAAGAGCATTTCCCTGGCTCTCGAGCAACATTATATTGTTGCCGAAGAAATTAGATTATTTTCTCAGCAATAGGGGCATTGTGATGTTGAGTATTGTCGAAATATAGTTGAATAAGTGCCATGGACATCCCGTTCTCCATCCCAACATCCCTTTCCTCACATATCATTCATGACCTGAACATCAAGATCTTGCCTCTAAGGAATGTCTCAAGGGCTGAAACAGCTTGAGACAAAACTGAAAAATGGCTTATACAAAATTTGCTACGAGGGTAGTTGGTTTCAGCTTTTGTGCCCTTATTGTTGTAGGTTGACTGCTTGCTCTCTCATGTAATGGCACACACATTAACCAGAATTTTAACATGGCAGGATAACACCAGCATGGCTCCTGCTCGCTTTTCTGTGTATGAATTGGATAACTAACATTTGTCCTTGAATTAAAAGTTACAGGACTACCCCACAAATGATGAGATATAGTGGCATGACTTGATGTTTAAGATACATACTGACTTAGCCCTGTGGCTAATGTAAGCCACCTCCATGCATTTCATGTAGAAAAGGGACTTTAGGGTCATACAGTTCTGTAGGCCTGCTCCCAATGTCCATGTGTTAACAATAGACCTGTGTGCATTGGAGAGCTGTTTACAATCCCTAATGAACTCTGTTGAAGCAATGTAGATTTACTTATGAATTCCCAGTTGATAGTTGTGAGTGTTGTGAATGGGGTGTTTTTTTTATGATTTTTTAAAAAATTAAAATTATAGGGTTGGTTTTTTTAAAAGAGTGTGGATAGGCTTTCTACATGTTCTGGAACCCTAAATCTTTGGGGTTCCGCGAATGCATAGAACATCAGTGTGTATAGAGGTCTACATTTCCCTGCAGCTAACTATGTCTGGAGCAGAGCCAAGAAGCTGCAGCACATTTCTATGAATTATGCCCCTTCGCACAATTCATATGTGAAGGGGGGTATAGTTACATGGGAGCATTCCTTCAACTCCTGACTCAGTGACCTGGTTTGAACGTTACAGCCTACTTTGGGTAGTTTCTCCCTCAATAACCCAAAGTTCTGGATTTACACGTCATGATCATCAAAAGTGGAAACGAATTAGAAGCAGTAAGTGGGCAGGAGGCAGCGTGCTCACTCATTCTCAACAACCCATGGGTTGTCATTATGTGAGAACGGGATCATTCTGTTAGTACATCACAAGAATTCTTGTGTGCCAAATCAGTCAAGCCACTGAAGACTTGCAGTGTGATGCCCTTTGGAGTGGTCTTGTAAATTTGCATTGGTGAAGCTTTTTTGAATTGCTTTCTAAAACAACAACAAACAATTCAGCAATTTGTCAGGGTGTATTTTCCACCTCCATGAATGGGAGAAAGTACACACTCCAATTTTGTAGACTTTCTGACCAGGAGCTTGTCTTGCATCTAGGGATAACAGTGCTGTCAAAGTGTTACTTGTATTGTTGTAGTACCCTGGCCCCTGCTCTCTTCTGATCATGTGCTATGGTAGTTTGATCAAGAGCTGAGCAGGTTCTGTTTCAGACAGTAAGTTAAGGACAATGGCTATCATGACCTTTCAAGATAGACATACCATTGATTGTCCCAGTTGGATAAGGAGGGGTGGGGGTGGGGGGAAACAGCTGCAGCAGATCTGCACTTACATCTAAATGTGAACAGGATGCGATCTTCGCCAGAGCAATCTCTTGCCCCACCCTTGATTTGCTTCTGGGTATTTTTAAAAAAGAAGTTAGAGGCCAAGTATGTTTCCAAGTAAATGTGTGTTAATTGTGATGTAAAAATCTGGTAGTCTCTTGTTGTAATTGAAATAATATAACTCTCCCGAGTTTAAGAAAGAGTAATGCAGATTTAATTTAGAAAGACTTGTAAAGATCTTCTGGCTGAGGACAACACCCTGAGTGACCTCCTATTTCACTATATTTCTATATAGTGTACTTACGGTGACTTGGTTGTACAGCATCAGTTTAAAATTTGAGGGATATTATATCACAAGGGCTGTTTTGCCACAACTTCCAGAGAGATTTCTAGGCTAAATTCCAATTGTAATTATATTACACTGGGAAAGCAGTGCTGAGCAGCTATGTGTTGTTTCTTGAATTGATATGTAAAGTTGGGGTCAAAAGCATGTAACAGTAGTAATACATGAAATGTTTAGGGAGTATCCAAGCTTTCATTTTACAGACATCTTGAGAATGCATATCTAGACCTCCTTCAGTATGGACAGCTGCTCCCTTGGACAGAAGTCCCAACAGCTGCTTTCCCTTTTCTGATCAGTGAACACTGAGATGATCAAATTTCATACTTTATGATGCAATAGCACTTGCAGCTGCACTTGTTTCAAAAGGAGGGTGTTTCATTTTCAGTGGTTTCTGAAAATGCAAAGTTGGCTAAAAGAGGGAACTTTGTGATAACCGTTTCTGTGGTATTGGGGATAGAGTAATAACTTCTCCACCCACCCACCCTTTTTTTTTTTGATAAGTAGATACAAAACACCTTCTAGAAAATGGTATGCTGTTTATCATTTCCCTCCCAAGGGTAGGATTGCCTTCTCTACCATCTTTGGGTTTTTTTTACTGGCTTCTAAATATGAGTGCTCTCTGTTTTATCAGCAAACCTGCTTACAAGGGCTGATTGTAGTAGTTCTTCACATGGTCTATCAGCCCACCATGCAACTATGTTGATCCTATGAAGCCCTAACACAAAATAGCAACAATTTGTTTGAAGCCTTAAGTTCTGGGTGCAGAAGTCTATCTTGTGCAGTCACAACCCAATGCTCAAAGCAGGGCTGTTCATTATCGTACACAACCATGGACCAGTAGTATGCTACTAAGGGATGTAATTGAATTAATATCTAGTATAACAATAATGTGGTCCTTTTGCCTATATACGTGTTGAGAACGGGCTATGCTCACGGTGGGAACTGGTTTTAACAGTATGATGGAACCCTCTCTACAACATTCTGCAACTCCACAAGCAAATTAGACAAATTCATAGAGGATATGGCTATCAATGGCTTCTAGTCATTGGGGATCGGAAGCACCATGCCTCTGAATGCCAGTTGCTGGGAAAGAACAGTGGATGCAAATCCTCCTTGTAGGCTTCCCATTGGCATCTGGCTGGCCACTACGGGAACCAGGATGTTGGACTTGAACATCCTTTGGCCTGATCCAGGAAGACTTTTCTCATATTCACTCTTGAAGACTAGATTTGCCCTTGAAACTGAGAGTCCTGGACAAATCTTTGGTCTGCAATAACTGAGACTCATTCAAGCAATTCCAATAGATAGAAGCAAACGATGGCTATAGAGACTACATTCAAAGAGGTGTCCCAAGTTCTGTTAGGTGCAATAAATGTCTTGCATTAGTAGTTTTCACTTTTAGTGGGTGGGGGTGGGAGTCAGGTTTAATAAATCCTAAAACTACTTGGATTACACTACAAAATGTAGGTAGGTTCCAGCCAGTAATACTATATTATTTCAGTAAAATTACAGACCAAATGCAAAAGTATCTTTCCTTAACCATTTCTGTTGAACAACATGTTGTTTTCTTCATTAAAGGATACTGCCACAGTTAAATGTAATAATTTCTTTCCTGTTCAAGGACTAAACATGATACAAAACTGAGGAGATGATTAAAAACTTGTTCTTCTCTGTACATATAATTTCTGTGCCCACTTAATTTTATTTTTCCAATAGAGGTGGAATAATACTTCCTTTCCTTTCTTTCATATGCCCTAACAGTGGCTGCAAGTAGGTTATGATTATGGTTTTTTTAACCTAACAGATTGGAAAGTTAGGGTCACAGTGGCCTTAGCTAGACCAGGCTATATCCCGGGGTGATACCGGGATCATCCCCATGCGTCCACATGACACACAGGGGATCCCGGGATCAGGGCTCTCCCTTGCCCCGAGATACAGCCCTACCCTTTGGCCCCACTTTTTCTGCATTCTCGGGCTGAGACCGCGGAGCTTGTAGCCTGTTTCCGTGGGCTTACCCTGCTTCGCATGGTTACTCTCATGGAGCCGGGAGCCGCGCACAGGCTGCGCCCATCAGGGTTAGGGTGGGGGGAGCGGGGAAAGTTTTTTTTTTAAAAAAAAAAAAAAACCTACCTGGCGGCGCTCGAGCACTCTTGTGCTCCTGTCTCTTTAAAAAAAAAAAGGCGGGCGTGATGCCTCTCCTTCTGAGGTCGCCGTGCCTTACGTGTAAACAGGGGTGAGATCTCGAGTTATTCACAATGCGAGGTCTCCCCTCCTCTCCCCCAGACTTTCAGGTAGGTCCAGCTAAGGCCTGTGTTGAACTTGAGGTATGTGGATACCCAGAAAGCAAAGAAAACAAATATAATACTCTTCCTGTGCCTTAATTAGCATTCTTTTGCTGGTTTTGGAAGATGTATCCCCCTTTTTCATGCTTGATTAAGAATCTGCCAATAACTGGTGGGGCATGTATACCAAACTTTCTTTGCTTCCTACAAAAGCTTCCCTTTATTATAATTTTACAGGTAATAGCTATTGTATCAAGTGGAATACTTGACTAGTGTGTTGGCACACGTCTCTTGACCAGCATTTGCTTAATTACCCACGCCGTTTCGCAGGTTGCCATGCATAGATCCCAAGTTGCTCCTCTGTTCACAAAAGGCGGATGATTTCTATCAACTCTCCTTCCATCTTCAGGTCCCCAACCCCCAGGAGTTGATTTTTGGGGAGCAAAGGGGAGGAAGAGGGAGAATGCTCCATTCCATGGAAGATAACTTGGTTCTGCTTCCATAAAGAAAAACAAGATCAAAGCCAATGGAAGCCAATCTGAGTTTATTTTTCTTGCTATTGTTCAAACTAGTACACTGATACCCTAAAACTGAGTTCTCTACAGGGAAATTTTGCAGACATGTGCATATACACATGTGAGTGAGTGCACACATGCACATGCACAGTATGTCCAATAATGTCTCCTCCCAGGTAAGAATCTATAAGATTGCAGGAATAATGTGGCATTTGACTTGGCTCTAGGTGTCTAGAAGAATGAACAAAATTTCAAAACTGAAATGGCACTGCCTTTCTGTTCAGCTGAAATTGTGAAGGTCAGCAGGTCACATGTTAACTTTTCTGAAAACCACAGAAGGAAGTTCCCTTCCATTTTTCTCCCCTTCAGCGGTTCTTGGTTTCTAGAACTGAAGACAGAACAGGAAATAGTCTTATGCTTAGTTTAGGCAAAAGCATACCTTAAAAACTGTATAATACTTCAAAACATTAAAACTTGAGCAAAATAAGAACAGTTAGAATTCAAGCTTCATCTTTTTTTCTTTTTGTATTTCTTGGTAAAAGATTTTATTCTCTATATTCACTCTGACAAATAACATGTTTTGTAATAGTCAAGATGGATTAGTAGGCCAATCTGGGGGCAGTATATAAAGTTAATCTGCATGTCTTAAGATAAATTAAATAAATTCAGTTTTCAGGTATAAGATTACTGCATTTGAGGACACTGTATCTTAAGTACGCAAAATGCAGCGGTCTCAAACTTTTCACTTTTAGTGCAAAGTTTAGTATTCAATCTGTGAAATAGACACTACTGACATCCCTCTCCCCCTGCAGCCCCAATGTCCCCTAGATCTGCTCTGAACGTTTGGGGGAAACGTTTGGAGCAGACTTGGGGGGCAGGAGTAAGCATGAGCAGATGTAGCCCTAAATGCATATTATATAGCCCTAAATGCGTATTATTTGTTAAGCTTTAACATTATATGTATTTAACACGGTGTAATTTTAAAGGTAGAGTTTATTTAACCATGTTAAATAGAGAGCAACGCATGACTAATTTGTAAAGCACCGTAAGAATGTACAATCTGCTTTTCATTTCTTCTCATTAAGTTTCATTTATCTGAACTCCCAATGGGGAATGATGATGAGGACATCCAGGGCCGTGTTCTTCACTGCAAGGCCTGAGGATGACTGGTGGCTCCTGATCTCCTCAATTACATCTCTCTGTGCCTGTCTGTTTGCAGGAGCTGCTCATTTTCAGCAGGGGCCCTCTAGCTTTGCCTTGTTGTTTGTTTAGTCATGGGCTGTCTGCTGTGATCTGGGCTACCAAAGGAAGCTTTGGGGTTGGGGAGTCAGGAGACCTGCCACTTGTCAGTTATATGGTGTCTAGCTGGGGAATGGAGAAGAGAATGCAGGAACAATTCTCCAATTAGCTGCGCCCAAGAGGCAAAGAGAAATGTGATTGGCTAACTGAAGTGGTAAACTGTGCAGGCCCCGTGTGGCCCCAGTGGCAGCGTCTGGAACCCAAATGGCTCCTGCTTGAAAAGCAGTGAAGATCACTAATGTAATGCTTTAAGTGGCCAAAATTTTGATAAATGAGAGTGCTGTTTAGTGGGTCTGACACAGATTTGGGCTGTTTGGAGGACACGTAAGGATAACACCCAATGTAAGCCCTACTTAGAGTAGACCCATTGAAATGAATGGGACTTGAGTTACTCAATAACTTCAGGCTCATTAATTTCAATGGGTCTACTCTAAGTAGGATTTATGTTGGATGTTAACCTAAAGCCTTATGGGACAGTTCAGTCCCTTGCCATGTGCACTACTACCACCAACCCCACCCCCCGCCACCCTGTTAGCTGCTGTCTTGTACATCTAGGTGAGGAGCTGGAGTGGAGCTTTTAGTGGATTCAGAAAACCAAGATTTACGTTAAAAAGGTTCTGCCCTGTGTATCAGATAAGCTTATGAAAAAATGTCAGTGTCTGTATAGGGATAGAACATATGCTGACATGTTAATTTTTCAGAGTCATTAATGTGGAGGGATAGAATCACTTTTCTTTAGCTTTCCCAAACTTGGTGTTCCCCAGAATTTTTGGACTTCATTTCCCATTGTGGAAAGTTCCTCTACCTTGTTCAATGGAAATATTTGTGCTGATTCTCACTTGCTTTTTTGTATTTGGGAACACAGATCCATATATTATTTATTTATTTATTTTATATACCACCCCATAGCCGAAGCTCTTTGGGCAGTTTACAAAAGTTAAAAACAATGGACATTAAAAAAAAGCATACAAAAGTTAAAACCATCAAAAAAATAAATAAAATCAGCAGTATAAAACCGTATCCATTTTAAACAACAACAGTTCTGGGGTCCATTAAAAAACAAACAAACTTCGCATATGTTGTTGAATGCTGTTAAATGCCTGGGAGAAGAGAAAGGTCTTGACCTGGTGCCGAAAAGATAACAATAAAAAAAATAATAATATTGCGTTTATATCCTGCCTTTCTTCCTCCAAGGAACCCAAGGTGGTATACATAATCCTCCTCCTCCTCCTCCGTTTCTATCCTTACAACAACAACAACCCTGTGAGGTAAGCTGGGCAGGGCTAAGAGTCTGTGACTGGGCCAAAGTCACCCAGTGGGTTTCCATGGCGAGTGGGAACTAGACCTCCCGACTCCCAGGCCAACACTTTAACCTCTACAGCATGCTGGCTATTGGATCAAATGGAATACTAACTTGACTATCCTGTGTGTAGGCACATTGAATCATGATAGTATTGGGGAAATTTCAACAAGAACTCTGTGTCTGGGTTCGCACTATTACAAAGGAAACCATGTAGTATGAGTAGTTTCCCCTACGTGTGCTGCTAGTGCAACTGACATTTGCTTAATTGCCTGTGCCATGTCACAGGTTGCTATGTTGTCTGAACCCAGCATGAAGTTGCTCCTCTGTTCACAAAAGGTGGGGTGGTGATTTCTGTCAACTCTCGCTCCATCCTCAGGTCCCAAACCTCCAGGAGTTGATTTTGGGGGGGAACCGGAACTGCAGGGGCGGGGGGGGAATGCCCTATTCCTTGAAAGGTATCCTCTTTGAAGGCTCACAGTTAAGGAATAATAATAAGTAACTCATCAGATTGTGATACAATGCAATTTGAAAGCAATGGGAGACTGAAAATGTGCACTGGTTTATGTGCGTGGGTACATGTGAACTAAAACTGTAGTACCAGTGGAACACAACAAGTGTTGAAATCCCAAGTTTCTCTGCACTGCTTGTAAAATCACGTACTTCACATAATCCAATTGTCCATGCTGTTGTTTATTCTGACTGGAAAGATCTCTAAATTCAACTATTTAATGACACGTCTAAAATAGAGATATCTAAATTGCTGTTGTACAAAACAGTAAGCAATTACTGGTTTGGCAATACTCGGCTTTTGATAGTTTGTTTGAACACTTCTTTTTCAATTATATGGGATGTTTGTTCCGTTGAATTCTGTTTGATTTACATATAGGATAACCAGATGGAGGTTCACTATGAAAAGATGAATTTTCTGCCATTGGAAATAAAGATTTTGTATATCAAGTGTCTACAGTGGAGCATAGGAGCAATTGCTTAGATCAGTATGTCATTCCCTTCTTTTTTTTTTTTCTTTTTTGGTAAAGTTTGGTATGCGGTCTCGTTTTAGGGTTTTGTAGACCAATTCTATTCCACGTTTACTTGGAAGCAAATTACACTGTTGTTAATGAGGTTTACTCCCACATGGGATTATGGCCTCAGATAAATTCTGAGCTATGATAGAAATTATGTGGTCTATTGTTATTTTTTAAAAAATATTTATTTATTTATTTATTTATTTATTACATTTTTATACTGCCCAATAGCCGAAGCTCTCTGGGCGGTTCACAAAAATTAAAACCATCATAAAACAACCAACAAGTTAAAAACACAAATACAAAATACAATATAAAAAGCACAATATAAAAAGCACAAAAATAACAAAGTGGGCCTGTTCAGATGACACTTCAGGCTCTGTGGTTAGCGAAACTGTGGTTCTCTGAAAAGCTGTGCTGTCGCACACAACACTTTAAGCCATGGTTAGAGCCGCTAATGCTGCTGCAGACTGTCTGACTGTGGTTAGTGAGTGAGCAGGGTTTAGCAAAACGCATTGCACAAGACACCTTAAACCCTGCAGCTTAACCAAAAGCCTTAACCAGCAGGATTTAAGGTGTCTTCTGAACAGGCCGATTGAATCTCTCAAGGACTTCACTAATACAAGGGCAGATCCGAAGGCTTCTGCAAGAGCCCCATTGCTTCCTTTTGTTAGGGCATCTGTCTTTTATGTAAGAATTTCTAGCTCTCCATTAAGCTTTGAAAAGTGCTTGTGTGGAAGCCATGTTTGCATGAATGTTGGGCATATGCTTTTATTTATCTTATGCATTTATTATCCCTGCCCTTCTACAAATATTTATGTATTTGTTTATTTACTGCATTATATCCCACTTTCCAGGCAATTATTGTTTCCCAAAGTGGTTCACATCAATAGAATCATAGAATAGTAGAGTTGAGTCCAACCCCCTGCTCAATGCAGGAATCCACCTTAAAGCATACCTGACAGATGGTTGTCCAGCTGCCTCTTGAATGCCTCCAGTGTGGGAGAGCCCACCACCTCACTAGGTAACTGATTCCATTGTCGTACTGCTCTAACAGTCAGGAAATTTTTCCTGATGTCCAGCCGGAATCTGCCTTCCTGTAACTTGAGCCCATTATTCCGTGTCCTGCACTCTGGGAGGATCGAGAAGAGATTCTGGCCCTCCTCTGGGTGACAACCTTTCAAGTATTTGAAGAGTGCTATCATGTCTCCCCTCAACCTTCTCTTCTCCAGGCTAAACATGCCCAGTTGTTTCAGTCTCTCCTCATAGGGCTTTGTTCCCAAAGACAGGCCCTGCCATCTGGCTTACAAACAAGACAGACAAGGGAAAGAGAGTGGAGGGGAAAGAAAGAACGTGGTGAGCTGTAAGCAGGCTTTTAAGTGCATTTCGGTCTAGGCCGGTGTTTTTGCTTGAATGCTGGTGTTTGCTTGAACACGAGCCTTTCCCAACCCAGTGCCCTCCAGATGCTTCCTATTCCCGTCATCCCCAGCTTGCATGGCCAATGGTTAGGAATGTAGTCCAAAACATCTGGAGAGCACCAGATTGGGCAAGGCTGCTCACAGGTGTAGATTGAATCGCCTTTTGAAGACCTTGAGTCATGTGAATTTTATTAAATGGAACATTTCGCTTATCCACTTTTCTGTCTAAAGAATACCGACGATTGTGGCAGAGTACAATATATGTCTTTTCATGACATTTCCAGAGTAGAGAGGGTTGAATAAATTCTTTTTATCCATCATGACTTGGACTCCACAATTAGTATATGTTAATCCTTGGTTGTGTCCAGTGCTCTGTCTGGTCCTTTATTGTTGGATGACTTCAGTTTGGGGGGGGGGGGGCTAAGGATATGGACAAGATGCTTGATAGGATTTGGCTGATTGTGTGTTCACTTGATCCTTTGCCTTTTAAGACAGATTTTATCTGGCAAGGAAGGAACAGCTAGCTGGGTCTAGGAGGTAATCACCTTTTAAGAGAGGGAGTGGTTCCAGTTTACATAAAGGAGGCAATAGTGTGACTATGAGTGACATAGTTCAAAGGCTTGGAGTGCATTGACATTGCAACTGATGATACACAATTTTTACTTCTCTTTGGAGCCAGGTGAGGCTGTGGTCATAGCCCATTGTCTGGTGATGCTAATGGAGTAGAGGAGGGCTAACAGACTGAGGCTCAATCCAGTCAAGACAGAGGCACTCTTGGTAGGTGATTCCTGGGTCTAGATGAGTGAGTTTCAGTAAATTTTGCAGGGGGCTGCACTCCCCTTGAAAGAACCAGGTTTGTAGCTCGGTGTTGTTGTTGAGCCCTCCACGGTCATCTGATACATAGTGTTTTTTATCAGCTGAACCAGATAGATAGGGATTTTGGAAATGCTTCTCTGATATTCAAATTTCATGCTAAGCATTTAACTTTTAATAGTAAAAGCTAAGCCAATTGCTTATTGGAACTAATACCATATATCTAGGAAGGAAAGTGTTGGGCTGTCAAATGCCAACAAAATCTCTCCAACTGTATGTGCAAACAGATAATGTACATATCCCGTGGGTAAATTATTTGTGCAAGTGTTTAAATTGCTGTTAATAAATAACAATTTATATTCTCCCTATATTCTGGATAATTTAAATAGTTGCAAATACTAATTTATCCACTGGATATGCACATACAGTTGGAGAGGTCTTGCTGGCATTTGACAGTCCAACACTTTCCTTCTTATGCGTTTATTAGAATAAGTTTTTGCAACTTAGGCTTCTTAAGTTTGAGTTCATTGCAGTGTTTTGAAGTTTAATGGAAAAAGGCAGATATAATATTGTCCCACAAGAGAGAAGGTTGTCTTGTCACATCAGTGGTTCTTATTTCCCAGAATATTTTTCCATTTCCTCTCAAAAGTTGAGTCCTTGTTCTCCATGCCAAGGGAAAAGAACATTGAAACAAGAAAAGTGTACACATGTCTCAGGAAGAATCCTGTCCTCGGGCAGACTTGCTATGTTTAGCCAATTACTCTTCTGTATTTTTCCATGTGTTGGTTATAAACATCACAGAATTCTGCAAAAGTTTGCAACAGCATAACATCCAAATTATTATCTCTCAGAACAGCAGAGATATTGATGATTCAGTTAGAAAAAGTTTGAATGCTTTGCACTGGAAGCAAGATACTTTGTTATTTTGTACTCAGATATAATGAGTACATGATTTATTTCAACAAATAATGTGAAGACTGACCAATATTGGTGTCCATTCTAAAAATTTAGTTATATCTCCACAAAAATTTTTAAGGCTGCACGTAGAACATGAATACTTCTTTAGACTACTGAATTCAAAGCCTCTTGTCCTGAAGCTGTGTCTATTTTATTCTCTTCTTTTATTTGAGATTTTTGGGTCGCAACTTTAAACCAAAATTCTGTATGTCCATACAATGAGGATTTCAAGTAGACTTTGACAATAATGAAGCTTGGATAACCACCCTTGTCATTTTAATAGGAAGTCATTTTTAATGCAAACTTTCTAGAACAATCTGTTTTAACATGTTAATTTGAATCTTCTTCTGCAGAAAACTGCCCATCCCAAATTTTTGGGCTCTCTGACAGTTCACACACACACACACACGCACACACACACACACACACACACTGTCTGTCTCTTTAACTACTATTGACCCTGGCTTCTGTTTTTCTGGAATCTTTTCTGAATTTCTATCCAGGCTCCTCATATCAGGGAGATTATTTTTGGCTGTTACAAATATATAAAACATTGAAATCTGGGAAACCCATTACCTCCCAGGTTACATCAGCAGTAAAACCATGTCCATTGGGTAGCTCTGTTTCGTAACTTGGGTGGGTTGGAATGCTGTGCATTGCGAGCTGCAGTTGAGGTGTTGCTGTTGCTGTAGTTCTACCCATATAATAATATAATATGCTGCAATACTGACAGAAGTACAACCAAACCTTCCCTGGTGTAGACTCCCCACCCTCTGCGGGTGGAGACAGATTCTTTTCTTTTCTCAAAGCCGAGCACCTCAGTTGTTTGACTTCCTGATGATTCTGAGGAAAAGAATTCATTGAAGGTCAACAGGCCAGTTGTGCCAAGCAATGTGTGGGCTGCAGTTAGTAGGTACATGGTTAGCATTTCCCTCCCTGGCTGCAAAAGCACTGGGATTATTGTGTAGTTCTGCCAGCGTTTTCTATGTCCTCAGAATTAGATCCTGAGGTTTCTCAGTGGTGACTGGCTTTGTAGTTCAGAAAAGTCAAGGCATCATTTTGGTGTTAATGCCATCTCAGCTGGGGTTCTGCAGGTTCCCTCTTGCCTCCCAAATAATACATTTATTAGGACTAAATAGTAAAGGCACTACTCTTCAAGGTAACTTATTAACCAGAAGTGGCTTCTGTATTTAGAGAATGGGAGAGAGAGAGAGTGAGAGAGAGAGCAAGTTAAGTCTTATACGGAGGTGCAAGTGTGTTTTCCTCCAGCTTCTGCTTATTTGCTCTGACATCAGAAAAGAAGGTCAAATGTTCAGGGATGACAGTGATTTGCTCTAAGTGTTATTCGTTTGTCTGTGACTTCTTGTAACTTTTTGCTGGCATTAATGTACTCTAAGCTGCAGGATTGACTAGAAAAAGTACCCAGTTTACAACTGCCATGGTGGAGACTTCCATGCAAATACGAAGTTTAAGCTGAGCTTTTTCATTACTGATGTGAGGATGGCTTCATGAATTTGTATGTGTTAACAAGTATCAATAACTTGTCACCAGAAAACAACCTAATTTATTTTAAATGGTAAAATTTTAATAACAGGCAACAACCCATGCATATGTATAGATTGGGGCATCATATTGAATTTTATATTGTATTTTATGCTGTAGTCTGTAGTTTTAATTTGTGTGAATTACCCAGAGAGCTTCGGCTATTGGGTGATATAGAAATGTAATACATAAAATAAATTCTTACTCATATGAGAGATTGCAGGAGGCCATTTTTCTAAAGTCAAATTTTATATTGGCACTAAAGCACCATGGAGTTAGTTTGTTTCTAAATAACTATTTATGTTGAGTGCCAGCTTTAATTGCTCTGATTTTTTTCCCTTAATAGTGAAAATTATCCTGTAAAGGTTGGGACTTGCCCAAGGTAAACTGCTTGTTGAGGTTAAATAATGGCTTGGGCAGAGCCAGGTGCAACATGGTGGCTCATGGGCAAACCAATTACCAACTTCACCCCCATGAGCCATACACTGGGATAACCTGAATGTATAAGTACCAATCTACAGCTGCGTTCTGACAGATCAGAGTGTCTAAGAGCATACTTTTTCATGGATGGAGAAGAGGCTGTGTTGTTCTTGCTGATCTACAATGAACTTACTCATAGATTGAATCTGATCTACTTGTGTATCGAATCTACCTTTTGCCCACCCCTGGTCTAAATATTATGTAAGCTTATGTCTTGAGTTGCATATGCATAGTCTATGGCCATTTGCCATGTTCTTCTTAGTTTCATCTGCAACATTGACCTTTAATTACGCTTGAGATCCCAGCATGTTTGATTTCCACCCACTCCCAACACCCAGTTCCTTTTAAAATACCAGAGGATTCCTAAGCCACTAGCAAATAGCTTGCAGATGATAAAACATCAAAATCTAGGAGGCCATTTTTGCTAAAGTTGTATCAGAAGTCAACCATGTCACTGCGTTGTTATGTTACATAACAAATAAGCAAGAAACTAGGCGGTATTTTCTTGCATGCTTTAGATTTCAGACTTTGCCAGAAGCTCTGGGCACTATGTTAGGTAAGAAACAGACTTTTGTTCACATGCAAGTCCAGGTTGTTGGCACAATAAAGTTACAAATAACAGAGGAATAGCAATAAATGAGGCATCATGCCTTAAAGCCTCAAAATACCTGAACATTCAGCAGTACTGTTACATAAACGTTAAAGGAACAGTCAAGAAAAGGCTAAACCTGTTCTGACAAAGTATGTCTTGATTCTCCTGGGCATTTTTGTATTAAAAATAAAAGCTCTATGGAACCTTCAGATTCAGAGGTAGAAGAGAGGAGGAAGAGCAGGGGAGGTATTTTTGTCTTTCTGGAAGAATTGGACAGGTCACTGTTGAAAATCGGACGCTGGACTACGTATTAGCCCTATTCAGACATGCTAAATAGGCTAAATGCGTGAGGAGAGAGAGTGCTCCAGCCCTGCTCTTCCTCATCACGTTTTGCTTTCCTCTGCTCATGGAAGATGACAGTCTGAAACTCTATTGGTGGGGGTTTTCCACGCAGTCCAGAACAGTGGATAATCAGTGTTCTGGATTGCACGAAGAACCCCCATGGATAGAGGAGGTTCTACACTTCAGACTGTCCCCTCCGTGATTAGAGGGTGACAAAATGTGACAAGGGGGCAGGGCTGGAGCACTCCTTCCCTTTGTATATTTAGTCTATTTCAGTTTGTTTTATTATTTTATTTATTTATTACATGTATATCCAGCCTTTTTTCCTCCAAGGAACCCAAGGTGGCGTACATAATCCTCACCATGTTATCCTCACAACAACCCTGTGGGGTAGGTTGGGCTGAGAGTATGTGACTGGCCCAAAGTCACCCAGTGGGTTTCCATGGCCGAGTGGGGACTAGAACCCGGATCTCCCGACTCCCAGTCCAACACCGTAGCCACTGCACCACACTGGTTTAGCATGTCCAAATAGGGCTAGACACTTGATCTGATCTCTTCTGTATGTTCCTATTGCTGAGTTGTAAATTGTATGCATCCACTTCTTAATCTTTGGGGTACCACCCAATGCTAACTGCACTTACTCAGAAGTACTTACTCTTGATTTCAACCAGACGTACTCCCAAATAAGTGTGATTAAGATTTCAGCCTTCATTTTTGTGTTGAACAATTAAGATCCACTTACTCCAGAGATGTCACGCACATTGACATTTTAAAAACATACAGATGTGCTGTTAGAAGGATCTACACCAAAAAATTAATTAGATTATAGCCTAACTCACCAAATAATCCACTGTGGTGCATAAAGCTATCTCACTGCACCCGTACAACTGGGAAGAGTTCATGCTTCAGTGAAGAGATTGCAAAACCACTGTGAACTTTGCTGCAGTTCTTTGGAAAGATAACTGCAACTCAAAACAATTGCTGAAATGATTAAGCAGTATCTGCTAGCAACAATCAGTTCTTTACAATAGACAATGTAGGAGAGAATTTGAGTAAGGCCTTAGAAAATTTAAACAGTAATCAAAGAGTGCAAATAGTATCAACATCTGTTCTTCGAGCAACCCCTTTTTGCTTTGAAAATGGGTGGAGTAGCAAACAATTGCAGCATTTCACATACACATAGATAGCTTGGTCTTTGCAAACTGCTCCAATCTGTAAGATGGGAGGTGTTGTTTTATTTTATTATTATTTGAATACATTGTATTCAAAAAATAAAATAAAATTACACACATCAATACTTATTCTATATCCCTCCCTGTTCCCTCCCCACACTAGGTCGATTACAGAGTTTCCCTTCTTACATCTTTCATTTGCATTTTCTAATACAGAGTGGTATTTTAAATTTCTATTTCATTTATTGATTATCTGCTTTTTATGAATCCCACAGATTTCTATAAGCTTCTGCCAAAGTCATTCTGTTTGATTCCTTTTTCATGTAGTCTGTAAATTTTTGCTAGTCCTTCCTGAAAGTATCTCTCTTCTTTATCCCTCTATGTATCCTTAACTTTGGCCTTAGCTAGACCTAAGGTTTATCCCGGGATCATCCCAGGGTCATCCCTGTTCATGTAAATGACACACAGGGGATCCTGGGAGCAGGCAGGGTCGACCCCGGGATGATCCCGGGATAAACCTTAGGTCTAGCTAAGGCCTTTGTGTCAACTTTTCAGGCATTTTGACAGCATATGCAATGAACATGTGTGTGTGGGAAGAGTGGGAACTTTTCCAATGCCCTCCACATGTCGAGGCTAAACGTTTCAAGGCTTTTGTATCCCATATAAGCTCCCAGCATCATGTGGGACACTGATTTTTTAGGGTTCTACATGGCACAGAGAGCCTACCCAGATACAAAAAACTGCAGAGATTTGCCTTCAACCTGAGAGGGCTGAAGCTGGTATGATCATCCTTGTTCTTATTTTCATATGTTCATTGTACGCTTACTCATAATTCCTCAATAGGACTATTGTGTCATGCATCTCAGGAGCTAAATACCAAAGGAGGAAGAGAGGAGACTGCACAGTTACTACTTGAGGCAGCCAAGCTGCATTTGCAGTCATATCTAGTTACATCCTGAGTGGTAAATCTAGAGTAAACAGATATCCCCATCTAATCCAGGTTACTAATCGTCCCTGGTGTGTGGTAAGTAGAGAGGTTTAAACTGTACGTAAGTCCACAGGGATATGATGGAGATTTTCATGATTTGTGGGACTAAATTAAGTAAACTGTCATTTCGAGTGAAATCGTGTGAGTGTTTAAACAGAAGGAAGTTCTAATACTCCCACCATGCTGGCAGGGGCACATTGGGAGCTGTAGGACTTTTTTTCTGTCTAAACGCGCATAGGATTGCACCCTTAGAAGATTTTGTCTGAAATAAGCAAAGAATGTGATTGCTTCTCAAAGCATCAATCTTAAGAGTACATTGAAATATTCCCTGCTAATATGGGATTAGGTGTGTGCTACTAGTTCTCATCTCAGAATGTGTGTGGGGTTTTACATGCTTTGATTAATGATCCACTCTTTCCTTAATGCAAGTGCAGATGAATACTGATGCTGACTCATATCCTGGACCTTTTGCCCCTAACCCTTTCCAATTTTGCTTTTCTATAAAGGTCAGTTAAATGAAAGTAGAAGATCCCTGCAGGTTGCGAAAACCTCTTGGGTGTTGCCTGCAAGCTTGAGACAATGTAGTTCACCTGTTTGTTTTTCTCTCCATCCCAAAGGTCACTGATCATTCCCAGAGAAGCCAAGTGTAAACTTCAAATAATGTTATGAAGTGGGGTTTAAGAGGGAAGAAGGGAATAATTTATTGGCCATCGTAAGTAAAATTGTCTAGATATCCAGAGAGACTGGCGTGTCAAGTGCCTGAGGCTGCTTATAAGGGATGCTTGCTTGGCAGCTTGCTCTTGACCCTGGTCAAGTGCCAGTATGTTTGAAACAGCTGGGGAAGGAGAGGCCAAATGAACATTCATAACACCGCCATTTATGTCTGAGATGGGAAACTGGGATGGGCAGAAGCCAAAGGTCTTGGATATACTCTGAGGCAAACCTAATTCCTGGGAATGTATTTGTTACCACACATCTGGCCTCCTATGAATGTCTGAAAGGGAGTTGACACAAGCAGCACTTTAGAGTGGTGCAGCTATCTTCACAGTTGCATGTGTTCTGTTTTCACAGATTCCTATTGTTCTGCCCCTAAATATTTTGCTCCAGTCTCTTTCCCCCACTTTGTATCTTGACAAAATTTAGTGTTTCTAAAAAGTTCTGGTTAGTTACTTATCTGGGGGGCACGGGTAGAAAAGCAGACGCCCCTCTCTTGTGGGTGAAGAAGTATCTCAGTAGTGGGCTATTATTCCTCATGTTTTTATGTAGTACCATTTGTACATGTTTTTTCCAACCCCCCAGGTCTCCTTTCTTGTTTGTTGACTTGATCTATTATCCCCTCTCCAAAGGGCTTGTGATGAAATCAAAGGCAAGACTGCAGTGAGGATGGCTAGAAGGCTTATTGTCTCCTGCTATCTTGTTCTGTTGCTGCTGGCTTCTGTGAAAATAAAATAAAAACCTCCTGAAAGAGGAACTGTGATATAAAGTTTAATCCGATTGTAAATTCAGACCCCATGTATCTGGGCTATTTTGTTGTGATTGGCTAAATCATTGGTATTTGTGCGTTCCCGTGATTAGATAACAGATCCACAGACTTTCCCCTATCTTAAACAAATTACATAAGAGGTATGGAAGCAGGCAAAGTCCTGTTCCTAAGATCGGAGAAGTTTGAGCAAATATACACTAGGAACATCTAGATCTTTTAGGTAAAACGGACAAAAATGTATAACATGAGGGGCTTGGAAAGAGGTTAGATTTCATTTTAAACCTGAGAAAAGGTGAATATTGAATACGGACATACTACATTCTTCCCATGTTACATTTTTCAGACATGGCATGATTCCTTCAGATCTCTGTAAGGTCTGCATGGCTAAAAATGTGGTTGGCCTATCCTGTACCTATATAAGACTACTTTAAGAGGGTCAGCACATGTGTACCTATGTGCTATCTGCAGAATATTAACTTGAGAAGCATCCCCATTTGTGTCAATGAAGAGTCCTGGGACTAACTATCGTCTATGTCATGACTGCCTTGTAAACTTTCTGCCTTGAAGACGCACAAATACATGTTTTTTAGGGTGTTTTTAACGATGTAAATTATGTTTTAATTGAGTATTATGTATTTAGTGTTTATTATTGTTCCCCGCCTTGATCAAAATGGAGAGGCGGGTAAGAAATAAATTTATTATTATTATTTATTATGACTCCAATCCCACACAATGCCCTTGTTTGCATGTAATGATAACCTATTGGTTTAAAAATTGAAGGGTTGTTTTCTACTTTTGCTGCACAACACATGACCAGCTCCTTCTTAAGTTGTGGAGAGTGATGTGCAAACCCAGACCTCTGGGTTGTTTAGGGGCTAAACAAACCAGCAGTTAATCCCTGGTTTGTTGTTGGTTTAATCATTGAGACATTTAGCCCCTAAACAATCCAGTGGTCTGGGTTTGCACATCACACTGCACAGTCTATGAAGAAGCTGATTGTGGGTTGTGGAGTAAAAAGAGAAAGAGTGCCTGCTCTTGCACAACAACCCACCATTCTTTAAACCAGTGGCTTGTTGTTTATCTTTTAAGATGTTCTGAGGGCCATGGCTGAAGACTGGCTAATAGTTTTTAAAAAGATAATAAATACAAATCACCAAATCAAATGGGACCCTGAATATGTGCTTGATATATATTTATCCACAGATACAGCACAGTTCCATAAAGACTTTCTCTTTAACCAAACACTGGTAGCTAAGTTGTAATGTTGCCCAACAATTGCAATCCCCACTTTGCAAAATATGAGAAATACATAATTATGCAAAAAACAATTCCCTAAGATAAGTAAACTTTTCCACACATGGTACTCCTTTGTGTGTGTCAAATAAAAAATTAACACTTCACAATGTAAACACCTACAGATATACTGTACCTAAAATATTATATAAATACAACAATTTTAAAAATATACAATTTACACAGGGAGGAAAACTCCTTATGTATATGTAACGACACAGTGATCTACTATATGAAAACTCCATGGTTTTGTAATATACCAGCAGAATGAAGGTGAAAAAGAAGAAGCAAGAAAATGAGATGTGTGACTGAGTCACATTTAAGAGAACCAGCTATGACCTGAGTTGGGTGGTGAGATCACACTAAGGAAAATCTGTGGCCCCCAGGGTCAGTCCAGCTTCTGTGTGACTGTTGCTGGGTTTACTTGCACTTTGCACTGTAACAGGATCTTGAGCTAATGAGTGATGCCATGACAGTATAGAATCTATACTATACCATACCTGGTGCCCTTAAAAATGTTTTACTTAAATTTCCATTAACCCCAGCCAGTATAGCCAAAGGTCAAGAATGCTGAGAGTTGTAGTCCAAAACATCTGGTTTGGGGAATGTTGCTATAGCTCATAAATGTGTGCTCTAACCCTGTACTCAACTGGCAGTGAGCCCGATTGAATTCACTAAAACTTACTTCTGAATAGACATGCACTTCTTAACAAAGTACAGTAATTTCATTGTTAGTCTAAGTACAGGAATTGCTTAAAACCGAATTAATAGGATTACATTCTTTTCCAGAGACTATAGGTGTGTTTTGCCATGCAACCTGACCTAATTTAAGGCCAAGTTTTATAATGGTCTATGCCACCACAGTTATAAAACTTATTATGAACCCTAAAGAAAGATGGAGACTTAAAAGTTATCTCTTTCTCAAAATTGTTGAAAACAACTTAGTTTTCTTTACCAGCAGAAAGTATGTGCACCATGTATTAAAAATGGGAAAAGTCAGTAAAGACCAGATAACATTACTTTGTAGTTCAGATATGGACTATCAATTAGCTTGTTTCTACAGAGATTTTCCTGTATCATCACTTAACTTAGATATTTTGGGGGGGCATCCGCATTGGGAGAATATTTGTGATAGGTGGCAATGGCCACTATGTTGTAATGATGCATCTTTTATTAATTCGGTTTCTAGGGATTAAAAAAAGAACCGCCCAGAGAGCTTCAGCTATTGGGCGGTATAGAAATGAAATAAATAAAACCAGAAATCCAGACCAGGGCAGCATCATTTGCAAATCTAGCCTCCGTCATTTTAGCAATTTGGTAAGGAGGTATGGAAAGGGGTAAAAATATTTAAACTCTCTTCCCCATTTCCCCCACCACGCTTGGCAATTTGTACAGTGAGAAGAGAGGAAGAATGGTTCATGTTGTGACTCCCCTTCTCTGAAGTGCCAGAGTGCTTGCAAACTGCCAGTTCAAAGGAGGTGATGCATAGCAAAACGTGCAGAGTGATTCCTCCCCATTTCTGCTCAGTTTGTCTCTCTCAGCAGCCAAAGTGCATACAGTTTAAGTCCACCCAAGGGACCATTCTGTCAAGCATTGCTCTCTTCCTACTACATTTGCTCTCCATTACATCATCATACTTGCTACATAATCCAAAATGGTGCTGGGACCATTTCTACACCTAAAGATTATCCCAGGAAAATGGAGGGATTGTCTCTGCCTGCTACCGGGATCCCATTTGTGTCATTTAGACGTACAGTGATGATCCCAGGACAATCCCTGGAAAAAAGACAGGTGTGGAAATGGCCCAGGAAAATGATGCAGAATAACTACAGGCTGAGAAAACAATGGCTGTGACCAATGGCAGGGGAAACAGTCAAAACAGGTGGCTTTGGGCAGTATTTTGAACCCCTCAAAGGCATGTTTGCTCTGAAAACATTCACAGCCAAGCATTCAACAAAGCCCTATCTGAAAACTGTAGCTTTTACCTCTGTGATTTGAAGCACTTCCATTTAGTTCTTTCCTAGCACTTAAATTTGTGTTATCACTACTTGTGCTGTTCGTTCTACTTGTGTTGGCATGTAAACAGCCTTGTGCCGAGTGATACAACAAGTATTAGCATCATGTGATGAAACCTGTTGCAGCTGTAACATAACAGGTTTTATATGCCCATCATAATCTTCTGCCTTATCTGAGCAGATTAGAATTGTGACTGCACCAGCATACATACCTTCAGATAACATTGTGCTTGTTAAAGACCAAAAAAAAAGTGTTCCCATGGACAATTGTTGCTTGTGTGCGAATGTTAAATTGTTTGATGACCCCAAGTTTATTTACTTTAACATGTTGCAGATCAAAACTGCTACATACCTTTCATCATGCAATAGTATTAACTTTTCTGGCTCTGTGATTTAAAAAAAATATCTCATGCTTGATGAGATTTAACATGCAGTGTCTATTTCAAGGTTATACATGTATCCTAAGGCATTCTGGGCAACTATTAGCATAGCTGAGGTGAGCTTTTATCTTTGGAAAAGATTCCTGATGAACTGTAGTTCAAACTTGAATTGATTTGTTTAAACCTAACCCCTATTTTCTTAAAAGGCTTGGGGTGGATAATGGCAATTATGAAGTGTGGAACTCAAATTATAAGAGTCTTGTGATTGAGCTACGTGAATAAGTTACCATGTGCCTTTAAATGTGTATTGGGTATATATGCCGGCACACATAGGAGCTGTTCACACAAAATGCTAACCCATACTCAATGGTTGAGTGTGGGTTGTTTTGAACCATGGGTTAATGAGTTGTCTGAATGCAGCCAGGGTGGCTTGTTAACTATGCAGTGTGGCTTATTTTTCTCAAGAAGCCAACTTGAGAACCCATGGTTTGTTGTTAGGTTGTTCATGGTGGTTAACAAGCCATACTTCATGGTTAACAAATGTCCTTGGGTACATTCAAACAACCTAAGGTTCAAAACAACCAACGAGTGTGGGTTAGTATGTTGTGTGACCAGGCCCATAATGATGTTGCTTCTTGCTTCCATAATACCCAGGTGCTTCACAAATCTTTAGACTGGAGCCTTCAGTTGTCTTCTGATCTTGCTACAATTGGAAAAATATGGCATACGAACAGAATTATGGGTTCCAAAGAAGCTGAAGTATTTAAGATGTCCTATAAATAAAAGCCAATTTCTAGCCAGTGGAGAAACAATCCGTACATATATGTTGGGTCTAGCTGCAAGAAAATACTCTAATAAAAACCACACTTGCAACCAGAGGAAAAATTTAAATAGCAAGTAAATATATACAAGAAGCTCAGATCTGTCTGTTGCAATCACAGGATTTTTTGGGGTGGGGGGCGGTTTCCAGGTCATAAAAAATTAAAAGAACTTCAGGGTGGGAAAACCACAAAATATCTCATGATAGTAAGGCTTCTCTTCAAATAACAACGACGGGACAATGTCTGTTCTGTTTCATGTTACTTCGATGTCCAGAAGTGTCCTGAACTTCTTATGGCTAGATTGTGTGTTTTGAAATGAACCCTGCTGCTTCAGTTCCATGTTGAGATTTATTACAGCCAAAAGACATGAGGAAAAGAATGAAAGCAGTGTCAGGCAAGGCCACGGCTCATCCTAGGTAAAAGCATGCCAATAGGGACAAGAGGGAGGTGCAGCTTTGGCAGAGAAACAACTATGAGTGTAAACTTGTGAAATGTTGACACAGCAGTGAGAAGAGTTGGCCCTGTAGCTTTCTCAGGATATGAACTGCAATGATAGGCTCTTCCTCTCCATCTGCTGATTTATGCTTCCCACCTCTACCCTGAAACACAAGCACTTGAAGATTGCAAGAGTTTTTTTTTCAGATACAAGAAATTGGAGCATATCCATTTGGCCGATGGTTGTATCCCATATTCGTCCTACTTAGAGTAGACCCAATAAAATGAATAGGACCTAAGTTAGACTAATTTGGATACAACCCACTATGACTCCATTAATGATAATGCTGTAAATCTAATTAATTTCAGTGCCATGTGCTTTTCCTAAACAGCAGCTATCAAAAATACTGTTTACCCAGGAGGTTTCTGGTGACCTGTTGTAGAATGGAAACTTCAGTATGGGTATGACCCATGTGCACATCTAGCTTCACTGAGGCCACAGCTAGACCTAAGGTTTATCCTGGGATCATCCAGGGTTCGCCCCTGCCTGAGCACTGGATCCCCTGTGTGTCACCTAGATGAACAGGTTTGACCCCTGGACGATTCAGGGATAACCCTTAGGTCTAGCTGTGGCCTGACTCTCTGAATTGTAGCCATTGTGTTGTAAGATTGAAATGTGTAATTTACCAACAGTTTACCAGCAGTGGTGTCCAAATCACTTACTTGCATAAGATTTGACAAAGTAAGCTGGTTGAGATGACATAACTAGCCATCGTTTATTGTGACAGGAATGAGCTGAAGTGAGCGTAAGGCTTACACATGTTCCCTTTCTTGTCCTTCTCTAGTATGGCCACGAGGAGGAGATTTGGAGCTTTCTTTTCCATTCTTCACTACTAATGCTTAACAGCAGTTAACCAAAATGGAAATGAATGCTTCCAATTTCCTTTCAACTTCACCAGAGGAGGATAGGATAGGGAGGAGTGTGTGAACTGAAGGCACAATGTCTGAACAGGTCTGTTTACATGCCACATGTGATGGAATGGCTAAGTTGGCTTCTTGCAGTGATCTGACTAAAATTGTCCAGCTATACAGAGTCCCTCCAGTAGGTGTAGGTGAGAGAGTGGAAGCGGGGAATTAAGGTGTTTGGGATTACTTGCTTTTGTTGTAGGGGTTTGAGATCATTAACCTCATTTGAACTCAAAAACAGACTGACAGATTGAAAATGGAATTGCTACAGATTTTCCTAGAAATGCTCTGGCCAGTTCACTCATGAAAACAACTGTGTGAGAGACCAATAAATGCAGTTGCATGGATGCTATTCTGTACAGCAAGCTGTTCATGTGAAGTAGGTTTGCGTGTGGTTCTGGTAAGTTAGACTAGGGTTTGGCAGAAAGTAAATCTCCAGATGTTTGGGACTTCAACTCCCAATGATCAGGAATGCTGGGAGTTGAACTCCAAAACATCTGAAGATCTACTTTCTGCCCAGTCCATGTTAGTGCAAAGAATTGCCCAGTGAAAAAATATCATGTCTGAATTGGACCTTAGATCAGTGGTGGGGATGTAGCCTTTCAGATGATGTTGGACTACAGATCTCATCTCTGACCATTGGTCATGTTGGCTAGCATGGATGGGAGTTAGAGTTCAACAACATCTGGATAACCATAGGTTCCCTAACCCTCCTTTAGGCAATAGTAGAAATATTCGCTTGGCTAGGTTGGACGTTTTGTCCTGATCTTAACTTTATTTTTTATCTCATCCTCATCTTCTGTGTTCTGTCATAAAGATAACCTTCGTGCTCAGTGTGCTATCTGATCCTTACCTGCAAGGCAAATGTCACATTTTAGTTGGCAGGTGCTTCTGGGTGAAAATCTTGCCATATTTTTCATTTATATAAAGTTTGGTAAAATTTATAAAACTGAAAGCTGTGACAATTTTTGAAGCATAGTTAGATAAATATAATTAGTTTTGCCTTTTCATCACGATGTTGAGAGTGATGTTTCTTGTCTGTTTATCTGGAATTCCAAGATGAGGAAATATACATAGGGAAATGTGAGAGTTGCTGTGTTGTCATAGGCAATGCCTGAAGTTTCTGTACTTGTTGTGGTGTGAGGCAGCAGATTTCAAATGTATGTGTAAGTGATGTGTCTGGTTTTACATTCCACACCTTAATATTTCATATGAATCAGCCTTTTAAACTCCAGCCTCCTGTTGTCTCTGTACCTAAAGCATTTAACCATTTTGCTTTTATGTTTAGGACAGCAAAATTGCACAATAGTACCTTGGCTGTAATTAATTGTATATCTGCTTTGATCCTAATAATAATAATAATAATAATAATGATGATGATGATGATGATGTTTCTTACCCACCTCTCCATTTTGATTGAGGCAGGGAACAACAATAAACGATAAAATACATAAAACTGAATTAAAACAACATAGGCCACAGCTAGACCTAAGGTTTATCCTGGGATTATCCAGGGTTCACCTCTGCCTGAGCACTGGATCCCCTGTCTGTCACCTAGATGAACAGGTTTGATCCCTGGACGATCCAGGTATAAACCTTAGGTCTAGCTATGGCCATAGCCATGCTAACAAACCATATATTATTAGCCACAAGCAATCCAGAAACAGAACCCATGGTTTGTTGTTGGGTTGCAAACTGTGAATTGTGTAAACCATGGGTTGTCATTATGTGTGAACCCAGAGCCATGAATTGTTCATAGGTAGTTTTACCAGACTACCAAGAACAGTAAAAAAAAAAAAAAGCCCAGCCACTCTACGTGCCAGTACTACAATGCCACAAAAGCATTTGAGATATAGTTAGGGAGCAGGTGTAGAAGGGAAACAAACAACCTTAAATTTGATAAAACAAACCAATTTGTTCAATTGTCTGCCAGATAAACTCTAGGTAGAGCAATAAACCATGGGTTAAATAAACCATGGGTTACTATTATGTGTAAACCAGGCCACTGTCTACAGAAAGTAGAGATTTTATTTCTTAAATACTTATATACTTGAAGAAACATTTAAAGCACTGAAATGTCTTAGCAAAGTCACAGAAATGGACTACATTGCTACAAAATGCTATAAAAATAGTTATTCAAATTTGTGCAGAAAAGTCTGTCGCTACACTCAGTCCTCTCTCTCAAAATCAAGGGCCATTTAAAGCCATGCAGTTAAATCTGCAGTTAACCTGACATTCATTTAGGTAATGAAGCAAAGAAAAATAAACTAAAAAGCCCAGTTTCATGCAGGCTTGCCCAAGCACAGCAAGTGTACAAGCACTCCACTGTGTCTGTAATGTTTTCATTTGGACAACTTTGCCAAAAGACTCCATTTGCCATGATTACGCTCTGGCCTTCCTAGGACCCAGGGCAGTGTTGTGAGTTATGTTTAAGCAACAACAACAAACCATTCTCAAATTCAGCTTGTCACTTATCACTTTTGAGAACTGTGCTGTAGGTTGTTCAAGTGTTTTCATGATTGAGCAATCTAATATGGAAGACTGCTCTTGAGTTCTGAATAGTCTCTCTTCTATCCAATTGCTTCCAAAATCCACAGCTATTAAACACTGGAGTTTTTTGGGGGGGAAACACTATATGCTGAGATCCTACTACATTTTCTTGCCAATTTAAACTTACGTTACCGCTGCCATGTTCGTCATGAAAAGTTGAACATGTGAGGATTGGGTAAAATACATTTTCTTGACTCTTTTTTAATGACTCTTTAAGTGTGACCGTCATACTTTTTTGCTTGCATTTTGAGTGACTTCTATCATTTTGCTGTAGGTGGTATCTGAGGCTGCTGGGCAAGGGGTCTCTATCAATGCCAATGACACCTTCAACTACTGGAACTGGCCTAATGCTGTCATCTTTGCTGCCACTGTGATTACAACCATTGGTGAGTATTCAGTTTGCTAAAATTCTTGTATGTTCTTCTCTACGGCCCTTTCTACACCTAAGGGTTATGCCAGGCAAATGGAGGGATCGTCCCTGCCTGCTCCTGGGATCCCCTGTGTGGCATTGGGATGCACAGGAACGATCCTGGGACAATCCTGGGATATAGGGCTTGTGTAGACATGCCCTAAGTGTCTGGTGAACAAGAAGCTTTGGGACATTTGTTCAGTTTTTCACTGAAGCGAGCAGTAGCCACACTGTTTAGAGGACGGCCTTGTAAATGTATTGTGATCCCAGATGCCAAAGTTAATCTATAGCTATTCTGTTCTAATACTAAGTATGTGCAATAAAAAAAAGCACCTTGAAAAAATTGTCTTCAGTTATCCACATAAACTTCAGTTATTGCAATATAGATTAACAGAAGAATACACCATACAGAAGTGGTCAATGCAATCTCAAAAAATTATACCTAAAAGAGGCCTATTGTATATGTATTAAAGAAAGCACATGGAAAATCATTTATCCGTCTTTCTAAAATGATTGCTGTAGAGGCAGGTGCTTATCTATTTTGATTCACAAAAGTACTAAAAAGATTCCAAGTAGGATTTTAAAAAAACAAGCCTGCTACATAGAAGGAAATTACATGCATTATCAAAGGATGTAATGGCTGTTGGACATGATGCACCAGCTCAGGGTTGCCAGATGAGCCATGGATCTGTGAGATGGTTCCTTTATGTGGAACTTAATTTTAATGGAGGAATTCCTGGAATGCTATGTTATGTTAAACAAGCATACTATCACCAGCCTGGGATAATGAACGTAGCTATAGCTAATGTTTAGAATCCTAAGGCAGCTCATTAAAGTCATGAGATACATTTGAAACTTGACAGTGGAATCAAATGGGTTATTATTTTGTTGCTTTTCAGGGCTGGGGGTTTGTGTTTTTTCAAATAAGATGAATTAGAAATCTTAATAAATACTCCTAAACTTACTTTAAAATACTTGTCTTTCACTAAAACGGCAGTGAGGGGCTAATATTTTGTGAAATAGAAGATGCTCTTAGAATTCCACACAAGGGTATTTGGGCTACACAAGGAGATCACGCAGAACATTAGCTTCTCTCTGCACTCAAATGTATAGAAGGCTAAAATGGCCCTGTTCAGACAACACGCTAAACCATGCTACTTAACCATAAAATGGTTAATGGGGTTAAGCAGCATGGTTTAGCATGGTTTCTGAACGGGGCCTATATCTGTAAAACCCTCCATCTAGATCGTTATTGTTGACACTGACTGGCAGTAGCTGTCCAAGTTTTCAGGCAGGTTTTTTTGCAGCCTTTCCTGGAGGTGCTGGGGCATGGCCAGAAAAGGGTGTTTACTAAACCAGGATTATCTTCCAGTGAGGCACCTAATAAATGGTTTGGTTTGACCAATGTATGGGAAAAGTCCATTCCATGAGCTTCTGCTCCTAAAAATCTAGCAATTCATAGTTGTGAGCAAAGTTTTTCAGAAGCAGTGTCTTTCAAGATGGTGCTTTTAAAAGTATCATAGCAAGCAAACATTCTCTCCCTGCAGGGTGACACACAGAACCCTAAAATTGCTGGCTGTTCTGATTTTAGCTTAGAGGGGAAAACAGCAGAATGAATGTGATGACGGCACTGGGATGGGGCAGGGGTCCTTTTGCTCCTCTGCTTTCAAAACCCACGCTCCACTCCTACCTTTTCGTAAGTTTTTCTGTTAATAATATATGCTTGTTCTCTTCTACCTTTTCCCCTCCCCCTTTTCCCTAGACACACATGCTAGCAGAATAGTGCTAAAAGGTTTTCTAGAAGCTTTCTTGGTGTTGCAGTTTGTTTTGCAGAAGTTTTCATGTTGTCCAAAAAATCCATGTGAGATGCATGAAAACATCAGTCACAGTTTGTTTGTTCTGAAATAGAGCACCATAGTGTTAGAAAACCGATTGACCAGAGGAAGAGGCAAAGGAGAGGTGGACGCCTTGCTGCTAAACCAAATAAAGCACCGTGTTCCACTTGTTACTATTATTAAAAACACTTTAGAGGAAATCTGACCACCCCACCCCACAGTTCTTGTAAACAGCCCAAGAAAGCAAAAGCTGGTTTAAACTTGAATGTTCTGGCTTACTTATAACACATGGGCTGAATTTTTGTAGTATCTTGCTTAGGATATCTCCAGCAACATCCCTGCCTAAGGACTGAGAGTTAGGCCCTTTCTACACCTAAGGATTATCCCAGGCAAATGGAGGGATCGTCCCTGCCTGCTCCAGGGATCGTCCTGGGACGATCTACGGCAAAAAGGCAGATGTAGAAACAGCCTTAGAGAGCCAATTTCACTTGTTTTCTTCAATGGCAAGTGGCTGAGATTCAGAGTATGTCTGAAGAGACAATGGGTGAGATCCAACAGGACCCTTGCGCTGGAACCCCTGCTGGTGGTGGCCACAATGTAGCCCTTCCATGGCCAAGCGCTGAAACAAGCAGAAACTCTCATTTCTGGAAGGGGCCATTTGCATCCCTTCAAGAAAGGGTGTTTCTGCTTGTTTTGGCACTTGGCCATGGAAGCGCTACATTGTGGTTGCCAGTAGCAGTAGCTGTATGCACTGCAACTGGCAGGAGCAGTTGTGAGCGTGCCACCATGACCGGGTCTGGGGTGCCAGCACAAGGGTCCTATTGGATCCAAGCCAGTGTGCAAACATTTGAGTGCAGTGGTGGTGAAGCAGCTATCATGTCTGAATCTAAACATGTGATGTCCTCTGATTCCAGCTTGATACAATGCAGAGTAGTAAGAAGTTTGTATGGAGCAGCAGTTAGTGAGATGGTTCTCGTGCCAGGGTGGCAGCTCAATCAAGGAGGAGAGGAAAGAATGGCAGGGAATGTCTCAGACGGCACTGTGCAAGTGCAGGGTGACTGGATGGCTTATGAAATTTCACTAAGCATTTGCCCACTCATTGCCAAATGAATCTTCACACCTTTAAGCTCTAGATACTAAATTTCTTTTAAATTCAGAAGCAGAAATGATTATGATGCTAATCAGCTTCTGTGATTACACATTGTAATTGTTGAATCCTTAACCCTGGTCATCCCCTGGTTATATATGTCTATATGTTCCTGGTTCTATATTTATTCATTTATTTATTTATTTATTTGTTACATTTTTATACCGCCCAATAGCCGGAGCTCTCTGGGCGGTTCACAAATATAGATTTAGGCCGTAGCTAGATGGGGCTTTATCCCGGGGTGATCCCCGGGATCGACCCTGTGCACCCACATGATGCACAGGGGTTCCTGGGATCAGGGAGGATGATCCTTCCCTTGCCCTGGGATCTCACCCTCCCATTTGGCCCCTGTTTTTCCATGGTCTCCGGCTGAGCCCGAGACCGTGGAACGTGTGGCCGGGCGCCACAGGTTGACCCTGCTCCGTGTGATTCCTCGTGAGGAGCTGGGAGCCATGTACGGGGTGCAGCGCTCCTCAGGAGCACTGCGCCCATCGGAGGTAGGGTGGGGGGAGTGGAGAAAGTACTTTAAATTTTATAAAACCTTACCTTTAGCACACGAGTGTTCGTGCGCTGCTGCCCCTTTAATTTTAAAAAAATGGCAGGCGTGACACCTCTCCCTCTGAGGTCATCACGCGTTGCAAGTAAACAGGAGGCATCTCGTGATAAACACATCGCAGGATCTTCCCTCCCCTGTTGCAGGCTAAACGGTAGGTCTAGCTAAGGCCATAGATTGTAGTAAGAGTCATAAATACTAAATGGTCATATGTTACGCAATGGAGACAAGTCCAAACCACAGGGCATCTGATCCAAAATTATCATGCATGAACAAGATCTGAAGATTCTAACTGGATCTGATAACAGCAGAGATGTTTTATGACTTTTCCTAAATGGTACTCTCTTGAAATAGTGACCTTTAACACAATGTTCTCTTTCAGGTTATGGAAATGTTGCTCCGAAGACTTCAGCTGGGCGGCTTTTCTGTATATTTTATGGACTCTTTGGTGTTCCTCTCTGCTTAACATGGATCAGTGCTTTGGGGAAATTTTTTGGTGGACGTGCCAAGAGGCTGGGCCAGTTCCTAACAAAGAGAGGAGTGAGCCTGGTATGGACTGAATTTTTGCTTAACTTGCTGTGAGCACAGAATATATGCAACTCTTAAGATCTTTTAAAATCCAACCTAAGATAATCTAGAAAATGTTTCCTTATTTGATTTAGAAGTTTTGAAGTTTATCATATTCTATAATATCTACATATTAACCCACACCTGAACCACATACAGCATAAATTAGTATTGAACAGAATTAAAAACAATAGTTTGAAGTTCCGGTGCAAGTTCCTAAGGATGAGCTGCATAATAACAAGCTCTAAAGAATAGGTATATGAAAATTACCCATAATTCGCATACCAGAAAATAAGAGATTATTGTAGATTGGGGATATTCCCTTTTGGGCATCAGTGACTACTTCCAACCAATTAGCCCCTACTGTCCTGCCCTTTCTACCCCCTCTTCTCTACCAACTAGATCCTACAGCACCATTGCAATCCATGTATTGCAGGTAGAACCAATTGCTCAAATATGCATAATTTATGTTGAACATGGGATTCTTCATATATAATTTTGGATTACTTTGGCCAATAAAACAGATTGCAGGACCAAAACTGTCACTAATTTTCTGCAGTGTTAATTGTTGTTTATTGAGAGATTTGAATGAGTGGTGATTCTCTGGAATGTAAGAACTTGGAATAGTGTCTAAATCTGTTTACATTATGTGGTTTCCTTGCCCTTGTATCACTACTGTGTTTTACAACATTTCCATTTCTTCTGCTTTTCTTTGAATTGCCTGCTTTAAGGGACTCATGCTTAGCCAGCCAGAGAAGTACATTATGCTCTGGTAGTCTTGTGCAATCCTCTGCCTTTCTGATAAATTAGTTTTTTCCATTTCCTGTTACTTGGTGCCGGCTGAATCTTTTTTGGCTAAAGACAGATGGTGGTACACTAACAGTGTTATACAAAACTCACTAGTCATTCAAACTTTTTTGCATTGTTCACTAAACATGTATGTTGCACTAACTTAAATATGCCAACTCATGTTATATTTTATGCGGTAAAGGTCTTTACCACAGAAAATATAACATGAGTTGGCATGATAAACTTGGCATGTCATTTTTGTGTGGAGAAGTGTTTGTGGGAAAGACCCTGAAAGTTAGAAAAACATCAGAGACAGAGAGAGAATGGTAGTTCCCAAGGGATTTCTCTGACTTACTGATAGATTTGGTAGAGGGGTAGTGCTTCCAAAATAACACTTCACCAAGTCAATATGACGTGGAAGAATCCACCACATGGGGACTTCATGACCAAGAAAACAGGACCTTGTCAGCCTTTTTCCTCTGTGCACAAAATATTCAGAAATAACCAGAAAACAAGCAACTCTTCAAACCTACATTTTACCCATTTCCTTACTTATGCTGTAGTTGTTACATTCTTGCCACAAGGCAGAGAACTGTATTTTTTAATATGGAAAATGCATTAAAAGATAAACTGTATGATAACCCTCTCTCTCTCTCTCTCTCTCTCTACCCCACCCCCAATTTGTTGCAGAGAAAGGCACAGATTACATGCACAGCTATTTTCATCATCTGGGGAGTCTTGATCCACCTAGTCCTTCCTCCCTTTGTTTTTATGGTGACTGAAGGCTGGGATTATATTGAAGGTCTCTACTTCTCCTTCATCACCATTACCACCATAGGATTTGGAGACTTTGTTGCTGGTCAGTAATAACTCTGCCATTTTAGCAGCTGGTAACATCAACATATTGCAAGTTTTCAGAAATTTCCAACATATAACTACAATCAAAGTCACTTCAATAGAAGTGGGCAGTACTGCAAGAGTCTATAATTTTGACTTCCTAATAGACTGGTCTCTGTGCTATGCAGGGGTTGTGAAAGTTAAAGAAGGGAAAGCCAGATGAGAAATTACCTCAGGGAATGGCCATGGAGCTAATAAATTGCTCTAAGATGGAGCAGAAGAACATCAGATCTTATTAGCTCCATGGCCATTCCCTGAGGTAATTTCTGCACCATAAGAGTTACTAAGAGATATGTCTGAGCACTACTTAGCTTTGAAATGTTCTTAATGTAATAATCTGTTCTTAATGTGTTACCTTATTTATTATCTGTGCATTTATTCAGAATATGGGCAGTTTCCAATGGGGCACAAACACTAATGCAAACTACTCCAGAGTCAATAGTGTTAGTAGGCATGCTGATTTCCCTGGGAACTGAGTATGCCATCTAACAATATTGTGCTAGAGTAGTTTACATGAATGCAATATTTTATGTTAGGAGTTACGGCCCTTTGGATACTGCTCTATGAAAAAATAAAACTGCATATATGTGCAGCTAATTAACTTTTGACACTGCTTGACCACACTTATTAATTTTGGAGGCCTAAAGTTACCAAAACACACTTTGAATGTTGGTACCTGATCTCAGAAATACAGGTTGACCCTGACCTAATGGGCCAGTTGGTACATCACATTGAAATTCCTGATTTTGTTTTTAACCCAGAATTGCCAGGGATGAGCAAAGCAAGAATCATGCTACCTCCCATTCACTCATCATTTCTGCTTTCAATTAAAAGCCCAGGAATTCCCCATTCTTGGGTTGTTTCATGACATGCAAACTCAAAAACTGAGTTGTTTATGGGTTAAGCAACCCAGAATTAACCCAACAATTGCCCATGCTAACACATCATGAAACAGCCCATGGATGAGTATTCCTGGGTTGTTAATTGAAAGCTGAAACAACAAACACACAGGAGGCAGCTCATCATTTTGTTCACTGGCAATTCTTGGCTTAAACAACCCAGGAATTGCAGTGTGACATGCAAACTGAGGCCTTAGCTAGACCTAAGGTTTATCCCGGGATCGTCCCAGGGTCGTCCCTGCCTGCTCCCGGTATATCCTGTGTGTCATTTACATGAACAGGGATGACCCCGGGACGATCCCGGGATAAACCTTAGGTCTAGCTAAGGCCTGAGTCAGTGCTGCAAATTAGACCCTACATAAATCTCCTTATAATATGTTGCAATGCTCATGCCCATGTTTCTGCCTTTATGTGAAATACATTAAAATGTTGCTTTGATAAGCTCTCAGGGCATATCAGTACTGTTACTAAGTATCTGTATCTATTACATGCATACCTATAATGACTGCGGTTCTGTAATCTTGTTCTGTGTTTTCTCCTTTTAGGTGTGAATCCAAATACGAATTACCATTCCCTATACAGATACTTTGTAGAGCTGTGGATCTACCTGGGCCTAGCTTGGCTTTCCCTCTTTGTCAATTGGAAAGTCAGCATGTTTGTAGAGGTTCACAAAGCAATCAAGAAACGAAGGAAAAAAAGAAAGGAATCCTTTGAAAATCCTCCTCCTACCAAAAAAACCCTTCAAATGTCTAACACAAAAGATGTTAACATTTTCAGTTTCCTTTCCAAGAAGGAAGAGACCTACAATGATCTCATCAAGCAGATTGGGAAGAAGGCTCTGAAAACAAGCAAAGACAAAATCCTAAACCCAGAGCAAGCCAAGCCAGCTGTACAACATTCCAGCAAAGACCTCAAAGTGATGTACACAAGGAACAAATTGTTTGACTACGACGAGGTTTCTCTGGGACTCCAAAACTATCATGTTATGAGGCATCTAACTGACAAGCGTGGTGGGGATAGCCCACTTGAGGGCAATGTGTTTGTTAATCAGCTGGACCGGATCAGCGAGGAAGAAGGGGAAGCATGGGACTCCAGGGATTATCGACCCCTGATCTTTGAAAATGCCAACATAACATTTGTAAATGAGGATGAGGACGAAGAGGAGGATATCTCAGACGATGAAGAAACTTCAAAGTCCTCTATGGATGACAATCTTGCAGAGGAACCTGAAAGTCCACAAAAACTAGTGAAATTTCCATCCTCTAATGAATCTACTTTTACCAGTAAAGAGTTGGAGATATCTGTGCCTTATGAGCAGCTAATGAATGACTACAATACAGTGAATACTGCAAATGCTGCAACGTGAAGCTGTCAGGGGGGTGCCACTGGTTTCCTGAAGATAATTTAATGCAGAATTTGAACAAATTAGTATTTGGACAGATAAGCATAAGTGAGGAGGAAGGTGCATCACACCTGGCATTTCCCACTGCCGCTGCTGCCTTCCATTAGCAAGCTGAAAGCATTCAATGTCTGGATGTTATCTATAGATGTGCTTTACTCAGTTTTGCTTACTCACTGTGAAGTGATGGTTCTAAAAACTTGAGGGATCCATTGGGGAGTGGATAGGTTTTGAAAGGCAGGAGGAAATGCCTAGAGTTATCAGGTTTTTCAGCATTTGTGTCCCCCCCTTTTCCCCCCTTGAAAAGAGAAGTTCTAAGACTGCAGTCATGCTAGTTTTTGTTGATTGCATGACATGTCTGGTTACTGCACTAACTCTTCGCCTCTGAAAAATGTAAGGTGCAGAGTGGAAAATGTTGGTTTTTATCAGTCACACAATGAAGCGCGCTCTCTCTCTCCACCATTCTCCTTTTAAGGGATGCTTTGGACTGGAAGAGTTGAGTAGCCTGAAGGTTAGAGTTGAGACACATTAGGAGACTGAGTAGGGAACTTTAATAGGGTCTCCTCAAGTTGTGCCACACTAACTTTTAAAACATGGAACCCATTTTATGAAGGCAGTTTACCTTCTGTTATACAAAGAGCTACCTGTGATTAAACTCTGTTTAAACTCATGCAAAGGACATATGACTAGCATTTAAAGTTCAGTAACACAGAATGGTGCCAGAAGATGTGTGGAAGATGGATTTATACATGAAGAAAATATAGTGAAAGACTTGTGTTTTGCACTGGAAGTGCCCTTCCAGATTCTAGAGGAAATACTTGAATAAGCTTCATGTGCTAATGTCTCTAAAACATGTTTAGTGATGATGCCGTTTTGAACGACAATGTATTTTGAAACAGCAAAACACAGCCTGAATGACTTAAGGTAGTATCAAATGTTAGTCCTACATAGAGTAGACCTATTGCAATCAATGGGACCAAAGTTAGCCATAACCTAAGTCCTATTCATTTCAGTAGGTCTAACAATGTAGGACTAACACTGGAAACTAGCCTATATGTCCATCTAAAGGAGTTAAGAGCTACTTGTTCCTGGTTATATTCAGTGGTTCTACTTCTAAAAACTCTTATTATTCTCCACTCCACTCGTTTATAATATACAGTATTTATTATGGGCACAAATACTTTCATACATTTCTGCCATAGGTATTTCAACTGGTTTTTCTATGTAAAATTAAAATGTTAACTTGTTTTTACTGGACTCCCATGTATAAAAGAGGGAAGGAGTATGAAAACACTTATAGAAGCAGCAGAATTCTGCTATCATGGCGAGAGGCTTCAGCCAATACATGGTTTTGCATTGGCAAATAAATAATTCACTCATTGCTCAGTGTTCCTTATGAAAGGCTTAGAATTGCCTATGCCTTGTAAGTTATTGGAACAAGTATAGTAATGCTGAACCGAATCTGAAAGAGTTCTAGTAAAACTGTTTGAGAATCCGGTTGTAAGTTACTTCAGTGTAACTCTACAAATTTCTGTTGTACTTCACGTGGTTTAAGTTTGAAATAGAAGAATTCATGTGTGGTGAAAGCATAGGGGTGGGGTAGGGTATGGATTCTAAATCTTGACATCGTAAGAAAGGCCAAGTGGAATTTTGCAATACTAATCTTGAATGATTAGGTATACTCACAGCTGGTCATATTGACTACTGCTTGGCTTCTGAATTGAGGGGGTGGAGGCGTACTTTTCCCTGTATAAAGATGCTTCTAATCGACCATACACTCCAGTTTGAAACTCTTCTTGGAAGGACAGCTTGATGGTATTTGCTGCAAAAGATGGTCTCTGTTTATTTGTGTTTGGAAATTTGTACTGTGTATGTGCATAAAGTTTGTAACAACAAAAAAAACCAATTAAGAGGGAATTGAAAACAGTTCTATTTTTATTTTTATTACATTTTTGTAGATTGGAAGTTATTTCATTGGATTTGCTAGTGTTAGCCTGAGTTTGTTATAATGATTTTAGCCATGGCTTGAAATCTAGCCCAGAAGGCTGCTGTTGCTGCTCTTGAAGGCTTGGTGGCTTCTTCTTCTTCTTCTTCTTCTTCTTCTTCTTCTTATTATTATTATTATTATTATTATTATTAAGACTGGTCCTTGGCAGGCATGACTGGTTTGTTTATACCTCTATATAAAAACAATTTTTGATATCAAAAATGACATCATGACTCAAAGCCTCAAGGCGTTGTCTTGCTGCTATATCAGTGACAGCTACCACGTAAGTGTTGCTCTTATTCCATGGCAGATAATACAGTGTGAATACTAGCTTTGTCCTGTTTTTGTTACAAAAGCACACATTGTTTTCGTGAAGGATAACTCCATAAAGCAGGCATTGTGTTCTGGTGTGTCTTCCATGAATTAATGGCAAAAAGGTTTCTTTCTCCACTAAAAGGGAGGTACAAAATGCTGTACAAAATCAGCATTTAATTCTTTGATGTTTTAAGTACAGTGTAGGAACAGCCAAGATGATGACGCCAGTGTGAAGCTGAAGGTTCCTCCATATTAAGCCTCACTTCTGCACCTACAGATGAGGATAGATAATGTTACCTGTCAAAAATACAGGCTTAGTGCTACCCTTTAGACTTCATAGACAGGGTATTAATACCTTCTTAAGAAATGCCCTGCAACTCTAGGAACATAATTAACTCTCCAGGAAATAAGGTTAGATTTTTCCTTCTTTTAAATTGAAAGACATTTAATAGTTGTAAGCAGAGCCTACAAAGTTGTTAGGTTCCAATGCTCTACCCAGGCCACAGCTAGACCCAAGGTTTATCCTGGGATCATCCAGGGTTCGCCCCTGCCTGAGCACTGGATCCCCTGTGTGTCACCTAGATGAACAGGTTTGACCCCTGAACGATCATAAACCTTAGGTCTAGCTATGGCCCCAGTGTTTCTTCCAAAACCCCATTAAAATCAGTTAATACTCTTACTCCAGGCAGTCTGAACAATTCCACCACTTGCCTTGTAGTGGGTGAAATTTAGCTGTCTTTTTGGTCATAAAGTAACCAGCACAAGGGGGATATATGGTTGGCTGTATTAGCTGCACAAGCTGGTCACTTACCCACCTTGGAACTGGTCTGCCTTAGCAGTCTAATGAAAAGAAACACTGTCTTCCATATGTTAAAGAGAGCTTCAGTCTTTTCTGTCCGTGTCACCGTTTCCCCCTAGGACTTTAGCCTGATGGATTAAATATTAAAAGAAATCTTGATTGCTGGGGAGACTCAGCAGCTTTTGAAGTGCCTTTGCCTACCTTAACTTCCCAGCTGTGTTTTGGGAAGGGTTTGCATAATGTGAAACAAACTAAAGTGTAAGGCTTGGAGACCACTACTTTTTCTTTCTTTCTTGAAAAAAGAATGGAATTTAATAGAGAGTTACCATCTCTGCTTTATATTCCTATTTAAATAATTTAGGTATCTGTAGAAGGGATTTTTAAAAAAAATAAAGATGGCTGCTAACCTTCAAAAGTACAAGAGCACCAATATTTCTCATGTGTTTCAGGGGAAAAAAGGAAGGATTCTCTTTCCCTCCTAGCTCTAGCAAGCTATTTGACCATAAAACCTTGGCATTGCTGCTTTTTCCTTGTTTCCTCCCCACAACCACTATGGTCAGTTGAATCAGAACAGCCTAGCCTAGTTGCAGTGGCTGCTAAGCGTTGTATTGTTTTGTATAGTTCCAGAAATTCCCCCCCCCCCCGGCAAATGAATGGCTCTCCTTTCTACTCAGTAGTGTATAAGATTGACACATGACCAAACACAGGAGTGGGAGGGGGGCATTCCCTCAGTTGAGAATTGTGTATTTAATAACCCCATGATAGGGCGGTGCCTAGGTGGAAACTTGCTCTTAAAAATGCAGGTGAATCCTCCCCACTTACTTACCATCTTGTGGCATGATTTTTGTGTATATTCAGTACAAAACTGACCTACAGACAATCCTGTTTTGAAAAAAGGTTTATATATCGCAGTACATCATTCCAGCTTTCCTTTTAAAGTGGTCCACGAAATTAACCTAGCAGAGCAACATTTTGAAAAGCACACTCTTACTTTGAAAACATGACTGATTCCGTTGCTGGCAATGGGAATATCGATTGGAAAATACGCTAGTGTCTTGTCTGAAATTGGAAGCAAAAAAGCAATACATAAAAAAGCCTGTTGTTCTTAAAAGTTCCCTAGTAGCTTGGCTCATCACCAATTTTCATGCCTTCTGTGCTGCACTGAACTTTTAAAATGAGGGCCTCCTTCAACTGTTTCTTGAAGTGTGTACAGTCCTGACAATCTCATCTCTGTCTCTCCACCACATGAACAGATACAGCTCCTATTTAGGTCTGTTCTTTTGTTTGCTGATTTGTGTCACTGGAATCACGGTCTGTAAATACTAGACTTTGTAAAATGTAATTTATTTTAATGTTCTTTTTCAATAAAAAAGTGAAGTTTTTTTTATAAAAAAAACACAAAGCGTTGTTCCTTATTCTTAACAAGAACTGAAAGAAGTAGATGAAAGATGCATTTAATTAACACTTGTTCAAATCCTGGGTAAGGAAATGATCTTAAAGAAATGTTCAGGTATATGCATTTTGAATGCATATGCAAGTATATACTTGTACACCGCCACACATTTTGTGAAAATTTATATTGTCCATTATACATGGCAGCCATTTTTGTGTATGTGGAGTGGGAGCTCCGTATCAAGATACTTTCAACTTACCTTTAAAAGAAGGCTGCTAAAAGCTCCAGAAAACAGACTTGATGCACACAAGGAACTTTGGGTATAAACTAAAAATGTTGTCACTGCCATATATGGAAAAAAGAATAGGAATAAATGGATAGTTCTTGCAATGGAAGGAAGTAAACAGTGGAGTTCTCTAAGGATCTGTATTGGGACCAGTGATTTTTAACTTGTTCATATATGTGATGTAGAGTTAGGAGTGAACAGTAAGGTGCCAACTTTGCTGATACCACCATTATTTAGAGTGGTAAAGTGGAATGCTCCAGAACAATCTCTTGAAATAAATGTAAAGTGCTGCACATTAGGGGGGGGGAAACCCCACCCATCTTCAAATATATGCTGATGAGCTGAGCTGACAGTAATCGACCTGGAAAGGGACCTTGTGGTTGTGGTGAAAATCTTGATGAAAATGTCAGTTCAATGTGCAATGTGAAAAAAGGCAGTCGTTAGAGATAATAACTAAGCTAAAACTGCCAGTATCATAATGCCTTTCTACAAATTTATGGTGTGGCCACACTTCTAGTACAGTCTACTGTCCCTTGTAAAAAAAAAAAAGTGTGGGGGAGAGGTGAAGGATTAGTCCACTCATGCTGAGGGCTTGGAATTACAAGGAAGTGTTCACCCCACGAATGGGAGGCCTTATTCAGGTTAATAGGTTGAATTGAGGCTTAGCCATGATTAGAGCAGAACCATGGAAATCATTAGACATAATTTACTGAAGTCCAGTTGATTTCAATGAGTCTACTCTAGGCATAAGTAAATCTGGATCCAACCCAATATTTCTAGACCAGTTCAGACTCTTAAATGACATGAGCTGATGGTTAGGAGTTATCACACTACTGTGCTGTAATAGTACTTTTCTACCCACTTTGGACACCCTTCTGTTAGAGCCTGTTTCTACAATGTGCTTCTTTTCTAGCTGGGCAACATTAGCATGCCAACAAGTTATGCTACCTATGCTAAATGTTACATAACCAGTCAAATTATGGCAAGCCTCCGAGATTGATCAACTTGTTAAAATGAAGACAAATGACTGAAGAGCTAATTACATTCAGGAAAAGCATAAATTCTTGTTTCGTTTTGAACTTGAACTTACTTGCAAGTATGTACTTGTTTGCAACCTATGTCTAGGAAGTATTTTGGTACTTGGCTCCTTTATCATAATCTACTGGTTATATCGCTTTTCTCTCAACGAGCAAAAGCAACCTACACCAGCAGTAGAAGAGCCTTCATTATATTCCTTTGTCCTGATGGTGTCACACATGTTTCTGGCATCAAGCCTGAACTGATTACATCTCTTTGTACTGCTCTGCTAGTTTCTGGGTGTATAAGGAAATCTTGCTTCCTAATGATGGTTAAAAGGAGGTCATTACATTGATGTGGGCTGGGCCTTATTTTGCATTGATCATAGATGGTTACCTGCATGGTTGTAGTATCAAATCTCATGATAAAGACAGGGCTTTTGGACAACCAGTATAGGTGTAGTGGTTGGAATGTTAGACCAAAGAGAAGTGGGTTCAAATGCTCATTCAGCCATGAAGCCAACTGGTTAATCTTGCATCAGTCATTATGTCTCAGCGTAGCCTACCTCAGAAGGTCATTTTGATAAAATGGGAGGGGGGATTGAAGTATGTCACCCTTAACTCCTTGAATGATGTATGGGGGTAAGAAGTAAGGTTGGTTGTTCCTTAATCCTTGAGGAGTATTAAACTATTGGGAGAACATTAAATGGCCTACTGAAAATCAAGTTAACATTGGTCTTCGCTAGACCTAAGGTTTATCCTGGGATTGTCCTGGGGTCATTCCTGTTCATGTAAATGACACACAGGATATCCCAGGAGCAGACAGGGACGACCCCAGGACGATCCCAGGATAAACCTTAGGTCTAGCTAAGGCCATCATGAGTGTTATTCATGATGAAGGTAAGGACAACTGTGACAGTCCTGTCCTTGAGCGTCTCCTGCGTAGATGGCCATACGATCTCACTCAGTTTCTGAATGCATGTTTGTCTCCCTATAATTAGACTTATATTTGGCCCAAAATTAAATATTACCACACAGATGAAAAGGATCTTCTCTTGAGCAGGAGCACATATTATGATAGCCATGGGAGTGCTGTCAAATAGCAGCCCCATGATAAGATTTCTGTTTTCCCTCACCAGCAACATGTGGAGTGGCTTGCTGATTAGATTGCCACCATTATGAAGGGCATCTCTGGGCCTCACCAGCAGCCAACAGGAAAGCCTAACACTGTAATGAATGTCTACATCATAGGTAGGCAATCTGGTGTTCCCCAGAAGTTTTGGATTATATCTCCCATCAGCCACAGCAGACATCAGTGTAAGGGTTTATAGGAGTTATAGCCCCAAACAGTGGAAGTTGGTGGCTCTGATGTCAGTGGGGCAATGCATCTTTCATAATTCCTTTAGAGTTCAGACTGAAACTTGGAATGGATTCACTGCCGTTCTGATCTTGGATCCACCAGCCTCCAAACAAGTGGAGGACACCATGGTTGTCCACCCTTGGTCTACATAATGCTTGCACCTGTCCTGAGAATAGGGGAGACTTGTGGGGGCACAAGTCATCAGGAAATCCTGCACAAGTCCCACCAAAATGAAGTGCAACTGCACAAGATCACAGATTTTTACAGTGGATTGTAACCCAAAGGTATGGGACTCAGCCATTTAAAAGCACATCAGGCGGCTATGTTCTTACCGGGTGTCAATACCACTGCAATCAATGGGGAGAGAGGAGAATCCTTTGAAAGGACAAGTTTGTTTTTCCTTTTTGGTTTCCTAGACTCCATCCTACGAGTCCTTGCTATGGGCCCAGAGCCCACATGGCTCTTCTTAATTCTGCTCCTTTCTTTCAAGTTACTGAATGAATTATCTACATCACTATTCTATAGTCACCATTGTAGCGATTCTAAGGCTTGACTATTTGAAATATTGAGGTGTGTGATGGCCAAAGGCTGAGTCCTCCTAAATGATTAAGCTCGTTCTAATATTCTATTCCACTTAGAAAACTAATGAATTAATAAATTAAGCAACTGTAAACATATCAGACTTCTGTTTGGGATTTTACAGTTTCACTTTGGGTTATGATCACCCCACACTCACCGCACTCAACACACACCTTTAGCTTTAGGTTAGTAGTTGTGTTAAAGTGTTAAATTGTGAAGTCTCTAGGTCAGATGGAACTTAGAGGCTGAGCTGTATCAACACGAATTGCAGGATATGAGTCTGCAAAACGTTCCATCTTAAGCAACGGGGGGGGGGGAATACCTACACAGTCTAAATTAAAAGGAAACATTTGCGGAGTACAAAAGTTGCTGCAACTATTGTGTGACATTTAAGGGATTTTGATTGGGTCCCTGGAAGGAGCGGCTATTATTGGCTTCTTCCTGAAAGGTGTTTTCCAAATTGAGTAAGTGATAGCTCTTCTGCCCTAAAAGAGCTAACACCCTTAAGATAAATGAGTAAACAAAAATCAGGCAGTAAAATGCCACTTGGAAGTATATCAATTGTGCCTGTACATATATACCCTGATAAAATGCCACTTGGAAGTATATCAATTGCCCTAGCACATGTGTACCCTGATTAAAATTATATATAAATTAACTGATAGGCAAACAGCATGAAGTGGGAAAAGTAAACAACATGTTTTTGAGTTTGGAGGGCTCGAGTTTTAAGATAAGTTAAAAAGTACCATTCAGTATTTTGGTGGAAAATACATTAGCTACAATTCAGCGGAGTTAAGTGTGCTAAACAACCTTGTTGCAATCCATAGCAGATCCAAAAAAACCAAACCAGAGAAGTAACAAAAAGGAATTTTAAAAAATACTTAAGAAAACTGCAAGAGCACCAGCTGTGAAGACAAAAAATAGTATCTTTAATTCCTGATGTGTTTCAAACAGAGGATTTTTAAAAGGGAAATTCTTCACAAGTAAAGTAAGGAAGTTAGATCTGTTCACCCATTCAAGGGTAATCGTATGTCTCATACGCTCATCTACACCAAGCCGGATATTCCACTATGAAAGCGGTATGAAAGCAGTATATAAAAGGCAGGATCCACACTACTGCTTTATGGTGGTATTGAAATGCACTGACAACTGTTGGGGCCCATTGACACTTACCATATGCTCTCATACCTCTTTCACAGGCCTTAGCTAGACCTAAGGATTATCCCAGCCAAATGGAGGGGTCATCCCTGCCTGCTCCTGGTATCCCCTGTGTGTCATTTGGATGTACAGGGATGATCCCGGGACGATCCTGGGATATGGGCCTGGTCTAGCCATGGCCATAGTGTTATATCCTGCTTGGTGTAGATGCCAGTGCACTTCAATACCACTATAAAGCAGTAGTGTGGCTCCTGCCTTTTATATACCACTTTCATGCGGCTTTCATAGTGGAATATCCTGCTTGGTGTAGATGAGCCCTCTTACCAACTCAAGGCATTATAACTGCTCAGAAATACCACACAGCCATTCATTGACTCAGGAGAGACACCACCTCAAGACAATCTGTGGTTGTGTTTGAAATGATTCAAGAATTTGTTTATTTATTTATTTATCCAGACAGCTGGCAGACTTGATAGTTTTCAGATATTCTCAACCCTTTATTTCAATGAGCTGAAGTGTGCCTAAGAATGCAATCCTATATACCTCATTTATTTAAATCTTTATGAATTAACTTTCTGCCCAAGAGGGCCCCCAAGGCAAAATACAGTCTGTCTGCTCAGAGGTAAGTCTCACTGTTTTCAATAGAGCCTACTCCCAGGTAAATGTGTAGGGTTGACGTCTAAGGCCTTAGCTAGACGGAGCGAAATCCCGGGACAATCCGCGGGATCGTCCCTGTGCGTCCACATGACGCACAAGGGATCGTCCCTGTGCTTCCACATGACGCACAAGGGATCCCAAGATCAGGGAGGGATGATCCCTCCCTTGCCTGGGGATCTTGCCCTACACTTTAGGCCCACTTTTTCTGCGGTCTCAGGCTGAGCCCGAGACCGCGGAACGTGTGTGCAGGTGTCGCAGTTTGTCCTGGTTCCTCGCGAGGCGCCGGGACCCACGCACAGGGAGCAGAGCTCCTCAGGAGCACTGCGCCCATCGGGGATGGGGTGGGGGGAGTGGGGAAAAAATCTTCTTCTTTAAGGAAAAAAACCAAAATGGCGGGCGCAATGCCTCTCCCTCTGAGGTCGTCGCACGCCACTTGTGAACAGTGGGGGAGATCTCGTGATAAAAATATCATGGGATCTTCACCCCTCCGTCGTGCTGGACTGCTAGGTCTAACTGAGGCCTAAGTCTATGTTGAATTGTGAGCCAATATATATGGATATTTTAAAATTTAATAACCATTTTTTAAATCATCTACCATTATTACTTTGTGCCACCATCACCACCACCACTGAATCATCCATGGAATAAACTTGAACATCTATGATTTCAAGCTTGACAATATCAGTCACTTCACAACATGGTCCTTCGCAATGAAAGAGTGGAACAATAGGAGGGATAAAATGCCCTATTGAGTCATGAACTCCGACTTACACAACCAAACATGGGCAAGGCCATAGTGCAAGTGGTCATGCATATGCCTGCAGAAAGGTAAGTCAAGGGAGTTATTACTCCTCCTGACATACAGTAGTAAGTGTACCACTGGTAGTATGCCAGGAATCATCAGGAGATGCTTTGAATCTTATTACAGGAGTGAATGTTAGATATGAGGCCATCCTTATGACGTTTGCTACACATTATATATGATAGTGTATTCCTGGCATTCTGTCACTCCTGTGCATATTTATTGTTTTATACTGTATGCTTTTATCTGTACACTGCCCTGAGATCATAATGATATAGGGTGAGATACAAATGTTTTAAATAAATAAATAAATAAATAAGAACATAAGAAATGACATGCTGGATCAGACCAAGGGTCCGTCTAGTCCAGCACTCTGTTCACACGGTGGCCAACCAGCTGTCGACCAGGGACCAACAAACCAGGATGTGGTGCAGCAGCACCCTCCCACCCATGTTCCCCAGCAACTGGTGCACACAGGCTTACTGCCTCGAATACTGTAGATAGCACACAACCATCAGGGCTAGTAGCCATTGATAGCCTTCTCCTCCAGGAATTTATCCAACCCCCATTTAAAGCCATCCAAATTGGAGGCCATCACTACATCATGTGGTAGTGAGTTCCATAATTTCACTATATGGTGTGTGAAGAAGTACTTCCTTTTATTTGTCATGAATCCCCCACCAATCAGCTTCATGGGATGACCCCAGGTTCTAGTATTTTGAGAGAGGGAGAAAAGTGTCTCCCTAGCCACATTCTCTATACCATGCATAATTTTGTACCCAAATCAAAGCCTCTCATGGTGATTCATGGCATACAGCAGTAGCAATCTTGCTATTGCGTGTCAGGAGGTGCTGTAACTTCCTTGACTTGTGCTTCCGGAAGCATACACATGACCACTTGTAGTAATTGCTTTGCTCATATTTGTCTTTGTTCATAGGATCCCATAAGTCTGTCCCTCCCATTGTTCTACTCTTTCAAGACAAAAGAACATCTTGAGAAGATAATTGCTACTACTAGCTACTCCCAACAGGAGTGACCACCAATGGTATATAACCAATGTTATAACTACTGTCAGAAAAAGGGTTCTGGATATGAAACAAACAGTAATATGGAAGGAAGTACAAAAAATGTGTTTTGGGGAAATATTGAGAAATATGTGGCTGTAGACAAAATCACTGCCTGAACAAAATGCCTGAAATTAGATCAGCTGTTGCATGCAAGTCCTGCTTGTGGGTTCATGGTGGAAAGCTGGTTGGCCACTGTATGAACTGAGTGCTGGACTAGATGGACCCTTGTGATCCAGCATGGCTCTTCTTATGTTGTTATGACTGATAAAATGAGGGATAGGAGGCCTTTTTGTAACTGATTTGGTTAATGTTTCAAAGTGAAATGCATGTATTCTGGAAACATGAACTAGATCGAACAGATACAGCTTGTTTGTCACATAAGGCTACGCATGGAACATTTTAAATTTTTTGGAACATTCAAACTTGAAACAAGATTTTTGTCCATACATATATGTTTTATGTTGGAATTGGGGTTGTTTTTTTTTTTGGTTTGTTTTTTGTCTATGCGTCATAAAGAAAGCAAAAAGAGAATTACTTCCCCAAAGTGCCAACAATGAAAGTTTATTGCAGCCCAAAATGTTTCAGAACAGTGGACTCATTTTTGAGGGGCAATAGTATACATCCAAATGTTGAAAACAGGCTATAACAGCATGCAGAAATAGTGGCTGACTACCTTACCCTGATGGTACAAAAAAGACAGCTACTAAACAGTTTGGGGCCAGGTTATTTGAAGGAACGCCTCCTCCCATATGTACCTACCCGGACCTTAAGATCATCTACAGGGGCCCTTCTCCGTGAGCCCCTGCCAAAGGAAGTGAGGCAGGTGGATACTAGGAGGAGGGCTTTCTCCGCTGTGGCACCCCGGTTGTGGAATGAGCTCCCCAGAGAGGTCCGCCTGGCACCTACACTGTACTCCTTTCGTCGCCAGCTGAAGACCTTTTTATTCACTCAGTATTTTAACACTTAATTTTAACTTAAATTTAAATTATACTGTTTTAACTCTGTATTTTAATCTTATCTCAATTTTGCTGCGTGGTTTTATCCTGGTTGTGCTTTTTATATTGTATTTTGTATTTGTATTTTTAACTTGTTGGTTGTTTTATGATGGTTTTAATTTTTGTGAACCACCCAGAGAGCTTCGGCTATTGGGCGGTATAAAAATGTAATAAATAAATAAATAAATAAATAATAAATGTAAGCCTATTTATTTATTTCATTTCATTTCATTTCATTTCATTTTTATACCACCTATTAGCTGAAGCTCTCTGGGTGGTTCACAAAAATTAAAACCATGAAGAACATAAAACAACCAACAATCTAAAAACACAAATACAAAATACAATATAAAAAGCACAACCAGGATAAGCCTGTTTTCAGTATTTGGATGTATAAGATTGGCCTTGAAGAAGGAACCAACTGCTTTGAAATGTGTTGGGCTGCAATAAATTTTCATTGTTGCCACTTTTGAGAACAAGTCTCTCTTTTTGCATTCTTCCTGGTTTTACTGCTTCCCTTTTCTTTTGAGTTCTGTTTACATATCACGCACAGCACCCCAGAGAAGTCAATTATGAGTTCAACATGAAATCACCCAGTCCTTGATGTGGGCATTTATGTTTTTACTGCTAAAAAGATTTCATCAGCTTTCTCATTTTGTAAACTAGGAAAAAGCAATTATTACATAACACTTTTCGAGGAACCAAACTCACAAAACTAGCAGCATAACATCATACCTTATTTCCCTAGCAAGTAACTACTACACTAACTCAGAAAAGATGTTGCAAATGCCTTTCGTTTTTACAGCTTGAATGATAAAACAGCCAAATGATAGTCTAAGAACCGAATGATATGGGCAGAACTGTTTCTTTTTACATGTCTGCCTTCTTCATAGATAAATCGGGATGGTTGTATAAATTTACTAGTATTAAAGGGAGTATATAGGAGAGACTCACTGCACACTGCCTTCCCTTTCTTCAGATGGTTCTCCAGAGACATCCATCCCTTCACAGCTCACCTCCAATATCAGAGCTGCAAAGAATGAAAAGTGTCCAGAACAACCACAAGAGGGGAGGTAAGACAGGGGAGGAGGGAGGGAGGCAGGGTAATTATACTGCTAAAATAAGACAATCCCCACCATCAGCAACACCCTGCTTTCCTGGCTGGCCCAAGACATTTTGCTGCCCAAGGCCCCATCAATGGTGCCCCATCAACCCACCATTCCACCAACAGAAGTTGACTGGGCTGGCAGTTGACCCTGATTTCAACAGGATAGCATCCTTCACTGCACCTGAGGACAGGAGGCTGGCTGGCTCAGGGGATGCAGGACTGGACCACAGACACAACTCTGTCATCCAACACCTCACTGTCACCCACTCCCCGCCCCCAGCATCTGCCCCCAGAGGAAGCTGCCTCACTGTGTCTAAGGGTAGAGCCCGCTCTACCTGTTTTTTATGTGAATCAGATGGACAACAATTCTGCCCTCAGGGATTCCTTCTTTTCCTGCCCATTGGCCATTGTAAAAGCAAGGCTATACTTCTAGCCCAAGCTACGCTAAAATGATGTCATATGGTTTTCAGAGGGTAGGGTACTGTAATTGCTAACGTGCACTTTCTGAGTGGAAGCACAACCATTAGGTAACAAAATCAACAGAGTTAGTGGTGGCGTTAAGATAAGGAAGGAGCTCAGTGAACCATGCCTTCGATGACCCCAGCGTTTCTAAAAAGCCATGTACGTACCTCTTTGTAAAGAGTCCCTGTGGGATTTACACATATGCACCAACGATCACGTCTTACACTGCAGATGGGGTAGATATGAACGGGACCCAATATTGTTCTCACAAGCATTTTGATGGGAATGCTACATATATATGTAGTATCTCATCCATATTTAGAGGGAAGCTTTGTATTAGGATGTCCTAACCCAGCTTTTGTTTTTAAAATAACAAACATTTAAAATAAACAAAATCTGACCATCTCAGAGGCTTTTCCTCTTCTTCTCCAGCCAAGACCAGAGATTGAGCCGGAAGGCAGAGATTTGCAAGAGAAAAGTGAGGTTTTAATCCATTTGCCTTGCTCTGTTCCCAACTTATTTAGTTTGAGAAAAGATCAAAAATAGTACTTTGTTATTCTTTAAGAGTTATAATGGGGATTCCTTGGGAAGGGGGTGTGGTTCTGTAGGAGATCAGCCACCACAGCATTGCCCTACTGGTACACTGCGGGGGGGGGGGGGGAAGGGAAATAACTACATTAGCTCCAGGACTGGCAGAGATTCAGGTCAATTTTGTCAGAGAAATGTGAGAGCGGGTGCACCGACACCCCTGACAAGGCCTTGACATACTCCTGACATGCACCAGTAGTATAGTGGACCCAGGGTTCACAGGGACTCAGCACTGGTACTTTTTGATTAGCAGAAACATTGACATCATCTGCTGCCCCCCTCAGAAGCCCTTGTTCCCTCTGAACTTTGCTGTAATCCTCACAGTAGCTGGGTATGGGGGTTGGGGGGATGGATTTACCCAGCAACAATATTGTTCCTATTGTTATGCAAAGTATTTTTGGGTGGCTTAGTCTTGAATGGTCAGTTGACCAATTACGAAAGATGTTCTCCTGGTGGAGATAAAAACTACTAGTGCTGGTTTGTAGATATGGACCAGTGCAGCTTCCTGATATTTTGGACTTTCCTTGGGGGTGTGGATGTGGGGATTGTCATGATGAGTGCCTACACATCAAAATGTACCACTACACCACTGACCAAAACTGGTGAGACACTGTCAGTGAGATATGTATGCTGGTGGATGTACCTGGTGGCCTGCATCATTGTACAGATTGTCCTGTCCACAGTCCTCTTTACTGGCAAAGCAGCTCCTTCATTGTTTCCTGTTTTTAAGACTCATCAGCCAGCCTTCAACCGCCTGTGGGATTTTAGCTTAAATTTCATTTCTAGTTAAAAATTCACATAGTCATTATGTGTCATGATGAGTCAGCATCATACCTGGCTGATAAAAGTACAGGCAACAGGTAGCTGGTTATAGTTCTCTTCCACCTCATAGTCATCTTCCCATGGTCTATATAGTTTCATATATGTTTGAAGTTTCCTTCATTTAAAACAAAACAATATATTCCTTCAACATAGAAAAATGTTACAACCGGAACAAGACTTGAATAAACCCTTTCCTCAGACATTCTAGTATTCTGTGTGACAGGACATGGGTTTGTTTGTTTTTGTTCGTTTGTTTTTTGCTGGTGGTGGTGGTGATGAATCTCCAGATGCAACCAGAAATGGTACAGTCTAGGCCAGCCTTCCCCAACCTGGTGCCCTCCAGATGTTTTAGACTTCAATTCTCATCAGCTGCAGCCAACGTGGCAATGGTCAGGAACATTGAGAGTTGTAGGACAAAACATTTGCATGGCTCCCGGTTGGCAAAGGGTGGTCTAGTCAAATGCTTTACCATGTGATTCTGTTGCAGCACCCCAGCAGAGCCCACGCCCAATGCTTGCTCTCGGCCTCCATTTTTTGGTGCTCCAATGAGCTCTCTGTAGGATAGTGCTTGCGATATCACAAGAGGCAAGTGACCCAACAGCCTGCTGCTATGATGCCACTGTGTGACATTTTGTTTATTTCTTTTGATGTCCTTGGTGGCAGTGTCATCCTTGCTATGATGCTGCAGTGGCAGACCACTTCAGAGGCACTGATTCAGAGGCAGCCTAGTATCGTTGGATTGCCAGAGACTGGAGACAAGAACATAAAGGGCTGCTGGTTAGCTTCCAGAGCAGTGCTGAAAACAGACTGTTGGACCATCAGTTGAGTGCTGTGCAGGCATTCCGAGCCTCACACAATTAGAATTACACGAAAGGAGAGTGCAGAGGTGCTAGCTGGCTGGCTCTGCCCCATCTCATCCTCATCTTCCAGCCGTGCAGCCTCCCATGTGTTGGTGGTAGGGTGGCCATGTGTTCTCTTTTACAGAGGACAGCTCTCTATTTGAAGGGCTGCCAGATAACTGTCCTCCATTTTGAAAGCATCCTCTATTAGAAGGGTCGTTGGGTTCCAGACCTTCTCCCCCAACATGCAGAAGCGACCAGGTGACGAGGATGTGGCAAAGTGGGCAGAGCCAGCAAGTGCAGCCCCACCCACCCACATCCACAATTGCGTGTGAGGGCAAGAAGAACTGAATAGGGCCATGTGGTCCAACCAGACTCTTCTTCTGTTCGTCAGCAGCTAGGTTTAAAAAGAATATATCCACACTGAAAAGCAGGAAAGGTGTCTCTTAACTGGTCTTTCCTGCTGTTTCAGGATAAGGTGCTGGAATTGTTGTTAATTATTTGATAGCTGTTCATGCCCACCTGCTTTTCCTGCCCCATTCTCTTTCCCTAGTTTTCAGGGTCAGTGTTGGGGTGTATATCCACCTACACTTACTCATCCACACACACCTGCATACTGCCACCAATTGAGAATAGCAGTGTGGCTATCTAGTTATAGCAACGGGGATTCCCCTCCACAGTAAGACTTCCCATGATTCATTAGCTTGACTTTTCCTGGATCACTGCCACACTAGATGTCCCTGTAACACAAAACAGGCAGCAATGCTGTCACCTGAGCAAATAAGCCCTTGGCTCCCAATCATCAGTTTTGCAAAAGAACAGATTCTGAAATACCAGAAAATGTGGACATCCGTGTAACTGTTTACTGAAGATACAACAGCCTTAAGAAGGAAAACAAAGGGCTGAGGAAAGGGAGTCTGAAGAATGTAGGCCTGCTAACATTCATGGGAGGAGTCTTTGGCTTGCCATAAATAGCCCATCTGAGCTTTACTCCTGATGAAGGCCAAGGTGATATGTACTTTAAAAATTCCATCAGTCTGAGGAAACATTTGTTATCTGTGCTAGAATTTGCAATACTCACAAAGAAAAATAATAATATATTGTGTTGTATTCGTCCACTAAACTGCTTCCATTATCCATTATTTTGTATAATATCTCCAAAGATTCCCTCTTGGTATTTTCCAGTTCATCAACAGTAACCCAAAATACAGCATTTTGCCATACAGGCAATAGGTCAAGGTTTCTCAAATTTGTTTCGCAAAACACGTAACCCATGAGATTATCTTACCAGCACCCACCCAACTCAGCCATTTCTTCAGAGACAAAACACCTGCGGTTAGCCCAAGGACCAAGAAACAAAGAGGTAATTAAAATATTTCTAGTCTTCCATATGCAGATAACACAGTACTGATCTCTTTCACAATTGGTTTATGATGCCTTTTTTCCATTCCTTTCGCAATTATTTTTTAAAAAGACCAAAGTGGTGGTGGTTGTTTTTTTAAAAAAATTGGCCTGATAAACATCTTTGGAATTTGGAGGGGATGGAAAAACAGCTTTGGGCATTATATACAAATGGAGGGAGATATTTAGTAGCACCAGCGCTGGAATTCTAGAATAGAAAACTCATTCCCAACTTCTCTATGGGGCCTAGGTGTGGGATTAAACCCCTTGGAGATAATACAAAATGATTTTTTGCAGTCATTGCTAGTTCTTCCCCCATTCAGTCCCTTCCGATTTATGTACAGCTGAAGCAGCTACATTAAGAATATAATCAATTGCAGATAATAGGATGTTAAAATGAGTTATTTATTGTGCTAAAAATTATCATTAGTGCAGGATTGCATGTTTGCTTAATATAGCCTTTGAACAAAGGAACATCAATGAGGAAATAAACAAACTGTTTCTTGTATTAGGTTAAGAGAAAATATTAGAAATGTTTAGAAATTAACTTTCAAGTTATTTTTTTCAATCATATAATCAAAATGACAAATTTGGGGGGAAACTGTCATTGTGTCTGTGTTGCAAAACAGTATATTTTGGGTGGCTGAGAATGAACACACACACACACTTAAATACACATACCCATAGACACACATACATATGTACACATACACTGTGCTCATCATCTAAGGCCCTCCTCCAGGTGCTTCTTCTGAAGGACACTTTGAAGGTGGAAACAAGGGACAGGGCCATCTCAGTGGTGGCTCCCAAACTTTGGAATGATCTCTCAGACGAGGCTTGCTTGGCACCAACATTATTATCCTTTCAGTGCTAGGTTAAGACCTCCCTCTTCTCTCAGGCTTTTGACAGCATTTGATGGGGATTTAATCAGGTCCTGGATTTTTCTTATTGTTAATTGTTTAAAATTTGCTTTGATGATGATGATGGTGGTGGCGGTGGTGTGTGTGTGTGTGAATGCTTTTATACCACGTATAATATTGTATTGTTAAGGTTTTTAATCTTTGTAAGCGCATTGTACTAGTCTGAATTATGGTAGATCAACAATTTCCTCATATCAACTGTGAGGCTTTACATTCTTTTTAATTAGAGGACCAGACATTGCAATCATATTACATCGATGCTTCATCAACTGTGCGGGTTTCTGGTTTGTTCCTAGGCTCAGTTCAGAACATTGATTTTGATCTTTAAAGCCATTCATGGGTTGGGACCAGAGTACTTGACAGACCACATGACTCCAAACTATGATGAGGGATGGCTCCAAGTTTGAGGACAACCCTTGGCCAAGATCTGGCTGTCCCACCAACAACAACCTGCAATATCATAGTGACAGGCAGTAGCAGTGAGGTTACTGTGGAAAATGTAGAACAGCAGGCAGGGCATAGCTGCTCACAGCTGCTTCTAGGTAGGCCCAAACCCTGGAGGTATGGAGGTATGGATTTTGTAAAGCCTGTTCTATCTGCGCATTGCAGATTGTCAGGTGCCTTTCGTTCCATTGTCTACTCATTGGCTGAATTTGATTTTTTCCAATTTCCTGAATTTGCACAAATTTGCATGTGCGAAAATGCACAAATCCCCCCACAAGTGTAAATACCACCACCACCCCCTGTACATTTTCATGCTTTAGCCTATTGGGGAAAATGCATTTTCAACCAGTGTTTTTTTAAATTTTATTTTATGTATTTTTCTGCGGTTCAATTTACATAAAAGTAAAACAAAAATGGTCAGCAAGACTGCGGAATCCATGAGGCTCAGGGAAAGCCGGTCTGCTGCAGAATCTGCATGTTGGATTCATTGACATTCAAACTCATTTGATTCTGCCGCAGAGTACTTTGATATCCCTACCTAAGGGCAGGTAAAGTCCCCAAGAGGCATCAGTGCTAGTAATCTCTGTTACAGCACTGGTCCTTGGAAGCTGCCCAATGATGGTGGGCCTATGATTAAGAAAAGGACAGCATCTTAAGAGATGGTCAGGAGGCATTTGATTTGTGTTCTTTTCACTACATTAAAAAAAAATGCTACAGCCAACACTTGCTCTTATTTCACATTTCTTCTTCAACTTGTCTGTCTCCCAGAAAAGAAAAGGGGGGAAAAAGACTCACCACACTTTACAAGCTTGTCTAGCAATCTCTCCTCACTCCCTTTCCAATGGATCATAATATCATCATCAACATTTGTGAAGTCTGGGAATCAAGTCAGAAAGAAGATTTCTCTCTAGAGAATTCAGGCCTTTTAGAAAGGAAGCTTAGAAGCATTTTTATTGCTTTCATAGCACCTGTGAGTGAGAACATCTGGTGCTATCCAGGGTTTATTTCAGAGTTTTTTTAATACCACCCTTAAAGACAATCACAGATTTTTCCTGGCTGGGATTGTTGTGGCTGTGACTCTCCATGTTTTTTCCAAGAATTTTCTTGACACAAGTAGGGCTACGACATTAAATTTGTTTTATTTGGTATGTATATCCTGCCTTTCCTCTGAGGAACTCAAGAAAGCAGACATGGCTCCCTCCTATTTTATCCTCACAACAACTCTGTGATGTAGATTAAGCTCAAAGTTAGTGATTGTCCCAAGGTCACCTTATGAGTTTCATGGTTAAGTAGGGTTTTGAATCTGGGTCTCCCTAGTGCCATTCTGACACTCTAACAACGAGCCTTCCCCAACCTCGTATCCTCCAGATGTGTTGGAATACAGCTCCCATAGTCCCCAAGCATTATTATTATTATTTATTATTATTTATTTATATAGCACCATCAATGTACATGGTGCTGTACAGAGTAAAACAGTAAATAGCAAGACTCTGCCGCATAGGCTTACAATCTAATAAAATCATAGTAAAACAATAAGGAGGGGAAGAGAATGCAAACAGGCACAGGGTAGGGTAAGCAGGCACAGGGTAGGGTAAAACTAACAGTATAAAGTCTGCACAACATCAAGTTTTAAAAGCTTTAGGAAAAAGAAAAGTTTTTAGTTGAGCTTTAAAAGCTGCGATTGAACTTGTAGTTCTCAAATGTTCTGGAACATTTCTCAAATGTTCTGAAGCAGCATGGCAAGGCCTAGTTAAGGTTGCACTTCTTTGTTTGGAGGGGTATTTTGTCTGTAGTGTACTACTGTAGGAAGCAATTAAATAGAAAATATGAAAGAAAGCCAGCCCTAGCAATAAGCATTTGGGTTTGCTTATTAAATTGTAAGTTAGCTCACACTCTCTTCAATACATCAAGAAGACACACATATTGAGGTTCAGGTGATATCTTTCTTGACTTTGTTATTTTTTTCACAATGACAAATTCAGTGTTAATATTCTCCAGTAATTTTTCTGTAAGGGAACACCATGAATTTTCTAGAATTCTTGACAGTATTAAAGACAGAACATTTGTTTCCTTTCACTTGAGGCAGCAAGGAAAGCAAGGCTGTGACAGAAACGATTTATGCTTCCATATTTCTAAAACTGGCATTTATTTATGATAATATCATGACTTTTAATGTGTATAGATAATTGACTCCATTTAAGAAACCTAAATGAAAAAAGAATTGCTACAGAGGAACTGCGGTCAGAAATTTAAGGCGTTCTCCTTGATTAACAGCTCTGGGCTTCAGTTTATAAAGAAGGAACTAATTACTCCTATTTCCACTGATCTCAAAGAAAATAATGTTATGGTATTACACATGGGCACCTGCCATGAAACGTCTCTAGGATTATTGAGGGTCACTGACTCTTCAAGGCCTGGCCATGGCTTTGCTCTGTCCGTTTCTCTTCTGGTGCTCTAAGAGAGCCCTGAAGGTGAGTAAGTGGCCTTTGACTCATAGAATCAAAGAGTTGGAAGGGGCCTATAAGGCCATCGAGTCCACCCCCCCCCCCGCAGGTATCCACCCTAAAGCATACCTGACAGGTGCTGCACTCCCTCATTTTGTCCCTCTCTGTGGCTTGGGAGCAGCGCAGGCTGCAGGTTTCTGATGGCCCTTTGGCAAGATGCCTCAGTGGGCTTCTTCCCCGATATGTGTCCATCTTTGCACCACCCTTGCTTCCAGCTGCTCCTCCCGAGCTCAGTATTAGAAGATACAGATCATATCTTACATTCTCCCCTGGCAATTTTAGGTAATAGTTGTAAAACAAACAGGCAAGGATTGTTGATCAGCTTTCCCCAATCTGGCACCCTGCAGACATGCTGTACTACAACTCTCAGCATCCCCAGCTAGTCAGGATGGTTGGGGATGCTGGGAGTTGTAGTCTGACATATCTGGAGCACAATAGGTTGGGGAAGGCTGGTTTAGGTGATGTGAGGATGTTTGATCATTAAGCAACTGCAAAGGGAAGTAAAAGGATTAGAAAAAAACCTCAGTGTTTGGGTGAAGCCATAAACAGCTAAATGAACAAAGAGCCTGCTTAGTGGGCATAAAAGGCTGACTCACTGTTGGGGAAGAAAACAGGAAACTGGAGCAGGAAGAGGGTGCAATGGAGTGGCAGGAATCCTGAGCAGAGAGCCCTCCATACTACAGTATTCTGTGGCAAGCAACTCTCTGCTCAGGATTCCAGCCACTCCATTGCACCCTCTTCCTGCTCCAGTTTCCTGTTTTCTTCCCCAACAGTGAGTCAGCCTTTTATGCCCACTAAGCAGGCTCTTTGTTCATTTAGCTGTTTATGGCTTCACCCAAACACTGTTTTTTTCTAACCTTTTTTGGGGGGGATACTCCTTCAAACCTTGGAGTTCCCCCAAGTCTGCTGATAGTATAACCCTACAACAAGCCATGGTTTGTATAACCCTCAAATAACCCCTGCTGCCTGCGTTTACATGATACGATAAGCCATAGCAAGTTAAGTGCCCAGCACAACACAACAGCCCCCATGAGTAAATTAAATCACAGTGGGCTGTTGTGTCATATGAACCATGTCATTGTGTGACCACTATGGGATAAGCAGAGGTAGACCCAGTTCACATAATCACAGGGGTGAGCTGTGGTACATGCCAGCATGTGCCAGCTGGTTTTTGAATATTCAAGCCACCATCTTAGTTGGTCATATCATCTGAACCTGGTCAGAGGGTTAAACAATCTTCACATAACCCTAGAACAAGGTATGGATTAGGTAAGAGTTTTTAACCTTTGCACAACCCTTGCTGCCTGCGTTCAGACAACACGATAAGCTGAGGCCATGGCTTGAATATTCAAAATGGCCATCTGTATGTAGTGGCACGTGCTGCAGCCTACTGTGGCTTATTTGATCCTGTGAGTTGATGCGTATTGTGATATAACTCTCATACTGCTTCCTGAAACATATTTCGGAAACTGACATAGAACAATACAGGAACAGTATCACAGAATGTTGCCTGCTTGATCACTTTTAACCAATGCCAATAGAGAAACCACAGCCACTATTTCTGATTGTCCTGTCCAAAACAATACAAACCATGAGACAGAACTAAAACAGCATACTGTATTTGGAGTATTTTAGGCAGCCAGTTACTAAAGCTGATGAATAGGAGGATGGGGGTCATATGAACAGATTTAATTCCACTGGAAACAGGGACCAAGCAGTTTTGGTACGGCTCTGATAATTGTCCCATTAGTCTAAGTTCCAGTGACAGTGTTTCTAGTTCCTGCCTTGCTAAACAGTTCCAAGAGAGCTGTGCATAACTGTTTCTTAATAGGCAATCTATTTTTTTTCTAGTTGAAATTTAATTTCATTATCATTTCCTGTCCTCATTAAAAAGTGGGAATAACTGGCTGCTGTCCTCATTTTAGTCATTACAACTTTCAGTTTCTGGACACCTGGGACTTAGAGTCATCTATGAACTATACAACAGGAAAAGACTAGAACAAAATGCATTTAAGCATGCAGGTGGCTCAATGTCCATCTTAGGTCAAGACAACAACTTGAAGACTCCCGGTCTTCCACAAAGACAACTGATTTAATGAGATACAAAATGTTTCTGAACCCAGTTGTGACATACACCTTTAGGCACCACAGTTTTCAGTTTTATGAGTGCACATGTTTTGCACAATAGGGTAAAAGAATAGGGAAGAACGTGCCATTAATGGACAACTCACATTGTAGTATTTAAAATGGGGGATTTAAATGGGGGGCAGTAAATGGTGTGAGTACACCAGATGTTATGTCATGATTGATTCTAAGCAGGTATGGATTTGATCACCAATCCAGATGGAAAACAAAGAACCCCATGTTATATACTGTTTGACTCCCATGGCCATTGGAATATGATGCCCCTAAGTTATTTAACATTACATGAAACAGTTGGGAGGGGTCATTCAGAGCTTTGGAGTAAGATGCCACCATTATGCTGATGATATCCAAGTCTATTGCTCTTTGTTACCTAATACTGAGGAAGCAATTGTAACTCTTGAATGTTGCCTGAGTTCAATGGATGAGGATGAACAAGCTGAAGCTAAACCCAGACGAGATGGAGGGGTTGTTGGTCAACAGAAAGCCTAACTCAAGGATCAGGATTCAACCTGTTCTGGAAGAGGTTCCACTCCCCCTGAATGATCAGGTTTCTTGCTTGGTAGAGCTCTGTAATCTTATGCCATCCCTGGATCTTCAGGGATGGCATAAGATCCCTGGATCTTCAGGTGGCAAGAAGTGTGCTTACACAATTATTTTTAGTGCAATTATTTAAGACTTGAGTCAGCCTGACTTGGCAATAGTTATCCATGCCTTAGGGGTAATCTACATGGCAGCAGAATCAGACATGTTTCCTGTTTATATCTGGATTTTCTTGAAATCGCTTTGGTCTCTCATGGGAACATGAAGCAAGAAAAGCAGTGTACACAGGACTTGAAAATACAGGGTTGGATCAGTGGAATCAGGGAGGAGAGCTGAACACCATCACGCCCAGAGATGCTGCTCAGCAAATGGGAGAGAGAGGCTTGTTTCCCACCCCTGTCCAGCCTTCTCCCTGCTGCTGAGTTCTTCTGAATAGGAACTGCAGGCTATGTATTCACTGGGAAAGCAACTACTTCACAATTCTGGAGGCTTTATGAATGAGAAACAGGGCTAGGTAATCTCCTTGGGGAAAGCTACAACTGCGCAACTGTGGAGGCTAGGATCAGCGCTGTAACAATTTTATGAATGAGAAATGGCGGCTAGTTTTCTGAAGGAGAGCAAACAGAACTAACAGGCTGGGGTCTGAGCTGGTGGTAACTAGCAGACATGGAAAGTGTTAATTCCCCACTCCCTAGAAACCCCATAGCTCTCCAGTGGCCTCCCATCTCAGAATATTTGAATAATTGGGGCTGTTAGCAGGTAAGACTATAAGAAGAGACATGCTGGATCAGACCAACACTCCATCTAGTCCAGCATTCTGTTCAAACAGTGGCCAACCAGATGCTTGTGAGAAACCCACAAGTAGGATGTCCATGCATTAGCACCCTCTTGCTCATATTCTCCAGCAAGTGGTACGAACATAGGAATCTGTCTTATACTGAGTCGGACCATTGGTCCATCTAGTCCAATATTGTCAACATTGACTGGCAGCATCTCTCCAAGATTTCGGACAAGATTCCTTGCTAGTCCTATCTGGAGATGCAGGGGATTGAACTTGGGACTTTCTGCATACAAAATAGGTGCTCTACCACTGAGCTATGGGCGCTCTTAATTACTAAGCTCAATAATATCAGTATGTAGGACATCATTTCAGAGTAATACTCTGCAGCTGTTTACAGTACATCAGCCAAACAGCATCACGCACAACCCCTACAAAAGAGAATGAATGGACACAGATGGAATGCTATAAACTGGAACACCACAAAAGCAGTGTGGGAGCATTTCAGTCTACTTGGACATTCTGTCTTTAACCTAAGGGTTCAACACAAGTGATAGCTGCAGTAAAAAGTTGCAGAAGTAGAACATTTTTTTAAAAAAGGTACTTAAGAAGATACTGGCTGGATTAGGCCAAAGGCCTATTTAGCTCAGCATCCTGTTTCCCACAGTGGCCAACCAGAAGCTGATGGGTGGCCCGCAAGCAGGCCATGTGTACAATAGCAGCCTCCCGCTCACTGGCATTCAGAGGCATACTGGAGGTAATATATACAGCCATCATGACTTGCAGCCACTGCTAGGCTTATCACCCATGGATTTGTCTAATCCTCTTTTAAAGATATCTAAATTGGTGGCCCTTGCTACATCTTATGGTAGCAAATCAAATATTTTAACTGTGTGCTGCGTTATGAAATACTCAATTTTATTTGCCCTGTAACTCCGATGGTTTAGCTTCATGGGATGCCTCTTGGTTCTAGCATGAGAAAGGGGGGAAAAACTTCCCCCAAACCAAGCAACATTTAATATAACGTATTCCTCCTTCTTACTCACCTTTCTTCTTACCTAAACAGCTTCAAATATTGTATCCTTTCTTCATCGGGCATGATCATTTTGGCTTCCCCAATTGTGCACCTTTCTCCCGCTCTACAATACCCCTTTTGAGATGCAGCAATTAGAACTGTACACAATAATCCAAGTGTCGTCACACCATAGATTTATATGCCAGTATTATATTAGGCATTTTATTTTCAGTCCCTTTCGTAATGGTATTTAACACCGAATTTGCTTTTTCACAGCAGCTGCACACTGAGCTGACAATTTCAATGAGGTTTCCACCAGCACCCTGATATCCTTTTCCACTAGTGTATATGTTCATATCATATTTGAAGTTAGAGTTTTTATAATGTATTTTTTTTTGCCCTGATGTGCATAATTTTACATTTGCTTATAATGAACTGTGTTTGCCATTTTAATGCCCATTTAACAGTTTTGGAGAGAGTCTTTTGAAGCTCTTTGCAATCACGTTGGTGTGCTTACACCGTGAATAATTTGGTTTCATCCACAAATGTGGGCACCTCACTGCTTTAGGTTTTAAAAAAGCTGTATGAATGTCTGTCTAAGCTGTCTCCCATGTGGAACTTTAAGTCCTTTAACAGAAGAAAACTGAATTTATTCATAGCACTATACTAGCCCTAACCCTGATTCATCACTAGAGATGCAATAATGCTGCCTCTTGCAGCTGCCTGTCCTGTCCTGTTTTTTTTTTGTTGTTGTTGTTTTTGTTCTTGTAAGGAAGGATATGTATATTCTCTCCCCACAGCAGGAAACCCACAGCCTCCGAAGAGTCAGAAAATAATGGTCCATTGCTGTGGGATTAGGGGAGCCACTGATTGTGTTAGGGACTTTGCTCTTTAAATTGGTTCATGAGCACTCCCATGCTTCTATGGTGAAGTGGGTGAGCACTCAACCTCTAGCGATGCAAAGAAACACAAAAAAGACTACATGATCACCTATCTGTGTTGAATATGAATTTGTTTAGAACGCAATCCCATGCAACCCCAGCCAGCATGGCTAGCTGGGAAATACTGCGAGTTATAGGATATTTTTATGTCTGAAATGCAAAGGATCGCACCCTTATAGGTGCAATTACAAGACAATAACATCTGGGGGGGGGGAGAAAGAAATACACACACACCCCAAATGGCATGTCTGTGAGCCTTCATACAGCTGGGACGTCCATCCCTCTTCCAGTCATGTTTCTCACTTCAGGATGTGTTCTTTGCATTTCTACTATCTGTAGTCTTCATTTTGCAAACCTCAAGCCATCTGTATAGATTAATTACATCCACTCATTGCTTTGTCCATGTGCTTCTAATGAGACAGGCTCTTGACTAGAAAAGCTGAAGTAAACTTTTGATCTGTACAGTAAGGTGTCACAGCAGTCTTAAACTCTAATCCAGAGATCACCATGCACAACAGACATTTCTGGCAACTATTCTCATGCACAGGATAGTGCCTCACCATGCCACTAATAAGAACATAAGAAGAGCCATGCTGGATCAGACCAACGGTCCATCTAGTCCAGCACTCTGTTCACACAGTGGCCAACCAGCCATCGGCCAGGGATGAACAAAGAGAACATGGTGCAACAGCACCCTCCCACCCATGTTCCCCAGCAACTGGTGCACAGAGGCTTACTGCCTCAAGTACTGGAGATAGCACAGGACCATCAGGGCTAGTAGCCATTGATAGCCTTCACCTCCACGAATTTATCCAACCCCCTTTTAAAGCCATCCAAATTGGTGCGCTGTGTGAAGAAGTACTTCCTTTTATTCGTCCTGATCTCCCACCAATCAGGTTCTAGTATTTTGAGAGAGGGACTAATCAGATAGACGGATGCTCATTCTTATCTGCATTGAGAAATGAATTGGAAGACGCAGGCTCAGAGAATGAAATGTCTCGGCCCAGTTCTGCTCATTTGTGCTGTTTGTGCAGGGTGGGGGGTATTGACGAAGACTTCTTTGTCCTGATCATGTATCTATACATGTGCCATCTGTGCTCACATGTGGCTTACTGGATTTGTAGCAGCATCCACATATGTAAGCTGGTTGTCCTGAGCATAGCAGCATCCAGTGATGGCATACACATACGGAAGACAGAATGCATATCATCCAATGTAGGTTTATAAAGACATACATCTGAATCAGAAAAGCTGTCTTTGTTGTTGTTGTTTTGCTTCTACAGAATTAGATGGTTTAAAAATACTGAGTTAGCCTCATTGTGCAATTAAAGCCAAGCAATACATTGCACATTATCACAGGTAACTGGTCTTTTTTTGTTTGTTTGTTTTAAAAACTTCTTTGGCAAGGTATGATTGATAAGGGAGCAATGGCAGGGGAGGGACTGTCAAGTTTTCTTTGCCCAACCATTTCTCTTCTCCAAATTCTTTCAAAGCGTGTAAACGTGAGTTTGCAAATATGTATTTTAAACTATGGTGGGGGAGAGAAATTTTGGAGCCAATTTGGAATGGGGAAAGGACAGGTAGGGAAATAGTTACACCACCACCACCCCCTGCTGGTTTTAACTCTACAAATTAAAAGAAACCAGCAATGTGTAATATGTAGTTTGGCCCTTAGTCTCATGTTGTTTGTAAATTCTCCACTTAGAAATGAGTGACCTCTACTGGACTATAGAGGAACTGCAAGCCTTTTCCAGATTGCAAATTTGAATCCATTTCGGATTTTCAAAATGCCATGTGAGGGGTGGGGTGAGGGGCAGGATTAGCGCAGGGCTGTTGCACACGTCATGTGGTTTTCAAAAGTTGTGTTCAACAATGGCTGCACTGTTATCAGAATGTATCTATTTTAGGGATGAATCATGCCTAGAACTATTCTCATTTGTATCGGTTGGCAACATTCCTATCCACGTTTTAGTAGAATGTAAAGGGGAAATCTGATATTTGTTGGAGATGTGGTCAGGATCAAGGCTGGCGTCATGGGTAGGCATGGTCGGGGCCCTGCCAGCAGGGGCCACTGGCAAGAGCATCTAGACTTCTTCTCCTGTTCGCGGTTGCAACCTACTTATTCACTGGCCTCTCACTCTGGCTAAGACAACAGTGATGCCCCTGCTTGCTTGCTCACTGGCTCTCTGCCTGTCAAACAAGCAAGTAACAGCCATGGTGAGAAAGAGCAGGAGGAGCAATGGCAGCTGGTGAGAAGGGTGGGTCCCCCACTGGGGATGACTTGTCAAAGGGCCCTCAAAAACCTAGAGCCAACAGTGGTCAGGATGAAAGTACATAGTTGGTGAAATGGTAAAAAAAAATGGTTTAGTATTGGGGAAAAATATTTCAGAGCATTATTTAGAATACCACTGGGTGTGAATTATCCTATAACATCATGACAGTAGTACTAGCATTATTTGGGAATGATCAAGATCATTGACTTGCAAGTAACCTGTTAACTACAACTAAATTGATTTTGATGAAAATTAAAGGAGGGTTGAGGGAAGGTTTTGGGAAATTTGGAATGCCTCAAAAGGAGCATTAAGAGCTTGAAAAACAAAGCCTACTATATTTGTTTAAGGTTTAAGGTTAATCCCTTAACTTGCCTTAAACCTTAAGCAAATATAGTAGGCTTTATTTTAACTTTAAGGCAAAGTAAACACTATTTTCACATGAATTGGAAAACTCTCACAGGTTACAGATACATGTACAATAATGCCAGCACTGTTCAATGTAATGTGAACTCAGATCAGCATGAAATTCTCCAACAGTTCAATTCTAAATATGCTTAGTCAGTCAGTCAGTCAGACAGACATAAGCTCTATTGCTTGCAATGCAACTGATTTTGAGATAATTTGCACCCTAAAGCTGTGATCTAGTGCTCACTTACCTGGGACTAAGGGCGCAATCTTATGCAAACAGTGGAGGCTGGTGGCCTGTGGGGCTGTTAATCCACTCTGGGTTTCAGTCAGAATTAGCCAGAACTCTAAAGAACTATCCAAGAGGCTGAACCTTTTGGGGGGAGATAGATTTTAGCACCTTGGACATCTGCTTTAGAGTTCTGTTTGATTCTGACTCAAATCCAGAATAGATTCACAGCCCCATCATGATCGGAGCCACCACCCTCCACTGTATGCATATTTGGACAGGAAAAAGGGCCTACAGCTCCCAGCATTCTGTAGCTAGCCATGCATGGGTTTATGTTCAAGGTCCCAAAGAACTCAGTGGGGCTTATTTCTGAATAAACATGCATCTGTTTGGGATTTGTGACTGTGTGCCTTCACTTGAGAAGTCAGTGGGCCTTAGCTGTAAGCACACAGGCAGAAGATTGGGTGCAATCTTTCTATTTTTGAGAAAAGCAAAATAAAATGATACATATGCCAATTAAGGATGTATGAGAAATTTGTTTCAGTTCTTTTTGGATCTGGATCTTTCCTGTTCGTACTTTCTGGGCTGAAAACAAACTCAGGTACAATGTGCAGTTGAAATCCATACATTTCCAAGTGTACAATGTGATTCACAGACACCGCCTCAATGCATTTGACAGCATGTGTTTGTTTTTTTAAAGCAAAGTTATTTCCTATCAAAGGGGAGGAAGGGTCAAGTGTTCTGGCATCTTTGTCCTGTTCCTAAACATGCATAGGTGCTTAACTTGCCTGGCTGCTTAACTTCTTATTACCTTGATGCTCTCTCACTGTGACTGAGATGCTTCATCACCAAATTCCAGATGTGGAAAAACAGAATTAAACATGCTCTCCCTCCCTCCCCCCCCTCTCTCAAACACACACCCCTGAGCATGACATCATATTTGTTCTACACATTTGAGTACAGTACAAGGCTAATCCTAAATAATGCATCCTTGCTCATTACGGTTTCATTCATTTTGAGAGAATTTATCTTCCTTGGGTATAAATGTGCATCTTCATACATGCATCTCTAAAATATTTGCTGTGTGATGCTTCTTCCCCCAAGAGAGAAAAGATAAACTCATGTCCTTTACTGGATCCACTGTTGCTAACTGCAATTCCCACTCACAGACCTGGGTTCAAAAAGTGCTATTGCTTTCCCTTCTGGCCTTCCTTTATGATTAAAAAGGACATTTAAAAAATGATCACCTTTTAGAAAAGATCCATAGTAGTCCTTGCCCTCATTGTCATGGTGACTTGTAGCCCTTGCTCCAATCCATTCTCCATTACGTACATGGAGTGGCATGTAACAATACACAAAATAATAACACATAGTGCTCAGAGCAATTCTCATACATGATTTCAATAGTCCTTGGGACCACTCTGTAAGGCCGGCCACTCACGTTATAGGCTGAGATAGACACTGTTCAGATGACATGCTAAGCCACTGCAGTTAAACATTTTGAGCTAAAAATTATGGCTTAACATATCATGTGAACCATGACTTAGCATGTCATGTGAACCATTCCTAACCATGGTGGCTACATAACTACAGTTTAAACACACTCACTAACCACTTGCGGCAAAAGGGTTAGCAGCCTTACTATGATTTAGCATGTTGTCTGAATCGGCCCATATTGTGGCCACCTAAGACCACGCTGTGGCTGAAACATGATAAATGAAACTTAAGTTAAAGAGAGCAGGGGCCCTACAAGCAAACAGCTCCTGGCCTCAGTCCATTTTCCTTCTTTGTAAACTTGTTGCAGGCCTGTTACTGCATCTTTCTATTTACAACTTAAACCATGGTGTTCAGATATGGACATGAAACATCAAGTGACCAAAAACATTCCTAGCTGTAAGACTATCCTATGGATATTTGGGAAAGGCATTTCCCTCAAAGCCTCAAAGTACTGAAAGTAACCAATAGTGGGTTTCTATAACTGCCAGATGAAGAAATCTATGCTATTTTCAGTCCAATGCATTTTTCACGCCACTCAATGTGCTAACAATAAGGTTTTACAGTGACTTGTCATGAAAGTCTTGTTTAAAAATAAATAGCAGTCCTCCAGTTAACCAATGCAATTATAGGCCCATTATCCTGTTGCAATTACTGATTTGTTAGACCATGAAATTGCTCCATACCTCCAGAATTATTATTTTTTTTAAAAAAAGAAAAAAGCCAATTTGCAACCATTGCAAGGAAACATGACTCAACAGCAGGGTGATTCAAATCTTCCAAGCACTCCTTCCATCCTGGCTTGGCAATTCAAAGACGTATGTTCTACTTTCAGAAAAGCTGATTCAGTGAGGTAGCTATGGAGGAAGAAGTCTAACTGTTTGCATTTGATGAAATTTGCAATGTATTTTTGCCTCTCTCCAGGAAGGAGTTTTCAATTTGGCTCCCACTCTTGACGGAAGCTCTAAAACTGTAAAAACTAAAATAGGAACCTTGAAATGTGGACTCGACTCAGAGAAGTATTCTTAGCTTTGGCTTTAAATGGGAACACTTCATTCCCTGGATTCTTAAACAGGTCTTGTGGAATATTGGCAAGAGGGAGAGAAAAGTAAGGTGTGTTTGCTCTGGTGCAGCAATTGGTGATTCACATTCTCAGCAATAAACGCCACAGTCGGTCATATTATTCAGCACCGAGGAAAGCATAAATATTTGCCCTAAGCTTTCTGAAATCACCCGAGTACGACGACTTGGTAGAAAAGCATTTGCTAGGAAATGGCTTAGCAGAAAGCTCACTATTCCCTCAGATCCAAATAGTAGTTACCTCCACTGAGGATCAAGCTAAACAAGAAGCAGGACATTCAGACCCAGTGTAGTCCAGTGGCTAGAGTATTGGATTCGGACTTGTGGGAGGTGCAGGTTTTACTCCCTATTCAGCCATGAAGCTCACTGGGTGACTTTGGGCCCCTCACTGACTCTCAGCCTCACCTCCTTCACAAGTTTCTTGTGAGGATAAAATGGAGAGCAGGAAGACCACGTAAGCCAACCTGGTTGGACTTGATGGCCTTATAGGCCCCTTCCAACTCTACTATTCTATGATTCAGTGTGTAACTGGTGGAAGGCAAATGCTATAGAAAGAAACCAGGATGATCAGGGGTCTGGAAACAAAGTCCTATGAAGAGAGACTGAAAGAACTGGGCATGTTTAGCCTGGAGAAGAGAAGATTGAGGGGAGACATGATAGCACTCTTCAAATACTTGAAAGGTTGTCACACAGAGGAGGGCCAGGATCTCTTCTCGATCCTCCCAGAGTGCAGGACACGGAATAATGGGCTCAAGATAAAGGAAGCCAGATTCCAGCTGGACATCAGGAAAAACTTCCTGACTGTTACAGCAGTACGACAATGGAATCAGTTACCTAGTGAGGTGGTGGGCTCTCCCACACTAGAGGCATTCAAGAGGCAGCTGGACAACCACCTGTCAGGGATGCTTTAAGATGGATTCCTGCATTGAGTAGGGGGTTGGGCTCGATGGCCTTGTAGGCCCCTTCCAACTCTGCTATTCTATGATTCTATGATTCTATGAAACACACACATACTGCTACTTCAAAAACAAACAGCATTGTACATTACGAGTTCATATCTCCCAAAGGGGTGGGGGGGTCTCTGAAGTAAAGGTTGAGTGCAGCCATTAGGGCTGCACTGTCCAAACAAAGGAACGCTTACTGCTAATGAAGAAGAGAGGAAGGAAAGCCTGAGGGTTGCAATATACATCAAAGAGTAGTTACAAGAATAAACTGGTGGAGGAAGAAACAACTTTCGTTTTGTCTCACACTCCCCACTGGTGAGCTTATCATAAGCATTGTTGCTGTATTTCAATAATGGGAAAGGGGGGCAAGTTGATTCTAGCTGCCTATTAGCTCTACCGAGCCATGTTCAAGGGTCTGTTGTTGTCATACAAGGCCCTAAATAATTTAGGACCAGTGGGCTGTCTAAATACACAGAAAGCCACAGGATGGGTGCATGGTGCTGCTGCATCGATTATACGACACAGCAGCCACTGTGCAGCCACCTCCCGGGCTTTCCGGCAAAGCTGCGGAGAAAAAACATCGGGGACTTACCCTGACTTTTTCCCCCGAAGTGAGGCAAGTACGGCACATCCACCATCCATCTTTGCTCTGGAGTCATGGTGGAGGCGAGGCCAGGTGGATGGCTACCCCTGATTGGTCACCGTCTGCCTGGGCAGAGGGCAGGGGGCGGACCTGGCAAGCCTAATGGCTGCCAGAAAGCCTATGCTGCCTCTCCCAGTGGGGATGATTCACTGCCACCCTGCACAAACGATACCGCAGGGTTTGGTGGCAGAACGGCACCAACATGGTACTGTTGGCCCCAGGATACCTAGCAGACCACCTTCTCCTACAGTCAAACTTGAAGATCTTCAGTGGATGCCTTACTGCTGATCCACATATCTCAAAAGCGAGCATTCTCAGTAGTGGCACCCACCCTCTGGAACACCCACCCTCATGCGGTTTGGGAAGCAGAAAATGTAGTGTGCTAAAGATGTACTTATTTGTACAAGCTTTCCCTTGGAACCATCATTACGCCACTCCATTTTATTGCTTCTTTTTATTTATTTATCATTTTTGTTAATAGTTGTAATTGCTTATTAATAGTGTATTTTAACAGAGAATTTTTAAAAAAGTATTTCCATATGTAAACCACTTAGATTTTATTAGTTCAAGCGGTATACAAGTGTTGTTAATGAATACATACATACCTCAAGGCCATTTCCCTGAATTAACCTCCCCACCACCTTCAGAAACTGCTTGGGTACCTGTCTAGAAAGCTATGTGTATCACACCTCTAATCGATTTGAGAAACAAAGAAGCAACTCCAAAATAAAGAACAGATTGATACTGAATTTCCCTTAACTCCTGACTTCTAAATGCTTAGTTTTCACCCAAGATCTGAACTCTACTAGGCAGCAAGCTGGAGGCAAAAAAAAAATTCCTGAATGCAATACACTCCATATTATTTTTAAAGGGAAAAGATGTCTCACAAAGGAAGATGGTTTTATTCTCTTTACATTACTTTGCTGTATTAGTTAAGCTTTCTTCTCTGCAATTGTCTGGAATGTTAACACGTCGTACAGATTTAAATCTATAGAAATATGGCCACCAAATGCTTTTCTGTGCATTTTAAACAGCTTAAATGTTGTGTCATTTGCTATAGAATCATAGAATAGTAGAGTTGGAAGGGGCCTATAAGGCCATCGAGTCCAATCCTTCGCTCAGTGCAGGAAACCACCCTAAAGCATACCTGACAGATCATTGTCCAGCCGCTTCTTGAATGCCTCTAGTGGGGGAGAGCCCACAACCTCCCTAGGTAACTGGTTCCATTGTTGTACTGCTCTAACAGTGAGGAAGTTTTTCCTGCTGGCCAGCCAGAATCTGGCTTCCTGTAACTTGAGCCCATTAGTCTGTGTCCTGCACTCTGGGAGGATCGAGAAGAGATCCTGGCCCTCCTCTGTGTGACAACCTTTCAGGTATTTGAAGAGTGCTATCATGTCTCCCCTCAATCTTCTCTTCTCCAGGCTAAACATGCCCAGTTCTTTCAGTCTCTCTTCATAGGGCTTTGTTTCCAGACCCATAATCATCCTGGTTGCCCTCCTCTGAACACGCTCCAGCTTGTCTGCATCCTTCTTGAAGTGTGGTGCCCAGAACTGGATGCAATACTCAAGATGAGGCCTAACCAGGGCCAAATAGAGAGGAACCAGTACTTCACGCGATTTGGAAACTATACTTCTATTAATGCAGCCCAAAATAGCATTTGCTTTTTTTTGCAGCCACATCACACTGTTGGCTCATGTTCAGCTTGTGATCTACAACAATTCCAAGATCCTTCTCGTTTTGTAGTATTGCTGAGCCAAGTATTCCCCATCTTGTAACTGTGCATTTGGTTTCTATTTCCTAGATGTAGAACTTGGCATTTATCCCTATTAAATTTCCTTCCGTCGTTTTCAGCCTAAAATGATCTTTGCAAGTGGTTGCATAAAAGAAAAAAACAAGCAAGATATAACTTAAGCAGCAATGCATTTTTCTAAGTTGTGAAGTCATTACAGTGAGAATAATCCATTATAGTATGCAGGCAATTTCTTAAGCAGTGTGTTCAGTAAACCAATGTCCCTTCCCTAAACTGGCACCTTCCAGATATGTTGGACTTCAACTCCCATCAGCACCAGTCAGTGGACAAGGATAATGGGAGTCACAGTCCAACGCATTTGGAAGCCGCCAGGATGAGGAAGGCTGCTGTAAAGCATCTCGCCTTGTATATGCAGCCTAACTCTTAAATTGTTGTCTTTAAAGGTTACCAACTGCTTTACAGGCACATTCTCATACATTTGAGACTAAATATAATTACTCTATTACTCACACATTATTCAGAATCAAAGGGACAATGGAGTTGCCTCATCAGGGAAAACACGTTGAAATTATTCCCCACCCTATGATTCAATAATAAAATTTACTTTATTTTATTTTTGTTCCACCCAGTAATGAAAGTTCTCTGGGCGATTAAATACAGCTAAAAGAATAAAATGCAATACAAAAAATAACCAACAGCATTGGAAAATACATAAAACCATCAATAAAATACAAAAAGCCTGGGAGAAAAGAAATATGTTGAACTGGTGCCAACAAGATAACAAGTGCAGCCCCAAGGTGATCCTCCGTGGGAAGGGCATTCTACAATCATGGTACCACCACTGAGAAGGCCATCTCTATTGTAGTTACTTGCCTGTTTATATTTTATGGCTGGTTTTATATATTTCTTGTCAGATTCCTTTAGCGGCACTGTCATTGTCAACATTTAATGCATTTTAAAAATAAATGTAGAAGAAAGAGCCAGCACATGGCCAGAGGGACAAGCAGGAACTATGCATTGTAATGCCAGCTTGGAGATATGCAACGGGGAAAGTTCTGCTACTCAGGAGTGATCAAACCCATGGTATAAAGATTTGCATCTGAGTGAGTCAATGTGAAGTGCGATTAGAGACCGGGTTCAGATCCCCACTCAGCCATGAAGCTCACTTGGTGACCTTGGGCCCCTGCTGCACAGGGGTTATTATGTGTGTGAAATGGGGTCATGCATCCTGAACTCCTTAGAGGAAGGGTGGAATGCAAATGCCATTCATAATGTTTTGGCTATTTCCCTACTCCATCATTTTCAGAACATGAACAAGGAAATAGAGCATAAATGACCGTTGGCGAATGGACAAATTTATTTAACTTGGCAGCGTTGCCCAAACCATCGTCATTTCAAAACCGAATTGCATTGGCACTGAATGAGGTTTACAGACTAATCTCAAGTGTATTTACTTAGAAGGCAGTCCTACTGAACTTTTTCAAACTAATTTCTTAGTAAGGGTGTTAAGTTTATGCTGTCTAGATGGGACAAGTGGGACTTCCAGCAAAATGGAACAGTGTGGAGTGCTGCTGTTCAGGGTTCCAGCCAGCTGTGCCCTTTTCCAGGATACGCCATCCCATTCCCTCCTCTCCAGCCACCAGTTTCCACTCCTACCCCAGTGAGCAGTGTCCAATGAGCAGTGGAGGCTGTGTTTCAGTCAGAACCAGCCAGAGTTCTAAAGGAACTATCCAAGGTGCTGAACCCATTTGGGGGATAAGGTTCAGACTTTGGAAATCTCCTTTCGAGTTCTGGCTGCTTCTGACTGAAACCCAGAATGGATTCATAGCCCCACTGAAATTGGAGCCACCAGCCTACATGGAATAGAACTCCACATAATGGTATGGAAGCCAAATAGGTCCTAACGATGGAACTTAAGGGGAGAAATTAGGAATGAAAAATATATGAAACTGAACTCAAGCATGAGGTGCAGAAAGCAGGAAAGTGGTGGAAATAAGGGTTGGAGGGATAATTTCATCAGGTATTTATTTATTTATTTATTTATTTATTACATTGTTATACCACCCAACAGCTGAAGCTCCCTGGGCAGTTCACACAAATTAAAACCACAAGTACAGCATAAAACAATATAAAATATAAAAGCTTAAAACTACAGTATAAAAGTATAAACAGAATAAAACCTGGCAGCAATGCAGTGATTTAAAGACTCGAAAGCTAAAATATTATGGAAATAAAAAGGTCTTCACCTGGCACTGAAAGGAGTACAATGTTGGCACCAGGCGAACCTCTCTAGGGAGCTCATTTCACAATTGTAGTGCCACCACAGAAAAGGCCCTTTTTCTGGTAGCCACCTACCTCACTTCCTTTGGCAGGGACTCCTGGAGAAGAATATCTGAAGATGATCTTAGGGTCTGGACAGGTACATATGGGAGGAGACGATCCTTCAGATAATCTGGTCCCAAGCCATTTAGGGCTCTAAATGGTATAACTACAACTGAGCTAATCAAAATAATAAGGAAAACTGGATAAAACCAGCGTGCCAACATGTTCCTCTTTATTATTATTATTATTGTCACATATTTTTGATCAAGCTTCAGGGAAATAGGCAACTTTGTGAAACTACAGGAGTTCCCAGGAGAAGATAAGAATTTTTTGCATTTATAAAAAGCTCAGAGTAAGTGCACATTCTGCCTACGACTGACTTTTAAAAGCAAAAAAGAAGCAGCTTGTGGTGCTTTTTCTTTGTTGTCGACAAGATAATTGTATAACTGTATGAAAAGATTAAGGAACCTGAAGGCGGAATACGCCAACCCAACTGTGAATCATCTCCCCATGAAACTACCCCTCCCAACCTTTAAGAATTTGAAGAAAGATCTCCACCAATATAAAGTATACTCTAAAAGAAAATTTTTGTTCAGGAAATATTCCAGCTCTTCACCTTCTACAAAGGATGCTCAGTATTTTCAATGAAGCCATACAACATTGAATGCTTTCACTAGGATGGCCATGTGCCCTACTTTACAGTCCACTCTTTGAATATATGCTCTACATGAAAGGCTGCCTGTTTTAAGTCTGCTTTAAAGGTAAAGAACTATAAGAAAGGAGAGCTGGGCCTTGAAGTTGACCATCAACAGTAAGTATCTGGGCTGCACTCTGAGCAGGCTCACAGGTCACCTTGTTCCAAGCTTACACGCTAAGGTGAGATGTATTGAATGTCTATTTAACAACAACAAGAGTCCTGCGTCATCTTAAAGACTTAACATGTTTATTACGCATAAGCTTTTGTGGACTTCAGTCCATTTCATCAGATGCAGTTACAGTTCACTTTCCATGAAAGCTTATGCTATAATAAATGTAATAGATCTTCTCTTTGTTGTTGTTTATTCGTTCAGTCGTTTCCGACTCTTCGTGACTTCATGGCCCAGCCCACGCCAGAGCTTTCTGTCGGCCGTCGCCACCCCTAGCTCCCCCAAGGTCAAGTCTGTCACCTCCAGAATATCATCCATCCATCTTGCCCTTGGTCGGCCCCTCTTCCTTTTGCCTTCCACTTTCCCTAGCATCAGCATCTTCTCCAGGGTGTCCTGTCTTCTCATTATGTGGCCAAAGTACTTCAGTTTTGCCTTTAATACCATTCCCCCAAGTGAGCAGTCTGGCTTTATTTCCTGGAGTATGGACTGGTTTGATCTTCTTGCAGTCCAAGGCACTCTCAGAATTTTCCTCCAACACCACAGTTCAAAAGCATCTATCTTCCTTTGCTCAGCCTTCCTTATGGTCCAGCTCTCACAGCCATAGGTTACTACGGGGAATACCATTGCTTTAACTATGCGGACCTTTGTTGTCAGTGTGGTGTCTCTGCTCTTAACTATTTTATCAAGATTTGTCATTGCTCTCCTCCCAAGAAGTAAACGTCTTCTGATTTCCTGGCTGCAGTCAGCGTTTCGTACTTCGCAGTCTTTGCATCTTCACAACATGCACCTTTACATGCTACCACGTGATTTTGAATGGAAAACTTCCCTACTCTGAAGGGCTGCATTATGTTTAATGAGGCAACATATTCCAGCAATAAATTAAATACCACATTATCTCTGATCTTTTTTAAAACGAGATTATGGGTGGATAGCATGGGAGACTTCCCAGACATTGATGGCGTGTAATGTATTCACAAACATCCATGAGTGGTCAATCACGAGCATGCAATAAATCGCTCGTTTAGAGAAGTTGTTAAACATTAAGGTGCCTCAAGATTCTTTCTTATTTAGACTATAGTTATTTTTCTAATTTTTCACTTATACATATAAATTAGCACACACAAAATTCATGTAAATTGATATCCTCTTTTGTCACTTTTTCTCATTATGCATTTCCAATTTTTGACGCTGTGCAATTTTCCACCCTGCCTTTCAGACTTTGCACTGAAAGCTGGAAGGTATATTGGGAACTGTTCAGATATCCATTCACATGCATGCATGCACATGTACACACACTCTCTCTCACACACAAATTGCCCCCTGTGTGTGCATATAAAATGGTGATGTCCAGAGCAGTGGTTACAGTGCTGTGAAGATTGTTTCCAGATTAACATGTGATGCTGGTGGCCAGATTTTACTATGTCTAAAGAGCTATAAAGATGAGACAAAAATGGATTAGAAGGCTCACTTCTTGTAAAACCTATCTTAAGTTGCAGAGTCCAACCTTGCACATGTTTACACAGAAGTAAAACCAGTACTGTTCCCGTTCCCAGGCATTCCCAGAAGGCCAGACTTGCTCTACTCTCCATGGAAATACACACACTGATGACAGGAGGAAGAGAATGTAGACAGGGGGTGGGGAAAGGGTCCCATTCCTTATCTCATTGGCATTTCCCTCCTGCTACTGTGAGAATTGCCACTTAGCTCAGCAGAAACAGAGAAAGCTGATGGGCAGGTGATGTCAGCATCCCTGCTAGTACATCCCTGCAAGGCCTCACTCCACTACACCACTGCCTAGGGTGACCATGTTTTGGAAACATAAAAGGAGGACAACATAGCTGCCCTCCCCCAAGGGAGCATGCCCTCCAACATGTCCGTCCCCCAGGGGGCGTGTCCAGCCTTGGCCACATGTCTGATTTTACAGCACACAATTAAGACAACCCCCCGATCCGCTTTGGGCCGATCCACTTGTCCCCCGCTCCGTGGAGCGAGATCTGGCTCTGCCGCCACGGGCTTCATTTGAGGCCCTGGCTTGAAGCCGGAAGAGGCCTCGGCCTTCACTTCCAGGTTCAACCGGGGCCTCAATTGAAGCCCGCGACAGACGCAGGTAAGTCCTCCCTGCCCCCTTACCTGGCTCTGCTGCCGCTATATGGATGGTGGCGCCGGCGGCACCAGCGGTGCCAAGTAGGCCAACCTCCTGCCCCCTTACCTGCGTCTATTGCGGTCCATCACGGGCTTCAATTGAGGCCCTGGCTTGAAGCCAGAAGAGGCCTCAGCCTTCACTTCCAGCTTCAACCAGGGCCTCAATTGAAGCCCGCGATGGACCACGATGGACACAGGTAAGCCTCCCTCCTCCCTGCCCCCTTACCTGGCTGTGCCATCACTGTCGCCACATGGACGGTGGCACCAGCAGCATCAGATAGGCCAACCCCCCCGCCCCCTTATCTGCATCCATCGTGGTCCGTCTGGGCTTCAATTGATGCCCCAGCTTGAAGCTGGAAGAGGCCTCGGCCTTCACTTCCGGCTTCAACTGGGGCCTCAATTGAAGCCCGTGACAGACCACAATGGACACAGGTAAGCCTCCCTCCTCCCTGCCCCCATACCTGGCTCCTTCGCCGTTGCTGCAGGGATTGCGGTGGCGGCGGCAGCGCCAGATGAGTCCCCCTCCCCTCCCGCTTACCTGTGTCCGGAGCTCGAGATTGAGGCGATCCTCTTCGCCTCGATCTGCAGCCCCCCCCACCCCGACTCTCTTCACCTCCGCCTTTTCCAAAGGCGAATCAGGCCGCCTCGCTATTGCTTCTCCAACCTGAAGAGAAGCGGAGCACAGCCCTACTAAAATTAACTTCACTCACTCCTACTTTTGTAGCTTTTGCTGTACTTTGAAGCTTTTGCTATACTTTGTGTGATACAGCCTCCCCTTCCCTCAAATATCTTTTCCAACTGCAAATCAGCAGGGATGCAATTAGCCACAAAAGATCTACAGAAACCACATTCCGCTACCTGTTCTGGGCAATGATCCATATTCAAGAAAAATGGCCTGGAACAGCAACTTTTCATGTGAGCTAAATCAACCAAACTCAGTGATGCAATAAGCCACAAAACTTCCACAGAAACCACATTTCAGTAACCGTTCCTGGCAATAGTCCAAATTCCATGGAACAGGAACTTCCAAATCAGCTAAATTCACCAGTCACACATGACTAGATGGGGTTAGTTTAATAATTTATAAAACATCCCCAGAAACCACATTTCAGTAGCGGTCTCAGGTGACAGTCCATTTCCCACAAAGTCAAAAGGCATAATTGGACACATGGAACGTTTTAAAGAGCAGACAGACGACCAAAGTGTTGGGCAGTTTGGAGGGAGGGGGTAGATCACTAGACAGGTGATGGATTTGGCATTGGTGCCAGTCACCCCCATTTTGAGGGCGGGAGGAAAATTACGGCCAGATCTACACCAAGCAGGATATAACACTTTGAAAACGGTTTGAAAACTGTATATGTAATGTGTCCTGGGCCCAAACAGTTGTCAAAACCGTTATAAAGCAGTTGTGTAGATCCTGCCTAGGATAACCCACTGGAGGAAAAGCAGTGGTGGGGAGTCCTCTTTGTGATGTACCTTTCTATGTCAGTAAAGGGGAGCTGTGTAATGGCACCTGTCATTGTAAGCCATGCTGTGGAGGTCACAATGGAATTTTCTGGGGCTGAGCTGGGCACTTGAGAAATCAGCGGCGCACTGGGGCTGCTGGGGAGTGCTGCTTTCTTGTTCTCTCTCTCTCTCTCTCTCTCTCTCAAACACCCCTTTTGATTCTACAGAAGTGATCCAGAGAGTTATTTAGGCAACACAGAATAGTCCTGAAATCCTGCCTCTCCAGGCATCTCCTTTCAAGAAAGTTGGGGGACAGCAACTTGCAAACCCAACCCACATTCTCAAGGCGTTTCCCTTAGGACTCTTTGCTCTACCCACCTATCAAGAGTTCTCCTGCAATTTGCTCCCCAGCATCTCTCTAGCAGTGGTAGTGATACTTCCAAGTATCTAAAGGGTTGTCCTACAGAAGAGTGCCGCAACCTGTTCTTTTCTCATCCAAGACAAGAAATAGCAGGCTTATCTTAGAGGAAGGCAAATTTCAGTTGAACCTCAGAAAAACTTGCTTAACAGTCACAGCAATCAGACAATGGAACCAACTGCCTATGGAGGTTCTGGGCTCTTCATCACTAAAAGTATTCAAGCGGAGACTAGGCAGCCATCTGTCATGGATGCTTGAGACTGCATTTCTGCATTAAGCAGGGGGTTGGCCTCAATGGCCCCTTTCAAGTCTAGGATGCTACAATTCCCCTGATTCTATCATCAAGGCATGGCCATGGATAGGTCAGGCATTCTCTGAACATCAGAAGCAGTGGTCATTATGTGGGGGTTCTGTAGACTTGCCCCATTTCCCAAGATCCAGTGACATGTGGCACCAGTGGTATGCAGACTCCCATTGTGCCATGAGAGGACAAGAAACAGAATGACCTCCTCCAAGACAAAGAGTTGTTTATCCATCTTGTTTGCTTTTTATTGCATATTTTATTGATTTTTCTTGTTTAATAATTTCATGTGAACTGCTTTGTGAAGTCAGTTTATAATACCTTTCATAAATCACTATCCAGTTGCTCATTGCTTGAATGATGTCATGGCTAGTTTTGCCCTTAGATTGAATTTTGCTGGAAAGCTGCAATAAATCCAATGACTGGGTTTTCTCGCCAATGTAATCCCACCTTCTCTACCTGCAATCCTGTGGGGGGGGTGGAAATCATGGGACTTCGGTTCATATAATGGTGAAACGGGTGAGAAACTTCTGACCCCAAACCAGATTGAACAACCCCTCTAGTGGAAGGGGCATTAAATAGAGGACAGTCCTCTGATAGACCTTCAAACAGAGGACTATCTTCAGTAACATAGCACTTCTGGCCACCCTAGTCCTGGGCTCTAAAACGTGGTTTCCGTTGCTGCCAAAATGTCCTCATATGCCTCCCTTAGTGTCTACCAGGTTCCCTCATTTTTATCTTATTTTGTAAGCTTTTTTAAAAATTAAAATGCATGCGTGTGGGTTTTTTAAAAAACTGAGACGCTTAAAGTGCCGTCTTCCAGCACAATTTTGGGGGGGGTTCAAAAGAGCAGTTTTGTGTTTTACAACTTGAACCCCACCTCTTCCTTGGACTTAAGTTCTTGGGCAAGTTCCTTTTCTTTTAGCCTCCACAGTTGGCCTTCTGGGAACTGAGTGTCCTATGAGCGACCATGGCAACCATTTTATGAATGGGCAACTTACCCTGCTGGCAGCCATTTTTTGAGAGAGATCATGACACTCTCTCAAAATCCTAAATGTGCCCACTGACCAAAAAGATTGGGAACCATGGCAATTGCTGTTTTTTCCTGGTCTTTTCTCAGCCTCCTCAGGATCTGCCTTTTCTGTTTCCTTTATCGATTTCCTCAGGGGTTTCCTTCACCATCTGAGTCTCCCTTTTTCTCCTCAGAACCTCACTTCTTCCACTGTCTTGACAATCTTGCAGATAGAGGAGTAGAACACATGGCCATCCTTGTGGGTGCTTTCCACAGTAGGGGTTGTGTGTGTGTGCAGGCCTCTTCTCCGGGGTTGGCTCAGGCCGCCATTGAAGACAGGTGGAGGAAGTGGTGGTGACTGTAATGACAGTTGCTCCTGGGGCTCCTCCTTGTGGTCCGTGCCTCCAACTTACAGCTGCCCTTTCAGAGCAGCCCCTGTCTACTGCAGATAATTGTCCAAGGGGCCAGTAGAGCTATCTGCTGCAACCATGTGTGAAAACAAAACGAATCGATCGCTGCCTGCTTCGGTTGCTAAGAAAAGGCCTGCTTGTGGCAAGAAACTCTAGGTGCAGCTCTGGGGCTTCAGAAATCATCTGCTGCAAGGTGTACACACAGCATAATTTTCACATTACTTTTGCAAGACGCAGCTACTGCATCTCAGTCGTCAACAAAATAACTGATGGCTGGAAATCCGTTTATTTTCAGTAGCAATTGAAAGAGACAATGTCTTATGTAATGGAGCCAGTCTGAGGAGTTTTACAGCTAAATGATCAATGTTGTGTGTGTGGAGACATTTTTTTCTCCCTCTCTCAAAATACTAGAACCCAGGGTCATCCCATGAAGCTGATTGGTGGGAGATTCAGGACAAATAAAAGGAAGGACTTCTTCACACAGCACATAGTTAAATTATGGCATTCACTACCATAAGATGTAATGATGGCCACCAATTTGGATGGCTTTAAAAGGGGGGTGAGATAAATTCCTGGAGGAGAAGGCTATCAATGGCTACTAGCCCTGATGGCTATGTGCTACCTTCAGTATCCAAGGCAGTAAGCCTGTATGCACCAGTTGCTGGGGAGCATGGGTGGGAGGGTGCTGTTGTACCATGTCCTGCTTGTGGTTCCCTGGCCGATGGCTGGTTGGCCACGGAGTGAGCAGAGTGCTGGACTAGATGGGCCCTCAGTCTGATCCAGCAGGGCTCTTCTTATGTTCTTATGGACTTTGGCCTCAGTTGCGGTCAGTCCTTCTTTAATTGCCCTTCTTGCCAGCAGTTCAGTGGTTTGCACCATTCTGAAGAACAGGGTGTGGAAAAACTAAGCACCCCACATATTCTTTCTGTTCCTCCTGAGCCTTTAGCAGGTGTATGCTGACAGTCAGATATGCCACTGGTGAAGCCTTCTTTATAACTACACTTCCATGACAGTATAGCCTTCAGTTTTCGAATTCTTGACCGTTATGTAGCTGTGAAGGGCACAAAACTGCTGACCATCCTCTTCAAAGCAAATACGCATTCTTGGGTCAGCAAGTTTCAAGCACTGTTCATACCCTTTCCACCGCAACTGATATACTTTTGAAAAAAGCAGCTTTTCCTGTTTACTGGGTTGGAGATTGGCCAAACTCCTGCTTTAGGGGAAATCAGTGTGATTCCATTAGCTTTTACAGCACATTCTCATACACAAGCAAGTGACTTCTTAACATTCATGCTCCGTATGCGCAGGCAGAATGCTTTAGAACAAAATGGCACACCGTCTGTCAACAGCTCCAGCATCCCTGAGGATTCAATTGCTTAAATATTATTTCCTGATATTGTGTACGTCTCTGTGGTTCTGTGGCTGATTCCCTCCCTGCCCCCCTCACTTTCTTCCTTTGTTGAAATCAAGGCAGGCTCATTTCGGAAGCAGATTGTTGATTTTCTCTCATCTGCAGGAGGACAAACTCTGGCCCTTTCCACACCTAAGGATTCTCCCAGGAAAATGGAGGGATCGTCCCTGCCTGCTCCCAGGATCCCCTGTGTGTCATTTGGATGCACAGGGAAGATCCCAAGATAAATGGTTGGTGTAGACATGCCCTAAGAAGTACCACTTTGCATTTGGAAAGTTGAGTCCTCCTCACCCACAGGCATGCTAAGGAGTTGAATTTAAGAGGCCAGTTTGATTGGAACCTCCTCAAAACTCTTCTATGCAGAATTTGAACAGCCCCCTTCCTGCACGCTGTTTACTTCCTCTGAGAAAGAGGAAGTATTGAGCAACAAAAGCAAGGGCGGAGAAGTGACGGTAAGGAAGCATGATTTCCCCGTTTGATGAAGCTCGAAAAGAACAAATCTGGACAAAGACACACACACACACACACACACACACACACACACACACACTGCTCCAACTTCTTTTCTTATTTGAATACATCTGTAATTTATATTATACTCACCACTTTTGCAAAGCTTTTAAAAAATCCTTAATTTTTGGATTCTTGCCCAATTGCAGGGGTATAACATCAATGAATGAAGCATTTCTACCCCATTGCTAAAGAGATGCATAAAAAGATGAAGTAATTTGCAATCACTGCTAGGAAATAGACTCTAGTTTGACTGCTGTACTCATTCTCAGTAGTGCTGAGGTGGAGAAAACGGAGGACTGGCATGAATTGCTTTATGTGTATGGATCATTAATGATGAGGTATGAAACCTGCACCCATTGTATAAGTAACATTAGGAAGATACGGCATTTTCTTATCTCAGTGCTGTACAAGCTCCTAAACAATCTGAAAGTATGAACACACATTGTGTTGGATCCAGAACCCAACTCCTACAGATAGAGGGCTCATGTCATCCGAGGGAAGTTTCTGATCCAGCAGAAGAATCCTACTGGTAGAAATGTCTTGACTTTCTCTCTAGTAACTCTGCTCTGGATCCCTTTCAATCTGGATTCCGTCCTTTGCATTCCACTGAAACAGCCCTTACCAAGATCACCAATGATCTTCTCACTGCCAAGTCTAAGGGCCATTATTCCGTCCTTATTCTCCTTGATCTAACTGCAGCCTTTGACACGGTTGATCACGATCTTCTCTTAGATTCCCTCCATGACCTTGGACTCTGTGGCTCTGTCTATAACTGGTTCGCCTCCTATCTAGAGGGTCGCTCTTTCAGCATGTCGGCTAACGGCAGCTCGTCCTCCTCCTTTCTCCTTTCAGTAGGGGTTCCGCAAGGCTCGGTGCTTGGCCCGCTGCTGTTTTCTCTATACATGCTGCCCTTGGGTAAACTTATTCAATCTCATAGCCTCCAATATCACCTGTATGCCGATGACACACAACTATACCTCTCATCTCCGGAACTTTCTCCTGATGTCCACGATCGTATCTCAGCATGTCTTTCAGATATCTCAGCCTGGCTGCTTCATCGCCGTTTGAAACTCAATATGGCAAAAACTGAACTGCTTGTTTTTCCTCCTAAACCTTCTCCTCATCTCTCATTCTCTCTTACTGTCAACGATGTCACGCTTACTCCGGTCAAGGAAACTCGTAGCCTTGGCTTTATATTTGATTCCTCGCTCTCCTTTATTCCTCATATCGAGGCAGTAGCTAAATCTTGTCGTTTCTTCCTGTATAATATTGCCAGGATTCGACCATTTTTGTCTGTCTCTTCTGCCAAGACTCTCATTCACGCACTGGTTATCTCTCGGTTGGACTACTGCAACCTCCTCCTCTCTGGCCTCCCCTCATCTCACATCAGTCCGCTGGTCTCTGTCCACCACTCTGCTGCTAAGATCATCTTCCTGGCCCGCCGCTCTGACCATGTCACTCCGCTTCTGAAATCTCTTCATTGGCTCCCAATTCATTCCAGAATCCAATATAAACTTCTCCTGTTGACCTTCAAAGCTTTTCACGGTCTAGCTCCTGCCTATCTCTCCTCTCTCATCTCACACTATTGCCCCGCTCGTGCTCTTCGCTCCTCTGATGCCATGCTTCTTGCCTGCCCAAGGGTCTCTACTTCCCTTGCTCGGCTTCGTCCATTTTCCTCTGCTGCCCCTCATGCCTGGAATGCTCTTCCAGAACACCTGAGAACTACCAACTCAATCACAGCTTTTAAAACACAGCTAAAAACTTTTCTTTTCCCTATAGCTTTTAAACTTTGAGTTTGTTCTGACTCTATACTGTTAGCTTCACCCTTCCCGGTGCCTGTTTACACTTCCCTGTGCCTGTTTGCATTCTCCTTCCCTTCTTATTGTTTACTACAACTTTATTAGATTGTAAGCCTATGCGGCAGGGTCTTGCTATTTACTGTGTTATCTGTACAGCACCATGTACATCGATGGTGCTATATAAATAAATAATAATAATAATAATAATAATAATAATAATAATAATAATAAATGGAGGGAAGGGATCTTTATTGATTTCCCTCTCCCTGCAGTCCCCTACATTTTCCACAAATTTGGCCCAGAAAGTTGGAAGACTCTTCAGAATAGTGATGAAAGTCGTACTGGAGGCTTCAGTGAGAAGGGGGAATCGGTGATGATCCCCTCCTTGCTCCTTTCCACCAGTGGAAGTGTTCTGAGTGGAACTCCACACAGGAAATTCTCTCTCTGGTGGGGGAAAAGCTGGAACCCATTCTTTTCTGGCATCTGAACAGTCTCTCTGCTGTCAGGCAATATTTCATTTATGTGAGTTAGCATCATTAGATGCACTGTGCTCCATTCACACCAGCTTGGCGAGCTTCTGTAAATTTCTTGGCACATTTATAAGGCCATTTTAGACAAATCATTAGCAAATCTGGAATAGGGAGAAATCTGGGACTAGTCCCAGATCTAGAAGATACACTTGATAATTCAACAGATTTCTCAGATAAAAGGTACCCTGTTTCTCCAAAGAAAGAGGGGGGAAATATGCATAAGAACAAATGAAGGCATCTGATTGGGAGGGGGTTGTATAATTGGGGATTAAGGCACACTTTTAAAAACACAAGTTTTTAAAACTCAGCCTCCAACTCTGTCCTGACATAGGCTGTTAAGATGACTTCTCTCCCTGTTTACTCTTACAATAACGTATTTCCTTTTATTTTTACCACGGCTCCAGAAGATGGCTCCCAGGGGCTTCATATAGATACTAAACAGCATTGCTGATAATACTGAATCCCAAGGAATAGTACAGGTACATTCCCTGTAGGAATGTTAGTTCTGAGCTAACATTTCCAATGACATTCTGAATGTGACCAGACTGAAATTATTTCATCTATCCCAACCATCCTGACCTGATGCTCAAACCAGTCTAAAAGCAGGGGTAAGCAACCTGGTGCTCTCCAGATGTTTTTGACTACAGCTCCCATGATCCCTGACCATTGGCAAGCTGACTGGGGCTAATGGGAGTTGTAATCCAAAATATCTGGAAGGAATCCGGTTGCCTACCTCTGATCTACAGTGTTAACAGCCACTGAGAGGTCCAAGAGAATCTATATCTGGATATGGATTATCAACCAGGGCCACCAGTGCTGTGTCATTCCCATAACTAGATTGAAAATTGACAAAATTTCTTTTGGAAATTATTGGTGTTGTGTTCCTATGACATGCTCAATCACTCCCCCACCCCACCCCCACCCCCGGCCAAATGAAAGATTAGCTTCCCATCAAAAATTGGCTGGGCCATCTCTGCATAATACTGTGTTTTTAAGTGATGGTTGGGCAACCCACTTTCTTCAAAAATTCTGCCCTCCTTCGAAGACACATTGACAGTCTTAGCCAACAGCCCACAAAGCCCAATTCTGTTGGCCTTATTCAGCCACGATAGGGATGTCATATACATGTGGTAGCCTTCGCAACCTCAAGTACTCTGTCAAGTACTTATTATGATTTTATTAGAATGTAAGCCTATGCGGCAGGGTCTTGCTATTTATTGTTTTACTCTGTACAGCACCATGTATATTAATGGTGCTATATAAATAAATAAATAAATAAATAAATAAATAAATAAATAAATAATAATAATAATAATAAGATCCTACAGGGAAACAATTCCATTCCATTAAATGGAGACAAGGTGACTGCAGCATTTGACTAACACAAATACAGAACTAAGAGAATAGTATCTTACTTTTTACCTGTCACTTATCCCTGGGAGAAAATGACTATCTGGAACATTCCCTAGAAACAAGGCCATTACAGAATTCACAGGACTACATTGCCTTTCTGAGGGCTCCGTTTCTTTCGTTCTTCAACGTCTGGCTCAGAAAGTCTCCTACGATGCTACGTACGCACAACCTTTCAACTCATAGTTAACCCAACAGTATTTAATTTCCAAAATGATGATGGCAGGTTACTGCCTGGAAACCATGCTCCTCTAATCCTAGATATGGTAATAGGTGAGGCACAGTGCATGCACACCATCATTGGTTACTTCTTCAAATGTTTCAGCTGGGAACCCTGGCAATGAAGTGAAAACAGATTCCAGGGCTTTGCCTGAATGAGCTGTAGTTTGGAGTAAGCTCTGAAATCAAGTCATTTCTATCCCTCTTTACTTGAATCTCTCTAAACATATCTGCCTTCTGTCAAGTATGCAGAGATAGCTCTATTAGTTGCTGTAATTAAATGTGCCACTGAGAGTTGTTAAGCTACATGCATGAACAAAAGCCTTGGCTGCATTCTGCACACTGCCAACAATGGAGCAAGACAATTGGTTTTCCATGGGTCTAATCTGGAGCCAAGTGGTGTGTGGATTTCAGCCGTCGTCTTTTTTATTATCCAGGATGCTCCTCTCTTGGGAAGGGGTTTCAAAAGCACATTCAGAGTTTATAAAGCAGCCCTCCATGACCGGAGGGAAGCAAAATATCACCGGAATCCCAGCAACAGTAAACATTCCGCTGGCCTGTTTTCCACGGGGGTTAGAGGCGCCACAATTGGGTGGGATGCCTCCGATTTGTTCCAGCGCGCCTGCTTCTTTGAAGAAATCTTCAGTCTCCGATAGTGTTTATGATGAGGCTAAAATATGGATATTTCAGAGAGGGGGTGATGACAACACTCCAAAAGAATGCATGGAAAGATTCTGAAATGCCACATGTACGTTTCAGCTGCTTGGGCTTAGAGGCTCTGTTACTCCCTTCCTCTGCATGTCCGAGCCAGGCTCAATGGAGGCCTGGGAGACTGGGACCTTTCCACTGTCTTTATTCTGGGACTATGCACAAGTCTGTCATCCAGATGCTGCTAGAAGAGAAGCCCTGAAATTGCGTCAGTTCATGTCCTGTTTCTCATGGCCTCTGTCATGCCTCAAAAAATGTAGAACTTGATTGCAAAGACATAGTAGAATATGGAAATAAGATTTAATGGAAACAGTGTAGTTAGACTGTATGTACTGGAGCAATCATAGAGGCTTCTTCCAACTTCACCCGTGGCTGCTGGCTCGTGAGTTTTTATGAGATCTTGCTTTAAGCCAGTGGTTTGCAAACTTTTCACCTTCAGGGAACTGTTTACACACAGACCTGGCTGCTAAGTAACACTTGCACATCTGCCAGAGAAAACCTGCACATTTGGGAGGATTTTAGGGCATGTTCTAGGGCTGCCTTTCCCAAGCTGGTTCCCTCCAGATGTGTTGCACTACAAGAGTAATCATCTCCAGCCAGCATGAGGATTGGCTCCACTAGCTTAGGGTGATGGTAGTTGGAGTTTAACACTTCAGGAGCTCATAAGGTTGGAGGAGGCTGGGATAGAGCACTTAACTGGATATATTGGCACTCTTATTTCTAGGTAGCTGTTGCGGATAATGCAGTCCTGCGAGTGACATATTCCTCCTGATCACCAAGAAGATAAATATTTTCAGGATCAAATATAACAGGATACCTGTAATAAAGACCTTGACTGAATCTTTCTCTAGTTGTAATGTATAAAGGACAATGCAGAACAAATACAGAGGTGTGAATTTATGCTCTTTTATTGTATCCGCCATCCATATCGCCTAAAGGCCTACTTTGAAAGTGAAGGGCCATACTGGATAAAATGTCAGTTCTAGGAGATAATGTTTGGAAAATATGATCATCCTTTGCTGGCTTCCATCTCAATTGTATACTTATCAAGTTTCTGAGAAAGGAGAGAAAAGCACCACTCCACGAAAACGAAAACTCTCCACGAAAACAAAGCCCAAATTTTACGTATTAAGTAGGGTGACCATATGAAAAGGAGGACAGGGCTCCTGTATCTTTAACAGTTGCATAGAAAAGGGAATTTCAGCAGGTGTCATTTGTATATATGGAGAACCTGGTGAAATTCCCTCTTCATCACAACAGTTAAAGGTGCAGGAGCTATACTAGAGTGACCAGATTTTAAAAGAGGGCAGGGCAAGTTGTAGTGATGGTCACCAAGTTGGATGGCTTTAAAACAGGATTGGACAAATTCATGGAGAATAAAGGTTTAAATGACTGATGCTGGTATCAGAAACAGTATGTCTACGTACATCAGTTGCTGGAGAACATGGGTGGGAGGGTGTTGTAGCACTCATGCCCTACTTATGAGTTTCCCTTCAGCAGCTGATAGGACACTTTCAAACAGATGTCTGTCCTCTGCCAGCTCTCCAAAATACAGGACCATTCTCTGTAAAGTAGAACACCTCGCTATAGCACATGAATGAGCCACTTGTGGTCCTTCAGTTGGCCTAGTCAGGATAGTCAATGATGAAGGATAATGGGAGTTGTAGTCCAACAACATTTGGAGGGCCAAAACTTGCCCACCCCTAGTGTAAACAATACTGGCTAGATGGCATATTAGGTCTGACTCGGTTCAAGGCAGCTTCCTATCTTAGCAGTGGGATTTTGAAGGGGTTGTTTTTATTCTCCAGCTGAGGCTGTGTTCCTTCAATATGGCTGTCATCTGATTCATTGCAAGGAATTCTGCAAGGGTGTGGATGCCTGGTGATGATTTACTCTCCTCTGATGAGCCGTGTTACAATCCAGGAGGGTTCTGAATGTTGGAAAATCAGAAAATGTGGCAGTTTCAGTGGTGAAATAATGTTTGCTGCCAAGATAATGTGAGAAGGGTCCTCTATTAACAAGATCCTTTCCTCTCTACACACAGGGACAGAGAGAATCCAAATAGCCCTCCCTCTCATTCTAAGTGTACACCAAAGTGCTGCTCCAGGCATACTGTAGTACTCACAGAGCATTGAAGCTCCATCTTGCAGCATCCTGTAGCTCAATCAGGGAGGGGGGCGATGTGCCTGGCCAGGGATGGGCTGCTGGATACTATAAGGTGAGATGCAGGAAGGCCTCAGCTCTCTGTGGGAGGAAATATGCAAGGATGGTGCTGTTAGTGATGCAGGGGTGGTGATGCTTAGAGGATGGTGCTGTTGAGCTGGAAAAGGACCAGAGGGGAAAGAGTTAAGCACCCTCTCCTATGTGCCCTCTTCCTTTACTTGGAATTGCAGCCTGCTGGTGCTGCTTTGCTTATTTTAAAAAAATCAGTACTGGAGAAATTTCAGTCTCCAGACAAAAAGAGCAATCTGTTTACAAACTAGAGCCCTTGGCCAGCTAACTGAATATCAACATGTTGCCCTCAAAAGTTTTGCTCTGCATTGCTTTCCAGTTTGTTTTGCTTCTTATACAAGTTTGTTTGGTGCAGTGATAAACTCTTTGCTTTCTGTCCTTGTTATGTGGTACATGAAAACTTTCCATGACTGAACTGTTAGAGAACAGAAATAGGCAGGTATGTTCAAAATACTTTTTGAAACCTGCTTTAGATTCTGGGGATAAAGGGGGCCTGCGTGGATGCCCATTGATGTTCCACATGTCTTGGGTTGTTTCGTACAGCCTCAAATGGTTAAAGGGGGATAGGCGGATACAAAAACAACTATGATGCCAGACATCAAAGGTCCTGCCATATGAGGAAGAGACTATAAGCTCCATCACACCTACACATTTGTCCTGGTTTTCCCTCAAATTATCCCACTTCGTTTCCATAGCGTATGAAAGCTTGCAAACTTACACCTGTGCACTTGTTCGTCTGTAGTGCGTTGCTGTTCTCCTGGTGAGATTCACTCTCACCTTGTTGTTTTTGCCATTGCCTCTGCCCATTGATCTCCTTTGCACCTCCTCCTGCAGTTTATTGGTTGATGGTAGTTGGACACCGTGCCCTCCCTACGTAGGTTGTTGTTCCCTGTTGCGTAGGCTATGGCCATTCCCCTCACCCTGCCTGGAGGTTTTGGAGCATGAACACAGTAAAATCAGATGAAGGTTTCTTACCTTTGAGTAAACCCCATTAAACAGAGAGACTTACTTCTGAGTAAACAGAAATAAAACCTCAGGAGTAAGCATGGGGTTGCAGAGCACTTCTTTCCAGTTTGCTGTTTTAAGACTTAAAAAAGAAAGCTTCTGAGTGACCACACTATTAAAAATCAGTTCTATATGTGTTTACTCAGAAGTAAGACCCTCTGTTCAATGGGGTTTCCTCAAAGGTAAGCTAGCATGTGATGTTAGCAGTTGAAATCAATGGGATCTACTTTTGAGTAAGGGAACCAGCAAATCTGTAGTTTATGAACGTGAAGATGAACAGCTTTACATGATCAAAGGAATGGAAGATCGATCCTACGATCCTTTGCACTGGTGGACTACAAGCTCCAAAGGGTTTGAGTGAGGAAATTTAAAAAACCAAAGGATGGCCCAATCTGATTCAAATTTGCTATGCTGAAAGCCCTCCTTATGAGCTATCACTGTGCTGATTTTGATCTCTTTATCTTTAAAATTTACACAGATGTAAGCACTTGTTTAATTTATATTTTAAAAAGCACTCAAAATCAAGGGATGATCCAATCAGATTCAAATTGGGAAGGCTGAAAGCCCTCCTTAAGAGCAATCACTGCAAATTTTAAAATGAGGGCACTGCTTTAAAAATGAGGGCACTGCTGGCAAGGAGGGTGCATTCTCCACATTTCTTTTAAGGTGAAAATGCCTACTCAGGAGTAAGCATAGAGTTCAATGGGACCTCTTCTTACTCCAGAGGGACTGCTTATAACCCACATGCAAATTTAATCCATAGATTAACATTTATCCATAGATTAACAATCCATAGATCAACAAAAACTCCTGCCACTGGATGTTACATAGTGTGCCCCTTGTCTCACATTTCCACTGGAGAGGGAAGGGAGGAGAGAGAAACTACACAGCCAGCACAGTCCAGCTTAACACCTTGGTGGGGAAAACCAGCCCAGAGAGCATGACAGGTAGCCTCTCCCAACCTCCTAGGGAATGAAGGTGAGGAACACCTTCCCTCACTCCCCCCTCTACTATGTTACCAATGCATCCCCCTCTCACTTCCCCCCCCCAAGCAAGTCATGAAGCAAAGGTGGAGGATTGAAAGTACAATAGACCATTCTTTCATTTAACCCAGCAGCCAGGAAGTAGGAGGAGTAAAGGATTGGAATTGGAATTTAAAAACACGCACTGGAGAAAACGCATGTCCCTCTCTTTCGTCAGCAATACTGGCCCTTGAAAACATGCCCACGGAACATTGGATTGAAAACAATGGATACAAATACACGTTGAAGTTTGAGCTGTGTGCTTTCACATTACTGAAAGAACCTGACTTTCTGCACACCAAAATATATCGCTAAGAGGGGGGAACAATCGCAATCACAGCAGGACCTGGTAGACGTCATCTGAGTCCTTTGCATGCAATTCACTGCGACATCATATAATGCTGGTGTGATGGAGCTTTAAATGCCATGGCCTTTCTCTAGGGTAACCTTCCCCAACTGCCCTTCAAATATGCTGGATTACAATTCCCACAATCATAGCTATCAAGGACAGCTCCATTATATTTTAGAATACTTTTCAGGGCACACCCACACCCACTTCCTCTCAACAGTATGTAGTCTTGATGGCTTAAAAAGCATCCTTTTTACATGGCAGACTTTGGGTAAAATTTAACTGAAGTCCAATTTAGAATAGACCCATTGAAATGAATGGGATTTAAGTTAATCATGACTAGCTTAAGTCCCATTCTTTTCAATAGGTCTACTCGAAGTGGAACTTCTACTGGATTTTATCCTTTATGCCCTAACAGCACACAAAATGTGTTACAAATAAAGCCCAGTGAATAATATCGAATGGGACCTGAGTCATGACTAATTTGACCCACCAATTTCAGGAAGACAGAACTGCCTCTTGTTGGATTGTGGCTATAATAAGGTACAATCTCCTGGGAAGTTCTCCTTCACGTGTCCCTTTTAAATAAATAGGCAAGCGTGTTATAGTTGTGTAGCTCTCATTCAGTTCATTGGGAGCACAGAAAAATTTCCTGGGAAATCATTTCCCATGTGCATGTTTTGCTCCCTTTGGTCCAAACAAATCTACTTTTGTCTAATGATGTAACATTGTTGAACTGGATCAGGCTGGATACTAAAGCTGAGCCAAATATCTCCACTTTTGCGGAGACATTCATCCTTTGCAAATGTGTGTGTGTGGGAGGGGTAGTCAGTGACTTTTGTGGTTCGATGAATTGGAGGGGGTATTACCTTTAAATACAAGGTGGCCGATGGATTTTCTTTCCTTCCTTCTTTTACCTGAACCCCACCCCCCACTCTCCACCCCCAAATAAAGCCTTGCCACTGTTTCAAACAGGCCCTTGGCTGCAGCTGCTTCACCCAGCACTTGCTTTCTCAGCACTAACATTTTTTTAAAATAAAATGGATTAAAGAATGCTGCTATCAGCCACAGTGGTCTTGGCATTTGTTTAACCGTGCCATGTGCTAATGCCAGGCATGCTTCTGAGTAAGCATGCATAGAAACAGGCCGCATGTAAGATAAACTGCTGATCCAGCCACAGCCTTTGAAGAAGGTCATGTCAAGCCTTCAAAAAAACATGGGAGATTTGAAAAGGCAGCGGCCTAAAGATCTGTACTTTGTTTCTGGTACTAACACCTAGGGAAGTACAGATTTCGTTAAATCCATTCTGTCTATGTTTCATTGGTTGTCATGCATCTTCTGTTCCATTGCCCTCTCATTATCAAAATCAGGGGGTTTTTTTATGGATGTACAAGAATTTTATTCCTCTTGTGTTAATATGCATTAGTGTTAATGTGCATTAGCACTAATGCAAATTAGCACAAATGCATATTTACACAAATCCCCACAAAAAGTAAAAAACAAGTCCACAGAAACTCCACAACTTGAAAAAAGCCAGTCCGCTGTGGAGTCCATAGCTCAGATTCATAGACACCCAAACACATTTGAATCTATTGCAGGTGTCTCCAATATCCCTACCTTCACAGTGCCTTTTAAAGAAATTGTTATTCTCTTTTCAATGCTCTGAGAGCATTGGATTGCATTGGACCTGCCAATTCTGTGGGAACCAGCAAAAAACTAATCTTGTCAAAGCCTTTGCTGATGACTTTGCTACTTGCTGATCAAAATGGGTGCAAATCTACCAGGAATGTTTCTCAAAGCCTTACAATAAATGGGCAAGGTGAGACTGAAGATGTTGGAAGGCCTTTTCTTAAAATTTGTGTGGAAGTCTATTCATGAGCCTCTCCACCCTCTCTCACTCACTCACTCACACATACACCACTCACCATACCCTGCTTCCAGCCCTGGTCCACTTTTGTTAATGCTACTTAGATACACTGGATTTTGTTAAATGAGGGGAGATTTTATTTAATGAGGCGAGATAATGATTGCAATGCAGTTCTTCCACTGATTTATCTCAAACTTCACAGCTAATATTTCAGTAATTCTTCATGGTTGTGCTAATTGGTTACTAGCTGACACATTTTAAAGCCTACAGAGAACAAGTTTCTTTTCTTTTCTTCTTTATCTCCAAAGGCATTCCATAGTAGTCAAAATAATAACAGTGCACAAAATCTGTTTAGTTTAGGAAATATCAGTTTCTTAAGCCTGTAGCGCCTGCATTCTTCTAGTACTTAGCTGCTGCATAACCTGTCCACGGTCAACGTGGAATAATAATAGCTGAGCAAATCATTTAGGTGTTGTTTTTTTAAGACATTCATGACGTGAGCAGCTTTGATGCACCAGCAAACACTCCATTCAAATTGTCAGGACTTGTTAGGACCATGGAATTGTAACAATATGCATTCATTCCTACCTAGTCATTGCTCAGTGACAGAGTAAGAGCTGTGAAAGATGCGATGCAACCATAGGCAAAGCACTTGCCTATATGTCATCTCATGTTTAAATGCACTTTCAATGTGGACTGGCTCATTTGCCTGTAGCTTTAGTGTCCCGTTAATGGTACCAGTCTGGGCAACTGATTGCAGGTGTTCTAAGGACCTAGCTAGATGTGATGCAGGTGGTGGGCTACAGTGATTGTATGAGGCCCCTGATCTGGATCCAGGCTGCAATGGCAAGCAAAGGGTTGGAGTTCCCTACTTCCATGTCAGGGTTCCAATCCAGATCCCTGCTCCCCCACCCTACCCCACCAGACTGATTTGCACACAAGGGTTAACTGTGTGACAAACATCACGTTCATTTTGCCCTAAGTGCATTTAAATTGAGTGGGGTGCACATTTAACACTTACACCAAGGGTGGGCTACTTGTGGCCTTCCAGATGTCTTGGCATACAACTCCCATGATCCCTCGCCAGTGGCGATGCTTACTGTATGTATATCCTGCCATATGGCCTGAAAGTTCCCAGACGACACTACATTTCTATATGTGTACAATATTAGGCATAATTAGGAAGGGAATTGAGAATAAAATATCATATTGCCTTTATACAAATCTATGATGCAACCACATTTAGAATACTGTGTACAGTTCTGGTCAACACACACACTACAGCTGGAAAAATACAGAAAAGTATTAAAAATTTTACTAGAAAAATACTAAAATGATCAAGGGGCTGGAGCAACTGCCCTATTGAGTCAGGTTCCAACAGTTTGGATTGTTTAGCTTGGAAAAAAGAAGGTAAGGGGAGACATGATAGAGGTGTACAAAATGATGTATGTCCTGGAGAATGTGGGTAGGGAGACATTTTTCTCCCTATCTCAAAATACCGAAACTGGAGTCATCCCATGAAACTAGTGGGAGATTCAGGCCAGATAAAAGGAAGTACCTCTTCACACAGCTCAAAGTTAAACTCTGGAGTTTGCTACCACAAGATGTAGTGATGGAAACCAATTTGGATAGCTTTAGACAAATTCCTGGAGAAGGCTATCAATGGGTACTAGTCCTGATGGCTATGTACCACCTCCAGTATCAGAGGCAGAAAGTCTATATCCACCAGTTGCTGGGGAACATGGGTAGTAGGGTGTTGTTGCGCTCATGTCCTGCCTGTGAATTCTGGTCAACAGCTCATTGGCCAGTGTGTGAACAGAATGTTGGACTAGATGGACCCTTTGTCTGATCCAGCCTGGACCTTCTTATGTTCATTTGAGTTTTCAAGAAATGGCTGAAGAAAAAATCCCCAAGTGCTTCCACTTAAGTAGAACCAAAAGGGAAGGTGCTTCCAGACACAACATTTTACAGGTAATTCTGAGGGCTTCATCTTCCATTTGTATCCTACCCACCCATCCCTTGTTTCCTCCCCTCTGCATCCTCTCACGTATCCTGTAAATGTGCTCTAGGTGGTTGGAGCACCATACGCTTTGTATGTCGTGTTCCATACGCTTTGTCCTTCTGCTGGCAGCACAAAGGATCTGAGTGCAGTTCTCCATCTTTTTCCTTATCAGATACAATCAGTTAAGGAGGAAAAGCAAGATTAGGGAAAATGCATTAAGGAGGAAAAGATGAAATGCTTTTTGATTGGCAGCACTAGCAGCCCTGAGTCTGGATACACACCAAGACCTACAGTGATTGCCCAGAACAGCAACTGAGAGCAATCTTTCCTGGAACAATCCTCAAGGCAGCTCGAGATTTCTAGCCCTGGCTTGTGGTTTTGAACGGGGAATATTGTATTTATATTGTATTTTATATTATGGTTTTATACTGTTGTTTTATACTTTGAATGTTTTTAATTTTTGTGAACCGCCCAGAGAGCTCCGGCTATTGGGCGGTATAGAAATGTAATAAATAAATAAATAAATGGCAGCAATTGAGCTCATGCGAGCAGCACCCTTGCCAAGGTCAAGTCCACCAGTACCAGCCCTGATCACTATGGTGATATCTTCATATTAAAAGCAGATCAGAGCATCCCATTAAAAAAACACCATGCAGTGTGTTGCTGCCATTTTTCTCCCATGAGAGAAGCATCTTAAAACAAGCAGAAGATGAGATCTGTGGTAACAATTTAGTAGCAATGTCACTGTTTTTGAACACTTCAGCTTGTCTGTTTGCAATGGAACAAGTGAACAAATCAGCTTTGTGTTCTGTGTTTCCTTTTGCTTATCTCCAGAAGACAATTGGCAAATTGACAGGGCTTCCCATGGCCCCTGTTTATATAGACAATTTGTCTCTTGAAGGACTATTTGTTTTATTGCTTGGAACATTTCTTAAGACACATCACAGTTTATTCAAACAGGTCTGGGGCACGAGTTACCCATTTAAATATTATACTAAATGCATGTAAATAGTTGTTTTATTTCATTCTTCCCCCTCTCATGGTCTATGAAAAAGCCTTATTACCAGATGATATCATGGGAGAAGGACATTGTCTGGATTCCTTACATATCAAGCGTTTCCTAGCACACACAACTGGAAAGGCAGCTAGCATAGGAAACAAGTGCAGTGGTTAAGATGATGCTGTTGATTTTTGACCAAAAAACCCCCCACAGTGAATGGCAGCTATTCTAAAGGGTTTTCTCTCCTGTTTTATTTTATATACTACTTCTCCATATCACCCTACGAAACACTATTATTAATTATATAGTACCATCAGTATGCATTATGAACATGTACTGCTTTCCACAAGATGTATTGTACAATCTACAACTACCATAGTTTGATAATCACGAACAACCTATGAAGAGTACCCATGCACCTGGTTCACATGACACAACAGCCCACCACAGCTTAATTTAACTGCAGGGGCTGTTGTGTTGTGCTGGATACCCACAGATGTGCTTTTTGCATGGCATCTGCAGACAGTCCTGCTTGCCATTGTTGCCATGCCATGCAAAACCAGCATTGTGGGTTGTTTGAAGTAATAGACAACCCTCAAATAACCCTAAACAAGTTATGGGTTATTTGAGCGTTGTTTAAGCCCTCAAACAACACATGATGCTGGCTTCGCACAATGGCCACAGCTAGACCTAAGGTTTATCCTGGGATCATCCAGGGTTCGCCCCTGCCTGAGCACTGGATCCCCTGTGTGTCACCTAGATTAACAGGTTTGACCCCTGGACGATCCAGGGATAAACTTTAGGTCTAGCTATGGCCAATGTGACAAGCTATAAGCATGTCACTGCTTGTATTTTCAAAATGGCAGGTTGCCCACTGCACTAAACCCCACAGGGAAACCACAGTAGCTTAACGTTAAATGCAAACTGGGCACGGTTTGTTGTTGGGTTGCCAACTGTTATGTTCATGGATTGTTAGCATGGCTGGATTCATACATCACACCCACCTAGAGTTCAATGACAATCCATGGTTCAACAACAACCCACACTCAATTCATATTCAACCTTGAGTGTGGGTTGACATGTTGTGTGAACCCAGCCAGTGTATATGGCACCTAACAGAAAAAAGCTAAAATGCAGATCTCAGCATCAAGGAATTGGCAATATAAATGTTGCCACATAGGAGACAATAGAAGGAAGGAATGACAAAAAGCCCAGGAAAAAAGCTTGCATTAAAATATTGCAACAGAAATAACCAGTTTCTTTCTACTTCTGCTGTTCAGAGTATCGTCTGGAAGTGTCTCAACAGAACCCCTCTCTTATATAACTATTTCATTTTAGCAAGTTCCAGTTTTCTTAGTACAAAAACAGAACAGCTTATGCTGTAACTGGGGCAGAAAATGCACAAGGAGGATGTCGGTACAAACGGTAGGAAATTTTTATGACTCCAAATGACTTGTGGCTTCATTGGCATGAAAGAATTGGATTTACTATAAACAACACAAGACCAAACTTAATCCAACATTTTTATGCCTGATAAGCTTGAACTAGTTGTTTTTTTATAGGTGAACATTGCTGGTTAGAAAGAAAAGTGATCCAATTAGCCTCTGGAGAATACATCAGTATAAACTCAAGATTAACAGAGATCCACAGCGGAAATACACACACACACATACACTTAAGCCCAGATGAAAAAATTACTAAACCTGTTCTTCAGAAATCAGGAGGTTTGAAAGATGGATTTTGTTTTAACATTTCTTACCTACTGTTTTCTGTTTAATATTTCTTGCCTACTGCTTCTGATTTGTGCATATAACTTGGAAGCAATTACAACACCAGCAATGCACCATCATAACCAAGCACTAGGTATAACTGCTATGATGCATGGGAGAATGTTATACCATAAACTACGTCGTACCGAGACTGCTTCTAAGCGACCCCAGTGCAACGTGAAAGCGATCGTGTAACTTGCCTTTGGAAGAGCCGAGGAAGAGACGTCCATGCCGCAGCCGCCGCCGCCGCCACCCACAGACCTCCTCGCCGACCGGCGAGGAGAGCTCGGCTGAAGAAGGCGGGGTGGAGAGCGGAAGAAGCTCTCCACCCCGCCTTCTTCCCCCGAGCTCTCCGTCCCAGCCGGCGAGGAGGTCTGTGGGCGGCGGCGGCGGCGGCATGGACGTCTCTTCCTCGGCTCGTCCAAAGGCAAGTTACACGATCGCTTTCACGTCGCACTGGGGTCGCTTAGAAGCGGTCTCAGTACGACGTGCGGATTCCCCCCAGCATGATGAAAATATTAAACCATTCCATACATTATGTAACCTGAGGTGGGTCAACCTACAAAAGTCTGGACTTGCCTATCTGTGGGCAGGACAGGGCTAGGAAAATAGCTGCTCCCTGAATTCCCCTGGGTGCCAAAATTGGTGAGGAGATTCAATTTTCCAGAGAGAGGGTTACATTCTGAGCTTCAGGACTTAGATGAATCAGTGTCTCTGGTGAAAGATAAAGAGGACAATCCTCCCAGTGTCATAGTTCAAAACAGCAACTCAGAGAACCTTGCCTCTCCAGCTTCATCTCAAGGCTGAAAAATGTGAACATTTCAAGGCTGTTAACTGGTATATATACTTTTGGTTTCGTCACAAAATTGAGATCTGAGCTCTATACAAAGAGTTTTTCTGCTACATAACCTCTAGGTGGAGATGTGCTATAGTGGAATAGCACAGATACCGAAATAGGTCTTTCACTTTCAGAAACAATATCCCATTTTCCCCACTCAAAAAAAACACAACCTGGGAAAGTGCTCTTAGAAAACAGAAGCGAAACTGGAGGATCATGACATCCTCTAGAGAACCCATAAACAACTGTAAGGAAGCTCAAGTGCACAATAAATGCCTTGTGTAGAAAAGCTCTTCATACCACCAATAGATGACTAATAGGGAGCTGAGTCACAGGGTTTCCCCACCCCCCACCTTTGTGGAATCCCTGAAGTTATGATACTGCCTATTAATAGGAAGTAGAATCATAGAATAATTGAGTTTGAAAGGGCCTTATAAGGCCACCGAGTCAAACTTCCTCCCCAATGCAGGAATCCACCTTGAAGCATACCAGACAGATGGCAGGCCAGCTGCCTCTTGAATGCCTCTAGTGTGGGAGAGCTCACTACCTCCCTAGGTAATTGGTTCCATTTTGGAGGAGTAAGCCAGACCTGGTATTCAGTTGAGTGTGCAAGCTCTGTCACAAAATGCTATGACATAACACATACGGAATTGGATCCACCATGCCTGCCATTAGCTCTTGTGCAAAGTTTTCCACTGAAGTGAGGGTAATATCTTGGAATTGTTGTAGATCACAAGCTGAATATGAGCCAACAGTGTGATATGGCTGCAAGAAAGGCAAATGCTATTTTGGGCTGCATTAATAGAAGTATAACTTCCAAATCACGTGAAGTACTGGTTCCTCTTTATTCGGCCCTGGTTAGGCCTCATCTAGAGTATTGCGTCCAGTTCTGGGCTCCACAATTCAAGAAGGACACAGACAAGCTGGAGCGTGTTCAGAGGAGGGCAACCAGGATGATCAGGGGTCTGGAAACAAAGCCCTATGAAGAGAGACTGAAAGAACTGGGCATGTTTAGCCTGGAGAAGAGAAGATTGAGGGGAGACATGATAGCACTCTTCAAATACTTGAAAGGTTGTCACCCAGAGGAGGGCCAGAATCTCTTCTCAATCCTCCCAGAGTGCAGGACATGGAATAACGGGCTCAAGTTAAAGGAAGCCAGATTCCAGCTGGACATCAGGAAAAACTTCCTGACTGTTAGAGCAGTACAACAATGGAATCAGTTACCTAGGGAGGTTGTGGGCTCTCCCACACTAGAGGCATTCAAGAGGCAGCTGGACAACCATCTGTCAGGGATGCTTTAGGGTGGATTCCTGCATTGAGCAGGGGGTTGGACTCGATGGCCTTGTAGGCCCCTTCCAATTCTGCTATTCTATGATTCTATGATTCTGTGATATTACTACCATATAGCAGGTGGAGTTATAACTGTTCTGATTTACAACTGTGGAAGCACTATGGAAAATATAACATGATATATGTTTATATATTTTCATTGTTTATATCATGGATGGGAAATGGGTGGCCCTCCAGATGTTGGATTGCAACTCACAGCATCCCTCACCTTTGGCTAGGGCTGATGGAAGCTGCAGTCCAACATCATCTGGAAGGCAATAGATCTCCAAGGTCACTGGCAAAGGTGTTTTCCAGCTCCACTGCTTGAGATGATAAAGACTGAAGCTGGAACATATGCATGGAAAGCCTGTGGTCTACTGGTGACCCTCCTGTCTGCAAACTGGTCCAAAGTCCAAAACTGAGCATTATTTGGAAGTGTTTTAAGACCAAATTTGTAAATGGTGTGAAGGGGCATTTAATGGTATTTTTAATGTGATATTTTATTTTCTATTGACGAGTTTCTTCTCTGAATTAAAATAAGTAAATTTACAAGTATTCTGCAAAATATTGTCCAACTAAGATGGTGTAGTAGTTACACACATACATACATACGGATAACACACACATACAGACCCACACACACACACCACACACTATTTGTTGCTTACCTTGAGACAAGACTTTCAGATTCCCAGGCAAATGAATTTCCAGGAAGCATCAGCTTTGAAACCCATCAACCAAAGGGTTTAAAATCTTAATTGTATGAGCCAAATGTTTCCAGCTGTTGTTGTCTTCCATTTTTTTCCCACAGCATCTTGGCTGAGTTCTGTTCATGATCTCTATTCTGTAACTGCCTGAGATTTTAGCATAATCATTGTTTATGCTGGATGGAGGGATATTCCTCAAGCCTTACTTCATTAACTTTTTTTTCCCTTTAAAGAAAAGCTTGCTAACCTGTTTATCTTCAAAGGATGGAAACTTTTTCCATGTGAACCAGTTTAAGAAGACTTTTGTTGTTGTTGTTTTGGAGATCCTAATACTAAAGCAAACCAAATTCCAGAAGTCATTCTGGGCTGTACACTGGCAAATGTCATTCAAGCTTCAGTTGTTTTACAGAGAGCTGAGAGAAATGGTTTCTATAGAAACTTTTCATCTTTAGGCTGTTTAACTTTCTTCTGCTCATAAATTAATGTGCATCATCTGCAGTTTATATGATTTGCGTAAATATTTCCTTTCCAGACCATTATGGTGGGCCACGGGGAGCACTGTGACATAATAGCTTCTCATTTGGGAAGACAAATTAACTTGAAATAACAATGGATGTGTTAGAATTAGGGGTGTCCACAGCTTGTGAACCATATTTTAACTTGGGGGGAGGAATTTGCACAAATTCATAATTACACTAATGCACATTTGTACAAGCATGCATTCTCGCTAATGCACACTTGCATTCATGTGTATTTGCACATGAAGAACAAAATTCTTGTACACCCCTAAAAAAAAAATCTGATTCTCTAAATGAGTGAAGGACAAAATAAAAGGTGCCTGATAATCTGCGAAACACAGACAAGGGCAGGTTTAACAAAATCTGTACATCTCTAATTAGAATTAGTTGCTGTCAGTATGGTGTAGTGCAGTGGTTCTCAACCTTCCTAATGCCGCGACCCTTTAATACAGTTCCTCATGTTGTGGTGACCCCCAATCATAAAATTATTTTCGTTCTTCTCTACACGATCCATTGCCATGGGATGGTTTGCTAATGAAAATAATACATAACAATAGCTTTAATAATACAAAAGATGATACATGACATAGTTCAGTCAATATAGTTTCCTAAGACCATCGGAAATATGTTTTCCGATGGTCTTAGGCGACCCCTGTGAAAGGGTCATTCGACCCCCAAAGGGGTCCCGACCCACAGGTTGAGAACCGCTGGTGTAGTGGCTACAGTGTTGGACTGCAAGTTGGGAGATCCGGGTTCTAGTCCCCACTGGCTCATGGAAGCTCACCGGGTGATTTTGGGCCAGTCACACTCTCAGCCCAACCTACCTCACAGGGTTGGTTGTTGTGAGGACAAAATGGAGAGGAGGAGGAGGAGGAGGAGGAGGAGGAGGATTATGTATGCCGCCTTGAGTTTCTTTGAGCAAAGAAGGCGGGATATAAATATGATGATGATAGTACTTTTAAAATTATTCTCCATGCAAAAGCAAGCAATCATTGTCAGGTAATATAGCTGGCCCTGATATTAGGCAGAGTGAGGCAACTGTCTTTTTTACTTCCAGGAGGGAAGAGAGCACTTATGAGATTTTCTGCCTCAGGTGTCAAAATAACTTGACTGCCCTAGTTACTGTGCACCTTGACTTCCATGGGGTAGATGCTATTTGCTGCTCTACCTCAGGCAACATAGTACCTTGGGCCGGCCACTGAAAGTTAAGGTCTTGTTTTACATAGCTAGTGTTAAATGGAGATATTTGCAATATGCATTTGCAGCACCTGTATTTGGGCTGAACAAAAGGAAGGCAATTTTTTGTGCACATTTTTGGCAGAACTAAGAACTGGTAACTTGGGGGTTTGCTTTGAAAGGTGTCGCTGTAACCATGCAGAGTGAAGGCAGAGTGTTTGCCATCAGCACATAAACAAATCTGATTTGCTACGTAGTGCCATGAAATAATTTCCATTCATTATGCAATCATCAGTTGGGTGGGATTGCCTGTATGATTAAATCAAAAAGAAGAGGATGTGGTATGGTACTGAAACTACAGCAGAGGTGAGAAACAATGGCAGAGAACAGGTTTGAATTGAGGCAAATGTTTTCATGATTATGCAATTGTCAATTAATATTTCACACCTTCATTCCAAAAGAACAACAACTCTATTTTCATCAAACAATTAAAATGGGCAAACATTTGATACAGCCCTAACCTGTAGAGAAAATAAATGACTGGTTATTTGGCGTTAACATGTCACCACACTGAAGACTCAACAATCCTTCTGCTTCTATTTGCATTGGAACAAAAACCTAAGTGGACAATTGACACATCAGAGATTGTAACTTTGTCTAGATCTATGGAAGATGAGTAAAACAATTGTATCCTCCCTCCCCCATTAAATTATACTTAAGATACAGGTTTGTAAAATGATGTTAAGCTTAGTAAAATAAACAAAACAGCTATTTAATCCTTACTCAGCAATGGAGCTCTCTGGATAACCTTGGGCAAGTCATCATTTATCATCCTAAATTACCTCACAGGGGTGTTGTGATAATAACATGAAATAATCATAGAATCATAGAGTTAGAAGGAACCTTAGAGGTCATCTAGTCCAACCCCCTGCTAAGTGCAGAATCTGCAATACAGGATGCAATTACAGCAACCCTGACAGATGGCCATCCAGCCTCTGCCTAAATAACTCTAGTGAAGGCAAACCCGCCACCTTCCAAGGTAGTCTGTTAGACAGCCATCTGCCTAACAGCACTTACCATTTCTCAAAATGTTTAGTCAAAAAATGTTTCTCTGCAAAACTGCGTCTGGTCCTGCCCTCTGCACCAACAGAGAATGAGTCTGCTCCATCAAATGTGTGACAATCTTTTAAATATCTGAAGACCACTATCATGCTTCCCCTTAATTTTCTCTTCTTCAGGCTAAACATAACCAGCTCTTTCAACTGGTTTATGGTTTCCTCATATGACATGGTTTCCAGATCCCTCAGTACCGTGGTCATCCTTCTCTGGCCTCAGTCCAGTGTGTCAACATCCTCCTTACAATGTGGTACCCAAAACTGGCCACAGTACTCCTGATGTGGCCTGACCAGTACAGAATAGAGTGGAATCTGAATCTAAACTGCCCCTTGCAAGATGGCCAGAATGCATATACCATTTCCATGTGGCTAATAATGTATTTAAACTGTTGCTACTGAGAGTTTACATAGCCATCCTGCGTGTTTCTGTCTCGATAGGCCTTGGTTAAAGCAATATTGACATAATGGTTGCTCTCCCAATATTTGCAGATATAATAATTACCAGTACTATCTTTGTTAACTAGGCTGAAAATTCTAGTTTGGATACCCATTTGCTTCTATAATGCTGAAATAAATGGAATAAATTTTACTGTGCTTTTGCACAGATTGCATACATTTGAATGGGGCTTGGGCAGGAGATGGAATAATGCTGGAATAACTGAATACATCAATATGGGGAAAAACAAAGTATGTTTAGTACAGACAGGAACATAGTAAGCAGCAGGCCCTGAAGGGCAAAGCAAACCCAAACACACAAGTCATAATAAAAGGGCATTCGGCTTCCACAGCCTTATCTTTACCTCTTCTTCGCACAATTCCTACCAAATGGATTTCAGAAAAGCGATAGCTTCCTGCTATCCCATCCACATCACTTTTGACCTGACTCTTATATTTGATTAGTTAATTGAAAGGATGGGAGAAGATTACACACCCACACACTTCTTCCCACTGCAGATGTCACGAAGGAAAATTCACAATAAGGTTTTTTGTAATGTTATTCCTTCTATCCTAATTTTAAAAAGTGACTGCCTGAGTAGGTTTGTGAAGTAGTAGCGACAACTAGTGGTCAAAGATTCTCATCTGAAAGGATCAACTTCTCTGGAATGAGAAGAGAAAAATATTGTCTTTACGTTCTGATAAAAGTACATTTATTTGGATTCACATTGAAATAAGTGAGATACACTTTCTAGCAAGTGTCCTTAATGTTAGCGGACATTGGTTTCTCTTTAAAGTACCAGTAATATGTATCTTTTCATTCTTCCTACAAATCATTAACGAAAACGCTAGGTAGCACTGGAATTAGGACAGAAACATTTGACACCTCATGTCTTACTAACAGGATGCACCACCATCCTTAACCATTTAGAACGAACTCTTTGCTTATGGTTTTGTAGCTAGTTGCACCCAATAAAGAGTGGCAAAAAGATACCTTATATTCCTTGATAGTGCAATCCTAGACATCTCTATTCAGAAGCCAGCGCCATTATGTTTAATGGAGTTTACTTCCATGTAAGTAGGAATAGGACTAAAACTTCAAGATGTTGTGGCTACTCATAATTGAAGTTGCACCTCAAGAGACAGCATCACAGTGGGAAGATTGGCAAGTGCTTTGTTGACAAGTGATTTGCAGAATGTACAGTCATGTATTTGTAGGGGACTGTAATCTATTGAAGCCCTTTAAATGCACAAATATGACAATGTTCATTTTCAATATGTAAATCATCTTTTTATATTTCTCTTGACATATTGATGCTAGAGCACCTAACCAAAGCAAAGAACTGATCTCATATATAGTATTGGCCATAAGAATTATTGTGCAACATAATGGAGACAAATGACCACCAACAGTTAAAGAATGGTTAGATTAAATGTTGGAATATGTTTTGATAGCCAAAAAATAACTGTTTATGTTCACACAAGACTAAAAACTTCCAGACATATAAAGGTGATGCCTTTCATTGAATTTTGTAAGATACAAAAAGTTGTTTTAAACTGTTATGACTGAATATGTATTGATTTCTTACAAAAAGATTAAACACATAAATACGTAATGAACATATTGGTTCATGAGCTTCATCCTAAATGTTTCCTAACTTTCTAGCATTGAAATATGGTCTTCCACTCCTTACACCTTCACTCACATTTCTACAGCAGACCAGAGTACGGAATAAACATACAATTTACCAAATGACAATACTGTCTTTATTAAGTGCTCTTGGATGATAATAATCACAGCTTGGTGGGGATGCTAGTAATAAAAGGTTTCAATGCATGAACCCCCAGACACTTACTGTATATCCCAATTTCAAAACAAAACAAAATGCAAGGTATGCTAGATAATTTTATCTATAAAGTAAGTGAGTCTTAACATAGGCTTTAGTACTGCTACTAATTGTGCATGGTCTAAAAGTATTCTCCTAAGGCACCAATGTCATTGCTGACATTTTGCAGTCATATGTACCAGACATTTCTGCATGCCTGAAATGGCCTGGTTCAGACAACACACTAAACCATGCTGCTTAACCACAAAATGTTTAAGGGAATGCATGTGGTTAAGCAGCATGGTTTAGCATGTTGTCTGAACCAGGCCTATATGTCTTCAGTGGAGAAGAGAGGAGACACTGGGCATGAGCGGCAGAGGAGGAACCAGGAAGATGGAGAGCATGTGCACAACCTGTGCACACGCAAAGTTGTAAGCCTTCAGCCCTTCATAGATTGTGCGCATTGACATACACATACACACACGTCCACACTTCACCTTCCTGCTCCTTCTCTGCCTTTCCACTCATGTGATAGTGGAATGTTTTGGGCTTACTACAAGATGGGGTTGCAGCAATTGCCTTCACAATACCCCACAGCCAGTTAACTGAGCACCAAAGTGGGTTGAGCTGTTAGAATGTCATGCTGAGATGTTCTAAGGAAGAAAAAGAGAAGCCAGGACACCTGATTTAATGTTTTTACATTGTTTAGTAAAATATGCCTCTTTTTAAAGAGCTTTAATTATGTGTTGTACACTAATCAGAGTATGGTCTAATTTTTAGAAGAGCCATAGCTCAGCAGTAGAGTACATTCTCCCCACCCCACCCCATCCTGAGATCTGCCTAGAGCCAACATTATCTTTTCAAAGCCAGATTAAGTCTTTCCTCTACTCCCAGGATTTGACAGCATATGATGGGGCTTTTAACATCAGTTGTTTTATTGGGTCTTGGCATTTTGTGGTTAATCATTTTTAGCTGGTTTAAATTGTTTTACTTTTTTAATGTTAAAGATTTTGTATTATGGCTTCATCATGTCGTATTTACAGCTATCACCATTGGGTGGAATAGAAACAAAATGAAATGCTTTGCATGCCGCAAGGCCCAGGTAGGTCAACCCCTAGTATTTCCAGGTAGGGCTGGGAAAGATCACTCTCTGAAATGCTGGAGAGTTGTTGCCAATAAAAGGAGATCATATTGAGCTCGATGGACCAAGGGCCTAACTCAGGAAAAAGCAGCTTTAAAAGCTGAGTTGCTCTTAGAACCCACACGTTAAGATGTTTAATTCCCCACTCCTTCAGTTCCCTGTAAAGCCCTATGGCAATGCTCTCAAGAGGAGCACATCTGGTGCTGAGAGAGAGAGATACTAAATAATATTGGAACCCCCCGTCCCGAACATAATAAGTGTACATAATCTAATTAGGTCTAAACCTGGGATCACAACAAATCCTCCAAAATAGAAATACAGTAAGCCTGCACAAAACACAACATGGAAAATGTGTATATCATTGCCAAATTCTGTCTTCGTTCAAATATCGAGACATAATTACCATTGATTTCTAGGGGCAGCCTCCAGTACTTTAAGCAAATGAGGAATACGATAAACTGAATTACAAATTATGAAAAACAAATTGTTTACCATCAGGAAAGAACAGTGTGATGAGCATAAGGCAGATTCAGGGGATGAGAAAAAATATCAGCCCAAAAGATCAACAGAACATCACCACAAGGTTAAGGTTAAAAAAAGGGAAGAAAATGGTCAAAATGTCCAACAGTTGAAATGTTAATGAAAACAAAGAAAAAAAAAGACTTTTGCAATTATATCAGGAACAAAAGTCCTATGGGACTTTCATGGAGCTCAGGGCAAAAGAGAAGGCATCTTAGTCATGGGAGAATAGAGCGTGCTTAGAAAGTCAGCTGCCGGACTTAAGCTGTGGTCACCCATTGCACGTCTTGTATAGTTACAAGTTCTGATACTATTTGTTTTGATCATGTGACATTGTTGCTGTTTATTTACCAACATATTAGATCAGTGGTCTTTGAAAAGAGAAGGGATTTTTTTAGGCAAAGGGTTATCCAAGGCTATGAGGTTAAAAAAGAACAGCGAAAGCCACAAATGTACTAGAGCTTTCATCCTATGCTCTTAAAATGAAGTAAATAGATTGGCTACCAGCAGCAGAGGTCTCTTACTTAAATAGTTTGGGAAGGATCCAATGGTGCCTGGCTCTAGTGCTACTGATGTTGCACTAGTGGAAACCAATGCATGCACAACATCAGTAGCACTAGCTAGAGGAATGGATTTCCCAGGAAATAGCACTAGCACCTGGACACTGGCCTTCATTTGACCTACCTTTTAATCCACGACGGAGGAGGGAAGATCCCGTGATTTGATTATCACGAGATTCCTCCTCCATTTACATGTGACGTGTGACGACCTCAGCATTGCCTGCCATTTTATTTATTTTTAAAGCGACAGGAGCGCACAAGTGCCGAAAGGTAAGGTTTTTTTAAAAAAAAAAAAACCTTTAATTTCCCCGTTCTCCCCACCCTACCCTCAATGGGCGCAGCACTCCTGAGGAGCACTGTGCCTCGTGCGCGGAGCCGGATCAACCCGCGGCAATGGGCCACATGTCCCGTGGTCTCGGACTCAGCCCAAGACCACAGAAAAACCGGGCCCAAAGTGGAGGGCTCTATCCCGGGGCAAGGGAGGGATGATCCTTCCTTGATCCCGGGATCCCCTGTGCATCATGTGGACACACAGGGACGATCCCAGGGTTCACCCTGGGATAAACCCCCATCTAGCTAAGGCCACTGTTAGATACTTCCCAATATGAATTGCTTTTGCATGTACATAGTTGCTCCACTATAATTTTCTTTCACTCCTGTGGGCTTTGCTCCTGAATTGTTCACACACAGATAATAGTGCCTACATTACTCCTCACTTCCTTCTTGTTTTGCTTCGGTTGTCTGATGGGGGTGGGAATGATGATGACCCTTTCTCATCAACACTGATGCATTACTCTTTAAATTAGATGTGCTTTACATTCTATAGCTTGTTTGTCCTCAGAACAATGCCAGATCACAGTGGCTAATGGTACATAACAGTTAAGCAATGAGCGGAGTTAGAGATGTGATTAGGAAAGAAAGATGATCATGACACTGTCACCATAAAAAGCACATAGAAACTTCAATTGATCCAAAATGACATTGCCGCTGAGGCTGGCCAGATGGAGTATATTACTTCAGTACTATTTTATCTCTACTGGTACCTGTTTGTTCAGCCAGAATGTTAAAACTTGGCATTTTGAGGAAGACTTTGAGGGAAGTTGGCAGCTGGCTGAGATCCCACTTCTGCTGTATTTTTACTAATTATTCTGCTCCTGTTATCTTTGCTGTACTGATTTGTTTTAAACTCCTACTGTTGCCTTCTTTGGCCTCCAATTGGGCTCCACAGCTAGAGGAAAAAAGAGGGGTATAATTTGCCAATTAAAATTATTACAAGAATAATTTTCTTGAAGTGCAGTGAGTATCAAGCTGTTCTGTCTGAAGGTATGTGATCACTACTGGTCTTTTATTTATTTATTTTTTTGCACCCAAATGACTTTGAAGGCTTATATTGCCACTATATGAACAATATAATGCTTTTTCCATCAAAGCTCTTTAAATATCCAGCTGCCAGCATTGCACATAAATTTGCCTTAACACTTGAGCTCAGTGATTGAATCAGACTGAGATGTGTAGTGACTGGAATGCAAAAAAGTGTGTGTTCTGAAAGGTATCAACTAAAAAATAAAGGTTATTGAACCCAACACATTTTGGAACAAAAAGCTTCTTTGTTAGATGTAATCTACAGCGAAAGTTTAAAATCAACTCAGTAAACAAAACAACTTTACATGAAGAATTAAATGAATAAAACATCTAAAATGTAAAGTCTTAAAGGAGTAAAACCACAATTTTCGATACTATAAAAAATACAAACAGTACTACCAAAGGAAAGGACAATATTGACAGAAACCAATCACATCTCTGACTGCAATGTATCCAATGTCTTTTGATCAGCCAAGCAAGAAAGCAGCTGGCAAACACAGTTCAGTGTGGGCAGATGTATGAGCTGTTTTGCTCTTTGACCTGCAGGTCCTCCTCATTCACTGATGTAATTGATTGTGCTTTGGGCCAAGCAAAACAACTCCCAGAGTTGCAGAGTTTTGCTTCTCTGGAATCCTGGCACCAGTCCATATAGCCCAGGTTGATTTGCCTAAAGGCAGCCTTCAGATAAGAATAAGCGATCCCAGACAAACAATCTGTCTTGGTTTAGTCTTAATTACAGTGAGAAGGTTCAAATGCTTTCTTTTTTCATGACTCCAGTGGGCTCCTGTGACAAAGTTTCAAGCCCTATGCAGGAAAAAATGTAATTAGGGTCAAAAAAGGGCAATATCCGTTAGCAGATTTGTAGCTCAAGAAAGGATACAGACTGAAGAAGCTTAAGTAGAATATTTTTGAATTTATTGCTGGTGGGAGAAGTCACTGGACTGTAAACCGTAGATAATAAACTCCTCAGTTTAACCAAGGAGCTGCAAGGGCATGGGCAATAGAAATACAAGCTTTGCATAAATGCTGCCTTATCTATACCTCAGGCTCGATTTTAGAGGTAGAAATATAGACTCGGGCAGTTTCCAAAGAAGCACTGCGCCCCTGCTGATTCCGTTGCGCTCCTGCCAATTCTGTCCCACAAGCAAGGCTGACTGCTTGCGCAATGGAGATTTAACACTTCTGGGGGCAACCAGAAACTCCTGTGGGTGGAGAAGAAGGTCCACCTTCAGAAGCCTTCCCATTGCAGGTGCAGAAATATTTGCTGCTCCACCATCAACCATGTTTCGACAGCAGTAACAGCCATAAAAGGAGATGTTGTGTTGGCAGATTGGGGGAAGCCTTGCAAGCTTAAAAATATTAACCTCCCACCTTCCACCTTGCCAACACAAGCCTAGCAGGGCTTTGGATTTGCTGAGTCCTGCACCTTGAATTATTCCTTTCCTGTCTCCATAGGATGGTCCCATAATTCTCTGGGGTCTAGTAGAGCTTCATGGTAGTAGAGCTTCATGCTTTATGATGGAGCATTCTTATACATATCTTCAGGAGGGACGTCCCATTCAGTTCTATGTAGCTTACTAGTATAGGATTGCTGCCATTAAGCACTCAATCCCTTAAGGTGGGTTGCTGAAATCCAGTAAATAAATAAATAACTCAGTTCCTCCTCGTTTGTCAAACAGTCATTGGGGAAGCTTGATTAATGTAGCACTCTACGCATTATTACAACCCTTGAGGGAAATAACATATGCCATTACTTTTCAGGAGGTGAATTCAAAAGGCATTTAATTATAAAATACGATTAGGCTTCAAGAAGGCTTTTGATATGGTTTTTGAAGATTAATGCAGCATGTCACAAGATCACAGCATCTTCAACAACAACAACAACAATGAAAAGAGTTGAATTCGTAAATGTGAAGGAAGCATTTCTCATTCAGTTTAAGCCAATGAAAGTTAACTGAATGTTTTCAATGAATTTTGGCAGGTACCCCAGGACTTGTAGAAGGCTAGTACAGCAGCAAACATTTCCTGTGAAACAAACTTGAGAAAATGTTGCTGTGAACATTTTTGAAGCTCTCTGTTATAACAAATGTAACATTGTTAACTGCTAAAGATCTTACTGCTTTAAACCAGTTTCATTTTGATTTGCAGAACAGACCAGGTACACAACAGAGCATGTCTATTCAGAAATAAGTCTCAAATAAGTGCATATAGGATTGCAGCCTAAAGGTCTAGAGACCTAGGAACATTCACTTGGGAGTAGATGAGACTTTTTTTTTCTGAATACATATGCATAAATTCCCACAGTATTAAGTCAGCACAGCTAAGTTGGGTGGGTGGGTGGATACACTTTCCTAGGACTAAGATGACATGAGAAAAAAAGAGAATAAATTGTATATCAAGGTTGAACATAGTTTTAAACCTTATGTCCCTCTATCTATGCACCATTGTCTAGATCTTATGAGATTTGCTCAAGTTAATCATAAGCAGTATTATGGCAAAACAAAACATATTCTGAACATGAGTTACTAGAACAGAAAGAGCATGCTTATGTAGTTAAAATAGTTGATTGAGAGATGGAGAGATTTGTTCTTCTCTGTGTGCTATTCTCTGTCAAGAACTACTGGTCCCAGAATTCCTTGTGCACTGGCAAGAGGGAGGGACAGTTGACAGGAGAGAGAAACCACCATAACATTCAGGGACATTCATCCCAGGTACAGTGAGCAGGGTGACCATATGAAAAGGAGGACAGGGCTCCTGTATCTTTAACAGTTGTATTGAAAAGGGAATTTCAGCAGGTGTCATTTGTATATATGGGGAACCTGGTGAAATTTCCTCTTCACCACAACAGTTAAAGCTGCAGGTGCCCTGCCCTCTTTTAAATCTGGTCACTCTAGTATAGCTCCTGCACCTTTAACTGTTGTGATGAAGAGGGAATTTCACCAGGTTCCCCATATATACAAATGACGCCTGCTGAAATTCCCTTTTCTATTCAACTGTTAAAGATACAGGAGCCCTGACCTCCTTTTCATATGGTCACCCTAACAGTGAGAGCCAATGATGCAAATTAGTCAACTATAGAGTAGCTCTGTTTGCACTAGCTGCAACATAGGCCTTAGCTAGACCTAAAGTTTATCCCGGGATATCCCTGCCTGCTCCCGGGATATCCTGTGTGTCATTTACATGAACAGGGATAACCCCAGGACAATCCCGGGATAAACCTTAGGTCTAGCTAAGGCCAGAGATAAAAGGGGCCTCTCTGAAGAATACCAGCGACAAAACCTAAGTGAAGTTCTGTTTTAACTTAAATAAAATACTTGAAATCTTTATTACTTATATTTTCAGGGCCTTACGAGTGCCCCATGTCGCGGAAATTATCATTGTTTTAGCAGTAATAATTGTAATCGCATTATGCTTTTGCTGTGTACTAAACATTATGACATCATGTTATAAGAAATCTTTAGAATAAGCTGCAAAATAAGAGAGTGAAGATTAAAGCTTTGATAAAGAATAGTTTTATAGTGATGGGCAAGGTAAACGACCATCAGGAGGGAAACTGTAGCGGAAATTAAACTGGTTCTTTTACCTAATGCCCACAGATATAAGAAAACTAGCTTTATAACACATACATCATAAAGTTTATATCTTCTTGCTTAATTAAAACCTATTTTTTAATGTTACACTTGCTGTACTAGCTGATGTTGAAATAACATGTCACAAGATAGTTAAACTGCTGTAGTACATTTCTGAAGGCAAGCTAACCACAACTAGGAAACAGATGGAGAAGTAGTTCCTGTAGCTATTGAGATGCCAATTATGGTATTTTAGTCAGAGAAGTACCTGAACTCTGTATATGCCTAGGTGCTTTGCTATTTCATTGGTTGTTGTGTTGCTGAGCTGTATATTCTATATGATGATTTGGTATATTATGATTGGTAGGAAGGTTCTGCCATTGTATCTGAGGGGACCTGACCCTATAAAAATGTTAACCTTTCCTGAAATTGTTGGGCAGTTCCTCAAACTGCCACCCTGCAGCGCTGCTTGTAATAAACCTTCTAAAGAGAGAGAAATTGTGTCTTGAGAGTCTGTGACCACCACTCAGCGAACCCAGGGACCCATGGTTTCGGGTTCCTCGACACCCACCATTTTGATTGTTCAATGCTTTACAAATATGTTTTCCTGTGTTTATATAGTAACGGCCACTGGCTATAAACCATAAAATTAAATGAATGATTTCAAAACCACATGGTCACTATTGGTAGCTGTCTAAAGCAGCCTGTACTGAACATGGAAAGACCCGAGAAAATGAAAGCCTGGTAAGGATTATTATTATTATTTATTTATTTATTTATTTATTTATATAGCACCATCAATGTACATTGTGCTGTACAGAGTAAAACAGTAAATAGCAAGACCCTGCCGCATAGGCTTACATTCTAATAAAATCATAATAAAACAATAAGGATTCGGGTTTTATCTCAATACAGACACCCAAAATCTGTTCAGAGGAGGGCAACCAGGATGATCAGGGGTCTGGAAACAAAGCCCTATGAAGAGAGACTGAAAGAACTGGACATGTTTAGCCTGGAGAAGAGAATATTGAGGGGAGACATGATAGCACTCTTCAAATACTTAAAAGGTTGTCACACAGAGGAGGGCCATGATCTCTTCTCGATCCTCCCAGAGTGCAGGACACGGAATAACGGGCTCAAGTTAAAGGAAGCCAGATTCCAGCTGGACATCAGGAAAAACTTCCTGACTGTTAGAGCAGTACGACAATGGAATCAGTTACCTAGGGAGGTTGTGGGCTCTCCCACACTAGAGGCATTCAAGAGGCAGCTGGAGGGTGGATTCCTGCATTGCGCAGGGGGTTGGACTTGATGGCCTTGTAAGCCCTTCTCAACTCTGCTATTCTATGAGTCTATGATTCTATTGGAGTAAATGAAACTATGCTGATGAAATGCTTTGAGGATGTAAATGTATCCATAAATATTGATAAAATATGGTCCCACTTATGAATGGCATACAGCCCCAGGGCAGCAGGGAGAGGGGAGGGATGGACTCCACCCCCCATCAGCCCCAACTAGAATGAGCAATGGTCAGAGCTGATGGAAGATGTTCCCATCCCTGCCATCATCATTATTATTATTATTATTATTATTATTATAACTACATTTATATACCGCCCCATAGCTGAAGCATAAGGTGTTACTGCAGGGATTAAAATACATATTAGAGTAAGAGTACATGGACGAGGAAAGGAAGATGAAGCCTTGCCCTTCTCAATGAGTAAGAGATCAGGAACAAAATACATTGGTTATGAAAGGGGGGAAATCATCAGGAAACATTTCCTGCCCTGGTATCACTAAATGGACTAGCAAGATGGGAGTTGCTCAAGAAAGTGAACTGCTATAAATTCAGCACACTGCTTTAAAGAAGATGGCAGCTCCCGTAGCATCTCACCACTGCCACCTTGTGGACAGCTTTGATATAAAGGATACATTTAGTTTTAACTGTAGTGGAAAAGGTGGGCTTGTTAACTATGCCAAGCAACTTTCTGATCATTTTAGGAAACTTCTTGAAGCTTTGGCTAATTTCTAAATAAAGAAACAAGAGGCTATTAAAAGAAAAGAGGGTCTTGTTTCTTATCTGGCTGCAGATCAGTTAAACAATTCACTGAGTTCAACAGGGTGCCTCCAAAAAAATTGTGCATGGGGCTCACTGCAGCTTTAGTCACTACACTGCACCATCTGGCCTAACCTGAGAATGATTTGGTGTTCTGTTTTCATTGGCCACATCCTTCCAGTTCTCAGACTCCTCTCTAGCAAGAAGCCAAAACGGGCTGGTTAACACACCTACTATCCAGAGTTCATTGGATGAGCTAGTGCATTGATCATGCATAGTTGGTCTATCATTTGCAGTACCTTCCTGTGTGCCTTTTTGCTCAGCCAATTCTCTTTTTTGCTATCCTGAATTCAATCCGTGATTTCTGTCTGCTTCCTGAAACGTGAGAGAGAGAGAGAGAGAGAGAGAGAGAGAGAGAGAGAGAGAGAGAGAGAGAGAGAGAGAGAGAGTGTGTGTGTGTGTGTGTGTGTGTGTGTGTGTGTGTGTGTGTGTGTGTGAGAGAGAGAGAGAGAGAGAGAGAGAGAGAGAGAGAGAGAGATTGCTCTAATTCTGACATTGCCCAAATTTATCTTTCAGGCTCTGTTCTCCAAAAGCTGTAACATTCTAGCAAGCTGTAGGTTCACCAAATGCAATGAAAGGCCGGGCTTTTTTTCCTCACCTCTGTACAAGTTGTATATGCCAAAATTGGACATGTGAAGGCCCAGAAAAATGGAACACCCCCCACCCCACCCCCAGTTTTTCTCTGAGGGCCTTTTATGCTTTTTCTTCAAAAAGTTGAATGATTTTATATTGTGAAATATTTTCTTTTAGCATATATGAAAATGTTGCTCAAATATTGCTACGATGCCTTTCCTCCCCAAAATGATTTCTACAATCTATGTAATATGAAGAATTTTGTGTAAGACTAGGGATGTAAAATTTCTGGGAATTTTAAAACCATGGGGGGGGGGTTAATCCTCATTGTAAAATAAGCAGCATACTTATTTCTTCCATTACTTACTAAAATTATTTATCTAATGTATCTTTTACCGATAGATATTTCAGGAACTCCAAATCATGCTCATTTTCCCAATATGTGACTAGAGCCATCATATAATATGGTGCATTCTTGACATGTGGGTTTTGTTCTATAGAACCCTGCATTTCTGGACTTGTTCTGGATAGATGCTGTAACAGTCGATGAATGTAGCTCTAAAACCCAGATACGAGAAAAATGCTGTAGATTATCCTGCTAACGCCACCCCACGCAACAGAACATGTGGGTTATTCCATTATGCTTTTCTTTTTTTTAAAAAAAGTAACTCACTGCTACAATTCTTAATACATTTCCCAATTACATCTCACCATTAGAGCTTCAGCTGTAAAATCTTTAACTGCTGCCACCAAAATAAGCCGTCTACACCTAAAAGAAAACCAACAGCCTGCTTCCTATGGTGTAGGCATGGGAGACAATCTTTAGTGGGGAAAAAACGTTTCACTGGAGACAGCCTTCAAAATGAACAAGAATTAAGATGTTTATGAAGGGGAATGATTTACAAAAGGGAATAAAATGTCATTCTTCAAATAAAAGGTTGAGATTGCTTAAAAGTTCTTAAATTAAATATGCTTGATTACCACTCCTAATAGGTAATACAGCCTTCCTTGCTAAATAAGCTCTCAATAGCTTTTCCTTCAAACCTGGGGGGATCTACATGAAAATGGACTGAGAAATGCATTGGGGTATTATCCAGATTTTCATGAACTTGGCTTTGGTCCGCCAGGGGTCCATGAAGCAAGAAAAGTGGAATATACCACACCTAAAAAAAAACTGTTTTCACGGGTCACATAAAAGCACTTCTCATTCGGGGTGGGCGAAGTAGAACTGAACGTCATCGACCCTGCTCAGCAAATGAGAGAAGCTTGCTTCCCTCCCTCCCCCCTCCCTCTTGCTACTGCACTCAGAAATAAGGCTACTTACTGTAATTCGCCAAAGCAACTACTGGTCCATTCTGAAGGCTAGAAACCCCAGAGATCCCACTCAGCGAATGAAAGAGGCTTGTTTCCCACCCCTCTCCATGCTCCTCCTTGCTATGGCGCTCTGAAATAAGGCTACATACTGTAAATCACCAAAGCAAGCACTGTGCAATTGCGAAAGGAAGAAACATAGCTTGCAGCAGATGTATGAATGAGAAACGCAGGCCAGCTACTCTTCCTGGTGAAAGGAAGGGCTGAGCAATTGTGAAGGGGAGAAACATCACTGCTGCAATTTTATGGATGAGAAGGGCAGGCTAGAGACTGTCCCTGGTGAAAACAAGTATTGTGGGAAAAGGGGGGAATTGGGGGGGAGGGCGGCCCCATCCCTTCCCCACATTACTGCTGGATCACGGCCATGTCACAGAGGCATGCCAAAGATGTAATGCTGAAGGAAGGGCCACACTGCAGCGGAACTGCCTGAGAGCCACTTTAAGTAAAAAATATGGAATAAAAGGACTCTCAGAAATGCTGCGTTTCAAAAGGGAAGTGGCTGGTTGGCTGTGGATTGGCAATGATGTCACGTGTCGCAAAGGATCTCCCTTCTCACCAAATCACCCCTGTGCAATTGCCCCCAGATTTCCCAAACTCCACCCCAACCAACTCCTCAGAAACAAATGCTTGCTCTGCTTCCAACTTTTCCTCCTTCTTCTGGCTTCTACGATGATTCAGTAGTTTCAGAGTTTACTAAGCAGACTGTACTTGTTGAAGTTCTCTGGTGAGAAATAAAATAGGAGCCTAAAACATATTATATATTTCTTGGTCTGCTCATAAAATTATTCCGTTTGGTATATTAAATTTAAAAGTATAGTTTATTCAGACAATAACACAAATTTACTGAGTTTTTAAAAATGGGATTTTTTTAAATGTTAATGATAATTTTATGAGCAAGCCACAGAATGGTGAAGGGGAGAAACACCACTGCTGCAACATCACAACAATGCTTTTTATGTTCTTAAAGCAACAAAGTAAGCTTAGGTCTGAAAAGAGCACTTTAAAAAAGTATTGTACATATTTCAATTCAATTTTTTTCCAAATTGCCAGTTCCCCCTGCCCCAATTTCACTATTTTTTTCCTCATGTCTTCAAAAGTTCAGTGACTTTTACATCTCTAGTCAAAATTCCCTCTCCTACTCAACAACTAAAGGCACAGTTGCCCTGTCTCCCTACTGAGCTATCTATGCACATACTGTTCATTAAACAAAAATCTATATCCCCAATCTTCTTTGTTTGTATACCAGCATAGGTGTCTTATTTGTATGAACTGTACCAGACCAAGAGATAAGGCAACTATGGAAGTAGTTTAGTCCATATGCTCATGATTATGCAGAAACAGAGTTCTAACTATTGTTGAAATCCATTTATGTGAGACTTTAGGACTGGTTTATACGTGATGGCTACAATACAATTGAGGCTGTTCATGCCATGTTATGGTGTTCTATGTAATGGCTGTTATCACATTGACAGGTGATTTTCACAATTCTACAGGAAACTGAATCCAGATCCTGCTCCCCTCACACTCGTTGCTAGATCCCATCATCCTTTAAAGTTCTATGAACAAGCACCCCACCTGCTGGATTGGATGAGGAATCACACATGCAGCAATCACTTGCACGTGAGATTCCTCTCCAGCTAAGGGGTCAGAAAGTGAGAGACCCCTCTTTCACACTTATATTTATACAGAAAATGAAGATTAAGAGAGCTTTTGCCCTTAACCATGGCTCCTAAATTAACTGGGCAAAAAGTAAGCCTTCCTGTTTGTCCTGTAGAATTCCGTTTCTGCATGAAAAGAAACAAACTTTGATTCAGAGTTTTAATTTTAGGGTGCTCCAAAGAAAAACTGGAACATCAGGGCCAAATCCTTAGATGATCTAAGTCAGCACATCTCCCCAGAATCTCTTGTACCACCTGCTACTTTGGTCCTCCCAATTATAGTGCATGGAGTTCTGCTACCATTTCACTGTCAATAAACTAGACCTAGACATTTGCTAGCAGTGGAAATAATAATGGAACAACTCTATTTACTTCCATTGTCCCTCGTATCACTTTAATATTAAACCTCAACATCAAGAACAATTTTGCTTTTAATGATAACAACTTGTTTTGCTGAAATACGGAGACGGTAACTTTCAAAACCAGCCACTTTGAAACAAAATCTCTTCAACTTTGAAAGAAAGCCATTTTAGAACTAGCATTTAAAATTCTTATATAAAAAGTTATTAAGAAGGAAAAAAAGACAGAACTATAATGAATTTATTAACACAGAGAACAAAACAAAAGAAGGGAGGGCTTTAAAGTCGCTTTAGAGAACAAAACTGCTTGACTACACATGCCAAATATAATGTTGCCCTTGAAGAAGAGGATTTACTGTTCAAGTAATGTCAGAGAAGTCTGCATTCATAGCTATAATTACCATAAAGTGCAAAAGACAAAGTAGGTCAAACTTAAGTTTCATAAACTCAGTTTCCAAATAATGGAGTCAGATATTTTATGATGCAGGGGGCTAAGGAAATACTGGGGAGGGGGTTGTAAATTAATTTCTAATGGCAAAGGCATAAATATGAGTAGTCTAACTTCGTGCAAAGTATTAGTGAATGCTTTACGTTCATTGTCCTCTCCTTGCCCAAAATGCCGCAAGTGGAAACAGGCTTACTTCTTACTGAACAACGAGGTACAACATTCAGTGTGGTTCCCAATATATCCATACCAGCAGGATCTGCAACAATTCAGTGTAATTGTTCAGGTTCAAACCACTCCAATCCATGCTTTCTTCCCATTTTTGCTAGTGTTTTTTTCCTCCAATAGTCAATCAGCATTCTGTGCTCACTGAGCACGCTCAGTCTTCATTGGGCTATTTTGCTCTCCAACATCTTCATCAGGATTTTTTAAAAAAAACTACTTCTGCAAACCCTGAGATCTCCCTGAGCCCGCCAATACCTCCCTCTTACGCATGAATAGTGGTATTTTGGCTACATAAACACCTGTATTCAACTCTGAACACGGAAACAGAGGAAAAGATATCCATAGATCCTAAATGTGTGTGCGCTTGTGTGTGTACAGGGGTTAGAAACCTTTTTTTTATGTTGAGGGTCACACATTCCCATGGGAAAATATCTTGGGGTTTACTTATAAGGGGTGTGTGGTGGGATGTGAGTGGACTGGAGTCAGGAGCGGATGGGTCTAAAACAGTGGGACACCTATTTTCCTTCTAAAAGCACCTCCTTTCTCTGCCACCCCTTCTCTCTCCCCGCTCTCCTCTCCACTGAAAACTCCCCTGTGCAGTAATTAAGCTTACAAAAAAGGGCTTTTTAAAACAATATAAAAGAAGAAAATTCAGGAAAGAGACCTGGAATATCCCTGGGGTAGTCAGTCCTCCCCCACGTGACTATATCCCTATCTTGGAAGCCTTCCTTGTCCTATTTGTGTGCATCTACATATACTGTTAATGCAGGACAGAAAGATGTTAAAAATCAAACATGTAATCTAGTCAATGTGCAGTGTTATCAACTTATAAATACTTCTAAAATCCGTTCATTTCTCTCTGAAGACACCACTAAAACCTGCATTCATTCTTATTTTATCTAAGCTTGATTATGAGTGTCTTCACTCTGCAGCTCAGCCCATTTTTCTTGCCTGTAAACATGACCATGTTTTCCCTCTTTTCTCTTGACACCAATTTCCCTTCCCTTAGCTTATTAATTTTATATATCCAACTTGTGCGTATTTTTAGAAGATAATGTATTTTTTTAAAAGTGCATAACTATTAAAATGTAAGTAAGAAAATCTGTTAGGGAAATGTATGAGCTCCATCACACCAGCTTTGTATTGCACTGTCATCCTGCCTTGTTTACCGTTTTGTCCTGCGACCATAGGTGTGCACAGCACATTCATTAGAGTGTGCTCCCAGGGAATTTTATTATTATTTTGAAGGTAGACATTTATTGAATATAGTAAATAAAATGCATGTCCCAACTATTTGGAATTGAGAAGGAATGAGGGAGGGAGGGAGAGGGAGGGGGAGAGAGAGAGAGAGAGAGAGAGAGAGAGAGAGAGAGAGAGAGAGGCTATGCATGTTATAATCTCTCAGACTTATCTTTAATATTTAAGTGTTTTGAAGCCCTTCTCTAAAATGGACAAGTGTTTTCTGGAAGGTTTTCTACATGCTTATGTGATGTGCTTGACTTTCTTGAGGGTTCCTTTTTTCCAGTATCATATGGCATCAGCTGGTTGCAGGCTCCTCCAACTCCCATCTCTGCCGGGCCAAGCACCAGCCTACACTCTGGCTGGACAGCTTCCCCTCTCCACTGTTCCCATTGGTGACGTTGTGCATGCATGCTGTGCAGCTCTTTCAAAAAAAAAAAAATAAAGCAGTGGGGGGAGAAGCGGACCCCGCCCCAAGTATTAGGATGTGCCTGGGCACACCCTGTGCTCACGCCTATGCCCGCGACCCACACACGACGTCGTCCCTATTCTTTAGTCATCTCACCTCTCCCCCTCCATTTTCCGTGTTTTTCCAGGGCGCGGAAAGTGCAGAATTTTTTCTCCACCCAGGATAGAACCACCCTTCCATTCCCGTGTATTGCTGTCCTTGCACTATGTTGCAGAACCTCCCTTCTTGGGGGCGTTTACGTTGAAGGGTGGTCTTGCTGATGAAAGAGGAGGGTGTGCTAAGTTGATTGAATGACCAGGCTTGTGCTGAGTAGCTTGAATGTACTTCCTCTGCTCCAACCCCACTCTCATTGCTCTCTCATTGTTATTTCTCCCCATTGAAAGGCAGAAATGGCACCTAGTCGATCAAAACATTAAAACAGTAGACAACAAAACCACAGGGGGGGGGGGGAAGGTGCCCATGTCCATCACAATGGCCCTTTCTACACCTAAGGATTATCCCAGGAAAATGGAGGGATCACACCTGCCTGCTCCCGGATCCCTTGTGTGTCATTTGGATGCACAGGGATGATCCCGCGACAATCCTGGGATAAATGGCTGGTGTAGACATACTCTCTGTCTATCAACCACAAGAACCAATGAACTGGAGGGGGGTGAAAAAGGGGTGGGGTGAGCGCAGTGTCAATACCAGGAAGCGTGAGACGACGCAGGTGAAAAGGTAAACAAGGCAAAATAACACAAGAACATACACACGTGAAACTGACCAGTGCTTGATGTGCTAATGAAACAGAGGTGGAAAGCGCAGGCACATACCAGGAAAAAAAAGTAGGTGTGATGGAGCTCTGTCAGTTTTCAAGCATCTTTTCTGTCATGGCAATTCTTTTTAGTCTTGTTTGTCATCCACATCTTTCATATTGAAGTGAAAGACTTCCTTTGTTCCACTCAGGCACTTTCAAAGGGGGAGCACAAGACATTGCAACTGGACCAATACATTCATTTCTTTTTCAGTTGGTCCATTTCAAACAAGTTCCCTTTATGAGTGAACAAAACTTGAAAGGGAATCCCCATTTGTAACGTAGGATAAGCCTCTGCATGTATATTCAGAAGTAAGCAGGGCTGAATCATTCAGCACTTTCAAATACCATCCCAAATAGCAAGCCATTGCATGTCTACTTGAGCAGTGTATCTACTCAGAAATAAGCAAGGTAAGACTCTGCATGTCTACCCAGAAGATACGCCTCTGCAGGACAAGCCTCATAAGTAAGCAGGACTGAAACACTCAGAAGCTTCCTCCGCAGGCCTTGCTCCTCTGTCCTGTAGAAAAAAGCTCTTATCAGCACCAGATTGGAGATTAGAACTTTTTTTCTGCTAGCAGAGGGGGTGAGGCCTGAGCAAGAAGCTGGAGGGCTGGATGGGGAATGGGAAAGCAGCCTGTTAGGTATGCTGGTTTCCAGTTATTTAGGGCTTTGTATGTCAGCAATAAACCCTTGATAGATAAAAGGCAGCCAGTGTATTTCTACACCTACATTCCTTCAGTGCTGACAAGAGGTTCAAAAGTGATAGAATATTACTAAAGATCTACCTATTTATGATCAATAAACCCAGTTTAACTGCAATAGCCTTATTATTAAATATCTCATCCTATTTTGTGATGTTTCCTTAAAAGTAAGGAGACATCACAAAATAGGATGAGGTATTTAATAATAAGGCTGTTAAGAGTTTCAGGTAGTAGATGGTGTTTTAGGGCTGGGTTTCTGTTTTGTCTGGTTTTTCCCCCTTAATATGCATAAAATGTTTCTGCTTTATCAATTAATGTCCTTATCACTTGCTTTCATTACCCTTGCAAAGCCACTCATTTTTAAATTGAAAACAGACATGCCAAAAATTTGCAACATCCTGACTGGAGAAAAAGTACCCTATAAAATCTACACAAAAGCAAATGAAGAAGTAAAAATGTTGCAACAACTGATAATCCTCCAAACAAAGGGATGTTTGGTTTGGACTTTTAAAACATGATCAAACCATTGTTTGGAATTCTGTACCTAGTATACATCAACCCACTCACCCCCGTCCAGTTTCTATTAAGTCAACAAGGCCAATTCTATGTTTATAGTTAAGCAGGCACATATTTAATACTATAATAAAGTGAGTTGTATTGGGAACGTAACGATAGCAAGAGCGGCAAGGGCAAAGCATCCCTTACTCATCGATTCTTTGATACTTCCTCCTCTGGAAGTGAAAAAGGACCATTCATAACAGCATGTATTAACTCAGACAACTGTTATTTGCTCCTTACAGCAGCTGTGCAAAGCTGCCACAAACATTTGTTGGATTTGGCAGAAAATCTGTTCAGATGGCCATAATAATGCAATTGAAGTATTTCCCCATCAGAACATTACCTTTTATGTATAAGCAGAAATGTGCTTGCTCCAATAAAACTGTCCACCCCAGCAATCTGTGCAAAAAGGGCCAAACAGGGGAACGTGCCTTGACTTGAAGCTCCATCCGATGAGCGTTTTACTGCACACTCGTTACTGGGCACTCACGGATTACTCACATGATGTCATCTGCCTCTTGCATGTCTTCTGCCCCTTCTTGCATCGCAACCCCCACCCCCACCCCCCCGAGAAAGTCCGGTTGCTGCTCTCTCCTACCAGACTGAATGGGGCTAATTACTTCCTGTTTTCAAGAAGCGACGTGGGAGCAGCGACAGAGAAGGGATGGGAGCCATGCGTTTGACCTAGATGTGATGGGACTTTATATCTTCAAGGACCCAAGCCAATGTTTTTGCAAATAGTACCTTTCATAAAACATTATCTCGAGCCCCCTCCCCCCCACGGTCAAAGGTATATGGTATTTCTGCATTTCCCACTCTTATGCCCAAACTAAGCATTAGGGGAAATATGTTACTTCCACCAACTCAAATCACCCCAGTTACTCCTTAATGTAGCCTTCCCCAATCTGCTGCCATCCAGATGTGTTGGATGTGAACTCCCATCATTCCCAGCTTGCATGACGAAAGGTCAGGAATGCTAGAAGTTAGTTTAAAACAACTGGAATGCACCAGATTGGGGAAGGCTGCTCTACTGAAAGAAAAAAAAAAGTGGTATTACCACTCTCAGGGCATGTCTACACCAGCCCTGTATTCTGGGATCATTCCTGTGCATCCAGATGCCACACAAGGGATCCGGGAGCAGGCAGGGATGATCCCTCCATTTTCCTGGGATAACCCTTAGGTGTAGAAAGGGCCTCAGTGTTTGAAGCAGCCCTTTGAGGCATCAATGAACAGTGCAAGGGAACAGCCCCATGGTATTAAATAACATCTCCTGTCCTATTTAACTAGGGGAGCTAGTTAAATAGCTTACTGGGGAGCTACGAGAGGAATCATGCCAGCAGCCATATGTTCCCCCCCCCCCACCCGCCCCACTCTCCTTCACAATGTCTACCTTGGATCTAGATTTTACAGCATTTTCTGAATCATACGATCATTTTATGATGAATCCATATGCACATGGTTGCCAAATCATACTACCAAGCTAATGTTAATAGATGTTGTGAATATTACTATTAATTGAATGATCCCATAGACACAGACTTGGGTACTCAAGCCATTTTGCCACTCAAAGTAGCTGCAACAGTACAATTTTAAGAATTGTTGTCCCAAACCTGCTTGGAATGTTGCAGAGACCTCTTTGACTGCATGCTGGTTCACTTGTACCTGCCAAGAACTTCCTTAGTAGGAATAGTCATAATTTATGCCCACTGGATGGGCAAGGTTCAAGACATGAAACATCTATATTCTAATTGAAAAAATTGAAAGTTCCATGCTCTATTTTTTTTTAAAAAAAATGTTATTTATTAAATACATTCTGGGCAGAGCAAACTGGATTTTTTAAGGTCTACTGGATTTTTCTTTTCTTTTTTAAATTATGGTAAAAAATTCAGAAACAGACTCGAATGAAAATTATCACATTTTTCCTATGGATGCAATTCTTTTTTTAACTGAATACCTCATACTGGTTCACATGACATGGTAATCCACCATGGATTAATTCACCCATGGGGGCTCTAAGCTGAGCACTGCCCACTATTATGCATATACAAGCCACAGCAGTGTTGAACTGTGGCTTGTCACATCATGTGAAATCAGCAATGGGGGGCTGTTGGCATGATTAACAAACCCTATTTAAGGGTTTGTGGGTGGTTTAACCACACCAACAACCCACTCTTGCTGGGTTTGCACAACATGACAAGCTGCAGTAGATGCAAAATGGCAGCTGGCACACATCATGGAGTCCCATGGGTGAATTAACCCATGATGGCTTGTCAGGCCAATATCTTGGTGGGAAAAAACCACTTATATTTGGGCTGTGCTTTTGCTTTGGTTTCACACTAACAGTAATTTCCACAATGCCTTTTTATTTGCGTAGCTCTTTTTATATTTTATACTGAAGAGAAACGTGAAAAGAGGCATCATTCCAAAAGTCCGAACAGAAAAGACTGGAGGAAAAATTCTTGCCTGGAATCTTCCTCTGACACTGGTTTCCTAGATTTTGAAAATCATCTGACATTTCAGCATAATTTCAACAAAATGTGGCTGACTGGATCACAAGTTCTGAAAGACCTGCACTGGTTACCTATCTTCCAGGTTGAATTCAAGGTGCTGACCTACAAAGCCCCGAGTGACTTGGGACCCAGGTATTGGAAGGTACAATTCTCCCTGTACCAGCCTTTCTGTGCGCTTGGATACATTGGGGAGGCCCATCTCATTGTCCTATCACACTGAGAAGTGGCATGAGAGACAGGGCCTTCTCTGTGGTGGTGCCTCGATTATGAAATGCCCTTCCGCAAGAGGTACACCTGATGTCACCTTTAACATCATTTTGGTACCAGGCTAATTAGTTGCTGCTGCAGTGAATAGTACTGGATATACTGTTGCTTATTTGTTTTCTCTGCTGATTAGCTATTGGTTTGATTAGATGTTTACTTCTTGTATTTTATTGTTGGCTGTTTTTAATATTGTTGTTAACCACCCTGGGATTTTAATGAAGGGCCAGATAGAAATAGAACTAACTAAATAAAGTTGCTAATTTTGGATATTTACTTACCACTCAAAATATGGGTTTATCTACACAATACTAACAAATGCTTAATTACTTGTAGAAGTTAATAGTTATTCATTGGTAATAATTATTCATTACCTATGCAAAAACCAACCCAGTTAAATTCAGACTATTTTTAATGGTTTTAGGATTGTGCTTCATATTTCCAACTGAAACCCAGGGGCTGACTTTTTAGTTATTAAATGCTAGTGAAAAGATATGCATATTTTTGATTACGTCTCAAATATATATATAGGTCAATAAAAAAAATAGTCCCCTGATAGTAATACGCTCATTCAGTCTAAATGTTCAAATCTAAGATGAAAAGACACGTGCTTTTTCATAGCAGGTGTCTGTGTCTATTCTGCAAAGAGCCAATAGAGGCTATCTCTCCATTTCTTTAACTTTTCAAAGAAACATGAGTGTGCATCCTTAGCTCCTAAAGACAGCTTTTTCTTTATAAAAAAAAGAAAAAGAAAATGAAAAATATCTTTAGCAGCCTGATCCTATGAATGTGCTTTAGCTATCATAACTCAAACTCAAGGCAAATGCAGCATCTTGTATTTGCCAAGTGTAACAGAGATGCTCACCTCTGCCATATCTTACTACCACAGAAGAGTAATGCACAGCTAAGCTATTTATAGGACAACGGATTGCTCAGAGGATGACAGGCCAGGAGGCATTGCTATCTATGCCTCTTGGACTTGTATGGCCTTGGAGAGCCATACAAGTCCATTGTGCCATAAAGCTGTGATATGCAGAGGATGGATGTGAAATACCAGCCTTGGTCCATTGCTGTGGAATATAGTGGTTCATAAGATCAACCTGTATGAAGAGAAGATGTAAAAGCGAGGCAGTGCATTCCTGTAGTTTTGCTGGCTCAGGGCAATCCTGTATTAGAGCCTCTGACCAGTAGGAATCCAGGGTTATGGATGACTTTTTGACCTAGTCTGCATGATATGAGGCAGTCAATAAGCCACAGTGCCTTGTCTGAACCTGGCAAGGATGGATTGCTAATGTGGTTAACAAACCACCCAGAATTTATGGGCTGTTTTAGTGAACCAGTACGCTGTTTGCTGCTAGCTTAATTGGGTGAAGAAGAGGGGGCTACTAGCTTGAATTTACTCATCCCTACATTCTGCATGCCATTATGTGAGCAAGAAGTGTACGAGAAAATAGAAACGAGTACAAGCACCTCACTCTATGAGCTTCTCATTTACTCACTGTCAACTCACCAACATCCCTAAGCAAGTAACACTGCAAATACAAAAGTATGTTTATGTGGCTGTCTTTTGGGGGAACAGGAATAAGGGCAATATCTACAGTGATGCACAGATCAATGTAAATTATTGGTACAGGCAGCTGAACTAGCACTGGCCTGCTAGATAAAGATGGTAGATAAGTAGCAGACAATAAGCATATTCCCCCTCTGCACTTTTTCACCAAAAAGATTCATATGAGAAGAGTAAGGAACAAATGGTCTTCAGGTCAAAAACTGATATATGGATGTTATTTCATAATATTATATATAGCTTAATCCAAAAGAAAGAAAAGCAATATTTTGAGTGCTGATATTTATTACGCTTCACAGCATTTTGCTATTTGTACTGAATCATAGTGGAACAAAAATTCCACTGAAAGATAACCCATTGGTTTTAATCATTTTCTTCAGTTTCACCAGGTTTAATAGGATAATAACTGACATTTACAGCTGCCAACAATGCTACAAAAACATATCTATCAACAGTTGCCTTGTTAAAGATTTTCACCAAAAAGCAACTATTTTCATGCTAAATTGGTTTCTTTGAAACACTCTTATTTCTAACTTGTCCTTTTGTGTGTGAAATGTGTAATACTTCAATGCATGGTAAATGGTGAATCTGCCTACTCCACAATTTCACCCAAATTAGTGGTTCAAATCCAAATAAGATGCCTCATTATTCCCAATGTTTCATGCACACAATAGGAATCTATCTATGGCATGTTCCTATAAACAGAAGAGAATGAGTTAGCCAAAGTTTTGCAAAGCTCTGCATTGACATTATGGTCCTGCAGAGCTTTTGATCATGGCTATAATCAAGCACTAATGGCTGCAACATATGTGAGTCCCCCTCTTCCACCTCAGTTTACAGTAACACCTTTGTGGTACATACATCTGATAATGGTTGCTTGTGGCTGATGTAATGATGCCACCACACCTGTTGAATCAATACAGCAAAGTAAAAAAAAAGAAAGATTTTAAGATACAATTTACCAGGACATTGTCCTGCACAAGCCTCATTGAAATGAACAGGAGCATCACAAAAGCACTACTGGAGACTTATATATAAAAGTAGTGAAACAAGAGTTCCACTAGTAAGGTAAGTATAAAACAGTTGTTTGAAATAACTTCAGTTCATTGTTTTTGTTATTTTGTTCTCTTTCTTCCAACAAGTGGGAGTTGTGCAATGCAATACTATAAACATTTTTCAGAAGTATGTCCCACTGTGACTTATTCCCAGATAAGTGGGCATAGAATGCAGACTTTAATCTTATAAGTGTATCCAGGACTGAGGAAATTTTAGGAGGACTGATCTGAAAAACATACATCTTCAGACTCACATATGCAAAGGCACAGTAAATGTGCAAAACTATAGTAAAAAAACAGCATACACAACAGTCCAATCCTTTGCAAAAAGAAAAAAGAAGTCTTTGCCAACATTTGCTAATGTAGACTTTGTTCCCTCAATATCACTGAGCTAATGAAGCCCGATCATTAATTTAATAATCAGCTGCCCCTCTCTTTTTATTAGAGGCATTTAACAAGTCAGGGTGCATAGATATACATGTCACATAGGAGGCAGTTTCCCAATAAATTAGATTAGCCCATCTGTACTCAAGAAAACAAATGAGATTTTCTCATCATTAATATTATTTCGGAGCAGTTTGACATGCCCAAAATTGGCTGGGTCAGATAAAATGTGTGGTCGGTAGAGCTATAGAACAGCAGAGCCATAAAGGATTTTGCTTTGATTGGGCTAAACCTCTGGATGAAGCTGTACACAGAAGTGAATAAATGGCTCCATCAAGCCTTTATTCACCAGTACTGTCATAGTGATCAACTTGCAGAGGATGATTTGGTTAAAATTTAAATCCAGAGATTCTTTTACTGCTCGATAAGCTTAAAAAGGAGCAAGGAATTTTGCAAAGGACTGTGGACTGATGAATTTTCTAGTGCTTCCATTCCACCTGGTATTTAAAGAATGTTATTTTCTGTAACCAATCAACTATCCAGGAACAATGATAGGGCCAGAGTTGATGTAAAAGCCTTAACTATCACTTTCACTATGAAGTGCTATACACAAGAGTCTATACATAAAAGAAGTGGTGTTGAAACTACCAAATAAAGGACAAGAGCAGAAAATCTAACCCTGACTGAACGTTAGGGAATATTCCAAATTTCTTGACAAATACTTTGGGGAGGATTGAACCCAAATAGCTTTAAATGGGTTTCTAACTAAACTCAGTTGCTACTCAAAATGATGTGAACAAATTCATCACCAAGGCACAGAGCATTGCGAAGGAGAATATATTTGTTGCATTCTTTCTTAGCGTTTCTTCAGCATTTTGAGCACAGAGACCCTTTCTAAATTTAATCTACCTTCTGGGCCCACGAAACCAGCATCCATCTTCCATTACATAGCAAACTAGGCAGAGAGCCTAGTTTGCATTCTGCAACTGTGAGCAAGGATTTGAGATCTGGGCACTAACCCAACAATGCCATTAGAAGAGGAATAGAACAGGAGACCATCTTCTCTACCCCCACCCCCACCCCCACCCCCACCCCCATATAGCCACGCATAGTAGGTTTATGGATGACTTTCTGACACAGTTCGCATGACATGAGGATGGTTAATAATAAGCCATGGTGTCTTGTTAACAACCCTGTGCATGCTATTCAAAATGATGAGAACAAGTTCACCACCAAGGCAAAGAGCAATGCGAAGGAGGAAATATTTGTGAGAAAGGTATAAGGCACCAAAGGCATCTCAAACCAGAACCACCAGAGGCCAGCCTCTGGCACTTTACCTCCTATGCTATTGGTACTCTGAGCCTCAACCAGCTAGTCAGACTCAGGCTAGATTCTATAGGGAAAGGAGAGCCTAGAGGTTGCAGTGTTGGCTTGAGTGCTGTCAACTGTTTTCAAAGAGTGATGATGGCCAGCTTCCAAACCAAAGAAGTAGCATTAAACCCTATAAAGTCGTTCCTTCTATGCTGTTTGTTTAATTTGTATCCTTAGCTTTCTACCAAGAAAATGGCTCTACAAGCATAGGAATTTAAAAAATTAAAATACAAACTTGATTAAAATAAAAATAAAACAAATACATTAAACACACAATTAAAAATACAACAATAATAAAATAAAACAGCACCTAGCCCAACGGAATAGCTCACATGCCAAAGGACTGCTTGAATAAAAAGATGTTTGCCTGCCAGCAGGAAGATAGTAGACAGGGAGCCAGCCTAGCCTCCCTTAGCAGGGTATTTACAGCCTGGGAGCAGCCACCAAGAAAGCCCTCTCTTGGATCACCACCAATCATGCCTCTGAAGACAACATTACTGAAAGAAGCGCTGTTCCCAAAGACCTTAAAACCCAGGCAGGCTAATACGGGAGAAGGCAGTTTTTCAGTTGCCTAGTCCAGCAGTCTGACCAACCTGTCAGACCTAGTAACAATGCAAACTCTGTTTTGTAGATCTGATCTAACCTCAAGTCCATCTGTTACTATGCCTCTTACCCTTGGTTTCTGTCTGCTGATCCGCTATCTCACCTCCAAGCCTGCGTATGAGCATACCTCCTACCTTTGGCCTATGTGACAATTGTTATGTAAGACCAGACTCTTGCTGAGTTCGGACGACATGCTAATCAACAGTTGTTTCCCATTCTGTTCCTATTACCCCCACCCCACCCCCCTGTTGATTAGCATTTCGTCTGAACTCAGCTTCTGTGGCGGTTTGCACATCCCTTCTATTTTTTTGCACATGCCAAGGAGGGCCCACAACACAGTTGACATCTCCTGTAATTGTTTTATTCATAAGGAGATTTATAATAATAATAATAATAATAATTTATATTTATTTATTTAAATAAATAATAATAATAAGACATAGGCGGTAAGAACCAGAAACATAGGGGGGAAGGTCACAAAGGACTACTACCATTTGGCCAAACATTCTTCTACTCTATTGGAACTCCCTAGGCCAGGGTCTTCTGAAGTATTGGCCATTAAATACTGATAAAAGGAATTAAAAGTTGGGAAAGTTATTGCAAATACAATCAAGTGAGCATACATTTTTAGGCAAGCCATATAGAAAATTAAAAAACAACAACCACGAATGATAGCCCCAGTGAAATGAGGTCTAGCAAATTTAACATTATATTAAAACAGGTTAGCTTAACACACTAAATTCTGTAATAGGATAACACCTATTCTCATAATTTCTTCTTATAAAAGCAGCTATGGGGTTTCCAACTTCATGAGATAAAGATGATAATGGTGATAAAGGTAATGAACTTTCGGAAGAACTGCTGTTTGTAAAATTACTTGGAATGTAATTTTACAAACCAGATAATTAGAGACATTCAGAAAGGTTAATCATGCTAAAAAGGATAACTCTCCCATCTTTCTTTTGGCTGTGCCTAGCCGACTTTCTAATACTTTTTGGACTAAGTTCTAAATCTACTACAATTCCCAATCTGTGGGGGATAATCATATATTATATACAAATACATGTATTAAAGCCCTGAATGCTATTTTTTGGCTGTTTCTTTTAGAAAAACTGCTTCACAAAGAGTAGAGAAACAAAACAATGTCAAACAGACTTAAGGGCTCCGTGTTTCATTTGGAAGCTTCCAGATCCTCTAGGCATGTAGACGAAGTCTAGGAAGCACAGAGAATAGACAATAGCTTCAAGGAATATCACATGTGGCAAGGCTTTTCTGTAGTACCACAAGCCTAGCTGAAACAAATAAAAAACCGAAGTAGCTCCCCAGGCCACTCCAGCATATGTAGTGAAGCTACAACAGACCTTCAACACTGGTGGACCCTGAGGAAGCCATGAATAAGGTGCTCTGAGGAACGTGCTTCACAAGTGGGGTCAGAGTGAAGACGCTGCGCAATCAGCAGCCCAAGAGAACACTGCTGTCTGAAGGTACATAAGACCATTGCCAGGCACTTATAGAAAAAGGGCACCCATTGACACAAGTAGCCATTGCCTCTCTCTCCTCACCCTTTCCCCAACCATGATATGAAACCAAACTTCCCTAATCGCCTCTAAACCGACTGCAGCATCGCGTCAGGATTTCAGGCAAAGCTCTTTTCTGGCTTTATCTGGAGATGCCATGGCTGCGCCTCTGCCTCTGCCCACTTTCTTTCCTTCTCTTTTCGGGGTAACAGGAATGGGTTCACCCAACAGGGCTACCGCCCAAGGAGAAGTGCTTGGCTTCCTCATCCTCTCTGGGTGGCCTGGCGGGAAGGACTGGCGCAGGAGAGTACCGAGCCCACCAAAGGCTAGAACCGAGGCTACGTTGCTGTTGGACTCTTATTCCAGAGTGCTCATGATTAAAAATTAAAAAAAAAGAATCGCTATATATCAGCCTGAGTAACAGGCACTTGAGTCCATTCTCAGGGAAGATACACCAGCCTCGGTTGCCATTAATCAACAAGCACCTGCGAGATCCCCTTCCCTGTGGGACGGAAGAAGCCACCCAGCCTCCTCCCCTGGTCCCACCCCCCGGGACGGCTCTCTCCGCGGCTCTTCTCCACCCCGGGGCAGGTCCAGGCCGGCCGCCGCGAAGTAGTTCCCGCCCATATCTCAGCGAGCGCCACAACAGCAAGCGGCGGCCTGGCGCTGCCGGCTCTCGGCAGCTGACGTTGCTGTCGTGGCTCCGCCCGTGCAGAAGCTGCCCTGCCGCCTCCATGGAGCAAAGGCTGGCCGAGTTCCGAGCTGCCCGCCGTGGCCCCGGCGACACGGTTCACTCGGCCAAGCCCTCAGAAAAGGCGAAGACGGCGGCGACTGTCACGACGACAACGGCGGCAACGGCGCAGGCCCCAATCCAGGCCCAGCCCCCGAATGAGGTGGGTTATCTTTCACACGAGATGATCCTGCCCCCTGTGGCGCGTTGTGGGGACCCCGAGGCCGCCTTTTCAAATTTCGTCGGACCCCAAAGGGCTCGACAGGCAAACGGGGAGCGTGGCGGAGCTTAACGCTTCTCGGAGCCGCTCCACTTCGAGGTTCGGTGTGTTGAAGGAAGCCTTCACTAAGTGGCTACCGAGGGCCACGTTTATTCAGACGGGGTAGAGAATTGTGGCACTACTTCAGGCTAAAGGAATATATGTGTGTGTGTTGCGGGGAAAGCTGCATATTTGAATGTTCCGACACCCAAAATCCGTTCCTGAACATACTATGCCAGGGGAAAGCGTTTAGCTTAGCTTGACACAGTTGGCTACAGAATCGGACTCAAAGAGTGCTTATCAATGGAACCTTCTCAAACTGGGGGAAGGTAAGGAGTGGGGTACCGCAGGGCTCAGTCCTGGGCCCAGTGCGCTTCAACATTTTTCTTAATGATTTGGACGAGGAGGTGCAGGGAACGCTGATCAAATTTGCAGATGACACAAAATTGGGTGGGATAGCTAATACCCTGGAAGACAGAAACAAACTTCAAAGTGATCTTGATAGGCTGGAGTGCTGGGCTGAAAACAACAGCGTGGAATTTAATAGGGATAAATGCCAAGTTCTACATTTAGGAAATAGAAACCAAATGCAGTTACAAGATGGGGGATACTTGGCTCAGCAATACTACAAAATGAGAAGGATCTTGGAATTGTTGTAGATCACAAGCTGAATATGAGCCAACAGTGTGATGTGGCTGCAAGAAAGGCAAATGCTATTTTGGGCTGCATTAATAGAAGTATAGCTTCCAAATCGCACAAGGTACTGGTTCCTCTCTATTTGGACCTGGTTAGGCCTCATCTTGAGTATTGCGCCAATTCTGGGCACCACACTTCAAGAAGGATGCAGACAAGCTGAAGTGTGTTCAGAGAAGGACAATGAGGATGGTCAGGGGTCTGTAAATAAAGCTCTATGAGGAGAGACTGAAACAACTGGGCATGTTTTGTCTGGAGAAGAGAAGATTGAGGGGAGACATGATAGCACTCTTCAAATACTTGAAAGGTTGTCACACAGAGGAGTCTAAGTGAGCGCAGGAAGGATTTACCCCGAGTCAAAGCAAGACACACACAAACCAGGAGGAAACCAGGAGGAGGAATTCAGGCGGGCAGATCTAGTATGGGGGAGTCAGTCCCGGCAGATGCCCCACCACAGCAGCACCCCGGGGGGAAGGCAGGCAGGCAGCTAGCTGACATTTGCACCTTAACATTACAGGGTTCAGAGGGGAGGTATGTGCTGATGTGTTTCTTCACTGAAAGTAAGTATTAGTAATACATAATTTCCTCTGCCGTCCCCGTCCTTTTTTCCTTGTGTGTTGTGTCTTTTTAAGATTTTTAAGCCTGCAGGTAGGGACCGTCTTATTTAAGTGATTGCATGTAAACTGGTCTGGAGAGGAATGAACAAATATAAACGCTCGAAGCGAGAACCCAACATAGGGAGCAAGGTGTACATCCTGAAAGACCGTGTGCATTTTCCTCTGCCGTCCCCGTCCATTTTTCCTTGTGTGTCGTGTCTTTTTAAGATTTTAAGTCTGCGGGTAGGGACCGTCTTAGTAACTTGGGATACTGGGAAACTTCTCTTTCTTAGTCTGAACGGACTTTTCCCAGTGTTTTTTAAAACAGTAGCCCCACCAAATGCACAAACACAACCTGAAATCATATACTAAGCAAATAAATAACAGATAGGAAACACAGCACTGCTACCCACCCTAACCTTGGTGAACAACTGAATAGATGTGGTCCAAGGGGATGAGGTCCACTAGGGCATGTGGATGTGCCCAGTGCACTCCTTGGAGGGTCATCAGAGCCCTCCAAAGAGTAACTAGTGGAGAGACTGGAGAAGCTAATGCCTGTTATGAGTTGAAGTAACAGGTAGCTTCTTAATTACCCCTTCCCCCTGGGCACGTCCACTTCCCTGTTACTGGTAAAAGATAGACATAGCCTTTTAAAAAAAATTCTTGTTGTATATTCAGCAGCACTGCTGCTTTTAATTCCACCCCTCCTTTATTTATTTATTTATTCCGTTTTACACCCCATCACCCAAGCTCTCCTGGCTTTTCCTCTTCAGTGAAGTCAGGCAGGCTTTCATTGTGGTTCAACTCCTTATTGTTGTTGTTGTTATTATTATTGCTATTAATATTAATTAGTACTGCTATTATTAACATTATTATTTTGTTGTTGTTTAATAATGGCTGTGATCACAATGCAGTCAATCAACTCTGAAGCAAGGATCACAAAGCTTTACTCTTATCCTCCTAGCCTCCTAGTTATGGGATGCAAAAGAAAAGGCATCTCTCTGTGCTGCTCCCGCCTCACAGGGATGGTTTGCATTACTGGCATCCTTGGCTCACTTCCTTGTGCCCCCAGAAATGTCTGCTCCATGCCTGCCTTCCCGCCTCCGCCTGTGTGCTGTTGTTTTGGGGTATCTGCCGGGACTGACTCCCCCATAGATCTATCGCATATCTTTGCCTGCCTCTCTGCCTGGCTGTCTTCCTCCTCTGTGCCCGCCTCGCAGGGATGGTTTTTGTGTGTCTTGCTTTGTCTCAGGGGACAAGTCCTTCCTGCGCTCACTTAGACTTTTTGAAGTTCCAAATCAATTTTACAAGTGTGAAAGAAGATTCATATAGGTTTATCTACTCCCCAATTCATGGCATGTTGGGATTTCCTTTGAAATGGCCCCATTGAGCTGTCTGCAGCTTTAAATCCCTGAGATACTGAGGTGTCCGATTTTCAAAAATTCCCCAAAAATCAGGGGAGGCTTGGATTGGCTTGATTCTTGGCATGCGTGTATATACGTCCATGAGGTGTCATGGTGCCAAACTTGAGGTTTCTAACGTGAAAATTGACGTAGTTCTAGCATGGGACTTGATTTGGGGTGAGTTAAAAGGTTAAAGCCCCGCCAAAAATCGGGATGATGGGACTTGCTTGAAACTTGCCATGAATGTGGATCTAGATGGCATCTGTGAGGGTGCCCACTTCAGAGTTTTTTATCTGCCAAAATGTCAGAGCAAATCCCATGTTTGAAAATGGGGTGTCCGATTTTCAAAAATTCCCCAAAAATCAGGGGACGCTTGGATTGGCTTGAGGCTTGGCAAGCATGTATGGATAAGCTATCATGGTGCCGAACTTGAGGTTTCTAACGTGAAAATTAACGGAGATATAGAAAAGGGGTGTTTGAATTGGGGTTAGGGGTGCTGCATTGGAGGTTAAAGCCCCCCCCAAATCAGGGGATGATGGAATCTGCTTGAAACTTGCCATGAATGCGGATGTGCCTGCTTCCAAGTTTTTATCTGTCAGAATGTCAGAGTAAATCCCATGTCTGAAAATGGGGTGTCCGATTTTCATAAATTCCCCAAAAATCAGGGGATGATGGGATTGGCTTGAGTCTTGGCATGCATGTGTATACATACATGAGGTGTCATGGTTCCGAGTTTGAGGTTTCTAACGTGAAAATTGACGGAGATATCGAAAGGGGTGTGAATTGGGTTTATGGGTGGTGTGTTAGAGGTTAAAGCCCCGCCAAAAATCAGGGGATGATGGGATTTGCTTGAAACTTGGCATGAATGTGGATCTAGATGGCATCTGTGAGGGTGCCCACTTCAAAATTTTTTATCTGTCAAAATGTTGGAGAACAGTCCATGTCTGAAAATGGGGTGTCTGATTTTCAAAAATTCCCCAAAAATCAGGGGACGCTTGGATGGGCTTGAGGCTTGGCATGCGTGTGTATATGTCCATGAGGTGTCCTGGTGCCAAACTTGAGGTTTCTAACTTTAACAGAAAAAAAGTTGTACTTTTTTGGATTTCAATGCAAGCCTATGGGGGGGGGGGAAGCTGAGCTCCGATCCGGATCCAGAGCTCCGCAGCGGAGCGGAGCGGACCATAGGTGGGGTGGAGCGAAGCGGACCCGATCCGCAATTTGCGGATCTGGAAGAGAAGCGGATCGAGGGGTCCGTGCACACCCCTAATATACACATTATCTGACAGTAGGATTGGAAGTCAGCATGGGGTGAATGAAAATTGCAACTACCACACACTGAGAACACTGTTTAATGCGCGCACACACACACACACACACACACACACTAAATTACTCAGGAAAGAACTTGGAGCCATGCAAACTAAAAATGAATTAATTAATAAAAATGAATTAAAAATTAATTCATTTTTATTTTGCACCTAATAAATGCTGAAACTCATGTACTATGCTGCTGTCCAGTCTTCCAGTTTAGAAAGTTCCTTTTGAAATTTCAGCCTGACATAATATCTCCAGATTGTTTATGAATATATTAATTAAAAACACTGTACCAAATGCCAATCCTCAAGCCATTTATCTTTTTGTTCTGAAAAATCTCCATTTATTTTTACTTTTAATCCCTATTTCTAATCTTTATCACTGTAGAGTTTTTTTGTATGACCTACGAAGAATCTTGGTGTTTTCAAGAAGTGTACATAAAAATGCAAAGAATTATAGAATTGAAAGTGACACGTTAGACTATCTACAGTTTTATTTCTATCCCAATGAAACATACTGTATACCTAAAGCCATCTGTGACAGATGCCTCCTGGCCTCCTTATGAAATCCACCATGGGAGGAGATCCCACAGCCTATCTCAACTACATGTTCCATTGCTCAAATGCTCTTACAGTTAGAAAGAATGCATATTTCTAGCTTTTAAACTTCCAGTAATTTTGAAACTATTGTTTCACCCTAGCCTTACTGGAAAGGATAGGTCGTCCTTCCTCCCCACCCACCTTGATGTACTTTTAAATATCTGCAGTCTGTACATACGCATATGTCCCCACTGTGTATTTTTTTCTGCCCCATGGAAACATTGTTTTGCTCTTAGTCTGCTTTTTCCAAACCATCACACCCATAGCATGAATAACCCAGTTATCTTTTTTTGATCTTATTTCTTAGGAATCTATTCGAAGAACAGAACGCCCCAAGGACAAAACTGTTACATCCCCTCTGCCATGGTGGACCCATTGCTTTCTCATGAATGTGACTTTCCTCAAGTTTCTTCTCTGGCTGGTTTTACTAGGACTGTTCGTGGAACTGGAATTTGGTTTGCCTTATTTTGTCCTTTCTATGTTTTATTGGATCTATGTAGGAACCCGTGGCCCTGAAGAAAGACAGACTGGAGAAAAAAGTGCTTATTCTGTATTTAACCCAGGCTGTGAAGCTATTGAAGGAACCCTCACAGCAGAACAGTTTGAGAGAGAATTACAGTATCGGCCCTTAGCCGAGAGGTAACTGGTATCAGTTCCAGTTATTTTATTATATCTACAAACTTCTTTATCCTGGTTACTGTGAATAGACTTCTTTTCTTTTCTTTGAACAAAATTAAAACTGTTTTCTGTGATATTTTTCATCTTAAAAACACTTTAAAAACACTAAAAAACACACTCAATTATCATTGAGAGTCTATCTGCACTTCCTGTTTCTAATACAAAAACCAGGTATTAAAGGGGGTTGATTATGTGAAGGCTGATTCAAGCATCCATATTTTTGCTTTTTTTTAATTGGATGTTTCCATGGTGAACTAAAACAATGCATGTCTGGCAGTTTCTACTCAGATTAATAGTTAAGGGTTGATAGTGCATGCCATGGGCACATTAAATCTGGATAGATGTATAAGATGGAGAATAGCCATTTTCTAATGGTTAATATGAAAAGAATATGAAATGGAGGGCCCTGGAAAGAATGTGATATCTGTAATTGGTAGAGTACTTAATTGGAGAAAATGATAATTCTGTAAAATGATGCCAATTCAAATACCATGCTAAAGCAGCCTAAGAACTAGTGGTCAACAGATTTTCTAGTTACCCAGACTTCTGAAAGTGTTTTCTAAAAATCAGAAAGCTTATAGCCATCTCTGTATTTGTGCACAAATGCTTTTGGATTTGGTCAAGAAAACTGTCTATTCATAAAATAAAAGTTTCTTTCATATCATGCCATCTAAATACAGCATCTCATTGCAACAAGAGATATCTTCAGTAGCTTTTGAGTTATGAAATAAGCAGGTCTCTTAAGTAGTAGAAACAATAAGTGGCAAGAATGTAATGTATTTTGGTTTTTTTTTTACAAAAACAATTGGCTTGAAGCAGTATTGGGAGGGCTTCTGCCCTGAAACATAATTTAAATAAATGAATGAATCTAAATTAATAATCTCCTTAATGCTACCGGTTGGTCCACACAAACTCACTACAACAGGACTCCCCAACATGGTGCATAAAAGGACCCCAACTGTACCTGAGAAGTTCTCTACTCTCTGCCTCATTCAAAAATGTATTTTTTTATTTCTTTTTTTAAAAAAGTTAGGGTGCCAGATTCTCCTTCCTGTTCCTAAATCTGCTGCTGGTCAGCCAGCAAGAAGAAAAAAGTTGTTTTCTGCCCCTGCCCAATCTTCTTACATCTACACAGCCCTTTGCACTCTTATCTCTCCACTCCCAGCTTCTAGCCTTGCTATTTCTCTCCACCCAACCCATTTCCTCGCTATTTCTCTCACTTCCATCTTTTTTCTCCCTTCCTATCCTTGCTCTTTCTCTTCCACTCATCCTTTTCTCTTGCTGGTTCTCTCAGCCTCTAGCCTCCCTATTTCTCTCCCTGCTCTTGACCTTGCTGGTTCTCCCACACTGAGCCTCACTCTCTCTCCTCTACCTCTTTGCCTTGCTATTTCCGCCTCCTTTCCAGCCTCTAGTCTAGCTATTTCTCTCCCCTCACCACCCTTTTTGACTACCCAGGCCCCCATGACAACCATTACATGGCTAGCCACACCCTCCATGAGAGCCATTTTGTGAAAGTGCCCACAGCAGTTTCTCAAATTACCAAATTTGCCCACAGGTCCAAAACTGTTGGGGATCCCTGCACTATTGTATAATGTATTTGTGTGAAAATTGTATTTTTTCAGCTACCAGCTGCATCATATGTATAAGTGGTATGACTATGAAAGCATCATGCAGGAGATTATTCTTAGATGGAGCACACAAGGCTAAGCTCCGTGGGACTATTTTAATATAAATTTGCAGTTACATCTGTATGGTAAAAGGGCCATCAAGAGTTGGAGATTCAACATACATCTTTTTAAAACAACTTCTTTTTCCACAGGGTAGATGGATCCCCACAATTGAAGACATTTTCATAAATATAATGGACATCCCTTTTAAATGTAAACACAGCCTCTTGGCAAATTTTATCCTCAAAGAGCTAGAATGAATGTAAGAACACTTGCGCTTTTATATTTAGACCAGTGCCAAGAATCAACATACACGCTAGCATTTCCTTTGGGATGTCTCTCCTCACAAAAGTTGAATTTTGAGATGTCTGCATCAAAGAGAGCAGTCTGAAACAATTACTTCCCACTTTCACTGAGCAACCACTTTTTAAAGAAAAATCTGTTTTATTCCTGCTTGTAACTTCCATTTTAATATAAACCCAAGGTCAAGAGCAGAACATCCAAGGTCATTGTCTATAGAAAGTCCAGTGTTGTACAATCCCTTAGGTTTGTATTTCTGTTGGGCTTTTATGTATATTTGGACTTCGGTTAATGTTCTCCAAACAGAACATTTTACTCTTGAGTCATTTCTATTCAACTTTTAATGAATTTTGGAAGCAACTTAAATTAAAAAAATAAAATATGGTACCATCATCACATTTAAAAACACAGCAACTTTAAAATCAGCAGAAACCAAATTATGTATATTTTTACAATTGATCTCTGCTGTTTTAAGACATCTCTGTATCATCAGTGTATTCATAACATTTCAGCCCAATCTTGAGATGACCTCTCCAAGTGGTTTCATGTAAATGTTAAAATGAGCTTAATGGCACAATGTACCCTAAGACTGCAATCTTAAGAAGAGCCTTGCTGGATGAGACCAAGGGTCCATCTAGTCCAGCACTCTATTCACGCAGTTGCCAACCAGGAACCCCCAAGCAGGACATAGGTGCAACAGCACCCTCCCACCTTTGTTCCCCAGTAACTTGTGTAGATAGGCATACTACCTCTGATATTGGAGGTAGCACATAGCCATCAGGCCTAGTAGCCATTGATAGCCTTCTCCAGGAATTTGTCTAACCTTTTAAAGCCATCCAAATTGGTGGCCATAACTACATCTTGTGGTAGTGAATTCCATAGTTTCTGCACTGGAAAGAGGTACTTCTACCTGACTTGAATGTCCCACCAATCAGCTGCATGAGATGACCACGGGTTCTAGTATTGTGAGAGAGGGAGAAAAATGTCCTATCCACATTCTCCATACCATGCATGATTTTGTACACCTCTATCATGTCTGCCCTTACCCTCCTTATGTATATTTGCCTCGGAATAAGTACCACTGAAGTCAAAGAGACTTACTTCTGAGTAGACATGGGTAGGATTACACTGTAAATAACCTAATAGCAACAGAAAGTGTACATTTGCAGTGCATGTGATGAACAAAATAAGAGGCATATCACAATGCTTGTATAATGCAACTATAGTTATTCTATATTATATATCAGGAGTTGCCTACAGAAATCCACTGTAGTCCCATTGAAGTCGATAAATTTTTATCTAGATGTCATATTTCAAGCAGACCCATTGAAATCAAGCAAATACCCATATACAATGCTAGAGACAGATTCCCCATTCATATTCAGGGACGAAGGTGAAGACCTCACCCAAGTCAATACTGGAGATTTAAGCATATACTCATTTGAATTACTGGGACTTCAAAGTTATTTAAAACTATTTAATACTCAAACAATTATAAGCATTTGATTTTTCCCCATGGACATATTTATAAGAGGAGGAATAGAAGATGTGTGGGTTCTGTTACTTTTTCCATTGGTGATTTATCAAGAGTTCTTTGTCCATGCTTCTTATGGTTGCTATATATTGCAATTGGAATTCTGCTCATTATGGTGGGCAAGAGGGAGAATTGAAGTAATGTGTAAGGTGCAGTTGCATGCCTAGTCTCTGCTTCTGAGTTGTTAAAATGGCATGTGGGCTTCAGGCCTCCGAATTGTATTTGCGATTACAGTTTAGACTCCACTGTAATTCTGCAGTTGCAACTTGAAGTTTACCCAATCCATATTAGATTTTTTGGTACTTTTTGAACATTTATTCAGAGCATTCACAGAGCTGCAGAACAGATTTGAAACCCAATGTTTGACAATATATTTTAATGATGTAAGGTTTTTTTAAAAAAAGGTAGTCATCAATAGAATGGGAACTTCTGAAGTTTGACAAAATAAATAGGAATAACTTTATATTTGAAAGATCTAAACTATGTGCTAACAAAATAAATGACAACACCAGTAATGGCAAATCTTTATATGGCAAATCACATTGGTTATGCAAGAACAAGGATAGAGTCACACATACATGAGCAGAGTTCTTTTTTTTAACATATTTTATAACTTCCTTTAAAAACTTTTAAGTACATGGAATATTAAAATAAATTGTGTGTTTTTTAAAAAATGAATCAAAGCCGTAAAGATAGAAACAAGGCATTCACTCTAAATACATATATTCACCTTTTGTTACACTTGAAATACAAGCACTTAGTTCTGTCCACAAGTTGTATTATATTATCAAGACTTGTGTGCATATCTGTGGAATGCAACTTTAATTTCTATACACTTCGAAGTAGAATCACAGTGAGTGAGCAGGTTGCTGGTGCCTTGGGGTGCTCAATCCATATGGAGCAGTCATAAAATATATTACAAATTCTGAAGCAAAGGCAACTTGAAAGTCAAGTTCATGCACATTTCGCCTCTCATTTATCCATCAGGGCTAATTTGATTAGGATCATTATAAAGTGGCTGCTGGTAATGAAAGGGTGTTTCTCAATGCTGTTTTCGCTAGCCCATGTGAGGATCTGAAGAAAGGCTTGTCTGCCCTCTGCAGCTGCTGTTATCCACACCCAAGACTGGAGGAGCTGCATGCACTGCAGCAATATTACAACACTGTACTAGGAATTTTCTAAACCACCCAGAAAGCTTCGACTATTGCTCGGTATAAAAATGCAATAAATAAATACATTCAGCAAATGAAACATAGCTGGCAGAAAGAGATAGAGGAGAAATCGACATAGAAGAGAAATACTTTGCCTGAGCAAAGAGCAGCAACAACACATGGACCATAGTACGGAAGAACTGCATATTTTTAGTAGCATTTTTTTTTTAACGTCTTAAAACTGAATTACTTGGGAAAGGTCTCCCCAGTTGCTAAAGGGGTTTCTGAGATTTGCTAGGCTCTACCCTGGCAACGACTCCCACAGTGCCTTTTGGATCTGCTTCGATGGCCAGACTTCTTTCACAACTCTGTTCTTTAAAGTTGCATTGAACCAAGCCCTGCTAGCATGGTTTCCATAACCTACTGAGATAGGTCTGAGGCAAGACAAAAACAGGCAGGGGAGTATGTGTAATTGCAATGGCTGAGAAGCAGTTGGCAAAGAGACCAACAGAGTAGGAGATACCTCACCAATTCGATATATTCCTCCAAGTTCTCAGTCATTTTAACTTGCAAATAGGGCCTTCAAATGACTAAAGTTTAAAAATAAAAGACCAATTAAGAAAGGGAGAGAAATAACTAAGAACTCATTTATTTTAAGAATAAGGTCAATATATTTTAAAGCAATAAATTTAAGCCAATATCTCCCAAACAATTTTATGGGAATAAAAAAGGGTCGTTTATTTTCCATATCCAGTCAAAATTTAATAAAAGCCATTGGTCTTGAGACAAAACATTCAAGGAATGCTTAGTGAAATGTTTCTTGTACTCCAATGTTTCTTCCTGCTGAATAAGAGATCTATGATGCTACACACAAATTCCAGTGTTTTGAGGCCCAAAATAAACGTGATGGGGAAGACTCTTAAATTTTAGGCATGCCTTCCCCATTTGCAGGTATGGGGTATCCACTCATGCAAAGGAAGACAATGCAACCCACCACCATCACTCAGGAAAATGGACTGCTACTTTAATTTATTCCCTGCTGACTTTGCTCTGATATCGAAGCTGTGCTGTTAAAAAAGCAGAGCGTTGTGAAATAAAGTAGGGCCTTTCACTCCCCTCCCTCATGCACTTCTCTTTTGTAAAGAGTATACAGTTCCTATTCCTGCTTCATATGTATACTGGGCACAACTACCCCACCACATCTAGCAAAGTTTTGAAATATTGCTAAATCAAGCTTTGCTTTCCAGTTTCAGTTCACTACTACTTCTGCTAAATCCACAATACCCCCTTTAGTTAACCTATAATGTTGAAACTGTTATCATTCCACACAGCATTTATTTATTTGGAATTGGAAAGTATTAATCAACTTACAACCAGTTGTACACAATAAAGTACATGCACATTCCTATTTGAATTAAACATTTTAACAAAAATATATTAGTCCTAGAAAATACAAACCATCTAGTATCTCTTCAAAAACCCAAGAGACAAAACTTTCACTTAATGATATTTTGAGACTCCCCCTTCCAAAGTTTAAAGTTTTACAAGTGTGCATTGACTCTTTTTGACATGCACTTATCAGAGGTCTTATTGACCCAAACTGAAATACACTTAAGGCACAATCCTATGCATGTTTACACAGAAAAAGCCCTACTACTCCCAACATTCTAGCATGCATAAGATTAAATCCTTGAATTATTAACAAATCAAAAGTTTTATTTAGGAATTACATGATAGGTGTTGATTCAATTTTTGCTCCTGTAGAGATCTCAATTTCCTCCAATATTGTTACCCCAAGAGAAAAACAGTTTGGTAAGTCAAATGTTTCTCAGATCAGCACCAACCAGTTCTTAATATATGAGTTTCAGAGTTTCTTCATATGCCATTGAGCATTATAGGAATGACTGGCACCTTGAAATGGATTTACTGATGAGAGAGAACATGAAGTTTATATATTTTTAATTCATTTAATTATATATTAATTTAATTCATTCCAACTGAGCAGTCTTCTTAATTACTAAGATTCTTAAGGCTTATTGACAGCAAGAATTCTAGCTGGCTCTAGTAGTGAGCTGACCAAAGTGCTGAAAATATAACTACTGAATAAGCTCAACCAAACCATTTTTGCTTCCAATCTCTACTGTAGAGAGCTTGCAGTTATAAGACATTTGAAGAAGAAAAGAAAAGAACTAGGTATATGTAAAAATAAAGTATGCTAATTAAATAAGTCCAAGACTCTTGTGCACAAAGGTTTGTAGTCCCACAAAATTAACTTCTACAATGTGTCTCTAGATGTTAGCCCAATAAATGCTATCATATTTCTGTCTCTCTGCCTCTATGTCTACAAGGGGCAGAGGATAACACATTACCCACAGCAAGCTATTGATTGCTTTGGTTCACATTAGCATTTATGTAGTCTTCTGAAGCTTTAAAGGGCTATGTAAAAGGCAAGATTTAAAGAGTAGAGGGCACTTTTAAAGATACATTAATGACAACAGAAAGGGCATGCATTCATCAATTGGAGAAGAGTTAAGTGTACATAGATTAAATTTTTCCAGACAAGAAATGTCTTTAACAAGTTTCAAAGCATGCAACAAAAAGCAACATATCATTTCAAAATTTCTAGCATTTGTATTCTCCAACCATAGGCATAGCTGTTACAATTTGATTTGCACAAGAATAGTTTCAGGCTTTTCCAGATGATAAAATATAAGTTTTTATTCCCAATGCTATAGTAGTATTAGGTGAGATCCAGTGATACTGGGGTATATCCTGTCCCCACACTCTGGGTGGATGGACAGGGGAAGATTGCTGTGCTGCTGAAGGACTGCCTGTTTACCAGGAATTTATAGCATGCACAAATTCTTTTTATTAGGGAACGGTGGGTATGTGAATGGTTAATAATGTGGAGTTGCCATTTGCTGGATTCACTTTCCAAACATTTTTTTAAAAAGCCATTATGTAATCCCAAATTACTGATGTACCAGGGAACACTTCTCCCAACAAAACTATTTTTAACCTTAATATGCCAAAATGGGGAAAGAAATGTTACTCATTTCAAATAATCACACAGTAGGTGTCTGCCATACTACATTTGGTATTCCAACTCCACACTGCAATAGAAATAGTAACTCTCTGGGGAAAAAAAACATTTCCCCAGTTAATGTAATTGCAGTTTGAGTAGAAGGAAAATACTAGTTAGGGCACATCCTGGATTCCCTGGAATAACTGAGTCAAATAAAAACTTACTCGTTGTTTCATAAAACTACCATCTGGAAAGGCCTTGAAAGGTATCTACAAATTATAACTGCTTCTTTCTAACTCTCAGAGAAGTTAGGTTTACCTTTCCCAATGGAAACTTTTGCTTGTCTGTATTAATCAGCTGCATTCTTGAAATTTAATCAATAGCTTCTAACATGTCCACCTACACTAATAAGCTATTAATCTCATGCTTTGTGTCTGCATCAACACAGTGTTTAGGCTCTGGACTCCTGGAGGCCTCTGACATTAACTGGGGTGGGGGGACTTAGGAGATTTTTCTTGCTTCAAATACTCTGATTATAGCAGTCTGCTTTATTTTAAAAGCTTGTCTAGCAAGTCTTGCAAAGCCTTTTCACAATCAGTCTGGCTGAGCATTCAATTCTACCTCCTACAGTTCAGGTCAGATGGTCTGACTCCTCTGCACTTGCCTCTGTAGAAATTTTAGCTAAATGTAGCCTGGCAAGTGGCAGCATAGACTGTGCTCCCAATGGTACCTCCACTGCTTATGCTGTTGGCTGGATACTTGAGTGGCTTCATACTGCTGTCTCTTTGGACATAAAAGTGTTCCAGTCTCCAGCGTTCCCAGCTTTTCTGAAATTCCATCCGAACCTTACATAAGAAAAGGAAACAAATGGCAAAAGAGAAGAATAATCCAGTTTTGAGGTACATGTATTATAGTATTAAGAAAAGTGATAATGCCTTATATAATTAAGAAACAATGGCAAGGTTCTAAGGGCACCCTCATAGCTTCAAATAATCCCTCTAATTACTTAATTATTCCATTAAAGGGTTGTTTCATAACTGAAATAATGACACTAGTTTCTCCTACCTCTATAAATAGATATATGTGAACACAACAGCAGGAAATAGAATGCCTTAACTGAACTCTGCTACAAGCACAGATCTGTTGTACCTAATGTTGGTCTGAACATGATCCAATCCAGTCTGGAGCTTGATGCCTTTTTAAGAACCCTTTTGAGGCACCCAATATCTCACCCCAAGGGTGACGAACTAAAGAACATGATTTTTAGTATGTTATTTCAGTGATTTTGGAATCTTGATTAAAGCTATAATCTTATGCACAAGCACACATAGGATTGTACCGTAAGAATAATTTAGATAATGCAGTTCTATCGATTACACAAAACTGAAAATGTTTTTGGGTTGTATCCAACGTTAGTCTCAAGTCACATTCATTTCAATAGCTCTACTCGAAGTAGGACTAACACTGATACAACCTTTTATTTCCTAAACCAGGACAAACTACGCAAGAAAATAACATTAGGAACATATCAAGCTGCCTTTTACTATGTCAGACCATTTGTCCATCTACCTCAGCAGTGGCTTTCTAGCATTTCAGAGCAAAGTCTTTTCCAGCCCTACCTGGAAATGCCAGAGATTAAACCTGGGACTTTCTGCATGCAAAGCATATGCTGTACTAATGGGCCCCAGCTCTTCTCAAAACATTAGAACTGATAACCTGAATAAGAAGGTGAACTGCATTGAAGAAGAGCTCAAATTTCTCAAGTATTGCCAGCAGACTTCTATGTCACCATATATGTTAAACTAAAGCACAAACCTTCAGATAATGCAAGACTCAAGTGGGCGACACTCCAATATATAATCTGTTTTGAATCCAGCATGGACTATCATGGCAAAAGCTGATTTAAAACTTATGCTGACTGGAAGTTGTTTGAAATCCAGTTCATCTTCAGTATGTGAAAATAAAAGCACAAGGTGCTGGTAATGACGTTTAAAGCCCTAAATGGCTTGGGACCTCGATACTTAGAGGGAGCGCCTCTCCGTATATCTGCCTGCCTGAGATCTGTCAGAGGAACTATTCTCCGTGCCCCACCAATGCAAGATATACGCTATGGTGGGACATGGGAGAGGGCTTTCTCTGTTGTGGCACCCTGGCTGTGGAATGCCTTCCCCCTGTAGGCCCGACTGGCTTCATTTCGATGCCAGGTTAAGACATAGCTTTTAAACAGAGGCTTTGATGGCTAAATCCACCAGCCTTCACACTGTTTTGTTTTAATTGGATTTTACTGTTTTAAAATTTCATATTCGTTTTAACATGTTAATGGTTTAATTTGTTTTACAATTGTATAATTATTCTATTTTATATGTATGATTTTATCTGTACGCCACCCTGAGATCCTTGTGATATAAGGCAGGATATAAATGTTTTAATAAATAAATAAACAGAGCATTCATACTCCTTGCAAATAAAATGGGGAATTGGGAGTGAGTAATGTTAATACTGTTATTTATCAGTCAAGTGAAAATGGATTGTTTTAAGCCACTACAGTGGGATATGGACAGAAATTATGGTTTCAAGAGACCTAGGTTTGCAGCTTCTCTTTTTCTTTGAAAATATACTATATATGAGAACCTCCAACTATTATTTTATTATAGAAATGCAAAAATTTCTAAAATTACACATTACTTAATTAGAATGTTGATGTTTCTACAAAAAGGCTTTATGAGTTCAAATAATAAAAAGTAAAACACTGAATCTCTTTCCACACTATTTTCAACAGAAGTTTTTAAAATTCACCATACTGCATTTCCATTCATGCTAGGTTTCAGAGCAAGATTAATATTGTTTCTCCAACCTGTGGCAATAGTTTAAGAAAACATAGTTATCTTTCCATTAATAAAATAGCTTAAATCCAGCTGTGTAATACCTGTTTAGAGCCACTACTCAAGGATAACCATCTAATGATCTGTGAAAGAACCTTAAGAGGTAAGTAGACAGCAAATGGAGGTACTGATTTGGTAGAACAAAAACAAATCTTGATATATCAGCTATTAGACTCTTCCGGGGAGAAGAGTATTTTTCAGGAAGCAAACTTTTAAAATCTGAAAAGTGTCAAAGCTTTCTAGGGCCATGTGTAATATTAGACAGCTAGCTTTCTAGTCATAATGTCTCTTTTCATAATATGGGTAGCTTTGGTCTTTGTAGCTCAATCCAGAGACCCGTTAAGTGTGGGCAAGGCAGTGCATGTATGTGCTACTCTGTAGCTTCTCCCCCATTCATAATAACTCCTTTTGCTTCCATAAAAGCCATTTTGAAAACATCCTGAATTAAAACAATACCTCTGGGTCACAGTGCTTCTCTTACACTAGAGCAGGGGTCCTGTGTACTACACATCTCATTATGTCATCTTTGAATACAAAGGGTAAAATTCTTATGCCTCAAGTGTGATTGCAACAGACACCTGACTTTATAAAGCAAGACATGAAGGCACACAGGTGGAAGTTGTTGAACCCTCCATGGTCACAGCATAGCACCCATAGTCTGTTTGCTGATATTACATTTCCCTCAGCCAGGCTCAGTGAAGGAAAGAAGCCCAGATGGAATGACTGCAGCGAGGTAAGAAGGGACGTCATTGCCTCTCACCATTGCTTCCCCATAGCACCTGTTTTGAATGCAGGAGGTCCCAGATTTGATCTCCGGCATCTCCAGGTAAGACAGGAAAAACTACTTCCTGAAACCCTGGACAGCCACTGCCAGTATCGGCAATACTAGGGTAGATGGACCCAATGGCATGACTTAGTATAAGGCTGCTTCCTTTGTTCCTCCTCAAACTGGACAGGTGTCCGGCATCAACATGTTGCTGTGTGGGCCTAAGTAATCAAAGCTTCAAATTAAAATGGGTATTTATTTAAATGCTTAATTAGGTTAGTCTAAAAAGATTTTTTTTTTTTAGTTTCATAGAAATCATTCTAAATCCAACTAGGCAGGTTTTTCAAATTGTGGGTACTATGTATGCATTTCCTGTTATACATTTTGGATGTAAATGGTGAAAAAAAAACACCATACAAAATGTACACAGTGATTTGATCCACCACAGTAAGAGCGAAATTAGAAGCAGCAGCAGCAAAAGCCATTTATCCCATCAGCTAAAATTAGCTTTCTGAGGATACTTAATAAAGTAGTGTTAACTCCATCTTGCAAATGGATTAATGGTGCAAATATAAACCTACTGATTCATTCTAGTTGAACAGCTACATGTTGCTGTTAACGGGAAAATGTATTATGAAGCCTGTTTAGGATCTGTGGCATTTACCATTTATTGGATTGTATCCAAAGGTGACAGTTTACCAGTGGAAGGGAATAACAGGTGGAACAAATTTTCCCTTCCACCCTGCAGCCCCACCTCCATGTGTCCAAAATCTGTTCCAGGAGGACCCTCCAGAGAAGATTTGGATCATGTGCACGGGGCTGCAGGCAAGCTCACAGTTTCTCACATGGGTGGGAATATTTATGGAAATCACAATTTGTGTGAAATTGTGGTTGTAAATGGCACAATTTGCACAAAAATGCAGCTGTAAATGGTCCTTCGCACTGGCATTTTTGTACAAATTGCTCTATTTATGTTCTCACCTGTGATTTTGTGCAAAATCACAACTCGTAAATAAAAAAAAGTGCATGCTCTAACGAGGCACTCGCAGGCCATCTGGCAGCTCACCCCACACACCTGTCAGAGTCGGACAACCAACTGGAGTCCAACAAACTGAGCACAAATAGGATGAGCGGGAGCTCACACATACATATTTTAAGCACTGCTAAATAACTGCTTTTAATTCCTATATTGTTCATGTGTATATATATTTTTCTAAGATGACCTTAGCCATCTGGATTTATGAGGGAGATATATACAACAAACTCAACTGTCTTTTTTAAAAAAATCAGAATTCTTAAAAAGCTCTCCTGTAATTTGGGAGGAGGGGATCTGCTCTTTGGTATACAATACAAATATCCATCTTTCCAAGAACTGTGGAATGGAAGTTTGGCACAATAACACCAGCCCTGCAGCGTACCTTACATGTCTGCAGTCTTCATACGTTGTTCTAGTCATCTTTTTTTCTTGTTCTCATTTCTCTAGTACACACTTTCCTTTGTTGTTCAGTGAAAAATCTTGTGTAGTGATAGTTCTGTGCATCCGGAAGTTTGGATTACACTGGTTACAAGTTCTACAACTAAGTTTTAGAGACATCTCTCTGTTCCTGATCAAAATCTCAGACAAAATGAAGTCCAGCCCAGATTTTTTTTACTGCTCCTGGTGTTCTGATTGAATGTGCATAGGAAATGAGTGCATACGCAAGTGTAATAATATTCATTAATGAAAACCGAAACTGAAATCTAAGTGGGCTGAAGATAAACATTTCCCTTTGAACAACAACAATCCAATTTAACCCAGAGTAGAGTTATTTAGGCTACTCCCCACGATATTTTCCCTTGTAGGGAAATCCATCTTACCTCATTGTTGTTAAAACAGTAGAGAACTGCAATCAGAAGACCCTGGAGGGAGGAGAGGAAGACAACGAAATAACAGACATTTAATTCTCTCCCTTGAATTAAATTTCACGAGGCAAACTGCTTAGAAAATTGAAGTATATCTAATTGTAATTTTGCTGCAGCTTGAGAAAGGAATACAGTAGTGAAAGACTTCATTCCTGCCTTCTGAATAATGCCTTGCTGACTCAAGACTACAAACAGCTCATATGATGTGGCAATTAAATTCATTTTATTAACAATTTAGCTATCTGAGGTTTTTTACATAAAAATGATAAAAGCAACAAAATTGACAATAAAACAGTGACAGTATCATCATAAAAGCAGCAGCAACAGCCAAAAATAGATGAACATCGATGATGAGGGCTTTCCCAATTGCAGTTCTGATTTGTTAGCGACAGCACTAATGTATCTGATACATGCAACCCTCTTTGGGTTAGTTAGACAGATTAATAGACTGAGTGCTGGTAGTTCAGCTACAATGGTGTAAAAAATCTAATACTCTCAATAACTAATGTCCTCTGGGAAAATTACAACCAGTTAAAATCCTAAAATGCAATTTTAAAACACAGTTAAAAATATAAACCACAATACAAATATTTAAAAGGAAATGCAATATAATGCAAAACAATAAACAGTACAAGAATCGATAAAACATAATAACCTATAACTAGGTCGCCAAAATGCCAAAGATTAAAAATTATCTTTGCGTGGCGCTGAAAAGATAATGCAGATGCCAGACAAACCTCTTTGGGGAGTTTATTCTGTAACTGGTGGGCGAGGGACACTCAGAAAAGTCCCTCTCTCTTGTAGCCACCCACCTAGCTTCCTTTGTTAGGGGCATCCAGAGGAGGGCCCCTGACAATGACCTAAGGGTCTGAGCAGTTACATGTGGGAGGAGATGTGCCTTTAGAAATTCTGGTCACAAGCTATTTTTTTAGGGCTTTAAAAGTCAACACCAACGCTTTGAATTGGGCTCTGAAATGGACTGGAAGCCTATGAAGCTGACAAAGCACTCCCCCCGTTGCTTAGCAAAGGTCATCCCACTGGGTGACCAAGGCCATTTCTGTTCCAAAACTGGGCCTAAGGCTGGACTGAAAGGGATCTACTAAAGCCAGATTGAGCTGCGGTACTACTGTTGTAGAAAGGAGCAGATAGATGAAACCTTTTCATGTAGTACCAACTCTAGGTTTTTGAGAGCCCTTGAGCAAGATACCCTCACTATGCCCCCTCCCTCAATGAGTCTACCTTCTTACTGCATTTGTCACCAGCTGCTATTGCTCCTCATCCTCTTTCACATCATTGCTACCATTTGCTCGCTTGAGAGGCAGAGAGCCAGCAAGCAAGTAGGCAGTGGCATCTCCTGCTCTTCCATCTCACCACCAGTTATCTGGTTCAGAGCAAGAGGCAGGTGAATACATAGGCTGCAATAATGAAGAGGAGCAACTCCACAAGGCTCTTGTCAATAGATCCTTCCTGGGGTGGGGGCCCTTGGCAGATGCCCAATAATACCTACCCTGTTTTCATGAATCTGCTGTATCACTGCATCAGAGCATCCACAGCACTGACAGAATGTGTAGTATTGCTCATTTTTACTACCTTATTCAATTGGCTGCCTATGACTGTATCAGTCCCATAGACCTGTGCTAGGTGAGAGGGAGCACAGGATAAGATGGCAGATGAGGATGAGAGACTCAAGCTTTGCCATTTGTGTGGCAGCTGGAAGATCCATACAAACAGTATCATGGAAAGCACCCTGCAAAATGGTGACAGTCACATCTGTGTGCCTCTTACTAAGGATGTATCTCTAGAGGTGGCACAAAGCGTATGGCTACACAAATAGAACACACACAGTTTAAACAAATACACTACACTTCAAAAATGCAAACACCCATCACATGATGGCTTAATTTATACCAGGGGTGCATAATGTCAGACCTGGAGTGCCAGGTGGCCCCACCTCTAAACCACCACCCCCAACCATGGTTTGCTGATTTGCCAGCTTTTGTTCATTTCCCCCCATATTCTAAAACACTGAAATAGTAAGTTACTGGCATTAAAAGCTGTAATCCAATATGTGTGGGTATATTTTGTACTTTTGTCCTCAACCCATTTGCCCTTGGCTCCACCTACCACTGGAATGTGGCTCCTGAAAGATTCTCTGATCAGCACCCCTTGTTTATGCTATGACATGGTTTTAGCAAGCTCTTAAAGAGCTTGCATGCACTATGCATGCTATTTCAGCTTGCCAAAAAAAAAAAAAGGCTTGGCTGATACCCCTTCCCACAAACTTGTCTTCCTTCAGTTCTGGGAAATGTTCAAAATTCTGGACAGTTAGCAACCTAACAGGTGGGTACAAGACACTGGCAAAATGATTAAAGATAATTGTATGTGGCCTTTCACTTGATTCCAATGAGAGAGAGAACACAATTATTTCTCCACTGTTATGTTATATGACTAACCTAAATAGTCTCAGATTCAGAGTCCACGAACTTCTGAGAATATGTGGCATATAGAATTCTGCCTAGCACATTAAACCCATCAGAAGCTTAACATCCCCCCCTCCCTGCAAAGCTATTCATTTCATCTGCTCAACATCTCTAAATTAATAATCCTAGAAGGCACTAGTGTGGACAAAATCAGAAATATGGGGGAACTCCTGGGGGGAAAGAAAGGCCTTGAAGAATTGACCACAAATATGCTGAACACACAACTACTGGATACTACCTGAAAGGAAGAGGAGGAGAGTTCAAAAAAGAGCTTCACAAAACGCAGCATCCCTTTTGCGTGCTCATCAGTAACAAAAGCAAAGACAATTTCATGCGTTCCAAGCAGTGGGATCAGAGTCAACGTAGATTTGGCCAACCTAGAGAGTCAAAGCACAGAAAGCTGTAGCCCAAAGGCAAAAAGTAATATCAAATCTCAGAGATCAGATCAGAAATCTAAACCATTGTGAACTGTTTCCAACTTAAATAATTACTTATTTCATTTTTTAACTTTCTCATTCCGAAATAATAAATAAACACTGCTTACTTTATTAACACCTTTACATTCATTTATTTTCCAGATGTCACTTTCAATCTTCTCTGTACTACTTCACTTCTGCTATGTTACTGAGACATTCAGCCATGATGGCTTTTGTACTTTAGATTTTGTGTTGTATTTACTTCACCCTAATGCCTTGGCTAATTATGGCTTTTGTTCTAGGAAAAGCTATTCTGGCAACAGTCTCACAGCAGCTAGGAATAAAAGGAATCAAGATAAATACAAATGTCTTCATGTCTATCAGGGCACCAGCTATAGTCATTCAACCCATGAAGGTACCTTTAAATTTGCCAATGTAAAGTCTTGGTGGAAACCATGGTCCAATCCTGAAGCATCCTCATCTGAAGATAGATCAGCAAATGCACCTGCACATCCCTTGTGGTAACTTCTACCTAATTGTCTCTCAGAAGCATAGTTATTGTAATGCTTAGTCAGCCAGCCTTAACTTCCCAAAGCCAACCTCACTATTTCCATAGGGCACTTCCTTCCCCTTATTTGGTGAATCATAATTCCCACCTACATCTTCTTTTGCTCTATCATAGATATTAGGAAGAGCCTTATTAGGAAGAGCCTTAGGAATGAGTACATTCAGCAACACCTTCTAAGCCTCATATGGACATGTTCAGAAGACACTTTAAACCATGGCTTTAACCCTGATGGTTAAGCCAGAAAGCCAGGCCGTGTTCAGAAGACAACTTAAACCATGGCTTTAACCACAGTGAATAAGGCTTTTTGCTTTATTCATCATGGTTAAAGCCATGGTTTAAGGTGTCTTTTGAACACAGCCTGGCTTTCCGGCTTAACCACCATGGTTAAAGCTATGGTTTAAGGTGTCTTCTGAACGGGGCCACTGTTTCTCTCTCAAGCACTATTATACATTTTGCTCCCAAACTCGTGTGTTCCTGGTTTTCAGTTTCCCAATAGCTAAGATCATGTGTGCTTACCTCCCCGGACTAGATTTTCCCTATTAGCATGCATCTGAACTGGAGTTGATGGTGTTTCTGGCTTAGTAAATTAGCACAATGCTGTAAAGGTGGGACAAAGTTCCCAAAAAGAAATAAACGTTGTGGCACAGGGAGCTCTACATTGCATCACAGGCTGCACGAGCTATACTAACTCCACAATTGTCTCCCCACTGTAGAAGATAACCATGTGCTGTGTGGTTTGTGGAGATCAAAAGCACTCCAGTATGATATGAATCTAACTCCTGAAAAATATTCACATCAATCCACTCAAATGTTTGGTAGTCATTAGGCAGAGGTACTGAAGGATTTTGACCAGCACTCCATAATGACAAATTACCATTAATAGATAAATAGATCACTATGCTTTTTAAAAAGAAGAAGGAGGAGGAGAAATAGAGGAGAAGGAGGAGGGAACCACTGTGTTGCAGTAAGAATACATCTTTATGAAAGAGATGGGTTTAGTGTCAATATCTTAATAAAAAAAACTTGCATTGAGAAACCAATGATTAAAGTGAACTAGCTGAAAGGGGAAGAGGACAAACTAGAATTAGTCATCCTCATGTCAAAATTCAGGCACTGCACCAACAAGATTATTAAATATGTATGAGGTGGGTAGACACGCACTCTCAACCTACGTAATCAGAGTTTACACATCAGAACTAAGATGTCATTGCAGGATATATGCTAGGAAAGGATTAGCAGCTGGGTTACAATGACGCTGTGCAACGCTAAGTGGTGTACAAAAGAAAAAAATAGCTATTTGATCCAGCATCTGAGTCAATGTACACTCTTGAGGGAGAGAGAGGTGCAGAGTACTACTGTGTGGGATGATCTCATTGAGGTTCTCATTTGTCCACCAACAAGCTCCTACTGACTCATGTTTGCATCAGATTTCAAGCCTTTTTTCCTTATGAAAATTTGTACATATCTCTGTGCGCATTTTTCTAAATGTAAATATTATTTGTACATGTTTCTTAAATAAACAAATTTCCCCCCATTCAAAATAGCAGTTTTGTGGACACATTTCAAATGTGCACATTTTTGTGGGATAGCATGTTTCTCCCTGAAACTCATTACAAGCCTTGGAAAAGTATGGATTTTGTTAGTGAGATTGGTTTCTGTTCCATGTTCTGTCTCAGGAGTTGAAAACTGAGCATTAGGAATGTAGGAAGCTAACTCATGTGACTGACTTCACATGACACGACAACGCACCATGGTCAGCTGGTCACGGTGGGTTGTCATGTCGTCCAAGCCCAGCACATTCTCCGCAGGTGGCTTGTTTGCAAAAAAAATAGTGCTGAGAACCCATGGCTTTTTGGAGGGTTGTTCATACCCGTAGTTGGTTCTCATGTTGTCCGAACCCAGGAAAGCAATTTTATCATGGGTTCCCAAGATTGACTACAAAGCCACTTGGCAAGAGCAGCAAAAAATATTTTGCCACTCTTCGTGATCTCACCAGTGCCATTTCCAGTCTCCCTCATCAGTGACTGCCCTTCCATCCATGCCTAAATGGCACTTTGGAAAAACCTTCACCATTCGTCATCTTTTCCTTTTTTCAATACTTTCCCAAATCTTGAAAGGGGAGATATTAACTCTCCTTTTTTGGGGAGCACTTACTACTGCAGTTACTGTCCTTTAGCAGATGTGCACAAATCCTTCCTGATGGTTAAAAAAAGAAGAAAGAAACATGGGAAGGCGGCTGCATAGACCATAGAAAATGGGGCTCCCTTAGGTGTGTGTGTGTATGTGTGTAAAAGTACTACTGGTGCAACCGCCCATTACCAACACATTTGCATACACTCAAAGCACGGGGGGGGGGGGGGCGGGAAGTAGTGAATGAACAGGGGTAGTGATTGAAGCAGTGGGAGGGGCCAGGGTGAGGAGACAAGATGGGATCTGCAGCAAAGGCACTTGGGGAGATGTGCTGGAGCCAGCTGAAGGACTGAGGGGGAAGGAGGTAAGAACAAGCCATGGCAAGCCCGGTTGTTTGTTATTATTTATTTATTTATTTAAAACATTTGTATCCCACCCTATATCATTAAGATCTCAGGGCGGCATACAGATAAAAGCATAGTATAAAACAATAAATATACACAGCTAAAAACAAATTAAACCATGAACCAAGTTAAAACAATATGTAATTTAAAAGCAGTAAAAACAATTAAAACAGTTAAAACAATGTGCCATCTTAGTGAATTTAACCATTAAAGGCTTTGTTAAAAAGCCATGTTTTCACTTGGTGCCGGAATAAAATCAGCATCGGCACCAGTCGGGCCTCCAAGGGGAGGGCATTCCACAGTCAGGGTGCCACAACAGAGAAAGCCCTCTCCCTTGTCCCATAATAGAGTATGTGTTGCACTGGTGGGATGCGGAGAAGGGCTCCTCCAACAGATCTCAAGTCTCGGGCAGTCATATATAAGGAGAGGCGCTCCCTCAAGTATCGAGGTCTCAAGCCGTTTGGGGCTTTAAATGTCATTACCAACACCTTGAATTCCAACCAGAAGCATATAGGCAGCCAGTGCAATTCCTTTAAGACCGGTGTTATGTGGTCTCTGTGAGATGTACCCGCCAGCAGTCTAGCTGCTGCATTTTGCACTAGCTGCAACTTCCAAGTCGTCTTCAAGGGCAACCGTGGATTGTTCTCTGAACAACTAACCCACCGTGGCTAGTTCGCATGGTGCTTTGGTGTGACACGAGAACCCGCCCATTGATGCATCTAATGCAGTGTGGTCAATCCTGACTGGAAGTGGCTCTCCAGGATTTCAGGCAGGATTCATTTCTAGCCCCATGTAGAGAAGCCAGGGATTGAAGCCAGGACCTTCTGTGTGGAAACCAGATGCTCTAACACTGAGCTACAGTCCCTCCTTAATTTTTACATAAATTTGTGAACTCACTGAATTTCCCAACATTTGTAGTTAAAACAGGAATTGGATGGCTATGAGTTCAAAGGACAACAAAAGAATGGAGAGAAAAATAATTGTCAGAATCTCAGTAGCAATTCCAGCTCAATCTAAAATTGGCTCAGCATGAACAGCAGAGGAAATGTTCTGCTCCTTCCAAGAATTCTCTCCCAGCTCCTAGTCTTCTTGCATGTGTACTCATGGGGCTGCATCCATGTACTCATCCATGTACTCATGGGGCTGCATCCATGCTGCCACCTGGAAATTGTCATTCCCAGGACCAGGCATGCCTGAGAGCTACTTGGAAATTTAATGTATTTAATTTGGGTATTTAAATCATGACTTTCTATGACAAAGTCAAACTCAAGTTGGCTACAAATCAAAAAAATATAAATCATTACAAAAATGGAAAAGAAGCCTAACAATAAAACAAACAGCAGTAAAAGTCATCATAAAAATCATACCAATAACAGCAGGTTAAAAAACATATTAAAATTCAAGAGCCCATCTGAAAATAGGCAAAGAGGGGGTCTGGGAAATAAATCCTAGGAAGATATTCCACAGTTTAGTTTAGGACCACAACTAAAAAAAAAACCCTCTCTTTTGTTCCCGCAAGCCAAAGGGAAAATGAGTGCAGATCTCAAGAAGGTTCATATGGGAGGAGGCAATTCCTGGGACGCACTGGTTCCAAGCAATTTTGAGCTTTAACAGCCAAAGTCAGCACATTAATTTCAAGTCAATGAATTTGGCCAAAAAACATTAATGACCTAATGTGGTCCATCCTCAGACCCAAATCTTGCTACCGCATTCTGAACCAATTTAAGTTTTCAAACTGTCTTCAAGGGCACACACAGAGTGCATTACATTAATATACCCACCACCCAAGACATACCCATGGAATTGGAACAAAAGGGTGTTTTTAATATGGTTGGGGGATAGCTTTTCCAGAACTCACTCCAGGAGTGAAGAATATAATTTATTTACAGAACATCAGAAGCGTTATCAAACTGCCTCTGCTGCTCTTAAAATGCTATTTCTATCCACGCACAGAGAAAAAGAAATATTTTATTAAATCCATACCAGATGCAGGGCATCCATGAATATACCATATCATTGGAAGCTGTAGTAAGCTACTAATGAAGTGCTCCATATATTTTACAGATGCCACAAAGCACAATCACATTAAGTCTACCTTTGTGTGGTGCTGCAAAGACATGGTATCTATAACTTTGTATTCTAATTAGGAAGTACCAAAAGATATATGTAAAGAAATCTGACAGAGATACTAAACTTCCCCACAATAAAGTGCTTGAATACGAGAAAAGGAGAGCATGGATTAGAAAATATGTGATGATGAGTAAATCTGGGGAGCTTCCAAATGGAATGTTCCTAGCAGTAATACTCAAAAGGCACTGCTCAGCTATTCTTCCTTTTCTTCCTTAGCAGATTCTTTTCTGGTAAGAAAAACTATGGAAGAAGTAGTGAGAAAACACAGGAGGGCTACAAATGGAAGATGATGACTTCTGGAGTACTGGGGACAATTCCATAAAGAAGGCAATACTATTGCACGATAAAACCTCGTCTGGAAGCATCATATTTATTGGGGAAGGCTTCTGAACATGCTTGCACAGTGTGTAACCTGCTATCACTCCTTCCTCCAAATATTTGGGCTAATCCTTCATCCTTGAGACTAGGGCCTTAGATAGTCTTACAGGTTAGCTCACAACAGAGGAGGGAAGATCTTGCGATGTGTTTATCACGAGAACCCTCCTCTGTTTACACACGACACACAATGACCTCAGAAGGAGAGGCATCGCACATGCCATTTTTGGGGGGGGGGAATTAAAGGGGCAGCAGCGCACAAATGCTCATGCGCAAAAGGTAAGGTTTTTTAATTTAAGTTATTTTCCCCGCTTCCCCCACCCTACCCCCGATGGGCGCAGCACTCCTGAGGAGTGCTGCACCCCATGCACAGCTCCCGGCTCCTCACGAGGTATCATAAGGAGCTGGGTCAACCCAAGACGCCTGGCCACATGTTCTGTGGAAAAACCGGGGCGAAAGGGGAGGGTGAGATCCCGGGACAAGGGAAGGATCATCCCTCCCTGATCCCAGGATCCCCTGTGCGTCATGTGGACACACAGGGACAATCCCGGGGATCAACCTGGGATTTTGCCCTGTCTAGCTATGGCCTACATGGAAAATGCTAAAGACTTCCTCCTATTCAAAACCAGACAAAGGCTCCCCATGGGCACTGCACCCACTGCCAAACTTAATCTGTGATTAAGCTGTTGTTGAATCAAATTGCAATTAAGTTTCTGCTTAGTACCTCCTACTAACTGCAATCTGTAACAATCCCAGTTAATCAGATGCCTCAAGCATTTTGCCCTAAAAAAAGATGAAGAAGCACTTAATAGTGTTTGCTGACAAGGTGACTCACCTGCATTTTATGTCAGTTTTGCGCAGCAGATTGGCTTGCAGCTTAGAAATGATAATGCATATAACTCTGATAAAGATCAGGAAATTTACCTGGATGAAACAAAGCACAAAGGATTGCAATCTTTAGACCTGGAGAAAAAAAAGTATTTTCCTCTGCAAGATATCACATATGCTGTAATTTGCGGCAGTCAAGTATCTGGCATATGTCACTCTGTCCTAACTCCTATTTGCTCACCAGCTAATCTCAAGAGAGAAGACTGACCGTCCCAAATGCTCTGTGCCTTGAAGTAGCTGAGGAGCCACAACTGGAATCCCCAGTTAGCAAATACTGGTTTCGTGTGTTTTCTCTCTCTACCCAGATGTATAAAATGTATGTCATAGCTGGCTTCTACAAATCTCAGCTTTGGTGACATCTTGTGGGAAAAACACTATTTTAGGTATAGAAATGTGAATGGAACCAGTGTTTCTATTGAAGTCAGTAGAGTATATCTTGGTAGTAAACATTCCAGATTCCACGGAGCATAGCCATATTAATTTACACTTGGCATCTGTGTTTAAGGTTTCTTTTAAACTATATAGGTGACAATTATTCATTTGCTGTAAATATTATTGTGAAATGTGTAGCACAGTTCTTGGGGGAAGAGCTAAACTACCTGGAAGATTATACCAAGAGCTTCGGCTATTGGGCGGTATAGAAATGTAATAAATAAATAAATAAATAAATACCTCTGCAGAATCTTAAAATGAACAGAGGTGGTTATTACTTGTCTGGACAACTTGGAGACCAGTGTGGAAAATCAGTGAAAAGGGTGCTGCCACTTTAAAGAGCTGGAATTTAGCTACAAGTGAATTATGAATCTGATGGGCATCAAGGACCAGAATGCTGAAAATTGTATCCCCCACCCCCACCCCACCACAAAGCAACCTTTACAAACATGTCAGTGAAAAACCTGAGGCATCACCCACAGCAGGACAACTTTTGCTGGCCGATTCCTCACCCTTGAAACCCAGTGAGGGCTGCACTCTCCCAAGAATTGCTACTGCCACCAAATTTGCCACCGAAATTCAGTGTTGCAGCAATTACAAAAACCCTGATTTTCCTTTAAACAAGGGTGGTGCTAAACTATGATGATAATAAATTGGACATCAGGAAAAACTTCCTGACTATTAGAGCAGTACGACAATGGAACCAGTTACCTAGGGAGGTTGTGGGCTCTCCCACACTAGAGGCCTTCAAGAGGCAGCTGGACAACCATCTGTCAGGGATGCTTTATGGAAGATTCCTGCATTGAGCAGGGGGTTGGACTCGATGGCCTTGTAGGCCCCTTCCAACTCTACTATTCTATGATTCTATGATTATCTATCTATCTTTAAACAAGGGGGCACAGGGAACATGCACCATGTTGTTTTAAAGCAAAATTATGCTCGTTGGATACTTTTTTTTTTAAAGCCATGTTTTAAAGGAAAACCAGCGTTCTTTTCAGCCACTGTGCTGCTGAAATTGGTTGGCAAATTCTGCAGTAGTGAGGGCAACGAAAATTGCCGATGGAAGCTGCATGCTTGTGGCCCATGGGCTATATGTTACCCACTACTGACTGTGTGTGTGTGTGTGTGTGAGAGAGAGAGAGAGAGAGAGACAGAGACAGAGACAGAGACAGAGCTATATGTGAATTGATTCTGAATGAGCATGCATGTGTACATCTGCATCTGTGGCCCCCAGCATACATCCAATGCAGGCAAAAAGATTGTGCAACCCTGGCTTACACATTCTAAGTTAGTCCAAAGTATCAGTGCCAATCCTGAAAGAGATTTTTGTTACTGGAGGTACGCCTACACAGCCACTATTTCCAACCCCTTTCCTTTATCTCTGGTAAACGCTAAAAATTATCTGCAAGAATTCCCAATCACTTACCACAATAGCAACAAGAATGGGCAGCCTAATGATCAACCAGTAGTTCATGTTAATGTTCTTATTCCAGCAGCTGGAAAAGTAAAGCACCAGGGGGAGGGAAGGTTTAGTGCATGCATACAGTCATTTTCTCCTTGTCACACATCTTAGCAGCATAGATGGAAAAGAATAGTAGGTATTAGCTAACAAGCAAGGCTCATTGCACAGATGGATGCAACTGTTTAGATCTTAGAACACAGAAAGCTTCAGGCTAATGGGTGCTCTCAAATCTCTCTTCTTAGCTTTCTTATGACAAATTTCCACATCATATTTTGTTAATAACTAAAAGTAAATAATTATGGAGGATTACTTCATTAGAAATCATAAGACAAGTCATACGACAGGGTGGGAATTTGTTAGCCAAATCTCCTTCCTCCGAGCTTGATGCCAAGCAGTGTTTTAACCTGAGCTATCAAATCTTTGCACCAACTCTTCTTCCTTCTCTTTAAGGCTTTGATTTACAAATGGAAATCAATGTGTTGCTTCGGTCAGACGTCCAGGTTTGCAGCAATTTTCCTGCTCTAATGGTCAGATCAAGCATTAGTTTGTTTGGACTTTCAGTGAACACCTGCTTAGTCCAATCTGGATTATTTTAGAAAGAGGACAAAAAAGAAAGAAAGCTGTAACATTCACAGGTGTTTCTTTGGTTTGGGTTCCTTCTCACAAAATACCGTATTTCTTTGATTGTAAGACGCCATCGATTGTAAGACGCACACTAATTTCAGTACCACCAACAGAAAAAAAAACCCTAAGACACACCCGCAATTCTAAGACGCACCCCATTTTTAGAGATGTTTATATGGGGGGGAAAGTGTGTCTTAGAATAGAAGAAATAGGGTACTTTGCATTGTTCCCAATCCGCATCAGGGCCATGCATGCTTACACTAAAGTTAAAAACAAAACAAAACACTAAGCCTCAGTTTCATACTCTGCGTTAGCGTAATATGTAGATTCGCTCCAATCCTCATATGCCATTAGGTCTCAGCAGATTAGTGAAAATCAGTCTGAACATGTACACTCTATGTGGACCGAATCATTATATAGTTCAGTCACTAGATGACACTAGACTTAGTTGTACCTGGATGGAGTCAGGAGTTTCCTGGTCTTGTTCTGTTCTTGTTTGACAGACAAATCATGTCTTGTCTAGCTTCCTGACTGGTGTGTCCTCTCAGCCATCTTCATGATGTTCTCCAGTTTCTTTCTTTTTAAAAAATCAAGGATATTCCATCTTGTCTTAGAACATCCTATCACAACTTGGAGTCCTCCAGATGTTTGGAGCTACAACTCCTAGTATTCCTGACCATTGGCCATGCTATCTGAAGCAGATGGGAGTTGAAGTCCGAAATATCTGGAGGGCATCCAGTTGGGGAAAGCTGTCTTAGAACATCAGAATGGACACATGTGATCAGGCTCTTAACATACTACCATATGATCCAAACAGCAGCAAAGTGCACTATGCTAAACATGTCTATAGGACAGGAATGTCTTTGTAAGATTAACTAACAACTGAAGCAAATGAGCATCCAACACATTACAAGATAAGGCCCAAATAATCCTGCCAAAATAATCAGCCAGCAGAACTGGGGAGGGAGAGAATTCCTTCTCAATTTTTAATTACATTTAGCTGTTAATTAGATCCTGCATGAGTAAGCAAGATCTGCCCACTGAACATCAACTAAAACAGAAAGTCCACCCTGCCTGTCCAATAACCTGTTCTTATTAAAAGATAGCTTGTACTTTTAGGAAAAAGACGAGCCCATTTGTGATGAGGTTCTTTGTTTTTGCAGTTTAAAATTATTGATTTTCAGTTTCATATGCACTCAGAACTGTCAGCTGCTTTAAACCACTGTGTCCTGGACACTATTCATTTCTCAATATCCCTCGTAAGCAAGGCACAAATGCCTACTGCACATCTATTATTGTACCACAGAGACAAAGGGTATGAAAATTGTTAAGAAATGAGTAACAATTGCCACAATTGAGCCTAAGGCACTGAAATATTGCCCTTTATGAAAAAGAAAAAGCTCAACATTTATTTATTGTACCATTTTACAAACATTTATACAAAGTTTGGGGAACCTAACTTGCCCATTAGGACCACCTGAATGCACAGACAGTGGCTGCATTCGAACAACACAGTAGTCAATGTTGGGTTAATAGTCAACTTCACAGTTGATTATCGATAGGGTACTGTCCATACGACATGATTATAATCAACCATGGTATGGATTAAGGCCAGTGTTGAGTTGACTATTAGTCAACGGTGTGTTTGATTGACACGTCCCCCACCCTCTCTCCCCCCTCAGTCATCCCACTGGTATCCCATCAGCCACTGTGAGTTCTGCCTGCTGGACTAGAGAGGCAGCTGCCACTTTGGTCGCTCTTGCCAACGAACTCTTTAGTTGCCAAAAATATACAACTGTGTGTGCCAAAATAGTCAATGGTGCCCAACATGCAACATCATAACCAATCGTTGTTCAAATAATCAGCTCTGCACAGTGTGTGTTATTTGCGTTGGTTAATATGGCCAAATGTGGTGTTAAAAAGTCCTGACAGACGACACAATAACCAACCGCTGACTATTTAACTCACTGTTGACTATTTTACCCAACATTGGTTATCATGTCATCCAAACAAATCAAAGGGTTTTGTTTAACAGAAACCATAAGTCACCTCCAAGTAATACAAAAGGCAAGCAATTCAGCATAAACGTTCCAAGTACATCTCTATATTGGCAAAAAATACTGTGCTGTGCCTGTAGCATATGGCTGCTTAGAAGCAGACAAACCTTTGATTTTTTGAAGCTGTACTATTAACCAGAAAAAAACCCTTCAGGGCCAAGGTCTTATTTACTATGATCTGGTATTAGACAAAGGATTCAGAAAGGGCTAGGAATATTTTTAAAGATAAATAGGAACAGGACACATGCAAAAATGACTTATTCAAAGACAATCACAAGAACCGGATCTAACAAGGAATCTAAAATTGAGCTTATAGGATCATCCCTCATATATTTCATAGAATCAAAAGATGGGATAAGACATGTTACACCTATAGATTTCTTTCTCACCCCCACCACACCAAGCTCTTTTCTGCAATTGCTGCATTTAAAGTGGATTCACAACATAATTACAAAAATGAAAAAAATAATGTAATTTTAATAATAAATACTATATTCAATCCTTAACTTTTCATTAAACCATAGAATCATTGAATAGTCGAGTTGGAAGGGGCCTATAAGGCCATCGAGTCCAACCCCCTGCTCAATGCAGGAATCCACATTAAAGCGTGCTTGCCAAATGGCTGTCCAGCTGCCTCTTGAATGCCTCTAGTGTGGGAGAGCCCACAACCTCCTTAGGTAATTGGTTTCATTGTAGTACTAGTCTAACAGTCAGGATGCTTTTCCTGATGTCCTGCCGGAATCTGGCTTCCTCTAATTTGAGCCCGTTATTCCATGCCCTGCACTCTGGAATGATCAAGAAGAGATCCTGGCCCTCCTCTGTGTGACAACTTTTCAATTACTTGAAGAGTGCTATCATGTCTCCCCTCAATCTTATCTTCTCCAGGCTAAACATGCCCAGTTCTTTCAGTCTCTCCTCATAGGGCTTTGTTTCCAGACCCCTGATCATCCTCATTGCCCGCCTCTGAACCCCCTCCAGCCTGTCTGCACCCTTTTTGAAATGTGGTGCCCAGTACTGAAGATGAGGCCTAACCAGCACTGAATAGAGGGGAATCAGTACCCCACACAATTTGAAAGCTATACTTCTATTAATGCAGCCCAAAATAGCATTTGCTTTTTTTGCAGCCACATCACACTGTTGGCCCATATTCAGCTTGTGATCTACAACAATTCCAAGATCCTTCTCATTTGTAGTATTGCTGAGCCAATATCCCCATCTTGTAACTGTGCATTTGGTTTCTTTTTCCTAGGTGTAGAACTTGGCATTTATTCCTATTAAATTCCATGCTGTTGTTTTCAGCCCAGCACTCCAGCCTATCAAGATCACTTTGAAGTTTGTTTCTGTCTTCCAGGTTATTAGCTATCCCATCTAATTTTGTGTCATCTGCAAATTTGATCAGCATTCCCTGCATCTCCTCATCCAAGTCATTAATAAAAATGTTGAAGAGCACTGGGCCCAGTACTGAGCCCTGTGGTACCCCAGTTTGAGAAGGTACAATTGATAAGCACTCTTTGAGTCCTATTCTGTAGCCAACTGTGGATCCATCTAATGGTTGTTCCATCTAGCACGGCTAAAGGACACATAATGTTGCTCCCAGACCTATGAATCCTTGAGTACATGAAGGAAGAAAGGGAACTGGTGCTCAGAGAGAGAACAGTTATTTATTTATTTATTTATTTATTTACAACATTTCTATACCACTCCACATCTAAGGCAGATTCCGAAGCGGTGAACATAAAGGTGAAGCATTAAAAAGATAAAAGATTTTATGCTGTACTTGGTGGTTTTAATTTTTGTGAACTGCTCAGAGGGCTTCGGCTATTGGGCAGTATAGAAATGTAATAAATTAATAAATTACAATTAGCATCAAGTACAAAGGGAGAGCACTCAATACTCAATCACCACACCTCCTGAATATTTTCCCCGAAAATAGAGATAAGCATCTGAGACACTGGAACACCAATATCATTGACCAAAGTCAATATTATAGCGGGGAAGAAGTTATAAAGAAATGCTTTTATCATGCATTCAGGCCACTTCTATGCCTTTTAATGAATCTATGAGGGGTGGGGTGGAATCATTTGCAGGTAGGCATGTTGCAGATGTACAATCAACTGCATGTATGATGATGGGCAGAGCCTGAGCATGGCCTTGAGCATGGCCAAAACAACTGAAAAGAGCTTACAGTAATTTCTCCTGCATTTATTGTTCTGGCATTGCTTGTGAGTTGGCAATGCTGAGTGAGAATAGGATAGTGAAACTATCTAGGTTGTGCAGATAATGAGGCAGTCATCATGGCAGGACAGTAAGGTCAGGCTTTCCCTGTTGCAATCCTGTACCTCGTTAAATGTGTTTAATTAATAAGTTATTAAAGCATACATAACTTGGTGGAGGACTGAATATGTGAAATGCAAGTCTTTGTTCAAATATATCCATTCTGATGTCTCCTTCAGATTCATGTAAATAGTAAAACATAAAGGACAGTGTGCATGGTAATGCAATTGCTTTCCTTTGTGTAGCATAGTTTGCTGTAGCAAGTTGCCTCCCACACAGAAAATAGGGCTGTGTATTTTATAAACAAGTCTGAATAACTCAAGTAAAATCAAATAGGTAATCATGCCCCTACAGAGAATAGCATCTTTTCTGCACGAGAATATTATACCGATAAATACAATGTGCTGCTGGGAGCTTTTGCCATCCTCTAGAGTATCATATATTACTGCTAGCATGAGTCAATATAAGAGCCTTGCTAGATCAGACCAAAGACCTATTTAGTCTACGTAACCTACAGTGGCAAACCCCTGGTCGGGTGCCGTGATGTGTTAGATATGGACAAACAAGCTGAGGCTTAATCCAGAAAAAGCAGAGGTAATGGCGGTCAGTAGACCAATGAATCTGGGAGAACAATACAACCACTTCTAAAAGAGCAGGTATACAGCTTGGGTATGCTCCAAGATCATGCATTGCTCCTGGACATCCAGGTGGCAACTATGAATAGGAATGCATTTTTCTCAGGTTTGAATGATGTGATCATTGCCTGCCTTCCAGGAGGAGGGGGATCTGGCCACAGTTATGCAAGCCTTAAGGAGCAATCCTATGTCCTTCCAGACTGCATCAGTTCAGTTTCTGGGCTCCAACCTCAAAGTACACTCCCCCACCCCACCCTGTCAAAGCCAGCATGATTCTGGCTATGTCTCCATACTCGGAATTGGACCATAGCAGGGAGGAGAGGAACTGGGGCTGTGGTCATATGTCTTTTCCTATGGCTGCCCCAGCCTCCTTCCATTTGTCTAGCAAAAATGCAGGGCAGTTTGAAAGCACAGGCAAAGATCGCCTCTGCCCTCCAGCCACCCTATATTGGATGCTCGGCAGACTCTGTGTTCAGAGGCTGCCGACTATCCTCATAGGATTGTGTCCTTAGAGCTCTCTAGATTAAATTACTGCAATGCACTTAACTACAATGCTTCCCCCAAGTGTTGAAAAGTGCAAATGGTGCAAAATATGGAGATCATATTACACCAATCCTGTTTCATTTCTGGGCCAAATTCAAGGTTCTGATGATTACTTATAAAGCCCTAAATGGCTTGGGACCAGGATATCTAAAGGATCCCCTCCTAATGTGTGAACCTGCCTGTTAATTACCATCTTCTCTGGAGGCTCTGTTCCATGTTCCATCACCAAGGGAGGAATGGTTGAATAGGATGAGGTATTGTTGGTGGCAGCACCCCAGTTGTGAAACTTTCCTTCCAGTTGGTGACCACAAGGCTTTTAATGAGTTTTAACTGTGCTAACTTTGCTGGCAGCTGCTTTTATTTTATTTGTTTTACGGCGCTTTTACTGTATCAGGATTGTGTTTTATGATTGTCAACTGGTTTGAGGGCTGGGAAGTGGTATATGAATGTCTAAATAAATAAAACCAGATGCCCCTGGGAAGCCCACAAACAGGACATTATGGCAATAGTCCTCTTGTGCAATTGATATTTAGAGGCATTTTGCCTCTGATCCTGGAGATAGCATAGGCCCATCAGGACTAGTAGCCTTTGACAACCTTATAGCAAAAACTTTCACTTCTGGAATGGGACAAGTCAGCAGGGCTCACAAAAGAGAGCTCTGCTGATTGTTCCAGTTCCAGAAGCTGTAGTTTCAACTAGTTTCAGCTGGGTTGTGCTAGCAAGCGCTAGTTTCTCATTGCACTAATGGTTGTTCCCACCAGCACAATCAACCCTTGAATACTGATGCAAGTATCAGATCCCCAGCTCATGTTTAACTTGAGTAAAAACACAATCTTTGCCCCATCAACATCCACACTGCTATAGTATACACACTTTCCTCACCACAGAGATTAACCTCAGTAACAGGAAGTTTAATGGATTGAGCTGCCCATAAAGGCTACCACTAGAAATAAAAGTTTAGAGATAGCCTGACCAGGTGGGGTGAGTCACAGCTGGAGGATATCAAACAGAATACCTTTCCATAAAGACACATATTTAAGCATGCAGAAAATGGCTGACCAGCAAAAGCTTGTGCTTATTTAACAAAATGTGATGAGAGGCATTTCTAATACAAAACATGATCTACTCTAACCAGGCTACAATATGAGCAAATGCATAAGATGCCAATGCAACAGCCACTGCCAAAGCAATCAAGCCAAAGTAAAATGGGCACCGTCCTCTTCCCCCACAAACACAACCCTCACAAAAGATCAGCTAAGAATCAGAACTGAACCAACCCCTCATCTTCATAAAGGTACTTGACAATTCCCCAGAGGATAACAAACAGCATTGGCACACCTGGAAAAAGAGGAAACAAGATATGCACAGAAAGTGAGACACAAGGAAAAAGGGAACAGGAAGGATTTTCAAGCCTTTATACAACATATAATTTGTATCTGAGATTGCAGATACCATACAGAGCCTTCTATGCTTAGAACATTCCAGTATTATTTGATTGCTTTTTAAAAAATGGTTCCCTCCACCTGTCTGTAACAGCAACCACCCTCTGGAAAAACCTCCCCTGTGGAGTTTGGGAGGCAGAAAATGTGGCATCTTTCAAATGCCTCCTAAAAATGCACCTTTTCACCCAGGCTTTCTCTGGGCTGTAAGTAATCTAACCATGCCGCTCCATTTTGGTGCTTTGTAAATAGTTTTTATTGCAGTTGTTTTAATGTTGTGCTTTTAATGTGGTACTTAAAGGATTTTAATATCGTGAACCGCTGAGGGATTTTAATATAACAGTGGGATATAAATGCCAGAAAGAATAAATAAATAAATAAACAAGTCTTCATGTTACTAAATCATAAGCTGGAAGCATTGTGTTTAATCCTATTGCCTAGTTTCATTAGATTGGTTGAATAAACTACATGGACTGCTGGATGCTTGCACCTGTGCCATGGTGCTTGAAATGCACAAATACCCAGAAAAAAAAGTTCAAAGAAATGAACTATAACATTTCCACAATTTCATAAATAGGTGGTGATATGAAATACAAAAGTGGTCAGTTAACATTAGAAAGGTGACCATGCAATTCTGGTAGACAAAAAATAATAATAAAATCAATTATGCTTCTTTGATCATAGGATTCAGAAAATATAGTCGACATTCTACAGCCCCCTTCCACCTGCATGGGTTTTATTAATGCTATTATTTATGTGTGCTTAAATGTTATTAGCTGCTGAACAGAAGGTTCTGAAGTAGGCTCATATATGTATTGAGTCAAATCTACCCAGAGCCACTAGGCAGTAAACCTCATGTATGGAATGGTTTCCATAATATATATCTTACAGTTATTTAAATGGGGGCAGTTGGGAGAGCAACTCAATCTCCAATGGAAAGATGATGTGCTTCCTTCTGACCACTACTCCAAACTGCCCAAAATACGCTGCTAAAAATGGAAGATGGTACTTTTTTAGAAGAAAGATGCTCCCACACAACCAGTGTACTGAGTGGTTTAGTCAATAGAAGAGGAAACTATAAAAACAGGAATATAAATGTTTTTGCATTTAAACTTCTTATTCATATTTATTCCCAATTATGAGAGGCAGAAAAGATGATGACATGAGAGCCTGCTTCTGTTTTGAGCTCTGCAGCTTATCTTTGTTTTTTTTACCATTCTTTGGCAATTTATACTCCCAATTGTATAACTTTAAAGTAAGTTAGGCATCACCTTTGGACAAGGGACAGTTTGAACAACATGCTGGTCACACAAGAGTCTGTTAATTCGCCCCTGTGTAGACAGAAGCTCCTAGCTAGCTGTAGTAACCTTTGGTTCTGAAATTGCTAAATACAACCCTCTGAGCATCACCACCACTACTGCTACCACTTATCTACTCACACTCTTCAGCAGCACCAGTTTATTCAGGCAACAGAGCCAGTAAGAACAAAGAAGATACTGGCTGAGTTCGGACGACACACTAATCAACGGTTGTTTCCCATTCTGTTCCTATTAAACCCCCACCATTGGTTAGTGTGTTGTCCAAACTCAGCCACTTTCTCTTTTTCTGTGACTTCCTTCTCTCATCTCTCTGCTGCATGAAGCAAAGCATTGCCAAGGAGGATAAAGAGGCGAGTGGCAGTACGATGAGAGAAATAGCATTACAGCTGCTGAGGGCTGGAACAAGGCTGCCTTGCTAACTATAATTTGGTTCAGACATCATACCAAATCATGATTTGGCACTTCATAATGAGCCTGTAATAAACCTTTGGCTTATATATCTTCTTTTCCTCCCCTCTGAAATCTCCTCCCTTCCTAGTCTGTAGCAAACAACAATTCCCTGTTGCAAACCATGTGTTGTGCTCGCCCTTCAAACCAGGATCAAATTGTGGTTTACAATCCTGCTTCAGGAAATGTACAAAACATAGCTTGCCTCATTATCAGCAGGAGAAGAGAAGGAGAGACCATGTGCCTGAAACCCATTCAAACCTTGTTCACAGACAAAGTTTGTTTGTTTTTTAAACATGTTGGCATTACTTTTGAATTGAACCTATTTAGCAGCTGTTTTAGACACAACAGCTGCTATAACTTCTGTAAATGCAGAGATTAGTTTACAGGATTTTGTGCAAATTAGCCCAATATTGAGGGACAATGAAGTTTTAAATTAAATAGTAGGGTTTTTGTGTGTCTTGGGAGGAGTACTCACTTTTGCTAGACCAACAGCAGTGAAAAATTCAGGTAACAATTTAAATACACATATGATACCATTTTAACCTTCTATTAAGTTATATTATTCCCCAGATAGCTAGTAGAGGACTTAACTGCTATAAAAACAACAATGCAAGGTAAAACACCTTTTGAATTAGGGAGAAAAGAAAAGTAATAGGTTTTCATTGTGCTGGAGCCCATTTTAGAAAAGTTTTAAAATTAGAGTAGTGGTAGTTTGAACAATGAGAAGATGTCCAGTGAGACTAGAGAACTACCAACACAGGAGTTGTTCAACAAAGCTATCTACCAAGACAAATGAGCAAGAACTTACTCACTCCAGCTGTGATGTTGGAGAAATGCATTAGATGTCCCACCATAGATCATTTCCAAACCCAGGTGTGCCTTTAATCCAAGGAAACTTTTTTAATTACTATGACTGTTACCTTCTTGACTTTGCAAGGAATTAAAGTTGCATTAATGAAAGGATCTAACCATAACATTTGTAAAATGAGATATGAACACACAAAAAAGAACAGGCTATATTTTTGCAGAACAAACAGATATGCAGAGCAATAAACAGTATGATTTGTAGTTTTCTCTAGCCTAGTTACATCGGAAAGATAGCCATATTTATAGTGTTATCTGATATTTTAATGAAATGGATCCAATTAAGAAGGGACAGACCAGACGAACCCAGCTGTTATTGAACGAACTGCAGTATTCTGACTAGAAGTGACTTCAGATTGTTTTTAGTTATTTATATTGTTTTAAACTTTGTATGTTAAAAAAATAGACAATGCTTTCTTATGATGTTGTATTATGTAATGGTTTTATAATTTTGTAATTTGTATTTTTTGTGACCTGCCTAGAGTGCCTCAGCTAATGGAAAATAATGATGAAATTGTTGTTGTTGTTGTGATGCTATCCCTATAATTCTCTTCTTGTCAGGATGATGACCAACATAGCATATCTATGACTTAAGAGTCTGTGGTTTGTATTTAAATACTGTATACATAGTTACCATTATCTGATTATAAAGCATCTATCAGGTCAGGCATGTACGTGCATACTTTACTACCAGAGATACCTGAGTGTATAAACTGTTGAAGTGGGATGGGACAAGATGCACAAGTTACTCACTGATGGTTCACAAAGTCAGCAGATACAGCTTCCAATATGTCACCTGTAATATCATTGCCTACACAGAAGTATAAAGGTTTATAAAAAAAATTTAAAAATCTATAGAGCTGACAATGACAAAGAGATTTCAGAAATATAGGAAGCTGAGGTGTAATTGAAATGGGGGGAAGAGACTGCAGACTGGGGGGGGCGGAGAGGAAGAGGGAATTTGCCTACTCATACTCCTAACAGCTTACAGCAGAATCCTATGCATGCTTACTCAGAAGTAAGTCCCACGTTGTCTATTGGAGCATAGCATGTTTAGAGTTGCAGCCGTATGTACTCTGGAGGAGAATGTGCCATGATGTTAAATACATCCCTGCACTACACAGGGATGCTTTAGGAGGGAGGGAAGGAGAGAGAGAGAGGAACCATTTCCCATTCCCACCCTCCACATCACAAACCCCAACATAGCTGTACAATGCTCAGGCTTAAGCGTGGCAACTTGAACGTAAGCGTTCTTTTAGCACATTAAGGGAAGGTTTGGCAGGGTGTGGGTGAGAAAAAGTGTCCTTTTTCTCTCTGCCCAGGAATTCCACACACATACAAACACACACACACACCTTCAGTGATGTGTAAAACAGGAGTATAATGCTCCTTTGCCAGGTTAGCTAGGGCCCTGAACAAGGGGCACTCCTCATAGGGCTGTGGTTGTTTTACTTGTGAATTTGTAAAGGTATTTCCACTATTATCAAAAGGAAAACAAAATATAATACTTCCCTGAAACTTCTTACAGCTTGAAAGTGGGGAACATTTAAAACTATTCCCCACCTCAAAAAGAGATGGCAGATTTATATTCCAAAAGGAGGTAGCATCTTATTCCAGAATAATCTTGTCATAATTTTAAAATGTGGCACAGTTTCTCAACAGGGGAACAGGTATATTTTATTGTCCTAAACTCTTAATCTAAAAGGTGACCACCTCAGGCTATTTAATCCTTCTAAATTTAATTATTTGCAATACCTTCTCAGTGCAATTTGTATTGGCATTTGTGATTTATAGCAATGTCAAAAAAAGTTATCTCTCATGTAATTTGATCTCAAGCCCCACCTAAGGGTTTCCTGGAAATAGATTTTGCAGTCATGTTGTCTTGTCTTAGTCCTCAGTTATTGCCTGGTTCGGCCTAGATCCAGCCCTTTGACTGACCTTTGGAAGTTAATTCATGTTGAGAATAACATGATAGCCTTAAGCTGGTTACTGCATCTTCTGCTATTGCCACACAGATGCATCAAGAAGAGTTACAAGGTGGTTTTTGCCTCTTCAATGCGTACGAGATTAAAAACTAGAAGTGTGGCATGAGACAGCCCAACACCTTCCCTGGATTTGTTGAGATTTAGACTACCCATTACAACAGCTATTATGATACAGAGTCTCTAAAGGTAAAGCAATACATTCCAATGTTAAAACAGCTCATGATTTGAACAGATACAGATACAGATTTAAGCTTGCTGTTTGAACTAGTAATTATTTAATATGCTATTATTTGGCTTCTGTTAGTGGATCACTAAAGAGTTAAAGGACTCGACTGCTTTCTGTATGACATTAATAACAGAAATCCTTTTGGAAGCTATTTTCAGAAGGATGTCAAATGGTAGGATGACTGTTTGGGTCACAGGTAGGAGACCTGTGGCCCTTCAGATGTTGTTGGACTTAAAACTCCCATCAGTCCAATGGCCAAGAATCATGGGAATTGTTATCCAACAACATCTGGAGAGCCACAGGTTTCCCCCACCCCCAGTTTTGGTATTGGACACTGACTTTTATTTGTGGGTGTGTTGATTAGTATTTGTTTTAATCAGTTAAACTTCATCACAGAATTCTGACAAGGCACCCTAGTTGTGAATACATCAGTTAGGCTGTCATTGGACAGCAATATTCCAAAAGCTCCTGCATAGTTATCATCTCCCTGAGCTGAAGTTTGCTCTAGGCATGGATAAGAAGCAACTAAGGGATTGGTGTTTTTGGATAGATTCCAGGAGGGACCTGCAACTTATTGTTGTTGTTTATTCGTTCAGTCGTTTCCGACTCTTCGTGACTTCATGGACCAGCCCACGCCAGAGCTTTCTGTCGGCTGTCGCCACCCCTAGCTCCCCCAAGGTCAAGTCTGTCACCTGCAGAATATCATCCATCCATCTTGCCCTTGGTCGGCCCCTCTTCCTTTTGCCTTCCACTTTCCCTAGCATCAGCCTCTTCTCCAGGGTCTCCTGTCTTCTCATTATGTGGCCAAAGTACTTCAGTTTGGCCTTTAATACCATTCCCTCAAGTGAGCAGTCTGCCTTTATTTCCTGGAGTATGGACTGGTTTGATCTTCTTGCAGTCCACGGCACTCTCAGAATTTTCCTCCAACACCACAGTTCAAAAGCATCTATCTTCCTTCGCTCAGCCTTCCTTATGGTCCAGCTCTCGCAGCCATAGGTTACTACGGGGAATACCATTGCTTTAACTATGCGGACCTTTGTTGTCAGTGTGGTGTCTCTGCTCTTAACTATTTTGTCAAGATTTGTCATTGCTCTCCTCCCGAGAAGTAAACGTCTTCTGATTTCCTGGCTGCAGTCAGCGTCTGCAGTAATCTTTGCGCCCAGAAATACAAAGTCTGTCACTGCCTCCACGTTTTCTCCCTCTATTTGCCAGTTATCAATCAAGCTAGTTGCCATAATCTTGGTTTTTTTGAGGTTTAACTGCAACCCAGCTTTTGCACTTTCTTCTTTCACCTTTGTCATAAGGCTCCTCAGCTCCTCCTCGCTTTCAGCCATCAAAGTGGTGTCATCTGCATATCTGAGGTTGTTAATGTTTCTTCCTGCAATTTTAACTCCAGCCTTGGATTCGTCAAGCCCAGCACATCGCATGATGTGTTCTGCATACAAGTTGAATAGGTAAGGTGAGAGTATACAACCCTGCCGTACTCCTTTCCCAATATTAAACCAGTCCGTTGTTCCGTGGTCTGTTCTTACCGTTGCTACTTGTTCATTATACAGATTCCTCAGGAGGCAGACAAGATGACTTGGTATCCCCATACCACCAAGAACTTGCCACAGTTTGTTATGATCCACACTGTCAAAGGCTTTAGAATAGTCGATAAAACAGAAATAGATGTTTTTTCTGGAACTCCCTGGCTTTCTCCATTATCCAGTGGATATTGGCAATTTGGTCTCTAGTTCCTCTGCCTTTTCTAAACCCAGCTTGTACATCTGGCAATTCTCGCTCCATGAATTGCTGGAGTCTACCTTGCAGGATCTTGAGCAATTCTCTCGGTGGTTCCCTCTTCTAAAAACAGAACACTATAGAGCATGTTATCTGTCCAAATTGAGGCACCTGCCCCTGAGAAATGCTTTAATTGAACTGAGATTTCAAGTGATGCCAACCGCAATGCTGGACGGACACTACCACAAGGTACCATTCGAATCGAATTATGCATCTCTGGTCAACAACAAGTGGAAGACATAGAACACTACATGTTAACTTGCCCTCTGTATAGAGACCCAAGAGAGAGACTCTTGAAACCGCTGCTGACATATGGAGGCAGGAATGCCCAAGCAGAAGCAGTTCTCTTCCTCCTTAGCGATACCAACAGTTATGTCACTCATAAAGTGGCCCTGTTTTCGCTGGCAGTGAAAAAGATTAGGAAGACAGAACTAGATAAAATTGCTATAAACTGCCACAGAGACTCAAGAGTGCTGAGCGAAATGAGAGCTTTAGTCATAGTAAAGTTAAGGTTGTCTGTATGGTTCTCTTGGTTATTCAAAACTATTGTGTACTTTTATAGTTGTATGCTCTTCTAAGGATGTATTTGTCATGGCCTTTGGCTAGCACAATAAACTGATGTTGATGATGATAATATACAAACTTTTTTTGATGTTGAAACCAATTAACTACTGGGACCTTAATGTCAAGTTCTTTCTACCCTCAGTATTTTCTTTAAGTCCATAGCCTTATTTTCTAAAGTAAGTTCCAAAGGGTGGCCCAGGCCAGAACAACTTTCTGTGTTTCTATAAACTGAGCTGGAGTCGTCAAAAGGTTAACAATACTGTGTGTAAACAGGCTGAGTTAGACTGCTGCTTGAAAGCAACTAACTGAATGCTACATTTCTGGAAATGAGCTCTGTCAAACGTCTCAGGAAATAAGCAATCCTTGAAGGATATACAGCAGTCTTCCCCAACCTGGTGCCCTCCAGATGTGTTGGACTACATTGCCCAGAATGCTGGGAGTTGTAGTCCAGCACATTTGGAGGGCACCACATTGGGGAAGGCTGATATGCAACTTCAGAATAATATTGCTTCATATTGGTAGACTACAAAAGACAGATGCTGAGAGAGATGTCATATAAGATGACAAGCATGAAATTAAGTCAAGTACAGATCAGTTTTCCAGTTCTTCTCCAGCTTGCTTTGACAGTGGTCTAATCAATCTGGAGAAAAAAATATTGTTAACACCTGCCCCATCATTTATGTTGAGCAGAAAGCTGAAGGCAGTGAAAAGTGGACCAACAATGAAGAATGATTGTTTGGTAGGATACCTGGAGCGGACTTGAGTCCTTTCCAAAATACATTTTGCTTGCTAACATCTTACTGTCTAGCCCCAGTTGGAAAAACAACAGGTGAGGTATTGTGGGCTATTCTCTGATCCCCTTTTAAAAAAAGAAAAGAAAAAAGCAATGATTCAAAAACTAGCAACACACATAAAAAGCTGGGTTCCCTTCTAAAGAGCTGGTAACTAGTGAATACTGCAGTATATCCTAATAAAGATTTTAATACACTTCACTTTGACAAGTCTCTTGCAAGAAGAGTAGAGCAATAATTGGCTAATGGAAAGAGCCCATCTCTACATCATTCTTCTTCTATTATACAAACCCTCAAAGTCCCTCCTAGATCTTTTCAATTTTTTCTTAAAATTCTATTGTGTTCGCCAACATGCTATACTAGCCCCTTGTCAGCAACAAAAGACAACAGAGGGAATGAAATTATAAAGTGTTTATATTGACAGCTGTAAGAACTCTGGCCACTGTTTCCTGCACTGGGCACTTTTGGGGAACTTCCTATTAGTTATATTATTCATTAGAATAGCAGAGTTGAAACAGATGACCTTTGAGGTCCCTTCCAATGTCTTCTGATCCAGGAAATCAATTTGCTTTAAAAAGCTTTATCATATCTGACTCTGGCTTATGCATCTTAACCAGTGATGAAATAATATCAATTGATATTGTCTTTTAATGATTGTTACTATCTATTTTGTAATGAATTTAAATGTTTTGTTAGTATAATTGAAATGAATTGTTTACATTGCTGTATTACGTTGTGAAATGAACTATTTTGATATATATTGTGGTTCTTGTTTTACTATTCTTGTGTTGTAAGCCACTTTTGATTGGTTTATGTGAAAAAGCATCCTCCTCCTCCTCCTCCTCCTCCTCCTCCTCCTCCTCATCATCATCATCATCATGATTTTCCTTAGTTAAGCAACTGCCTGTGGGAAAGTGAATGCACTCAGCTACAATCTGCCATTCTCAGAGAATTTTAGATAGCACTGCCACCATTGGGATTAATTAAGAGTAGGTGCATTGCCTACACAGGATGGGTATACAGTATGTACCTATTTGCTATCTAGAATTCTGTATTTCTTTATATAAAATATATTCATATATGTATGCACACATCCACATCCATAAATGAGGGATGGGCAACTTGTGGCCCTCCAAATATTTTGGCTTACAACTCTCACCAGCCCTAGCCAGCATAGCCAATAGTGATGGGAGTTGCAGCCCTCCAGCGGTTTTGGGTACAAGTTGTCCAGTTTTGCCATAAACAATGGTTCTTTTACCGTTATTTGTTTCTCCACCCAAATTTGCTTTGTTATCAAATGCTATTCCTTTGTTACTTTTACAGCCAAAGACTTTGGCCTCATCTGAACTTACAATGAACACTGACCACTATGTCAGCTGTAATGAACAGTAGAAGACTTTCACCACTGAAAACTCAAGTTTCCATAAGTACACATGTATAGAAATGACATCCCCCAAATGGGGAGGAAATAAACATAATAACTGTTGTCTCCTTTCTTTAACCCCTTTCTTTTGTAAACCACTCAAAAAGCTTCAGCTATGGGGCAGTATATAAATGCAATAAATAAATAACCCTTGCTTTTGTGGTTGTTTTCTTTATGTATCTATACTGAGATACAATTGTTTCCTCTGCAATTCATTCAGGGAACTTCTTTCTGCATTGTTTGTTATTTCTAAAAAGTAATGTATTGGAAAGATTATTGGGTGACTGGATATCTACAAGTTACAATCTAACTCGCCTGGGACCAGAAAGACCCAGAAGGAATTAATGCTATTCACATTTGTACATTGTGACAAGTACAGTGAGGAAAACGCTACTCAGTTTCTTTGCCCTGCTGAATATAGCAGGTTATTTTACCTGCTTTTATGGTAACTTGAAATATGATTATTTGAACAGTGTTTAGTGGGTTTGAAACATAGCATTCTGCAAATGGAAGGCTTCCTTCCACCTATAAAAGTTCTGAACCTCCAGCAATTTGGTCCAATCCCCCTTTTCCCCAGGAGCCTCTTGTGGTGAGTTTGTTAGTGATCAGAAATATGGACTTCACAGAGTTCCAAAATGCTACTACTAGACATGTGTAATTTGGCAAAGTCAGTAGATTTTAGCAAACTTTAGCAAGATGGGCCTCTTATAGTTATCTCACCCTTTTCTCATAGAGTTTTATCTCAAGATGAGCTGGGAGGTTTTCACTCATAACCAGGCACTAGAAAGGCAATTAGTTTCTCAAGCTAGATGCTTTAAAATCCTGAGAGGGAGAAAAGATGTAGCCTGTTAGCTCCTGAGATAGAGAGAGGAATCTAGCAGAAAAGTCTATAAGATCCAATCCACAAGCTTCATGCTTCGGTCTTGCTTCCGGGGGCAATGTACACGGTCAGCCTGGAGAACTTTTGTGGCTCAAGAGATAGCTTTTGTCTATCATGGGGCTGGGAAACTGATAGACACCTACCAATGAGAGCTTAATTAGCTAGAAAGAAGTGTGAACTTTCTTTGCAGGTATATATTCTGCATCCATTTTCTATCAATAAACTGTCATCTTCTTGGACAAGTGGCTTGTTTCATCTTAGTAATCAAAAGAATTGGATTGATGAGTGGGACCTGGAAGAATCAGAATCCTGATGTAACACATCCTCTTGCTCCATCCCACAACATTTGAGAGGGATTCCCCAAAAAGGCTTTTCAGGGAGTGAATGTGGCTGTGGAAGGGGGGATTACTTAAGTTAACTTATTTTAGGATCCAAGTCTTGTTCATAGCCTTGTTCTCCGTTTTTTTCCCTCTCTCTCAAGCGTCTTATTTACCATTTCATGTTGGTAACATACACTTTGGAGAACTAATGGAAATTATGAGAATAGGCCTGGGCCTTTGGTGGAAAGGTTGTGGATAAGGTTGTATAGTTTTTGTTAAATCCATTCCATCTGTGTTTCATAGATTATCAGGCATCTTTCATTTTGTCATTGATGGAATCAGAATATTTTAGGGATGTATGAGAATTTCATTCCAATTGTGCTAATCCACACTTGCACTAATGCACATGAGCAAAAATCTGCACTTGTGTAAATCCCCCATCACAGTTTTTTAAAAAATGGTCCACAAGTCCACATGACTCAGAAAAAGCCAGCCACAACAGAATCTGCAGGTCAGATTCATATAAATATGAATTCATTTGAAACTGTTGAGGATTTCTTCAACATTTTTAGTTGTGGATCAAAAGGAACTATGTCCATATGTGGTGGGGCTGTTCCCAAATTATGTCATCATGGACAGAAGTTCTATTTAATCAAAAGACAGATTACCTGGATCACTAGAAGTTTTATAGTTAGGTAACGTACAAGCAATTAGCCCCTAAGAGCAAATTTGCAACATAACTTATTAATTGCAGCAAAGATTTGCATTGCCCCAAAATGGAACACCCAAATGTCCCCAAGTTTAAATGTTGGTTTCAAACACCTGGGATATTGTCATAATGGAGGCAAAAATGTATATAAAGGATTTTCAACAAAATGAGGGTTTATTCTTTAATTTTTGGAAACTACACAGCTAATTAGAAACTATGCTTTCATAGAGTGTTTGGCATGTAAACTTCTTTTGTTGATATGTAGATATATAAATATGCTTTGTTAATTAAAAAATAAGGAACAGGCTATGTGTTTACAGGGTCATCTCATCAACAGATTTTCAGTAATGTCGGTGCACCCCCGCACCTGCTATTCAGATGCTGACTGCCACAGGCCAGAAAAACACTCTCCACTGTTATAGTACACTTAGAAAGATAACACAGTGTATGAGGGGAAAAAGCACACAATGGCCCAGAGACAGAAAACAGGGTTAACAGAATACACTCCACTGAGTTAAAATTGTAAGAAAAATACTGTGGCTTTCTTGAATGGGTAAAAATATCGAAGTGCCCCTTGAGTGATGCAAGACACATACTCCTGGTTTAGAGGCACACGCACAATAGATTTACATAATAGCATTAAAGTAATGTTTTTTTATGTTCAAGCCAGTTACTAATTCCTAACATTATGTTTGCCTATTTTATTGCAGACCCATGCTGTGTTAATGTTTTCAGTGAGATTTCTACAACAGAAATGGTGTATTTTCTGAGTAGTTACTGGCAATTCTGAACACATCAGTGTATTAGTGTGGAGGCAGACATATTGGCTCTAATAAGTATTAATTTGACTTATTAATGCCAAGTCTCATCTGCAATCCTGTTGCCAGTGAACAAATGTAGATAGATCCATTGGGATCTTTTAAGATGAGAGATTGTCTCTATGTTAGCTTTTAGTATCCTACATAATAAGGTATAATCCTGAGTGGTGTGATCTGCATTTGGCTGGTTCTATCTGCCCTATATGTAGGTAGCCATTACCCTTTTGGGGTTACAGATGGGCCTTCAAGTGATGTCTTGTTGGTGCAGGTCAGCTGAGAGGTTTCAATGACCCTGTTCAGACAACACAATAAGCTACGGTGGTTAAGCATTTTGAACTAAACATTATGGCTTAATGTGTCATGTGAACCATTCCTAACCATGATGTTATCTGAACAGGCCCAGAGTCTTCCAATGAAAACATCATTGCCCAGCGATAGCTAATACTAGTCGTATCTGCAACATGGATAATACCAATATAATTTCTACCTTTTAAAAAGGAACTGTGTGTGTGTATGTATGTGAGATATTTATTTATTTATTTATTACATTTTTATACCACCCAATAGCTGAAGCTCTCTGGCCGGTTCACGAAGCAGCCAAAATTGTTATAAGATTAACATACAGAGTTAGAACAGTAAAATTTAAATTTAAGTTAAAATTAAGTGTTAAAATACTGAGAGAATAAAAAGGACTTCAGCTGGTGACGAAAGGAGTACAATGTAGGCACCAGGCGGACCTCTCTGGGGAGCTCATTCCACAGCCAGGGTGTCACAGCGGAGAAAGCATTTAAATCATTTAAAACATTTAAATTTTAAATGTTATCACTTTTATTCAAACAGAAGGGGATGAAACATGATGATTAAACATGATGATGAATAAGAGGTAATATGGTGTCTGTAAACAAAAGGGACAACACAGATCAGCCAATTATGTTAAGACAAGCATGCATGTATGTGACTTTTGACCAGTTTGTACAGAATGGGCATGAATGACAGGGCATTGTCTGGTGAGGACACTTTGCACACTTATGTCCAAACTGTTCTGCAGCTTCACATTAACACTCTTGAAGGGCACACAATTGAATGCCCTTTCAGTGTCTTATTATTTAAGTTGGTGCTGTAGTTCCAAAATCTTGATACTTCCATTATTATCTATTAAAACTGAAACTATGGAGTAAAAAACCAAATGACAGCTTGCTTTTAAAGATGCTTCAGCTAAATGGTAGGTGGGTATTAACGATGACTAAATTATTCACAACGAATTATTCACTTTATTGTTAGAGTTGCTTCCTGAATTTGTTACTTCTCCCTCTTCCCTCCCATCTTTTTTCTTTTATATTATGTAATAGATTTTTGCCTATAATATTGTATTGTGAAGGTACCTAAGGAAGGAGTAAACAAACCCCCAAATGATACTAATTTCTCTCTATAGGCTACGTGATGAAAACACAGTGCATTAAATTGAGTTTTTCCATATTTTCCATTCTCTTAAAGTACTTATTTCACACTTTTGTTCAATAGCAGCAAGCTACTTACTGCCTCTCTGGCTTTGCCAATGGACATTTTTTTAACTACATTCCAGAAGTGATGTAAAGAATATTTATATGTGTATTGTTTAAAAGCCATGGACTTTTATATGAAAGAGGAAAACTTAAATCCATATTAGTACGTATGCAGCATAACCTAATTAATATTCACAATAAAGTAACACCACCCACCAGTCTTTAAAAACAGTTTGCCATCTAAGTTGTTTATTCAACTCTTCAGGTTTTCAACAACACAAGAAAAAGGAAGCCCATTGAGTTTGCCTTTTCTCAATCCCTTCTGGGAAACCACTTCAAATATGCTTTGAATTGAAATTACGTGCATGTCTGGTTTGGGGTTTAAGACTCAATCCTTTGTAGTGGCTGAACACTCTCCACCAGTACTTGGCAAGAGAACACTGGGAATATTGCTGTATTAACTTTACCTGCACAGTTACGGAAGGGGAGTTTGTGTGTGTGAGCATATGCACGTATATATACACCAGGAAAATATTAATGAATATGTCTCAGTTAAGTACTGTGGCCCTGTGTTACAGTGGTTCCGCTCCTACTTGCAGGACCTATTCCAAAGAGTGGTATTGGGCAATTCCTGTTCCACCCCGTGGCAATTAAGCTGTGGGTTGCCACATGGTTCTATTCTATCCCCCATGCTGTTCAACATCTATATGAAGCTGTTGGGTGAGGTTTGGGGGTTGGGTGCCATCAGTATGCTGATGATACCCAGCTCTACTTCTCCTTGTCGTCGGAGTCAGTTGGGGCTGTGAAGGTGCTGGACCAGTGCCTGGAGACTGTAACAGGCTGGATAAGGGCCAATAAACTGAAGCTGAATCCTGATAAGACGGAAGCTTTGTGGATTGGTGGTTCATGAGTCCGGGAATTGGATAAGCGACCTATTCTGGATGAGGTGGCACTCCCTCTAAAGGAGCAGGGCCGTAGCTTGGGAGTGCTCCTAGATCCATCATTGTCACTGAAGGCCCAGGTGGACTCCGTGGCACAGAGTACTTGGGGTCAGCCGCAGTAGTGCATGCACTGGTAACTTCCCGATTAGACTACTGCAATGCACTCTACATGGGGCTGCCCTTGAAGATGACTCAGAAGTTGCAGCTAGTGCAAAATGCAGCAGCTAGACTGCTGGTGGGTACATCTTACAGAGACCACATAATACTTAAAAGAATTAAGTATTAATTAAAAGAATTGCACTGGCTGCTTATATGCTTCCGGTCAGAATTCAAGGTGTTGGTAATGACGTTAAAAGCCCTAAACGGCTTGAGACCTCGATACTTGAGGGCGCGCCTCTCCTTATATATGACTGCCCGAGACGTGAGATCTGTTGGAGGAGCCCTTCTCCACATCCCACCAGTGCAACACATATGCTATTATGGGACAAGGGAGAGGGCTTTCTCTGTTGTGGCACCCTGACTGTGGAATGCCCTCCCCTTGGAGGCCCGACTGGTGCCAATGCTGATTTTATTGCAGCACCAAGTGAAAACATGGCTTTTTAACAAAGCCTTTAATGGTTAAATTCACTAAGATGGCACATTGTTTTAACTGTTTAAATTGTTTTTACTGCTTTTATGAGATCACATTACACCAGTCCTTTTCCAGCTTCATTGGCTGCCAGTCCAGGTCCGGGCCCGATTCAAAGTGCTGGTATTAACATTTAAAGCCCTAAACAGTTTGGGGCCAGGTTATTTGAAGGAACGCCTCCTCCCATATGTACCTGCCTGGACCTTAAGATCATCTACAGGAGCCCTTCTCCGTGAGCCCCTGCCAAAGGAAGTGAGGCAGGTGGCTACTAGAAGGAGGGCTTTCTTTGCTGTGGCACCCCGGTTGTGGAATGAGCTCCCCAGAGAGGCCTGCCTGGCGCCCACACTGTACTGCTTTCGTCGCCAGCTGAAGACCTTTCTATTCACTCAGTATTTTAACACTTAATTTTAACTTAAATTTAAATTTTACTGTTCTAACTCTGTATTTTAATCTTACATCAATTTTGTTGCATGGTTTTATCCTGGTTGTGCTTTTTATACTGTATTTTGTAATTGTGCTTTTAACATGTTGGTTGCTTCGGCTATTGGGCGGTATTGAAATGTAATAAATAAATAAATAAATAAATTTAAATTACATATTGTTTTAACTTGGTTCATGGTTTAATTTGTTTTTAGCTGTGTATATTTATTGTTTTATACTGTATGCTTTTTTTTGTATGCCGCCCTGAGATCTTAACGTTACAGGGCTGGATAAAAATGTTTTAAATAAATAAATAAATAATAAGTAGCCGAAATTCATTATTCCAAAATGTACAATTTTACAGGTCCCCCACCTCCGTGAAAAGCTAGTGTTCCGTAGCCTAAGAAATGAGAAGCTACAAGTTCACCCTAAGGAGAATTATGCAATAAAAAATGGATTTGATTAGTTAAGGAATACAGAACTCCATTCAGCGCCAGATGAAGTTCTCACAGTTTTGAAACAATGATTTATTTCTAATGTAACATTTTTTGGAAAAAGACCTACTGAAAGGAATGCTCGACTACAGATGTGTAAGAGATGTATCAAAATTGATTACCCACATATCTGCTTTAAAGATTCCCTCATTTGTTTTGTAATTTGTTCATGCAGTTATTCTGGACTTTTACAGAATGGTGCAGTTTCAAGTCAACCTAATTCTGTCCATACTGCATTAGGTACTATAGTCACATTACAGAATAAAGCAATAATATAACAGGAAAGCTCGGGAGGGGGTGAAAAAGAGTGATGGGACCTGAAGAATATAGGACAGGCGATATGTAAAGATTCAGGAGCTGGAACAGGTATCCATGGATGGTGTGCAGAGTTGTGAAAATAGAAATTTATTTATGAAGAATGAAGAAAGTCTTCCATTATGTTTTGTCCTACTACCCATCCCATAACCTGGACATCAGTCTCTGTTAAAGCAACTTAATTTGTCATCACTTTTATCCCTAAAAGTTGGAGGGGGTGGCACATATCCCCAAATGCTCCACATTATCTTAAGAGGGAATGAAAGTGTACAACTTAAGTATAAATTTATTATTAGAAGCCATAATGATTCGTCAGTGAGCAATAAAAGCTTTCTAAGTGACATATGGTTTGTTGTTTGTTTAAGCAATTCATTCAGAAAGTAATTTGCATTAGTTAACAAGCTAGGAGAGATAACATGAAGAGAAACCCAGGGCAAAATAAATTACTCAGCTAGTTCTGATTAGCACCACTAGACATTTAAACCAATCCAGAAGACTTTTACATGAAATTCATCAATACTGTAGCGGATATGTACTGCTTAGACAAAAACATCAGCCTAGAGGATATTGCACACATGACAAAAAAAAAGTTGCTCTGTCAGCAAACACAGTAACTTTTTATTATTCCACATGAAGAACTCATTCACAAGAACAGCTCACAAAATATTAGCAACATCAAGAATACACAGTTAATTTCTGTAAGTGCAATACATTATGACTGGGACTGTTCAGAAGATACCTTAAACCTTGCTGGTTAAGGCTTTTGGTTAAGCAGCAGGGTTTAAAGTGTCTTGTTCAATGCATTTTGTTAAACCTTGCTCACTCACTAACCACAGTCGGACAATCTGCAGCAGGGTAGTGGCTCTAAGCATGGCTTAAGGTTTGTGTACAACAGCATGGCTTGTGGTTAGTGCTAACTCCAGAGAACCACAGTTTCGCTAACCACAGAGCCTGAAGTGTCATCTGAACAGGCCCAATGTGAACTTAATTTGCAAGCTTAATTCTGATTATATTAACCTGCATTTGAAATGTTTGGCAGGGAGGTGGGAGTTACAGAAATTCATCTATTTGGGCTTATACTCAAGAAATTGAATGGAAGCTGTCAGAAGAATGGTTTGCACAGAACACTAGGCAGAGAAGGAGAGTAGAAACTACCACACAGAGCTAATATAAATGGGTGGAGAAGCTATGTAGCACACAAGTATTCCCTTCCTATCTAGTAGCTGACACTAAGGCCATAGTTAGACCTAAGGTTTATCCCTGGATCGTCCAGGGGTCAAACCTGTTCATCTAGGTGACACACAGGGGATCCAGTGCTCAGGCAGGGGTGAACCCTGGATGATCCCAGGATAAACCTTAGGTCTAGCTGTGGCCTAAAATCTATTTCCTACATTAAAACCATTTTGATAGCCACTTTACATGTTTAAGTGTATCAAGTACACATTACAGATTTAGCATATACCTGCTTAAACCATGCATATGTGTGATGCAACTTCACACATCTCACTACACACACACACACACGTGCGCACACACACACACACACACACACACAGTAAAAACATGTTGCAGTGTTTTATTCAACAAAGTCACCAGGCCTTAGCCTCATGTTTGCATAACCCACCTTCAGGTCTCCAAACCTACAAAATGGAGCTGGGAAAGCATATTTGACAACATTATCACATTAATAAGAGAAGTCCACAAAAATTGCACACAATATACAAAGGATTTGTTGACCAAACAAACCAAAATTGTGCATGATTCAAAGCCCATGCTTTCTAAACATACACTTATCCGTCTTTTCATGTGCTGTTCTCAGCTCACAGAAGAGAACTACACTGCACCTATTCAGAATGCATATAGGGTCCTCCTGGATCACAACCATTGTCTTCAAATATTGCTAAGCTGAGCCTGCAATCAGAAATATTTCAGCCAAGAAGAGACAGGCTTCTACTGCATTTCTTATAATAGATTTTGGAGTCTGTCTAGGTATGAAGAGAATACTAATTCTGTACATTTTTTATTTAGATAAATGTCAGGCAAATTTTATGACGGGTACAACATTTCGCAAGTGCTCTGCTTTGTATGACTTTGAATAATTTTACAATATATAGGTGTAGTTGCCATTACTATGAAAACTGCAGCAGAATTGCTTAACATATTTCTATCTGAGTTCTTTATTATTTATATTTGTTTATTGGCTACAATAGATCACAATGTTTTCATCATCAATATATCACTGTACATTTGGTAGAGCTAGGTAAATAATTTGCAATTGATCACTTAGATGAATTTCACCAATAAACACATTTGCCAAAATCTTAATACAAAGTGAATCTACAGAAGGGCAAAGCCCTGCCAAAGCAATTTAGATGTTAAAATACATGGTCCTGAAATACATTTTGAATGGCATTTAACACAGCATAGGTTCTGCTATGTTAAACTAAGGACTATATTGGTGTTTCAAACCAAAAGATGTTGGATTTTTTTCTCATGTATTCTGGACATGCTCAATAATACATCATTTTTGGTAATGTAAACTAGCCTTGACTAATTAAATGAGAGTCTTTGAGTCCACGTAACTCAAAGAGAGCACTACTACACTCTCTAAATGCTTTATCTGGGTATTTCTTTACTACAATAAACAAGGTAGCACGAGCAAAAGAGGAAAACTCAAGGCTTGGAAGCATGGGAACACATGAGAGTATAATAAGGAACAAGCAGCAAACCCCAGGAGACTTCTTAGGTTAGCACAATAAAGCGACTCTGTGGGCCAGTTTGCCATGGGTTGCATCACATGCTGGCCACCCTTTTGAATATTCAGGCCACAGCGGGTGGGCACTGTGACTTATGGCAAGGTGGCTTATGTTAGGGTTATGCAAAGGGCTGTTTTAGGGTTATACGAGGGTTGTTTAACCCTTACATAAGCCACGCTTGCCAGGTTCACACAATATGATGCTCCTGCAGTGGCTTGAATATTCAAAAGGCCAGCTGGCACACACCACAACCCACCGTAGCTAGGTAGAGGATATGCAGATCATGAACTTTAAGCAAGTCAAGGTGCTAGTAGCTAGCATTCTATCATCAGGACCCTTTTGCTCCAAGCTGCCCTGTGCAGCCTCCCCAAACAATAAAACTTATTAGACAAGGTGCTGGGGTGATGTTCACAAATATCAAGTACAAAATATACATGTACAAGTCACCATGGGTGAGCTTCTTAGTAACAGTTCATAGAGATTTATTTGTAGGTTTTTGCAAGGCCTTTATGTTCTTTTGGAGAGTCATATATTGTGACATGCTAGGAGCAAATGCCCAGGATTTATACATGCTCACTATTATTCAACTGAACACTTTTTCCGCACTATTTTCTCTTTGAACATAAATGCACAGCTAGAGTATGGAATTTACTCTCTACAAGGAAGACTATTATTTTCACCCATCTGAGAACCACACTCTCCCTGAGATTAATAATGCTAATGCTCAGGGTAACCTTGCATCGTCATTGCTGGTGGTTAGGAAATCAATAAGGCTCATGCACAGGACAGCAAGAGTCTAACGCAGAAGTAAAAAAAAGTGAAAACTCTGGCTATGTTCCTATGTAAAAGATGTGTTTAAGTCAGGAACAGAAAAGGAAAAGTCAATATTCCTTTTGCCCTTTCATTATTCATTCTAGAACACTGAAGCAAAGACATAAATGGTTTGTAGAAGAGGCAGTGGGGAAGAGAGTGACTGACTTACCCCAGCCAATGCAAAGATAAAGCCGGAAGATTCTCTGCTCAGAAAATACTGATAGTGCTAGCAGCGTATACAGATACATTCCTTCCACCAACAGCCAATAGTAGTTTGCAGTCACACAATACTGCATCATCACAAAGATCAAGCGGCAGCTAAGCGACTCCTAAGAGAGCAAACAGAAAATTTCACAAATATAGCAGGTTTTGCAAAAGATAAGTAGGGAAAAAAGTAGAAGTGCATGTTACATGACAGATGCCATCTTCCCAGCATTTTATTGGCTAAAAAGGATATTAGAAAAAGTTTTAAAGGCTGTTGATTTTACTTCACACAATAAAACCTCCCCCAAAACCAAATTCACCAACAGGTAGCTTCTCTACTAGATCCCAGAGAGAGAGAGAGAGAGAGAGAGAGAGAGAGAGAGAGAGAGAGAGAGAGAGAGAGAGAGAGAGAGATTTCTCAGCTGAATTTCGAGACAGCAGTCTTCCACCATAAGCATATACAGAAAGAACATGAACCATATTGGCTTGGATTGTGAGAACAATGAGTAGGAAGGGAATTTTCCTGTTCCCCACTCCCTTGGCAGCCCAGCTCTCCAGAGGGTCTGCAGGGGGAAGGGCCAAAAATTATCCAGAGGCAACTTGAGCGAATGGCGGGCTGCTCACACAAGGTGCCTCTGTGCAGTTCTGTAAACTCCTCGTTCCCACTATAATTCTCATGAACCATCCCACATTAAAGGCTTTATGGGGTGGGGGAGAAGGCAAGAGACAAGAAATTCCAGCTTCCTTCTGCTCATAGTTCTCAGGATCTAAGCAATTGTTCAAAGTTACCAGTCAGTATATTAGTAATAATGATAAATTCTTCTGAAAACAGGGAACAGAAATGCCTGGATTCCCACATTTATTTATTTATTGTAACATAGTTCTTTCCTCTAACCAAGGGGCACTTGATTATCAGATATAATAATCGATCAAGGCAGTACTTTTCTGGCATCCTAGGCCTTTTGTTTTGGGGGATATTTGAGGGGATATTTATAGTAAGGTTTGTTAGGATATTTGGTTGCTAGCTAAAAGGACAACTTTCTATACAGACACTAAAACACCTTGAAGACATTACCATTTTAAACAAGGCATTATGTTAATTGATCTATTGCTGCCTTTTGATTTCAGGGTGAGGGAGAGGGGGGATTATTGGAAAACAAAAGGGAAACCATAGTGCAGATGAAAAGCTTCCTACCATCATGGAAATTGAAAGGGATTTGCACTTTGTCAAAAATATCATTCACAACTGGAAATGGGACAGTTGGACGCCTAGCCCAGGGAGCCTATTTTGTCCTATAATGATATACAAATCTAAAAAGGCATGCCTAGATACTGTTTTCCCTTCAAATGAAGATGAAAAGTTTTAGACAAATATACTGCAGTTTCAAGGTAGCTGCCATGAAAAGTATTTTAGCCTCAGCACCATACCTGATAGGAGATTACTGTGTCCCACTGCTTTTCACGCGGGGCTGTCTTGTACATCCAAGTTAACATGGAGTCCTTAATGAAAATGGATACAGCACGTAGGATAAAGGAGGTGAAAAGGTTCAAGTGAATGTAATTCCTGGTGCAGTGTAGATGCCTGAAAACAGAACCGCAATGCTTGAGTCACTTGGACATGTGTAGGCTGTAATATAGGGGTCCAGAACATCAAACCCAGGGGCCAAATCCAGCCCTCCTGGGGTCCTAATCCAGCCTTCCAAGATTGCCCAGATGGCCATGCCCCCTTCTCCTGGGCCCACTCCTTTATTTATTTATTTATTTATTGCATTTATATCCCGCCTTTTTTCCTGCAAGTAACCCAAGGTAGGCCTGATTCAAAGTGCTGGTACTAACATTCAAAGCCCTAAATGGTTTGGGGCCAGGTTATTTGAAGGAACGCCTCCTCCCATATGTGCCTGCCCGGACCGTAAGATCATCCATGGGGTCCTTCTCCATGAGCTCCTGCCAAAGGGAGTAAGGCAGATGTGTACTAGGAGGAGGGCTTTCTATGCTGTGGCATCCCGGCTGTGGAACGAGCTCCCCAGAGAGGTTCAGCTGGCGCCTACACTGTATTCCTTCTGTCGCCAGCTGAAGACCTTTTTATTTTCTCAGTATTTTAACACCTATTAACTTAAATTTAAACTTTGCTGTTTTAATTCCATGTTTGTTGTTTATTGAATAAACAACAAACATGGAATTAAAACAGCAAAGTTTAAATTTAAGTTAATAGGTGTTAAAATACTGAGAAAATAAAAAGGTCTTCAGCTGGCGACAGAAGGAATACAGTGTAGGCACCTATATCAATTTTTGCTGTGTGGTTTTATTCTGGTTGTGCTTTTTATATTGTATTTGTGTTTTTAGGTTGTTGCTTTTATGCTCTTCATGATTTTAATTTTTGTGAACCACCCAGAGAGCTTTGGCTATTGGGCGGTATAAAAATGTAATAAATAAATAAATAAATAAATAAGGCAGTGTACATAATCCTCCTACTCTCCATTTTATCCTCACAACAACCCTGAGAGTCTGAGACTGGCCCAAAGTCACCCAGTGGGTTTCCATGTCCGAGTGGGGACTAGAACCTGGATCTCCCAACTCCCAGGCCAGATCTACACTGAGCAGGATATGATACTTTGAGAACTTTTTGAAGACTGTATATGAAGTGTGTCCTGGGCCCCAACAGTTGTCACTACTGTTATAAACTGTTATAAAGCAGTAGTGTAGATCCTGCCCCAGTCTAGCCACTACACCACACTCTAGCCACTACACCACACTGGCTCCCCCTTCCCCTGACTACCAATCGTTGGGTGGTTTCCCAGCTTTTGTACAGTATTTCAAAAGGTTGAAATTTCCATCCTAAGTCTTAGTTACTAGCAGTAAGAGCTTTAAATGAAAATATGTGTTGTTGTTGTTATTACTACTGGTCCCACCTCTTTTGCCCCGCCCACCCCTGGAATGCAGCCATGACAGTTTTCCAAAATAGAACTTGGCCCTTGGCTGAAAGAGGTTCAGCATTCCTCCTGTAAAGATTGTCAATTGTACAATGGGCCCCTCCTCAAAACTGACATGTGTAAATGAGCCATTCAGGAATAGCTGCAGGGATTTCACTCATTTTTGAAGGGGAAGGCAAACTTATAATGCCTCCATCCTGAAAATGTTTAGACTACCTTTAGATGAAAAGATGTGTACAAGTAGGAGATTGCATAAAACTGGTGTGCAATTTTAACTAATGTGGTCTCGTCATAGGGATTTAAGGAATGGATTTTTTTATGTTGAGCTCCAAGTCTCTTAGGATGAAGATTAAAAAGTCCATTGGGTGAAGCATGACTCAGTTTACTGTGCACTGGGCATTTCTACAGGCGGCTTTGTCAAAAACATCAATTTCCATCAAAAGAAATCATGCTATTTACTCGTTATTGTTTGCAGAGCAAAAGAAAACTGTGGACTCCATCACCCGTAATTTCCCCCCCTGCTTTCTCTCTGCATTTTTTTTTTACCTCTGATGCTCTTTCGCTTGTTTGCTCTTCCACTCCACCCCACCCCATCCCTTCTCTTTCTCCCTCCAGTTCATTGGTTGCTCCTCCCCCACTTTAACAAGACAGGTCCTGTCAGATGAGTACTTCAACCAGACCGCCTTTCTGCCTGGCAAAAATGGCATGAACCTTTAGTCTGGCTCTTTGGGGGCATTGAGGGAGTACAATCCTGTCTCTGTAGAGATTTGAGCATTGTATGTTTTTAAAAAATGCTTTCAAGCCTGGGATGCAAAGTTTGGGTTTTATATTGATGCTTGGAGCCGGCTGCTGGGAGAGATCACTTTTCCCTGTCAGGACCTGATGCAGGCCATTCAAGGCTCCCATCACAGCACTCACACCCAACAAAGGAAAATGCATTTAGGGAAATAATCCAGACTTTAGGCATTCTATGAAAAGACGGAAAAGGAAAGGGAAGAGGTGGGCTGTCAGCAGGACAGGCACAGCGTAATGTGAGTATTGTGCTGTAAATCCACACACCAGACACGGCAAGAGTGCACTTGATCGCTGGTGTGATGGAGCTCTATATATTATGTGGGAGCAAGTAGAGCATGATTTCCCCTCTGGGCTCGCAATAAATAACAATGAAAATTCATTATGAATATCACAGCTAGGACAACAGAAATTGCAACCTGTCAAAAAGAAAAAGTTAACTCGGTGGCTAAAACCTAACACCAATGTAATAGCAATACTTCATTCAGAAACCTGAAATGTTTCTTTTCCTCATCTTTCTATCACCTCATAACAAACTCCATCTGAAAGCATATATGCAGCAGAGCAAAGCACTGATGTAAAGGGAAACTGCTCTTTTGTCTCTCCATATAACTAAAAAATGTTCTGACAACAGAGCAGAACGTTCCTGCAAGATCTTTCAGCCATGTCTGTGCTGAGTTGTTTCAAACTTTACTCGTGTAATGCCGTGTAACTAAAAAATAATGTTGCTATCACTTCAAACTGAGTAAAATGAAATCTCTTCTCTCTTTTGGGGGGGGGAAACAAATCTCTGTTAAGCACAAACCACAGCTATTTCAGATGTTGAGCACATCAGGAACAAGTGAGAGCCCAGTATGTCTCTGATTAAAGAAGGCAGAACATTATTTGTATTGTTTACAATACAGTGAACCTGCGCACTCTACTCATGCCTTGCATCTTTCACACCCCCACCCCACCCCGAGACAAGCTATATTTGATAGTTAAACGCAACCCTCTTTCTAAACACAGACGTTGGAAGATCCTTCCAAAATGTAGCTGAAGTTTAACTGTTCTTCATTTTATTGCATCTAAGAGTTGAGTTTTTTTAATTATGCAACAGGCTTCACTAGTGCAAACAAATAGGTGTTAATCAAATGCTATTTATATTTTACAGTTCCCTGCTCTTTCTAGCCATATATTAAGGTTCAGGGCTGGTCTTAGGAGTGGGTGAGCTGGGCGGTCACCTGGGGCACTGAGCTGAGGCGGTGGTGGTGCCAAGCTGAGCTAAGGACAGCATCAAGTGGAGCTCAATGGCTATATTTTTAAATGGACTATTTACAATGAGCTCGGGTGGCAAAAAGCAAGTGTCTGTAGCCTTTCTTTCAAGTTTCTACAGGTTACTGGTGTACTAACCAAAAATTATTTCCCTTCAGTTAGCTTGAAAGTATATTACTTTCTCAGTTTCCACTTTGCTGTGCTTTGTGCAAGGTACAATTCAGTGGAACACAGCTTTACTTTGAGCCAAGGTTACTGAGCACTTAGTACTTCAAATACCGTAAACACAATAAGCACTAAATAAATAATAAAACAAAGTTATAAGCCATAAAAAATTCAGCTAGATCAGTTTTTTTTTTGTTTAAAACTTTTCTTTATTATGGTTAAAGATAAAAATAATGGATGTTCTAAAATAAAACATATGATAGCTCTGCTTAGTGCACTGCCACTGCTCAGAATGTGGCTTTTAGAACTTTGGCTTGTATAGATTGTAGCACAGTGGCTGAGAGATCTAAGTTTTGAGCAATGTTGTTCTTGGACATCACACCTGCACCAGGCCCCATAAATCCTCTGAGTAGCCCTGAAAAAGTGTCCAGGGGGGCACCAAAGGCACTCCATGCCCAGGGTGCAATTTATCCTAGGGCCAATCCTGTCAGTGTTACCTGAACCCAAGGAGAATACCAGTTGCTATGACAAGGGCAGAGAAGGAAAGAGCATATCCAGTGGTGTAGATGATAGACAGGAATAGGAGCTGTCCTCCTGATTCATCCTAGAGGAGAATAATACAAAAAGAGCTCAAGTAAACGATACACTCATTGGAATAAACCAATTTCCTGAACAGTTTCCAACACAAGACATAGGCCTCATCTACACCAAGCATGATATTGCACAATGAAAGCAGTACGAAAGCAGTATACAAGAGGCAGGAGCCACACCAAATAGGATGTAGTGGTATGAAAGCAGTATATGTTATGTGTCAATGGGCCCCAACAGTTGTCAGTGCACTAATACTGCTATAAAGCAGTAGTGTGGCTCCTGCGTTTTATATACCGCTTTAATAGTGCACTATCCTGCTTGGTGTAGATGAGGCCATAGTGTCGTGGAATAGATAATCCTTTCCAAATTTCTTTCCACCAGATATGTTAGACTGCAGCTCCCATCATTCCTGGCTACCATGGTGATTGATTTGGAGTGCAGCAGAGGTTGGGGAAGGCTGGAATAGATAAAACAAAGCCAACAATCCCATACAGAAACACACTAATGAAAGACAGATCACAGATAACAAACCCACATTAGGAAGCCCCAAATCATGGGTTCTCTGTTGTTAAGGCTGGTAGCAAAACACAAAATGGGAGGCTGATATTGAGACTGAATGTGGCTCTCGTATTTGGTTTCATGGTAATGGAGTTCTGTCCAAGACCTTATGCTGGACAGACCTACTGCCTCCCACTAAGCTCAGAGAGGAAGGGGGAAATGCAAGTTCTTGTTAAGGCTGGTAGCAAAACACAAAATGGGAGGCTGATATTGAGACTGAATGTGGCTCTCGTATTTGGTTTCATGGTAATGGAGTTCTGTCCAAGACCTTATGCTGGACAGACCTACTGCCTCCCACTAAGCTCAGAGAGGAAGGGGGAAATGCAAGTTCTTCAGAAATAGTTCTGATATGTACGGTATGTCATCAAAACATTTTGCAGGTGATCTGTTTTTTGGTTTTTTGGTTTTTTTAAAAGGAAAGATTAATTTGGAAAAGTAAAAGTATCCAGATTGGAAGGAAGAGTAATAACAAAATTTGTCAGCCAACATTAAATTAATCTCCAACACCTGGAGGTATTTTATTTTTTTGAAGAATTTCTCCTCATTGCAAGGCACATAAACTTAAGAAAAGAACTTGGAAACTACAGGTGAACTTCATAAATCCATGGCAGAACTCCCACTTATTTTAACAGTCTCTGACTACACCAATTGTCAATCTGTGACGATTCCTTTAAGAAATGTTTTCAATTGGCTTGTATCCTAAAGTACACCTACAACAAGGCACATGGTGACCTTCACCCGAACAAAACCTAAACACTTTTTGGGTTCCATTTTTACATATGCTTTACACAGTGTGAGAATAAGATGGTGAGATTAGCTAAAAAATAATTTTAAAAGTATTTACATTTCAGGACACAACACAGTATTCAGGGTTTCTAAATCATTACCCCCCAAAGCACTCTATTTTATGGAAATGAGACAGGTGCCAAACGACCAAGCACTGTCGTTAAGCATCTGTCATCTTGGCAGCTTTCTACACAACTGTGAAATAATATTTTAAACACCGAATGGAGACAAAAATGGCCCTGCATGTGGTTTGTATTTCAGCAATTCAGCTTCACGGCATACAGTCTTCTGCAAAGTCACAAGCATTTAAAAGAATGAAGGAATAGATGGGAAAGCCAGCTTGGGGATTTCCTGCATTTCAATTAAACCTCACTTCAAACTTTCAGAATTTGTTCTCCATCTGTATTCTTCCCACTCGCACTAATAGTCTCACCATGACAATGTAGACAATGGAGGCAAACGTCGGTACAGTGTGACTTTGAATGGCAGTAGCTAGTTAACACGAGTGGGAAGTGCTACTACGCTCATGCCCTGCTGTGGGCTTCCCATAGACATCTACGTGGCCGCTGTGGGGCGACATGCTGGGTTAAATAGGTCTTTGGTCTGATCCGTGGCTCCTACGGTCTTCTATACAAAGTCTAAAATGTGCTAGTTATTACTTCAAGTTCACTTTAGTCATAGGCCTCATCTACACCAAGCAGGATGTTGTACTATGAAAGCGGTATATAAGAGGCTGAGTTGCAAAGTGTGTTGCTGAGGATAATTTTTTCAGGGAGGGGGGATAATGTTACCCTACTCCCTGTGTGTGGTGATTCCCATCTGAATTGGGCCAGTGCACACCTACCGTAGAGTTTTAAAAAATGTAGTTTGATCCACAGGCTCTGGGGACAGGAGATGTAGCATATTAGCTACTGATTCTGGAAAAAATCTTTGCACACTTACTTCATTGAGAGTCATGCACCCAGAAAGCTTTTTCAAGGCATCAGTGGAATTCTCCTCCAGTTGCCATGTGCCTTCAAGTGTGCAGAAGCGGTAAACTTGCCCTGTCCAAGACCAGAAAGCACATGATGAAGAGCAAAAACAAGCCCTGACACATTATTAGTGTCAGCTAATAAGTACAGATGTATTCCTTGCCAGATATTTTCCATAAGGTTCTTCAAGAATACACATTTGCCCAACCATTAATGTAGAAGCAGTTCAAGTTGCTTATTAGACATTTTGAAATTCCAGGTATGTCTTCAAGCCGAAACCGAAATTCTACTATGTCTCCAAGCCAAAACTGTGGGTTAGCAGATACCATAGTTTTGCATTATGTCTGAAGCCAACCTAGAGTCCTCAAGTTTTAATAATTTAAACATGATTGCTTCTTTACTAGAAAATGTTGTAAATGCACAAATTTGTTGTACGTTCATTCAGCTTGCCAGTTATAGTTCTTTCACCTGTCATAGACTCTGTAACCTGAGAGTCAACCTGTTCCCTGAACCACATGACATTTTCCCTGAACCACATGACATTTTTGCTAAGAATAGTTTCTCTCCCAGTGGATAGAAATTAGCATTTGACAGGCGCCCACGACAGTAAAGAAGCTTCAAACAAAATAGTGCCAACTGTTCTCTTTGAACCATCAACATAGCCCTACTTCCAGGAGCTAAAAGGTAACAGTTGCCCTTGATGCTGATCTATTAAACATAGAAATAATCTTAGAAAATGTAATAAAGAAAACTGAAGAAATGCTTCTCTAAGAATTGTTTCATTTCTTAAAATGGAAAAACCAGAAGCCATCTGCCCTTGATGCCCAACTCTTTATCTTGAGTGGGTGGAAGCAGGCTGCAACTACTCAATGGCAACAGTAGTCTGCACATGTTCAGAGAATTCTTCCTTCACTCTTGCTTTACATATTCATAGAATCATAGAATCATAGAATAGCAGAGTTGGAAGGGGCCTACAAGGTCATCGAGTCCAACCCCCTGCTCAATGCAGGAATCCACCCTAAAGCATCCCTGACAGATGGTTGTCCAGCTGCCTCTTGAATGCCTCTAGTGTGGGAGAGCCCACAACCTCCCTAGGTAGCTGATTCCACTGTCGCACTGCTCTAACAGTCAGGAAGTTTTTCCTGATGTCCAGCCGGAATCTGGCTTCCTTTAACTTGAGCCCGTTATTCCGTGTCCTGCACTCTGGGAGAATCGAGAAGAGATCCTGGCCCTCCTCTGTGTGACAACCTTTTAAGTATTTGAAGAGTGCTATCATGTCTCCCCTCAATCTTCTCTTCTCCAGGCTAAACATGCCCAGTTCTTTCAGTCTCTCTTCATAGGGCTTTGTTTCTAGACCTCTGATCATCCTCGTTGCCCTCTTCTGAACACGCTCCAGCTTGTCTGCGTCCTTCTTGAATTGTGGAGCCCAGAACTGGACGCAATACTCTAGATGAGGCCTAACCAGGGCCGAATAGAGAGGAACCAGTACCTCACGTGATTTGGAATTTACGTGATCTTGGATTTCGAGTTAGTACCGAAAACATGGTTGATCTGAGGCCTGGTGTAAGCCATGGCATCAACTACGGAAGTGTTTACCTAAGAGATTCTTGGTTGGGATACATGATATTGGCAACATTTAAACTAACCTTAAGAGATCTGTATAGGGTATGCAACTTATACCTTGGCTCTCCACTCCCCATCCCCTTCCACCTCAAATTCCCTCAATGCTAATCAAGGTTCTCTCTTAAGAAGGATTTGAAGCTAGTTGTAAATAAACCATAACTAATAGGGAACTCTGCTTAAAATTTATCACTCTCAACAATGACACCAATGTCATGCTTCCCCATGATTCAAACTCACAGGGAAGGGCAAAAAAATATTCACACCAGAGAGAAAAGAACACATGACTCACTCCCAATTTCTTAACCATTACAACGAATGTAAGGGGATCTGTGGTAATTAAGATGATTACGTATATTTAAATGGTCTCTTCAAATTAAACCTATTTCAAGGGGACCTTTATTACACTAAATCTGTTTTCCCAGGTGCTTGAAAACCTGTTTGGCATCAGCCACATAAAGGGAACAATTGCTGATAATGCAAAATTCCTGGAATTGTGGTTCTCTGCCTGAAAATCTTCGTTGTTTGTTTAAATTTATTTATTTGTTTGCTTGCTTTATATCCTGCCTTTTTTTTCCTCTTGCGAGAAACCCAAGGCAACTTATGTTGTCCACTTTCTCTCTATTTTTATCCTCAAAACAACCTTCTGAGGTAGAACAGGCTGACAGTCAACAGGGCCGGTGCTACCATAGAGGCCACTCAGGCAGCCGCCTAGAGCGCCAAGCTAAGAGGGGCGCCAGGCACAGCACAGCTCTCACGTGAGTTGGTTGTGAGCCGGCCCAGACCGAGGATTCAGCTGGGCTTGGGCGGGCAAGATGGTGCCCCAAGCCCACCCAGCCGAAGTGAAGCCAGGGACGCTGGGGTGGGGGTGAGGCAGCTCCACATTCAAACTTCCAGAACACGCCCAGAAGAGAGAAATTGTAGGGGTGAATGGGGTGCATGGGGTCTTTGAGTGAATGCATGTGTTCATGCATGTGTTTGTTTGGAGTGAGTGATGCTGTGTGTGTGTGTGCACGTATCTGTGAGTTGGGGGGGATGATTTGGAGGTGATATTCCTATTAAATAATGCATTTTAGACCCATAGACATTCCTTTCCGATTTGTTTGCTGTAATTGGCATGACGTATTTCTTGCACTTCAAATTTTTTTTTTTAGCAGTTTCAAGTTTTCTGCTTATTTTTTCCAGGAAACTTGTTTATTTATTTATTTATTTATTTATTTATTTATTTATTTATTTATTTATTACATTTCTATACCGCCCAATAGCCGGAGCTTATGTTCTTAAAAATCAAAGTTGGCATTTTTGGGGGGTGGGGGTGAAAGTAGCTCACCTTGCCTAGGGCGCAAAATAGTCTGGCACCGGCCCTGACAGTCAATGACTGGCCTAAAGTCACTCAATGGAAAATGGAACCTGGATCTGCTGAGTCCCAGTCCAACACTCTAACCACTACACAACACTGGCTCTCCTTGCATTTTATAATTAATATTTGCTCAGATATTTCCCTCAATTAATAAATACCCATCATATCGCTCAGGAGATATGATTAGCCCCCTAATGTTTTCTTTCAGGTAGACCCTAAAAACCTTTTTATTTCAGACTGCTTTTAATTAAAGGATAAGGGATGTGTTAGTGGCCCTGTTTTTAGACCTAAATGCAGAATGGCTCACTAAAATAACATGATTTTATTGCTCACTTTGCTTATTACTTTTTTGCTAATTATGTTTGGTATCTATGTGTTTTAATTGTTTTAATTGTATTTTGTATGCCTCATTGAGAAAAAAAACTATTTTGAAAGATGATTTATAAATCTCTTAAATAAAAATAACTAAATAAATAACCAAACCTCTTAACGCAAAGGAGAAAAAACCTTCCCACAATACTTCAGTAAATTGTCATGGGTGAAGGTATGTTATAAACACTAGAAATGACTTATACAACACATCTATATAAGATCCCTTCACATATAAGAACCCAATTCCACAAGTGCCATGTACCTTGGTCTTATATGCAGCTATTTCATAGTCTTCTTCATAGTTTTTACTCTTCCATGATTACTAAATCTTCCAAGAGCTCCCACTGTAGCTAATGTTTCAAACCTATGAGTGTGTTCCCTCTCCTTTATTTAATCTTTCCATTGTCTTCCCAGTTCGAAACCTTCTTTGGACAGAAATACATTCCAGGTTCTGCATTTATATACACCTAGGCACACTGCTGATGCTTCAAAAATAGAATAAAATACAGTAACTCATATTCTACACTATACTATGCTAAGATTACTTCTTCCTTTTAATGTATGTATTTGTTTAGTTCATATTTAAATATATTTTGCTTGTGCAAGATACCTTTAAAACTTTGTTTCAGGCATGGAAAAAAATCTGTCTCATACATTTTTTCAACTGCCTTCTGGGAATTAGTATAAATATTAAAAAATAATTTTGTGATTGAAAACATTGAAATTGTAATTGTATTTTCATGTGTTTTAGAGTCTTGTAAGCAACCTTGTGACGGCAGTCTACCCTATAATGTGGGTTCAAAATCTCTTTAAAATAAATAAAAATAAAAATAATCCCCAAACAGACCACCAGACTCACACCATGTTGGTTTGGGCAAGTCACAAAAAGTGGGCAGGTTCCAACAAACAAGGAGTTATTTAGAACATAGGAATTTAAAATATATATCTGACTACTGCATCAATTCACAAGGAAAGGAAATGTACCATAAGGTGCAACACAAACCAAAACCAAGGTGATACAGAAGCCATAGAGTTCTTCAAAGTAGTGCAATATATACTTTCCTTTAAGAAAGTGCTTTTATGGGTGAGACCATGTGCCACATCATGTATTACTCTGCCTTGACCAAAACAACTTTAGATTAATGTTCAATAGCTGTCCTCCTGTTTCTTCTTGGGAATCTTATGCTTGCATTGAATTATCTAGAACTGGAGAAATCAATAAGCATTTAAAGCTTACACAAAAGAGACCAATATTCTAGAAATTATGCTGTAAAACTGCACAATTAGGCTGTGCCTTTGATTTATTCAGCTTTCTGCATAAAACGTGTTCATAAAAAAGTTAGTTTCTTAAAAGCAAAAGCCCTAATAGAGCTTGTTTGCTTGAATTCCTTGTCAATTACACCTTATTAGTATTAAATGTTTAAAGATATGGACCAATGCCTAGAATCCAAGCAGTCCCTGTATGCTGATAAAAGACTGAACAGGAAGGCCAATAGTTAGAAATAGAGTTAATGTCATCATTTATCTTGTTCTTGGATGAGCTTGTAAATCAAATCAAATACTACATCTGGCTAAACACTTTTATATATAGGAAAATATGTTATCACATGCCAGGAGGCTCACAAATATTTCATTAGCTAGCTCCCTTATGCTGGAAATAAAAAACCAAATTAAATGCTTTCCCTGTTAAAACAACCATCCTGATCTGCATTTTACTACAGCTGTGTGTCAGGAATGGTGGGAGATTAGTCACCCAATTGTCCTTTGGAATAAATTGCCACATAATTTATCTTTGAAACAAATTACAGCATGTCCTAGCCTATCACATTTTATCCAGACAAGGGAAGACAAGTTGAGAGAAAGGAAGCAGAGAGTACAGTTTTCCCTCAGTGCGCTGTGCGCACGTGTTGAGCATTATAAGTTGTCCCAAATTTAATAACTCTTCTTAATTCTCAACAGGGGAAATGTTCTGGAAAAAGTAACAGTTTTCTTCCAGAAGGCAGTGGTGAATCTGCTGTTTGAGTAATAGCCAAATTATTTGCTGTTGTAGATTGACTTGCTGCTCCTTGACAAAGTAGTTTGCCCTTTGATGGCAGAAGACAATATATCCAAGCACAGATACTTCTCCTTTGAACAGTTCCACTCACCCTGCAGGAACCTAAATTTATTAATCACATAGACAGCACATTGGTTTCCAATAACCCTCTTTGTTTCACAGGCAGGCCAAGCTTTGTTCATACACTGGCTATCTATAGAAAACACCCAAGGAACTGTACAACAACCTTACCACTATGTTTACCCCCACAACTTGTTTCCTTTATAAGTGCCATGTTGGCAAAAAGCTTTATGGTCATTGCAAAGTCCTATAAAAACAGTCTTGAAAAGGGGTTCATTCTTGAACCAATGGTAAGTGAAAGAAGCCAACTTCTGTAGGTAACAATAGACCATGGTTGTGTTCATCTCATTTTTTTTAAATCTCAGCAGTTATAAAGATCTAATACAATCACGTAGGTTGATTAGAAAAGTACTGAAGCTGTATAGTCATTTCTTAGTTAGTCATCAACAGCACAATCAACATCTTCAACATGTAACTCAGTACCAAACATTTTACGCAAATGAAACTCACTCTCTTTGCTGTCACAGCTCCTCATTGGTATTATAGTTTTGGTATCTGACACGTTTTAATTATGGAAGTACACCAATACTGTGTGTTGAAATAAATACCTTTGTAACACTTGTGCAAATATACTTTCTCCTCCCACTGCAATTTGATCCAGCACACAAGAATCACCCCCTTGCTGGGGAACTTGACAGGAGGGTGCTATTGCACACGTCTCCTGCTTGTGAGTTTCCTGTGGGCAGCTGGTTTGCCGCTGTATGAACAGCATGCTGGACTAGATGGACCCTTTTCGTCTGTCTGAGCATGGCTCTTATGCTCTCTTACATTACTTTTCTAAAGCATGACTTATCAGGGAAGCTTTGGAGCTCGTGGCAGGTTTTGTCTTCTTCCAAGACCTAAAATACATTACATGAATCTGTCTCTAGAGGTTACTCACCCTACTACTGTTTTTAATTATCTCCTATCAAAGAGTTCAAAATCTGTAGAGGGTTCTTTCTTGTGCTTAAATCCAGAATGACCCAATGTAGACTGATGCCCTCCAGATGTTTGGGACTTTCCATCACCCTTAGGCAGCACGGCCAATGGTCAAGAATGCTGGAAGTTTGGGATATTGGAGAAATCCACAACGGAACCAAATGAGTTCAGATTTTTATGAATCTGACCCATGGATGGATCCTGCAGTGGATTTACTTTCCTCCTCTCGGGTGGATTGTGTGGACTTGTGGTCCATTTTTCTAACCTACAGGAATTTTGTGTAAATTTCATTGTAGAAAAATACACAATTAAAAAAAAAGTGGCCAAAAATGTGCATTTCCCCCATTGGCCGAAGCATGAAAATACACATTTTGGAGGAATTTCCATACATTTGCATTTGCACAAATGTGAATTTGCACAAATTCAGAAACTAAAAAAAATCTGATTCTGCTGATGGGCAGACAACAGAATGAAAGGCACGTGGCAATTCATGGGATGCACAAGCTGTACATTCCTAGCTGTAGTTCCAAGCATTTGGAGGTTACAATGTGGGAGACGTCTGTCCTAGTGACTCCCCATCCATCCAATCCCAGTTTATGGTGGAAGAAGACAAGTTCACAGAAGACTCTGCATTTGTAGTCACTCAACAGGGACTTTTCCTTTGCTAAATTAGACTCCAGGGATGATCATCATCAAGCTGCTTTCACATATGCAAAGCTAATTTTTTGCTGCAAAAGCAATTATACTGATTGAGCACTTGTTTCTGTTCTTCCCTAACTCACTTCACGTTACTCCAATTGTCAGAAAGCAAAGTAAATTAGCCCCAGAAGTGTAAAATGAAGCTGGAAGAAAGCCAAAAACTGCTGTCATTATCTTCAAGGAAAAGCCATAAAAAGTGGGTTCCCTCATAAATATGACGCCATTAATGGTTTTGTTCTTGCTCAAATAAAATTTAAGGTGATGAATAGAAATTCTAAAAGTCAACATTTCGAGCATGTTTGGAGGATAAACCTTTTATCTGTAGCACTTCCAACATAAGTAGTAGGGACTTTTGCCTCTCAGCATGCATTTGGCCTATAACAAAAAAGCTCCCTGGAGAATCATCACCAATAAAATATGGAATGTGAAAGGGTAACAATGCATATACGAGTCATTGTGCAAAATTAAATAGTCTGTATGCCTGATGTGAGGCAAATGACTCCATTTCACAAAGCTTAGCACTTTGCAACTTAAAACTGTTTTGTGGAAATGAAATTATTAATAATTTATAAAGCACTCACACATGTTAAGTGCTATATAATCTTTTATCTTGTTTGCAGCAACCACTCTGTTGGGTCCTTTTCTATTAGTCCTATTTCAGGTATTGGGCACTTGGGCTTAGATACTCACCTAAGGTGGGAATTCACTCCAGAGTACCCCAGGCTCCGACTTCAAACTAATAATAGTTTACTTCAACACAGCCCTGAATAACTTCATTTACCAAACTGAACAGAGCCTGCCACCTACGCAGGCCAGACCACCACAGGGGTTCCATGTCTTTCTCCTTGTCAGGCTCCTGTCTCCCTGAGGCTGAAAAAATAGGATGGGAGGGAGGTCAGGTGCCTTAGAAGCCACTATAGATGTCAGCGGTGGTTGTGTTGGGGGTAGCAAGGGCTACATTCAACTTGCTTGATGGATCCCAAGTTGCCTTGGAGTATTGTAATACGTCATTCTGGTGATCAGATTCAGGGAATGCAAGACTACAACTTTAGACAAATAAGCTTTCGTTTGTTGTAGCTCCAATCGCGCAAACAATATTTTGTCTTTTTGTTTCTGGACAGATAGGTACAACACTTTGCAAAGATTTCAGCTCCCATACATAGTTCCTGCATCCAGGTTCTATCCTTTGTGAATTAATATTGAGCTTCTATCATCAGATTAACAGTATCGAGGTGGGTACCTGCTTAACTCCACAATATGCCGACGTATTTATGACTTAGACCAATACTCCTATCTTCTATTATTCTCAACCACCTGAGCTACACTGATGACATTTTCACCATGTAGACACACACAAAGGAAATGGCTGAGGAATTCCACCAGGACTTTAATAACCTCCACCCCACTATTAATCTGGACCTCAGCCAGTGTATTCATTTTCTAGACCACACAGTGTAACTATACAGTGGACCTTATGCTAGAAATTAACTAAATGCTACATATGCCTACATGTTTCCAGCTACCCTCCAAGGCACATCACATGCTCATCTGTCCATAGACAAGCCCTATGAAGTCACCACATTAGTTCCAGTTCTCCCAAAAGAGACTAATCACCTGTAAGAGTTACATCAATTCATTCTTAGAATGACAATCCTCATGTAGGAAAGTAAAGAAACTCATTGGCAAGGCTATGCGTGTACTCAAGAGTCACCTATAACAGGTCAGACCCAGCATAAGAAACCACACAAAACTCTACTTGGCACCTACAGCTCTCAGCTTAAAAAGCTCAAGGTTCACTTCTACAGCCTATCCATGGGCATGACTAGACCAGGGGAGGGAGGAAGGAGGAACTTGCGATATGCTGATCATAAGATCCTCCCCCTGGGTTCACACGTGGCACGTGACGTCCATGGAGGAAGCAGGACATCACGCCCACCATATTATTATTTTTTTAAAAAAGACAGGAGCTGGAGCACACCTGCACTCCAGCAAAAAAGTTTTTTTTTAAAGAAGCCTCGAACCCGCTCCCCCAACCCCCAATGGGCCTGGACTCCCACCACCCAAGCTCCTTCCCTTTGATGACCCCCGCTACCCACGGGGAAGAGGGAAGAAGCTGGGATGGGTGACCATAGGACGTTCTTGGGATCATCCCAGGGCCACGGGGGAAAATGAGAAAGAAGTATATGCTGATATTCTGGAGAAATGGAGGGATAATCCCTTCCTGCTCCCAGAATCCTGTTTGCGTCATCTGGATGCACTGGGACGATCCCCAGGATAACGCCTGGTCTAGACATGCCCCTTGAAGACTAACTTTCCATCTCACAGGACTTGTGTGATAGACAGATTCCCTCTCTACACGCACTCACCTGAACCAAGTACTCACCAGCAAAAATGGGCTAAATGAAGATCCAAATCAAGGAAAACGCCCTTGCACTAAACTCTAGTTTTAATTCCATAGTAACCAAGATAATACTATTATGGGACCAAACAACACCAGCCATACCATCAAGGCCTCATTCACCTGCACATCTTCCAGTGTGATATGTTTGATATCACAGGTTGTTGACTGGGACTAGACAATGTAAACAAATAAGTTTTGGCTCACCTGTACTGGTTGCCAGTTTGTTTCCCACACAAATTCAAAGTGCTGGTTCTAAATAAAGCCCTACATGACTTGGGACTCCATTGCTTCAAGGCCTGTCACTCTCCACATGAGTTTACCAGGTCCCTGAGGTCAGCCTCAGAGGCTCTTTTCTGAGAGCCACCTCTGAGAGAAACATGGGGGGGTGTCAGTTTGGAACAAGCCCCTTGTGTGATAGTCACATGTTTATGGAACACTCTCCCCAAGGAAGCTCATCTGGCACTAACACTGCCATCTTCTCAGTGCCAGGCAAAGACATACTTATTTCCCCAGGTATCTGGATATTAGTTATTGCCCAATTGTTGTGGGCTGCTTTTGTGATGTTCATTCTAGGCTGTGAACAGGGGAAGATTCTATGTATTTGCAGATGAACATTTTTCCTACTGTAATGTTTTTAAGTTACGTTTTTATGTTATTTATTTTTATTTGTATCATTGATTATGGTTTATGTTGATTTTCCCCATCTGTACTATGTTTGTAAGTTGCTTGGCATGGGAAGCAATGCAAAAAATTATTTATTTATTTATTTATTTATTTATTTATTTATTTATTACATTTCTATACCGCCCAATAGCCGGAGCTCTCTGGGTGGTTCACAAAAATTAAAACCATTCAAAGTATAAAACAACAGTATAAAACCATAATATAAAATACAATAGAAAAGCTCAACCAGATAAAAACAGCAGCAATGCAAAATTACAAATTTAAAACCATGTTATTTAAAATTTATAGATTGTTAAAATGTTGGGAAAATAAAAAGGTCTTCACCTGGCGTCTAAAAGCATATAATGTAGGTGCCAAGCGAACCTCCTTAGGGAGCTCATTCCACAGCCGGGGTGCCACAGCAGAGAAGGCCCTCCTCCTGGTAGCCACCTGCCTCACTTCCTTTGGCAGGGGCTCACGGAGAAGGACCCCTGAAGATGACCTTAGGGTCTGAGCAGGTACATATGGGAGGAGGCGTTCCTTCAGATAACCTGGCCCCAAGCCGTTTAGGGCTTTAAATGTTAATACCAGCACTTTGAATCGGGCCCGGACCTGGACTGGCAGCCAATGAAGCTGGAAAAGGACTGGCGTAATGTGGTCTCGTCGGCCAGTCCCTGTTAGTAAGCGTGCTGCCCTGTTTTGCAACAGTTGAAGTTTCCAGACCGTTTTCAAAGGCAGCCCCACGTATAACGCATTGCAGTAATCCAAACGAGAGGTTATCAGAGCATGGATAACTGTAGCTAAGCTATCTCTGTCCAGATAAGGGCGCAGATAATAATAAATTATTATTATTATTATTATTATTATTATTATTAATTATTATTATTAGTATTATTATTGATAACGATGATGCCCTTCTGCCAAATATATAACCAGAAACAGCCAGTGTCTACTTGGAATAAATGTACCGAAATGAAGGTCAAACTACATGCAGCTGAGTCTATTCTTTTGTTTGTTTTTACTCGAGAGTAAGTGCATGTGACCCCAACTCAGATCAGGACCAGCACACTCCGGGAGTGGGGATTAAACCTTTTCAGAAGATCCACTGCCAGTCAGTGTTGATAATACTAGACTAGATGTACCAAGGGTTTCATTTCTTATAAGACAACTTCCTATATGTCCCATTCCACCCCCCACCCCACAGGGAAGGGATTAGAAAAAAGAAAAAAGCCTCCACTGACTCAAATTTGACCCAGTGGAATTGGATCTCAGCAAATCTTGGGAGTGATTAGTGCACTACAGAAAGTAACAATCTTTTCGTTAGGTACTGATCTTGCTATACTTATTTGTCACCAGTGTTTTCTAGGCCTAATCTAGACCTACTGTACTTTTGCAAGAGAGGAGGGATGGTTGTGAGTTTTCCCGCTTCCACGATCGCCATTAATGGGGCACAAGTGAGGGAAGTTTCCCACAATGACAGGAGTGCCGTTGTGAGAGCACGTATGTCCCCTGACAGAGCTTCTGCATGTGGATCGGGAAAAGTGGGTGGGGCTCGGCAGATGGGGATTTTTTTTAATGAATCGGGAGGGATGCAGACAAACGCAAAATCCCAGCTACACATGGGCTGGATAGGAGGTCCAGCAAATATGCGATGCTGCACAGAGATACGTTTGTGTTTTTTAAAAAAGCACACTGTCGGTGCCACAACATGCCAGGAACCAATCAAAAACTGTGCCGAAAATGGCGGACAGGTCCACCTCTGCACACCTCCAAAACTGCTGGACACACCCCTCACAGCAGGTTGGCTGTTTGTAGCAAGATAGTTGGAAAAACCGTGACAAATCTAATCAGCAATATTCCTGAATAACGAAGTGGTGGACTTGAGATCACAGTGGGATCAGCTGTGCATCATGTGGCCCAGTAGGAACGACTTCAATATTATTCACGAATAAACAGCAGGTGTAGACATGGCCCTAGTGTGTTTCATCCCCACACTAATGGGATATTTTGTATTTACTTGATTGGATTTTGTAATATACAGAGTGCAAATAAACACTGAAAACCTATTTCTTGTGTTGTAAAAATACCTCTACATTTGATGAAGTGAGCTCTGGCCCATGAAAGCTTCTGCCACCATACATGTGTTAGTATTTATGCTGCCAGGGGGCTCTTTTTGTAATGTCCTCTCTGGGAAAGTCCAAATTGCCTTTCCTCCCTGCACAGACCAAACTTTTCCAATTCACCCTCTGCTAAAAATGACTGTTCCTGAAATATCTGGCCTTAAGATGCCAAAAACAAGCCCAAATGTATATAGCACTTTATGCTGCATTATTAAGTGCTCCCTTATTAATTCTTCATTTTTGCAATATTACACAAAAGTTAAAGTATCCTCAACATTTCTCTGGTTTTCAGCCTTTCACATTTTTGCAAAAATTATACAGTTAGACACCTTATCACAAAGTGTTTGCAGTTCTCTTCCAGCAAACAGAAAATGTAATGAATCCCAGAGGAAATATTGAACAACAAATATAGAGGAAAAAACAGTTGTAAAATTGCTGAGTCTGAATCCACAAGAGATAAGCCTCTCTTCTTATAGGAGTTTAACTACACATTGAATGTTACTTGGAGCATTGTTGCTATATTAATTCAGCAGAACTACAAGCATTTATATGCACTCAAACATCTGAAGAGAACTGCAGATTCAAAGGCTTACGAGTCTCAGTAACAGAGGTTACTGCTGAAGTTTCAATTAAGGTATATTTTTCATTTAGGTAAGTGTGACATCAAAGCCAGAAAGAGATATCAAAACACAAGCCCTGGGTACTTATTTTACCAGGTGAATTGTTGCAGGATTGCAGGATTTACACTAGAAGGACTCCACAAGACTTTAATCTATCACAAATGCTGCAACAATTCTTCAGCCTGGAAAGAGAATGAATCCTGCAACTTCTTAGTAAAAGCATGCTAAGTGGGGTCAAAACATCTTAACAAAATGAACAAGTCTTCCTTGTAACCAAATCTCAGTTTAAATGTTAGATCAACATTTCAACAGTGTTTCAGTAAATCAAGTACACATCAAGAGCTGTATCATATGACCACAGAATACATGGCCTATTCACATGGAACAAAAAAAATGGTATAGTGGATATACTGTAGAAAGAGCACGATTCTGCCGTCGCACTTTTCAGAATAAACATGTAACTGGTGCTATTGGGCTGCATCCAAAGGTTCCCTCGCTGCTAAGGCTCCTCCTTGCAGAGGAAGAGAGCCTACTCCCTGTAATTAGTGTCCAATTTGCATAGGCCAGCTTATGATACTTACCCTTTCATAATTCAGGGTAAATATCACACAAACAGGGACACCATATAGGGCTATATATGTGCAGGAGGAAGATGATGATGATGATGATGATTAATTTATTATTTCATATGCCACCTTATTTTTTAAATAGCCTTCAAGGAGGTGTGGTTAGACATTACAACCAGTATATGGATACAAGCTGTGACTGGGTTCAGAGCATATAATACCCTGCTGCTCCACCATACGGCAACATAATACTGTGGCTGATGTAAGAGGAAGAAGAGATGTAGTTTACCATTCACCTATCTCATTCCCTATAGCAAGGGCTCAGGCAGCATGTGAAATCAGGAAAACCACTGAAGTATGAATCTCAAGCATTCAGCTCCATAATTAAGATCATAATTAAATGGGCTGAGATGTCAAAACTACTGCAGTCATACCTCATTGTACACCTGGTTGAAGGATTGTGTTACATCTGTTCAGTACATCTCCTAGCACAGTTCTAGCCTTCAATACATTCCACTTAGTAACAGAAGTATAGTTTTAAGCAACACGTTCTTGGCCCCTGGCCCTTACAACCAAGCCTCAACCGTATGGACTCATCACATTATGCGTCAAAGTGTTCCCGAGGCATGACTCTGCCGCACCAGTCTACAGCAAAACCCAGTGTATTCCAAAAGGACATAAACAACAAATGTGGTTACCTTGCCTATAAGTCTTGTTTGGAACTTGTGTCCCTGGAAAATTTTCTATTTAAGAGGATTTAGTACCATTAGACAATAAATATTAGGACCCTGAAGGAGTCATAAAACGCCAAATGGATTACCTTAGGAGCTCCAAGCTTTCTTGGTCTACACAGTGTTATTGACAGCTGGGCTTAAATTATAAAAAGGTAACAAAAATGAGATTACACTGCCAGTGACGATAACCAGAGAAAGATACCATCGCTAAAAGTGAGAGCTCTGTTTTCCTGAGGACAGGATATTCTTGGCAAAATTCTATCAGTTATGCTTCTCTGCAATTGCAGTGACTCCATTGCATCCAAGGAATCACTTCAAACGAGTTATGTGATTGAAAAAAGGGAGGTCTTTGCATGATTTTCTGCTGAGCAAGTTTAAAACTTTTGGGGGGGAGAAAATTCTTCCTCCCTTACCTTTTCCCCCTGAAAATTCTTCCTCCCTTTTCAAAGAAGAAAAGAAATGTCAACCTCCCAGACTGTAATTTCTACATATTCCTCTTACTCACTCCAGGGAGAGAAAAAACAGAAATGAAAGTATCACTGATATTGATATGCTCAGACTTTATACCTAATTATGGAATGAAAATCCTTATATATGCAGCCTTATATATAAAGAACCTCATTTTCTAAAAGGAGCAAAGGGGAAGCAAGAGAGCTGTTAAAGGTCAAGAGAGAGAGAAAGAACAGCAGCCTGTGAAAACTGTGCACTTGAAGAGATCAGGAAGCAAATGATGCTCTCCCTTGACTACAAGACTGAAATATGTTTTTCACTCATTTTCAGATCACTGTTCTCTTTCATAGAGCCTTGACCAAGCTGGACGTGTCATATGCGATCAAAGCCAAGGTGGGGAGTCTGAAGTTTCTATCTCAGAGAGTAAAGTAGACTGAGGGAGAACAAAAATTGTGATTCAGAAGAGACAGCATGCATTTTCCAGTTCACAACTGAAATAAATATATGCAGTGCAAACAATCCCCACATGATAAAGCTCTCTAAGGGCAAGCATTCACTAGTGGCCATGCAAGGCAGACTTCTCCTCCTGATGCCAGATGTCTAGGGTCATTAAATTAACTGTCAGTAACAACTACATGTTTTTTGTCCTTGTTTTTAAAAGCAAGCAATCACATTGCACAATTACCGATGCCCATATCTATGATCAGCTCTAGTTAGAGATATCAACTCTAGTTAGAGGACACAGAATAACGGGCTCAAGTTACAGGAAGCCAGATTCCGGCTGGACATCAGGAAAAACTTCCTCACTGGCCCAAAGTCAATCAGTGAACTTCATGGATGAGTGGAAATTAGAGCCCGTATCTCCTAACTCCAACACTCTAACCACTACATCACACTAGCTCTCAGAAAAGCCTTTCTTACCACGTACACTGAATGGCCTGTTGGGAAAGCCTGATTTGCGAAAATGTGCAAGGCTTTCAGAATTCTGTGTACCAGCCCTCAAATACCTAATTTTGATGCTAATAAAGTTGTTACACAACAGTTATTTTATTATTTTATTTATTACATTTTTATACCGCCCAATAGCCGAAGCTCTCTGGGCGGTTATACAACTTCGATGTGTGTTTTCATTTCCGCCTTGGCCAGAAGACCTGGATCCTGTTGCAAAGTTAGGACACTGGAGTTTTAAGAAAAGGCATGACCATTAGTCCTCTCTTTATGCTGTTATTCTACCTAATGGCAGGCATAGGAGCCAGGTGGGCTGCTCCAAGTCCTGGAAAGCACAGAAGCTATGCAGCTGCCACCATCTTGGACTCTCAGAAATGGTGGGTCTTTCAGATCCTGCATGTATGTCTTGAGCCCTGCTTGGTACTACAACCTAAGCAGTGAAAAGAGCCATCGATCTACATAGTCCTGTACTTTTGACTACTTTGAAGTTATGATAAATGAACTTAATAAATTATGGTACTTAATAAGAGCTGTCTAAAAGATTAGCCATTCTGCACCCACACTATGAATACGTTTGTCTAATTTGTTCTTTCGTGTTCTTGAAAGAAGATTTAATGCCCAGATTAGCAAGAAGAACTCAAAAGCAGTTCTTCCTCATCCAAAGTGCCCCCAATCCCTACTGCCAGCAGTTATTATAGAGAAATGTACCTGTAGTATAAAGAGGTTTTAAAAATCCAGCAAATCCATTGCAACCTAATTCCCAACCTGGGTTCCCAAACAAAACAGAAAGGGCTGTTCTTCCGTGCATAAATGTGTAGACCAGGGAATTTGTGTATGTGCGGTTAAGTGAAAGAAAAAGGAATGTTAGCGAAGAAGCAAGTCAGGTGCAGGATGCTTCTATACAAATGCTTGGCACATTGTGCAGTGTATTTAATAGCCAGAAATGACTTTGCGCAATTACACAAACTGCTGAGTTTTTCTGCTGATAAGGTTTTAGCGCCTAAGAAAGGCACAAAGAAAAATGCTCTTCCACTACTATACTGCTGCTGTAGTGAGTTTTGGATAAAAAGGCCAAGTCAAAAAGCTTGTTTATGAGCCATCACTGAAATTAGGAGAGGTTTTGGATTGTTTGCATTTCTGAAAATGTAAGGCAGTTATTTCTCAACACACACACCCATTTATTCACCTCTCTGTTTCTAAATTCTTCTCAATTCCTATACTACGCTGTAGTAAAGAAGTCTCAAAACAGCTCTTTGGTAGCGCAGTATTTGATTTCGGTTATCTGAAGCAATAGGAAACTATCCCCTTGTATTGATGCCTGCATACAGAAAGAAAAGTATTGCAAAAGCCGCTGGTTTTGGCAAGATGCAGGGGCTGTGCAAGGGACTTGCAGAGATGACTCAAAAGCAAAGCAATGGAATTTTCACACCTTTAGTATGTTATTTGCTACACTCTACTGTTGTGCAGCAAGAGTTCTCACTATTGCTCTTCTCCAGGTAGGTTGGTATAGCAAAGCACATGGGAGGGAATTAGAGCACATGGGCTTTCTTGGGCTGTGTGTCTTTGATGCAGAAAGGTTCAAAGCTCTCTGGGCAGTTAACATAATATTAAGACACTTAAAAACAATGTACAAAAATTAAAAAACACAAAAGCATACAATATACACATACATTTAAAACCACTATAGCAACTTTAAAAAAATATGAACCTAGTATGCCAATGCATACTGCAACACAAACTGCAACATGTGTAGGGAAAATTCACAAATTACACTCATGCTGGTGTGTATGTGCATGTGTAACAAAGCCCAAACAGCTCTTAATAATTAAAATAAAACAGAACAAAATAGAATTTATAATGGAGATGGTCAAGACTAGACACAGTTCATCACCAAGCCTATCAGGACAATGAAGAAAAAATAAGATACACAATAGCAACAAGGATAAGATAGAATACAATGCTTAATTTGTTTCTAAAGTGGTTTGCAATCTTTTAAAGACAGTCTCTGTAGAACTCCAAACATTCATTTGTTTTAAGTGAAAATTGTACACTACCCCATGATATTTCAGCTTTTGCTTATTTGCAAAAGTACATGAAAGATGCAGCACATTCTGATAATTTATTAAGGCGCAGGATTATGGTAAATCTTGGCTCTCTCCTACAGTGATGGCTTTTAGTGCTGTTAGCAGCCAAATGACTGCCACAGAGTCCTAAAGATGAAAAATAAATAGGTTTGCTGGAGGGAAGGCATTTAATCCTGCATGTAGGTCATTAGATAAAAGAAGATTAGAATTATTGGAAGGAGTTCCGGAATGTTTGATGTGCTCTTATATCAATTAATTGAGAAGTCAACAATTTTGCACATAAATACAAGCAAATTTTAAAGCAGCTTTAAATAGTGTACATGTTTATTAATGATCTAGGAAGCGATAAAGAGCTTATAAATTCAATTTTCATATGATCCCATGATAATAGCCACTATCAACAGCAAACATAATATTAAAGATATTTAGATAATTTAAAAATACAGTTGGGAGAGAGGAAAAAAATATTCTCCTAGACATAATATGTCAGAGATGAGAGTTTCTACTATGCAAATATATAATATCAAGTGCTAACAGAGACTCCTGAACCAATCAGTCAATCAGTTACCACTTGGCCCTTTCTCCCAAGGTGTTCTAGACATCCAGTGACGCCCTGTCTCCCACCCTACGAGACCCAGTGCCTCAAAAGTCAACTGCAAAGAGGACTCCAATCCCAAGATCAAGTAAGGCAGCTTCTTCAGAAAAAAGTAGCACATGGAAATAAGACTTCATGATTATGATTTTCTTGTTGCAGAAAGACATGCAATGCAGCTAAGCATCCACCATTGTTGGTAGGATTGGGGTTATTGTCCCTGAAGCATCTTCAGCCATAGGGCAACAAGCCTACCAAGTCCTTACTATACAAGGACTCTTAATTGGAAAAATAGAAGAGAATTCAAAATACTTAAGGCAAAAAAATGAGTATGAGTTTCCCAATTTCTTGCTTGAGTTCCTAAGTTCTAAGCACATACGCTTTAAACAAATGTTTACATCTAAATCCTCTTAAACTGCTATTCCTTCCATTTATGTCAGCGAAAGATAGGAAGAATGCATAGATGGATACATTGATATAATTATTAATAATAATGGATCTTTTTAGTATTACTGCCTAAAACTTTCATCAACCTCAGACCAGCTCCTCAGAGCCAAGCTACACATTTTGCTAATTGCATAACATCTGACCTCAGCCTTCTTTTTTATTTATGCTATTGTGTGAGGCCCTGATTTAGATCAGGACAACTGTGCTCTGCCCCCCTCCCCCAATGTCTACTTCCTGAAATTCTTCCCCCCCCACACACACACAAGCACACATATACACATGGAATTAACAAAAGAAAAAAAGCCTCCACTGATGCCAATGGGGGTGGGCATTTCAAGGGACAATGGTGGTGGTGGGGGGACTTAATCCTCCTCTCCTGAAGAATGGTGATGCAAATCGGGGCCATGTATACTTACACTAAAGGTAAGCCTCAGCTATGCACTACACAATTAGTATACCGAGTGATTTGGCTTTCAGTGTGGGAGTAGACCGTGTCTAGGCTGTACCAGATCAGGATGCATCTCAGCGGGAAGCCTGGACCAGAAGCCTTCTCCCCAAATGCTATTTTTCTACGTCTAGGAAAATTTTGTACGGCGGAAATTTTGGCCTGTGAGCCTAACCCACACCATAGGGCAGTATCCAAAACTGCTGCTGCACCCCTGCTAATTCCATTGCACCTGTGGGATCTATCCCTAACACAAGAAGAACTAGCCCTTCTTAAAACAACTCCAGAAACAAGCTGAACCTCCTGTTTCCAGAATAGGACAGGTCAGCGGTGTTCCCTTCTCCAAGCTCCACTGACCTGTTCAGGAAATGAGTGTTTCCACTCTTTCTGCTTGCTTCTGCAACTGCTAGCTTCCCACTGCACTAGGATCAGGTCCCACTAGCATGCCCAAAGTCTGTACAGCTCAGTTCAGATACAAGGGCTTCAGGAAATATAGGGAGAGGAATGTCATACAGATGAGGTTTTCCCAGAGTAGGCATGCACAATTAACATACATACCTGAGCGAGCTGATGGGATATACCAAGGGCAGCTCATATTCACATAGGTGCCAGGGACACCATCAGGCCAACATACAGATCCATCAAATGTCCTGTTGCAGAACTTGCCTTCTGTAGACAGAATATTTGAAGAGCAGTCAACAGAAAATAAAGCAGCAGCAGCATAAATTATTTATTTCTTACCCGCCTCTCCCTCTGGATCGAGGCGGGGAACAACACTGAATACAAAAATATTTTAAAATACATAAAACTGATTAAGAACATATAAAACTAATGCATTATTAAAATAACAGCCAGACATCTTAAAATTAGACTGGGTAGGACTGCTGGAAGAGAACAGTCTTTATAGCTTTTTAAATTCACAATCTTTCCTGGTAGGCCATTCCAATGTCTAGGAGCAGCAGAAGAGAAGGTCCTCCAAGTAACAGTTGTCAGTCTAGTTTTGGCTGGTTGAAGTAAGAGGACCCGAGTGTGTGGGGTGGATTGTATGGGAGAAGGCAATTCCGCATGTAACCTGGACCCAAGCCATGTAGGGCTTTAAAGGTAATAACCAACACTTTATACTTCACCTGGAAACTAACTGGCAGCCAGTGAAGTGATTTTAAAATTGATGTAATATGGTCACCTCTAGGTGTACTGGTGACCAGACTTGCTGCCATATTTTAAACTAGTTGAAGTCAGTCCGGACTAGGCACAAAGGTAGCCCTTTGTGCCTAGTCCGACTTCTGCATTGCAGAAGTCAAGCCTTAAAGTTACCAGCGCGTGCACTACCATCTTTAGGTCTTCCAACTCTAGATAGGGGTACAGCTGATAGTAGGCACTCCTGGTCGTCACATCTATCTGGTCTGTTATTTGGAGCGATGGATCCAGGAGCACCTCCAAGCTATGAACGCAGTCTTTCAGGGGGAGTGTAACCCAATCCAGAACTGGTCAACACACCTCCAAACCCAGGTTGGGGCCTTTTACAGTAAGCACCTCCATCTTGTCTGGATTCAACTTCAGTTTGTTTTTCCTCATCCAGCCTATTACCACCTCCAAGCATTCATTCAGAGGAGATACACTATCCTTAGCTGACACTGTTGTTGAAGGGATAGAGAAATATATTTGGGTATCATCGGCATACTGATAGCACCCTGCCCCATGCCTCCGGATGATCTCCCCCAGCAGTTTCATGCAGATGTTAAACAGCATTGGGGATAGGATGACGCCTTATAGTACACCATTCAACAGCTCCTTTTTTGAGGAGCAGCTATCCCCAAGCATCACCATCTGGAATCTGCATGAGAGACAGGACCGGAACCACTGAAGCACAGTGCCCCCGATTCCCAAAAACCCCACACATTCCAGAACAATACCATGGTTGATGTTATTGAAAGCCACTGAGAGGTCCAAAAGTACCAACAGGGACACACTCTACCTGTCAATACTCATGCAAACATCATCCACTAAGGCAACCATAGCTGTCTCAACTCCGTATCCTGCTCTGAAGCCAGTTTGAAATGGGTCTAGAAAATCTGTATCATCCTAAACTGCTTGGAGTTGGAAGGCAACTGCTCTCTCAATCACCTTGCCAAAAAACGGAACATTTGATACCAGTCTGTAGTTATTAAGGTCCAGGGAGGACTTTTTTTAGAAGCAGCTGTACCACCGCTTCTTTTAAACATGATGGACTCAGTACTCACCAACTGAAACTGATACAGTACAATCCTACTCACTCCAGCCCCCTGCCTACTGTCAGCTTCTGCTATAATGATGGTGCCTAAATTAGCTCTTATCCAAGAGATTTTATCTGTGAAATGATTGTTAAAGGCATCACAGCGAACTACTGAAGGCTCTAAAATTGGGTTCAGGGGGGAAGGTGCCTGAGTTAGACCCCTTACCACCCTGAACAGTTCTGCTGGATGCGAATTCACAGACACAATGCATGCAAAAAAGAAAGCTTTCTTTGTTGCACATATTGCCACCCCACAGGAACGAAGATGTTCTCTACGTTGTGTCTTGTCAGATATAAGTCAAGTTTTCCACCATCAGTGCTCCAGTCATCGTTCTTCCTGCTTCAACTCCCTGAGATCTTCTGTATACCAGGGTACCTGGTTAGAAGAGGGTCAGAGAGGATGTTTGGGGGCGATCATGTCGATAGCCCTAGTCAGAGCTTGATTCCATCTATTGACCAGGGCTTCTACAGGATCATTGATAATACCAGCCATAGAACCCTCTAAGACTTTCTGGAATCCAAAAAGATCCATCAGCCTTCAAGGGCGAATCATCTTAATGGGTCAGCCACCCCTGCAGGGGCAGACAGTAGCCATGATATTAACCCTGACCAGAAAATGATATGTCCATGACAACGCAGAGGTATTTAACACCTCTGCCCACAGATCCATCTGTTCAGAACTGGAAACAGCACTGAGGGTGTGACCTGCTGAATGTGTGGGTCCAGAGATCAATTGGGATAGGCCTATGTTTGTCATGGATGCCATGAACTCCTGAGCTGCACCTGACAAACTGGCCCCAAATGGGATGTTGAAGTTACCCAGGACCAGAAGCCTGGGCGACTCCAACACCAGCTCTGAGACCAGTTCCGTGAGCTCGGCCAGGGAGTCTGATAGGCAGTGGGGTGGCCAGTACACTAACAGAATCCCTAGTCGATCCCTGATCTTCAGACTCAGGTACACACACTTGATGTGATTCAATTCCCAGACAGGGAGTCTGGTCAGGTTAAGATTATCTTTGTAAACCACAGCTGCTCCAGCCCCCTGACCATATAGGGATGGGGTCTTCACAAACATTTTAATTTCACCACTTACTTCATACTAGAGGTTCAAATGACCAACTCCCAGGCAGATATAAGAACATAAGAAGAGCCATGCTGGATCAACCAAGGGTTTGTCTACTCCAGCATTCCATTCACACAGTGGCCAACCAGCTGCCCATGGGAAACCTATGAGTGCAATAGCACCCTCCCACCAGAGGCATACTGTCTCTGATATGAGTAGCCATTGGACTAGTAGCCATTGATAGCCTTCTCCTCCAAGAATTTATCTACCCCCCTTTTAAAAGCCATCCAAATTGGTGACAATCTTGTAGAAGCAAATTCCATAGTTTAACTATGCACTGTGTGTCCTGAATCTCCTACCAATCAGCTTCACAGGATGACCCCATGTTCTAGCATTTTGAGAGAGGGAGAAAAATGTCTCCCTATCCATACTCTCCAGGTCATGCATAATTTTGTATACCTCTATCATGTCTTCCCTTACCCTTCTTTTTCCCAAGCTAAACTAACCCAGCTGTTGTATCCTTCCCTCATAGGGGAGATGCTCCTGCTCCTTATTCTAGTTGCCCCTTTCTGCACTTTTTCCAGCTCTACAATATCTTTTTTTGTTAGGTATGGTGACCAAGAACACAGTATTTTAAATGTGGTCACACCATGGATTTGTATAAAGGCACTATGATATTGGAAATGTTATTCTCAATTCCTTTTCTAATTTCTGATTATGCCAAACCCAGAGTTAGCTTTTTTATAACAGCTGCACACTGTGCTGACATTTTCATTGAGTTGTCCATCACAACCCAAAGATCTCTTTCTTGGTTGGTCACCATTATAACTGTTAATCATCAGAAACATTAAGTACAGTATTTGTTAGTGCAAGTACTGCAAAAATGGTCTGCTCCAGGAATGCCCTTGCCATTTTATTTATTTAAAACCTTTGTAGCTTGTCTTTGTCTATCATGAAACTCAAGGCAGTATACATGGAGTTCCCAGACAGCCTCCCTGACTATGTCCTGAACCCCCAGCATAATATGGCTGTGTTTCATCATCACCTACTCCAACTGTCCTTGCTTACTGGCCATGTATAACCACAGTTGTTCTCCACTGGCCTCAGCTGACATGCAGAAACTCCATGACATTCACTTGAATGGAGAAGATTGTCACTATAGTCAATGGAACAGCAGCCACCCTTGAGACTATTCAGATATCCTTGTACTTTGCAACAAACACACATCTCTGGCATTGCCTTTATTAGGTCATACAATTATTCAGAATTCTTTACACATTTCCCCCAGACAAATGATCCACTGTCACACTGTTTCAAACTGTAAAAGACATACATCGATGCATTGCTGAAATACCCACACAAAAGGCCACCAATCAGCATTATAGCTTATTCAACATACTAAAGCCTCAACCAGATTTATTAAAATGTCAGTCTAGGAGTATGGCATTAGCTGCCCAACAGAGCAGAGGGAGATTAATACCTTCTTGCTATTATTGCCATCAGCTAGTGTCATTCTCAATTGCAACAGTGCAATTCTGAGAGGTAGCAATGGCACTTTTTAAACAAATTAAGCTGTTTCAGATACATATCAAGTCCAATTCATTCCAGTGGGTTGGGACCAGAACATCTAGCCACATGTTATGCTAGTGCAGGCTTTCTTTTCCAAATTACTAGAAGCCTTATGATCAGAAAGCTGAACACATGTCATTATTTTTCTTTTCATTCAGTTATTGATGCCTTCTTATAGCCAAGATGACCCAACATTTTGGGATACATGATAAAGCATTCTACTACGGCATGTTTCAAAAGGCAGTTCAGTAGTAAACATGGGAAAGTATGTTCATGTGTGTTCACTTAATTACTACCTTCATATACTTCTGTCAGATATTTGAGTTCTATTTAGGTATTCTGCTTGAGGGGGGAAGGAAAATGTGAGGGGAGAGGAAGAGAGGACATCCTAACTGTCAATCAAATCACAAATCTGTCTTTTTAAAATTATTTGCATGAAGTTACAGTTGCAACAAACAACAAACACAGAAAGCCTGGAAAGATCCACCTACTATATACCTGATCAACTTTATTTATTTATTTATTTATTTATTTATTTATTTATTGTATTTCTATACCATCCAATAGCCAAAGCTCTCTGGGCAGTTCACAAAAATCATTTACTATAGTTCCTATTATTATATTGCCTTCATACCATATGTGTAAAGAAGAGTATGCTAAATGTGTATATTCTATTGTAAGCTGCCCTGAATGCCTTTCATGGGTACCAGGGCAGGATGTACTTCTTTTTTAAAGTATGTATCAAGTATCACACTAAACATGATCCTTGCCCCTCTACATGCAGAGGGCAAGATGGCCTCCTAGGGAAGTCAGGCTCACTGGATATTACAAGGTGAGGTGAGGCAGAGCCTGTGTTCTCTGTGCATCTCTGTCTGGGTGATTCCCTTAACCGTTCCCTTAACCATTTAGTGCTTAAGCAGCATGGTTTAGCATGTTGTCTGAACACCAGGCCAATGTGGGCCAATTTCTAGAACTTAGCAGAACGCCTTCTCTCTTCCACCATAGACACCCTTGAACCAAAGAAAAACTATGCCCCTCCAGCATCCTGCAGACCTAGTTGATGAACTTGGAGAAAGGGAAATGGCAGGAGGACACTTGCAAAGAATTGCAACAGAATATAGATGTGACTGAGCAGCCTCACCGGTCACAAGAGGAGGTGTTTCATGAAGATACTTCAAACACTGAAGCCGATATTCTTCCCAATTCTGGTTTATTGAAGGAATTGAATTGTGTGGTCTCTGGAGGAAAAGAAAATTACATCTTGCGGTTAGCCAAACCAAAGTCTTCTGAGATTAGTTTCCCACTGCATTAAAGTGCAGTAATTAGCATCATGAGGGCCAACTCTCCAAAGTAGCAATGGCTCCCCAGAATTATGAATTAGTACATACATTATGCAGAAGCACGCAACTGCGACAAATAAGCAATCAATCAGGACACAAATATTTTATACTTTTGCCACAGAGCAATTCTCTATCTACCACCCTTTTTCTTCTTTTAAAATGAGAAGTTGACACCTGCAGCCATTCTCAGCTAGTTTCCATGCTGGCTGCCTCCAAAAAAAAAAACTTATTATTTTGGTGCTTCATACATTATTTCTTGTCGTCATCTGGCATGACTGATGAGCATTGTGCATCCTCTTCCATACATAGGGGTTTCAATCTCCTGTAATAAATCTGCTTCTTTTTGGAAATCATGCTAAAGCTGGCTATGCTTGACATGAACCCCCACCCATCACATAATACTGAAGGCAGCCTGGCCTGTGACAGAGGCACTGGGGCCCTCATCTAAGGTCACTGGTTAACACTGGCCCCAGATATTGAAGTCAGCCCTATCCCCACTGCCAGGCTCTTGCCAACACAGAGAGCCACATGCCCTGATTCACCCCAACGTGACAAAAGCAGTGAAGGAAAAGCATTCTGGTTGAGGTCTTGCCCAGAAGAGGGAGGCTGGTTATACCTCGCTGGCTGGAAAAATCATGGGTCAAGACTCCAGTAAAGAAGCAGTCTCCAGAACAAAAGCAAGTCAAACTGCGTGAAAAGAAGGTCAGACCAGGAGGGTCTCTTGCAGCCAGGCCTACAACAGTTCCATCTATACCACTCTATTACTGGTGCAACGTTTTTGCTATTCAGCTTCAAAGGCATATTTCTTCAGCATCTGGCAGAGTGGACAGCTCCATAGCACTCTGCTACTTGGCAGATCCCTGTTTTCAGCACCAAGTTCTTATCAATTCCAAATCCTACAGCACTGCTCTTTCACCCTACCTCCTTCCCAGAGTTTTAACAACTGTCCTACAGGTCTGAGCCTAGAGCTGCCTCCATTGCCACAGCCTGTCAAGTTTCCCAATCCTTCCAGCACACACACTCTGGAAAACTGCTCAGGCTCCCAGCAATGGAAGGCTAAGCAGTTTGTCAGAATATATGTGCTGGACGGATCAGGAAACCTGATTCAGCCTGCTCTTTCAATTCAGGCCAATGCACCTCTGACACAATGCTAGATTTGTGACAAGATACATATATGCACAAAGTTAGAGCACAGGAGGAGAACCCTGAAGGTGTCTTGTAATATTGCAAATTAGCAGCACGGAGAAAAATCCGAGAAGGTAAAGCAAGGCTGAAGAAAGGTTTCTATTATTAGTGAAGGTGTGGCTAGCCAGATTTGTGCATGATTTTACATTTAAAAGCCCCAAACCCTAACAACAGTGGAGGAAAAACAGTGTGATAGAACAAATGTATCCAGTTGGACATTGCTAGCCCCAACACTCATTCCAGGAAGGCTGATAATAGAGCCAAAAATTTATGTGTTGTACTCTTCATGCTGTGTCCTAGACCTTGACTGGGTTCTGATGACATGATAACCATGATGTGTTAAATAATCCATCGTGGATTATTTAACCCATCATGGGTTATTGTATCATCTGTCAGGAATTTTTTAACCCACAAAGTGTTATTTGTCCAAAATAACACACTGCTAACCCACCGTGAGTTAATTTGTTCACCTAGAGATCATACAACCGCCAACATTCTATAAAGGTTTTTAGGACAGGGACACACTTCATAGGCAGCCTCTCCTAGTCAGGAAGCACCCAGTCTACCTTCAAAATCCTGCGAAATTTCATCTAAGGGAGGGAAATTCCTGCGTGCACTAAACAGGACATAAGTAAACCTTTGGAAAACAACCAAAAACAGTCAAAAAAAGTGCATTTCCCCTAGGTGCAAATTCACACAAATGCAGATTTATGCAATTGTGAATTTGTGCAAATTTGTGCCTGTACAATTGTGAACTTTAGACTATGGGAGAAATGCACATTTTGGGCTGTTATTTTTGCTTATTTTCCACAGGTTTATTTGTGCCAACCCATCCTTGATGCACCCTGGATTTTCCCTCCCCTGGGTGTAATTCTGCAGGATTTTGAAGGTGGATCGGGTGCCTCCCCTAATGTGTATGATGTTTGTTCCTAATCCAGCAAACTTTCAAGGGTATATAGTGCCACCCATTTTGGCACACCCAGGATCTCCCTTCTCCAAGTGTAATTGTATAGGAATTCATTGTTGGATTAGGTGCTTCCCAGTGAGGAGAGAATGTGTGTGAAGTGTTGTCCCAATCCTGCAAAGCTCCAAGGTTTTATAGCCATCACCCCCTTTTGGTGCACTTTTTGCTCCTTGGTGAGTAGTCACATGGGGGGAGGGGGGTTTGCATCAGGTGCCTCCCAATTGCAAAGTTCTATCACTTCAGAGGTGAAACAGTGCTGCTGTAGGAGGACTACAGCAGGACAGGGGGTGAGCCAAATTACACACAACAGCTTAATGAGCTATGCAAAGTAGCTTATTAGCCAGTTCATCTGGTGGAGGATCATGGACTATTTCAAACATAAGCTACTATGCATAGCTTATTAACCCATCATGGATTATCATGATGTCTGAATGTGGCCCTTGTCTGATGAAGCTCAGGGAAGTTCTCCTTGTCAAACGAAGTAAAAGTTTTAAAGCGTCCTTTAATGAGCCCTCCCCCTGCCCTGCTTATAGTTGGCATAGGTGGCTCTCCCTAAGGGACTCTCAATAAGTCTTTAGCTCACTCCAGTGGGGAAGTTTCCCAGAACTTGGTTAGTCAGCCTCAGTGACTGCACAGCTCTCTTGCTCCCAAGACTTTGGAGTTTCTCTGAGCTAACATAGAACACACCTCCGAGACTACACAGGCCTCCCAAACTTTTAAAAAGAGCCATTGATGGCAGCAGTTTGCAAATGTCCTTCCAGCATCGAGAGGAAAGGGACAAAATTTCAAGGGAGTCATTTAAAGGATACAAAAAAGGTAATATTTCTCAATGAAAGCAAAAATTAAATGAAAATATATTCAACTTGGGCTTAGTCCCTAGATACCTCCTATTTTCAAGTGTATAAATTTTCATGTTAACATACAACTGAGGCATAAAATATTAAATTCAGATGGCATAATCGAAAGCAAGGGCAACCTCTGGTGGGCTGGGAGGCAATTCCCCCTGCCTGAAATCCACTGGGAGTGCTACACCTGCTGCCAAATTTGCCACTATTATTCAGTAGCAGAGTGTGGTGGGAAAACACCGCTTTCCCTTTAAAACTAGGTGTATGGAAAGATACACCTTTTCTTAAAACAAAGTGTGATTTTGCTTTAAAACAAGGTGCTGCATGCTCTCTGCTCTGAAGGGGAGCCTGCATATTTTCCTCACCACCACACTAGCAAATTTCGGCAGGAAAGTAAGCAGCACAGAAGCAAGGCAGTGGGTTCTTCAAAATTGACCGGAGGGGCCCAATGCCCACCCAACATATAAAGTGTGGAACAAAACTCTTAGAACAAAAACAAACAAACAAAATTCTCTCAAGGAGAGGGATTCAGAATAACAGCACTTCTGACCCCTTTATACAGAGTCAAGAATTTCAGCTTTTAATTTCTGTTATGTATTCAACATTGCATGAGGTGGATGATTATTTGTGGCTATTTGAAATTCAGAACAGTATTTTAGAGAAAATGAATTAGACTGCAAGACATTCCATATCAGCTTTCCAGATTCCAAAAAAATAACCGTCTATTTGATAGGTATATCACACTTCGGTACATTTTGCCACTTCCTTCTCAAATACCTTCTAAAACAAACTTCTATCAAACTAAATTATGAACTTAAAAATTTACCATCCTTTAAATAACTAATGGCCCATCTAAGCCTCTTCCTTGCACACAATGTAGTCTAGGCTAGATGCTTAAGAAGGAGTCATAAAACCATCAGGAGGAACCTAATTGTGCAGAATCTACCACTAAGCTGCTGAAATGTCTCCCGATCATAGTTGTTGATACAAGTCCATATCCTCAAGCAGAAGGGTTAACAGCCCTTGTAGTTTTACCCTAGCTGTCTGAACTAGAAAGTTGTGGGGGGGATGTATCCTATTTGCATATCCATTCTTTCCCTTTGGCAAGAAAGGAGCAGGAAGAGAAACTAAAACATTTGAAGGAATAAATCCCCAAAGCTTTTTAAATACACAAGTTACACGTATACATTTTCTGTGTCTATATCTACAACAGCCTTCCCCAACCACCACCACCCAGAAATGTTGGACTACAAATCCCATCAGCCTGCAGTCCAATACATATGGAGGGAACCAGGTTGGGGAACGCTAATGTATGCACACACCGGATCCCTTCCCCAACCTTACCTTTTCGATTAAGACTTTAGTCTAATTCCTTCAACCCAAACTGTAACCAAATCGATGTATGTGCAACATACACGTTCATCTCTCATTTCCCTTCCCTGCTTACTCTTCCACTAGTGTTTTCCTTAACAGTCAAAATTTAGGGCTGTTCACTCCTTAAAGGCAGCTCCCCATCATTTGTGCTTACATAATTCTAACAGGCCATGAAGAGTGATGATAGTTTATAATGGTGGTTTTGCATTAGCAGAAAGCACCTCCATATGTGCTAGGTAGGACACCTGATGTTTGCCTCTCCCTTCTTCCCACTGCAGGCTCACTGCATCTCTTGAAAAGTTGCTCCTGAGCAGTTTTACTCCTGTTCTACAATACTGGGAGCTTTCTACTAGTTCTATGTTTCAACAAGATATTGAAAGTGTTGTGTGTGTGTTTTTTAAAATGTATATATCACATCTTTGGTTAGAGGGGGTAACACAGTGAACACTAATGAAATGGAAATGTATAATGATGCGGAATTAAGTGTATTACCAAGCAAAGCATGAATGTGGAAGGACCTCTTTCTGCTGTGCATTACTATATTTTCCACACAAGTCAGCATGGGGGTAGGGGTGGGGGAAACAGGTGAAAAGCAGCAGCTATCTGGGCTTCTAATGGACAAAAGACCTGGGTGGGGAAGGAGTGGCATTCTGTGACAAACAAGCCAATGACATTATAAACCATTATGTTCAGTCACAAAGATGCTCTCAGGGAATCATAAAAAGGAGTGTGACCAACTTGCCTTCACACAACATGCACATTTATTAACTGCCTTTATTTGAGTAGTTTCTAATGGTAATTACTGCCTTTATCTTGTCAATGCAAAGCTCCCTAGCCTGAATCTAATCCTTGGCAGCATTACTGGCATATGGATTTCACCCACAGATCCAACTCAGGAATTAAAATTCACTGAGGGCAAATTTATGTTCAAAATCTGTATGCACGCTTAGCTTTTCTAACCCTGCTACTCGTTTAAGGACCCTGACATGGATGTTAAGTATTAAATCACTTCAGACTGGGGATATATATTACATGCAATAGTCTTCAGCCCAAAGATGATGCATTTACCCATACTATGGGCTATTTGATGCATGATAAACCAAATTTCCTGTCTTACATAAAAATCAAGCTACTAGCCTTCTTGGTGTATCAATACAACTTGAATAGATAGTAAAGTTTCAGATACTAGAAAGGAGATTAAAGAATTCATCATTTGTAGGAGTTGAACAATTCACAACTTTCTGGATAGCTAGCCCATGATTTGGAATGGGGTGGGTGAGACATTTAAATTTAGTGCAAGATGAAGAATTAGGACTACTTCCTTGAAAATAAAATGCCATTCAAAGTACAAAATCAAAGATAAATGGCTAAAGCAGAAAAATGTCTGGCATTTGAACCGAGTCTCACTGAAGGCAGTGCTCAAAGCTATAACAGCCTTCCTTTGAAGAAAAAAAACCCACAGCATTGCAATTATGAAACACAGCTGAGAGATACTGACTTGCTAATCCTCCCCAATGTTGAATACAATCCACTAGAAGATGAACTCAAGACCAAATTATTGCTATAGAATATATGTCTGAGCATTTGTATTGCACAGCCCAGGAAGTTTCAAATGAAATATATTTTAGTCAATGTTTATGTATTTATTTGTTAGTTATAGTAAATATATATTGCTTCATGTAGTAAGGGTACATGTTTAGACAGAATACTGGAAGTTGCTGGGTAGGGAATGCTGTAAATTGTAGGATTTCTCTTCTAAACAGGCAGTGCAGTGTAGTGGCTAAAGTGTTGGACTAAGAGTTGGAGATCCGGGTTCTAGTCCCCACTCAGCCATGGAAACTGAGCTTTCACCGCTGTGGCACCCCGGTTGTGGAATGAGCTCCCCAGAGAGGTCCGCCTGGCGCCTACACTGTACTCCTTTCGTCACCAGCTGAAGACCTTTTTATTCTCTCAGTATTTTAACACTTAATTTTAACTTAAATTTAAATTTTACTGTTCTAACTCTGTATTTTAATCTTATATCAATTTTGCTGCGTGGTTTTATCCTGGTTGTGCTTTTTATACTGTATTTTGTATTTGTGCTTTTAACCTGTTGGTTGTTTTATTATGGTTTTAATTTTTGTGAACCGTCCAGAGAGCTTCGGCTATTGGGCGGTATAAAAATGTAATAAATAAATAAATAAATAAATAAACCCACTGGGTGACTTTGGGCCAGTCACAGACTCTCAGCCAACCTACCTCACAGGGTTGTTGTGAGGATAACATGGAGAGGAGGAGGATTATGTACACCGCCTTGGGTTCCTTGGAGGAAAAAAAGGCAGGATATGAATGCAATAATAAATAAATATACATGTAGAGGGAGTGTGGGGCCATCCAACTCAATTCCCAAACCTGGGAAACTTCTACTTATGTTACTCACCACAATTTCTAGTTGGATCATGCTGGTGTCTCATTAATTGAGGCTTATTGCACAAAATGATAAACTCTGCTAGTGTTTAATGGCAAATTTGTGGAAATATTTAATAAAAATGTACAACACTGTTGTTAAATGAAGAATACTATTTTTATGTCTTGAAGCACAAGTCTTTCCACTGCTAATCAAAAGTAGATACCATGTCTCTGTAGCAGTTTTTATATCATGCCAAGGCAGCCCTTGGAAAGTTATTAGCAAACTGTAATAAGAAAATAATCAGACATGTTCTCTTACAAGAATGGCTAATTTGTGGGATTTGATATTAATAAGAACATCCTGTTGCAATACATCAGCTAAATAAAACTCAAAGGGACCATCCTTTCTCGACCTAGCTATTTGTGCATTTACTCATTTATTCCATTTTTCTTTTATAGATTTCAGTCACTATGTTGACTAGACTCAAGATTATATTGTATTTTATATTATGGTTTTATACTGTTGTTTTATACTTTGAATGGTTTTAATTTTTGTGAACTGCCCAGAGAGCACCAGCTATTGGGCGGTATAGAAATGTAATAAATAAATTAGTCTACTGGGTGCTGTTTTTATTCTGTTACTGCAGTGGTTTTAAGTGTGGTTTTATATATTTGTTTTATTATTTTTTAATCAAGTTTTTATTTGTATTTTATTTTTAGTTGCTTATGATTGCAAGTTGGCTTGAGTGACATTTTCTTGGTAGAAATGTGGAGTTCAAATAAAATAAATACACAAAACAAACATGTATTGAATCTTTTATTATGAAAATATAAAAACAAATCTTACTGTGGACAAAAATGCACATGTATTATATACATTAAAGAGATTATACTTGAGGAAGTAATACATATGGATGTACATTTTCACAAAAATTTGTGTTCCAATGATGTATAAACAAACATATTTCAACTAATCATTCTTCTTTAGCCCTCTTGAAATATGTAAATTTAGGGTGTTTTTTTAAAAAAGTGCTGACCAGATATATTCATACCACTAGAAAACTGAGTTGCGTGGCTTGGAGATTTCCCGCAGAATGCAACACTTCATATAATTGCAGACAATTTTATTTTATTTTTTGGCATTTACTGTACTAGTGAAATACTGCACACCGTATTTTAATGTACACAGTACTAACAGTGTCAAGTGTAATCCATAATCCAAACTAGTGTAAAGTCTGCTTCACAAATTACAAAATTCCTACCATAAGACAGCTGTCTTCCCGGTCCACCCCACAGAATGTGTCTTAGTCTGTATATTTCTCACACAAGAAGGATTATTCAATGGGGGGTTTGGGGAGCTCTGAAGTGTTGGGAGTTCAATATAAATTAATAAATTGGTATGATGAAAAGTGTTGAGTTAGAAACTTTGTTCTGTGTTTGTTTCTATTCAATTCTTTAGCTTATTCTATTTTATTATTCTTCATCCTTAAACTCCCTAATGAAATCTGAGGGACTCTAAGTGGTTTGCTGTGGGCTCAGAGTCTGTTCTGACTGGAGAGAAAGTAAAGCAAAAAGGTGGGGTAGAAACAGCCCAAGCATGCTTCACATGGCTGGAATCTGCTGATGTAAGCACAAAAGGGACCCATTCACATTAGCTTCAGGGATCATAATGGTCTCTCATGATGAGGAATAACAGGACATGTTTTGTACACATTTCAATGAGAAGAAATAATATAGCAAAATGAACCATATTAGCAAGAATAGTCAAAGACAGTGTGAGTAGTAATGAGATGGCCATCAAATAGATGAGACAGGTGTAAATTTGTACAAATTGTACAAAGCACAGAGAAGTTACTCATTCTGATAATATAATTAAGTGCAATTAATCTCAGGATGATAAATTATCTAATTCAACAGAGGTCTGGAGCAAGCATAAAATGCACATTTCTTATTGTAATCATCTTTTGACTTTAGGCAACAGCCACATGAAGCATACAAAGGGCACAATCTTATGGGTTGCAGCCTCATGAGATGGAAACATCCGAGTTTGGAGACTTCCGTGTATGTAATGCCTGCTGAGCAGCTGGGGGCAAAAAAGGAGGAGGAATGGAGGTGATTTTTGCCTCTCCAACCTCTGTGTTTTGATTTTTTCCCCTCTAGACAATGCTCTGAGAACATCTAGAGAGGGCACAATGGCAGGGACAAGACTGGATTTGGAGAGGCCCTAGGACTCATGTCTCATCTCGCTGCTCCCCTCCCCACCCACCAGCACACACTTTCTAACATCAAGTCTGCTTTTGTGACTTCAGGAAGCAGCCAGCATGATTTTTTTCATGACACCTGTGAGGGGGTGTGGGGGGTGGGTGAGTTCAGATACTGGAGTCCCCTTCTGAGGCTTCAGAGGGGGGGACTTCAAAGAATTCTATGGTTTCTGGAATGTTCTTCCAGAACCATAGCATTCTTCTCTCAGTTCATTTTTGGCATTTCAGAAAAACTATACTTGTAATATGGAGGAATGCATTTTAAAATTGTATCGATACATTCCAAACAGGGAGGTCAAACTAAATCTAACCAAATGTCAGAGTGTATGGAAGGTTCAGGATTCCGCCCCACCCCCTGTAAGCTAGAACTGAAATGGAACCTAAAATAGGTTGCCTCTGATTTAAAATTGACCCTTTGAAACAAAAACAAAACTGGTAACCAGTACAAAATAAATGGTTGAATGAACAAGTTCTTAGGTGTTTCTGCAGAGATGGTGAGAAGGCGTCCTTTCTTTGCTCCAACCCAAGAAATACATTATCACCCAGGAAGCCACTGGTGAAGAAAAGGAAGAATGATATGAAAGTTATGCAATTGATATTCCCATTTTCTGCTTTTACTTGCACCTTAAAGTACTCCCCCCACAAAAAATACAACAAAAAAGGGAGAAATCACCACTCTAGTTGTTATAGTTTTCATAAAAAAACCTATTTTTTTTAATGAAAACTACTCTTCTGCAGAAAGACTAGAAACAGTCACCTACATTATGACATCACTATCCAGCTCCTCCAGCTACAGCAGAAAAAGGTCTGGTTCACATGACATGACAAGCCATGTTGGACTGTCAGCCAGGTTTGTTTCAGGGTGGTGTGTCATGATGACAGAACCGGGTGCAGCTTCCTCAGTGTGGCTTGTTGACCATACACAAGCCACCCTGAGAACTCATGGCTTGTTTTGGGGTTGTTCAGGGTGGCTTGTTGTAACACTGTAGCTGCCTACCACCACCCCACCACCCCCGTATACAGAGCAGAAGAGCCAGTTTAAACCAGAAGGACACACGATTACCCAAGATGTATGTTTTGTAAGAAGCGATAATAGAGAATGGGCTTGACAGCGGCAACCCCCTAATCTCTTTGCTACTTTGCAACAGAAACACAGTCCCAATTCATGCGAATAAAATGACAGAATCTCACTGCACATTATTAATTATGAGAGATTTGCCCATTATTAGTTATGAGAGATTTGTCCATTATTAGTTATGTGTATAAAAGAGAGAAGAACATGATGGTTCAGAATAAAAGCCTCTTCTGAAATCGCCAGTCTAAGTGCCTGCATTAGTCAAACCTCAACTATAGCCAGGGCAATTTTAACCAATACAATTTGAACCTATTCCCACCTGAGTCTTATAAGCTTTGCCCTCTGATCAAAGTCTGAGATACTGACACAACTGTACTCCAGCAGTCTCCAATCACACTGTGCCTAGAATAACAGTTCTATATCCAGTGGTGCAATTCTATATCCATGGCCCCACAGCCATGATACCCAACCCCACCTCACTCCAAAGGAAGATCAAGCCATTGGCAGATGCAGAAGCAAACTCCATTTTATTCCTCTCGGCATGATGGTGCTGTGATTTAAGGGAGTTTAAAATGCAAAATTGCACATGCTCAGAGTATTATTATTATTTATTATTATTAATAATAATTTTAATCAGGGTTGGCAAACAGCGCTGTTGTTCCAACATGTCAGGAATGTAGATGCAGTTTTAAAGCATGGAATGGCAGTTGTGTGGGGAATCAACAAGAATTGTTAATTGTATGCTTCACATTTGAAGTAACAGACATGACCATCTAATGCCTCCACCCCCATAAGGTCTTTCAGTCCAGGGTCAAAAATTACCTAGCTGCACCATGGTCTATATCACCGATTGCATATTGTCCTCCACAAATCAAGTGTCTGAACATGGCTGTATAATATTCCTTCCTTCAGACTAACTGTATATGCAAAGCCACATTCTTAACCAGATACGGCCTGCACAAAGCAGGTCAAAAAGGCAAATATGCTCCCAAAATACTGGTTATGTTTTCGAAGGTAGGCATCAATTTGGATAGTAAACCATAGTAGGGATGTGCTCCGCTCCGATTAGGAGCGTAGAAGCAGTAGCGGATTGGCCTGCTCCGCCTTACCCAGAGGCGGAGTAGGAGCGGACCGCGGACCCCCTAGAAGCAAGGCGAAGAGAAGCGACCATTTTTCGGAGCTCCGAGTTCAGGCGGAGCGCTCCGGTCGCCATCTTGAAAACATTTCGCCATAGGATTGCATTGCGGCAAATAATCGCGCATAACTACGTTGTTTTTGAAGCTATCATTCTGAAAATTCTTGTGCACAGAGAGTCGTGGATGGGGGTCATTTTGAGACCACTCTCAACTTTCTGCGTTGTCTGGGTCGCGGGCTATATTTTTGTGAAAATCGGGTCAACCGCGCGGCTCAAACTGCATTTTCGGCTTTTCGCCCATAGGATTGCATTGAGGGAAAGAATCGGGGATAACTGGGGGGGGGGTTTAAGCTATCGTTCTGGAAATTCTTGTGCACAGAGAGTCGTGGATGGGGGTCATTTTGAGACCACTCTCAACTTTCTGCATCGTACGGGTCGCGGGCTATATTTTTGTGAAAATCGGGTCAACCGCGCGGCTCAAACTGCGTTTTCGGCTTTTCGCCCATAGGATTGCATTGAGGGAAAGAATCGGGGATAACTGGGGGGGGGTTAAGCTATCGTTCTGGAAATTCTTGTGCACAGAGAGTCGTGGATGGGGGTCATTTTGAGACCACTCTCAACTTTCTGCATCGTACGGGTCGCGGGCTAGACGTTTTTAAAAAATCGGCGGGAAAAATACCTTTTTCAAAGGGCTGAGGGGCAGAGTCAGCTCCCGGTCATGATGATCCCAAAGTTGGAGGAGGGCATAGGCAAAACAGGTAACTTGGGATTCTGGGAAACTTCTCTTTCTTCATCTGAACGGGCTTTTCCCCGTGTTTTTTAACACAGTAGCCCCACCAAATGCACAAACACAACCTGAAATCATATACTAAGCCAAGAATAAGAGATAGAAACACAGCACTGCTCCCCACCCTAACCTTGGTGAACAACTGAATCGATGTGGTGCAAGGGGATGAGCTCCCCTAGGGCATCTCATCGTGGACGTGCCCCCACTCTCTCCTGCACTGGAAGGCCATTAGAGCCTTCCAAAGAGAGTAAAACGGTGGAGCAATGCCTATCATGAGTTGAAGTGAATGGTCACTTTTCAGTGGTGGAGCAATGCCTGTTCTGAGTCGAAGTGAGCGTTTTACTTCTTCTCAGAGCTGTGGCTGTCAGTGTCTTGAACTGGCAGCTACTTCCCCCTCCCCCGGGCACATCCCCCTATTGCTGGTAAAAGACAGATATAGCCTTTTAAAAAAAGTTCTTCTTGTTGTTTATTGAGCAACACTGCTGCTTTTAATTCCACCCCTCCTTTGTTTATTGATTGATTTATTCCATTTTATATGCATTACTGGCTTATCCTTGGCTCACTTCCTTATGCCCCCAGAAATGCCAGCTGCATGCCTGCCTGCCTTCCCTCCCTCCTCCCCTGCCCACCTCGCAGGGATGGTGTGTGTGGGGTGCCCGATTTTCAAAAATTCGCCAAAAATCAGGGGATGATGGGATTGCTTTGAAACTTGGCATGCGTGTGTATATCCCCATGAGGTGTCATGGTGCCAAACATGAGGTTTCTAACTTGAACAGAAAAAAAGTTGTATAATTTTTTAGCTTTCAATGCAAGCCTATGGGGGGGGGAAACGGAGCTCCGGATCCGGAGCTCCGGGCGGAGCGGAGCGGAAGTGGGCGGAGCGGGGGCGGGGCGGAGCGGCCCGATCCGGAAAATGGCGGATCTGCAAGTGAAGCGGAGCGGGGGGTCTGTGCACACCCCTAAACCATAGGCATGTCTTAGTATATTGGAAAAGCTAATATATGCAAAGAATAGGACAATGAAAAAGGGAAAGAAGGGAGGGGACATACTGTTTGAATACTGATTAAAAGGCAAATATAGATACTCACCTGAGGTGAAGGTGCAAACTGGGGAGCAGGCAATTCCTGATTCTCTCCTCTACTGACAGCCTAGGGATAAGATAAGTACCAAGGGTAATTACATCCTGAAAGAAAAGTTCTGTGCTTTGACTGACTGCTAGCTGAAAATATTATGAAATATTCTATTCTTATAAAAAAGGAAAAGAAAATATTTCCGGAACGCAGGGTCAGAGGAGCTGCAAAGAGGAGTTATCCAACTTCCCTGACTTCCCCTCTCCCTACAGCTAAACGTGCAGCTAATCCACCTGCCACAGAAGCCCGTTACTTCCAAGGAGGTGGAGAAAGAGGTAACCTTATTCTAGTTGCACCACTAGAAAGTTTCCTCTCCTATAAGATTGGAGAAAATAGCCACAGACATTATGCGCAGCGACTCTGGACAGAGATAAATATTTGAGCTTTAGAGCTTTCCATACTTCATCTAGAATTTCAAGTATTACTTCTGAGGGTTAAACTACATTTTAAGCACAAATTAATAAAATAGTATTTTTAATCCCTTCATTCAAATAATGAGAAATTTACATAATTAGCCATGCAGTCGCAGAAGAGCTAGTCAGCTGATAAACTAAGTTCACATCTAAATTTGCATTGCTAACTGCTACATATGTTTAATTTTAATTAAACAAAAAAATAAACTCCGTTTAAAATTTCTAATCTCCAGAATGAAAACTGAGAACTTATTTATAACGAATCTCCTCCCTTCCCACCCACCCCACCCACCTTTTATCTTTACCATCTAACTATTTAAAAACATAAATTATTGCAGGCAACATATTAGCATGGGGACATGGTCAAAGAAGTGGTAATCGGTTGAGCTTGAGGACCAAAGGGCCATACTCTCCTGTTCACCCAACTACTCTCTCACACCAAATACTCCCAAGAGGAAGTCTGCAAGGAGCAGCTGGAGAGAAAGAAAACATGTTGCTTTGGAACAAAGCCAGGTAGCTCTCACGACCAGCTCCTCAACTCAGCCCCAGACCTGCAGAGCCTGCTTGTCTAGATTAAGCAGCCCTTTCATCCTTCTACCCACCAGAGTCTCCAGGCTAATGGATAGTGCTAATCCCTTCCTCTTGCATTAGTGTCAGCCTCTCCTAGCCTCATTCCTTTCCTACCTCACTCTGTAGCTACAAAGAGTGCCCCAGCTAAGACTCCCTTACTCCCCTCACCCCTTCCCTTTCCTTGGTCTAGGCTCATTCTGTCCCTAGACAACATAGTTTCTAAAGTTTCTATTCTGCTTCTCAGCACAGTTTCCAATAACTAGAACATAAAATGCTTTGGAAACTATACAAACACACAAATACATTATAGAAGAACCACCCAGCAGAAAACACTAAGTTATAACCAGTAGCAATTTTTTTCCAGATGTTACAAGAAAAAAGATTATGTGCATTTGATAACAGCCTAGCTCTAGACAGCCATCCCTAAACTGGTCCCTCCATATGTTTTTGACTACAACACCCATTAGCCCCAGCCAGTAATCAGGAATTATGGGAGTAACATTCCAAATCATCTGGAGTACACCAACCTGGGGAAAGGCTGGCCTAAACAGTGAAAGTTATACTAGTCAAACATTAGAAACCACAGGAATAGTAACACCTCTCCTTCCACTCAGAGATTTGCAAAGAGGCAAATTTTAAACTTCCTTCCTCCTGCTGCTTTAATGCTTCCAGTGACCAGCTCTAGAAGCACAAGGAGGAGTCCCAGCTGTTGAAGTGTCTCAGCGCCAGTGGCAAAGCATCAAGGTAATAAGAAGTTAAGCAGTCAGGGGATTTAGGCACCTGTGTGAGTTTAGCAACAGGATGAGGAGACCTCTTCCCCTACTAAAAGTAAATAAGGAGGGCTATGGGAGCTGTCCAGTGTATTGTACAGGGCATCACATGTACACTATTTGCCTGCTAGACAGAAGTTATAGATGGGTGCTTGGCTCCCTGGATCTCTGGGAACAAATATGATTCACTGAGGCTAAAGCAACTGATGTGGAGAAGCTGGAGCAGGTAGAGAGGATGGTGGATGAGCCCTTCTCCTTCCAAGGTGGCAAGGTCTCAGAGAAAGAGGGCACGACTCTGAGGGAAGGGAAGAAGCCCTCAAAAAGGACCCATCCCTTGCAGGGTAAAAAAGATACCCTCTCCCAGCAACGATATGCCTCTGGAAGGCAGGGAGCTCTAAGTAGTGGATGATTTGCTCATTAGAGACACCAAGAGCTGAGTTTGTGATAGGCATATGACACCTGCCTGCCTGATGCAAAAGTGGCAGACATTACACATTGTCTAGATAGCCTGTGCTGGGGTGAAATCAGTGGCCTTGTTGCATGTAGGCACCAATTGCAAGGAAATGTTGTCATGCAGTTTTAGAAGCCAAATTTAGGTTGCTAGGTAGGAGATGGAAAGCAAGGACCTCCAAGACAGCTTTCTCTGAAATGTTACCTGAGTCAGCCAGTCAGACGAAGTGGAGGGTACTCAATGCATGGATGAAATGGTAGTGTAGGGAGGAAGAGTTTAGATTTATTAGGCCCTGGGTACTTTTTGGGACAAGCCAGGCTTGTTCTAAATGGGATGGGATCCACTTAAACCAGACTGGTGGTGCTTAATATGGGAAAGGTGGCAGAATAGCTTTTCAACTGACTCGTCAGATCTATCAGTTATTCTCAGTATTACGCATCTGTTCACTAGTCAGGAACAGGGAGCCAAATTAGAGATTGTGTACAATTATGTGCAACTTATGTGCACACACACTCTCCACCAAAAGCAGCCTCAGGTGCTGCAAGTTTAAACAGTGAAATGCTGGAGAGAGGATCGATTATGCCTTGTCTGATGCAAACTACCTCTTCCCCAAGAGCACTGTGTAAGAGACTGCTGAGCTTTATAAAGCATAGTTTGCCTCCTAGACAAGAGAAATACATTAATAAAATAACGTTTCTGAATGCAAAATATTTTTTCCACTGTAGCAAACTATAGGTCCTTTGTTATAGGCCAAGCTTGAACCCCACTGACGAAAGTCTGTTTTAACCCTGCCCCTAAAACAGCTTTACCAATCAATTGAAACTACTTTAGCAATGCCTCAATGTGACCATGGATAGATTATGCCAAATAAATCACTTCATGAAATTGATATTTCAGTAGTTCCTATTTTGCACAGACGTTTTAGTACAACCTTTTAAAATCATATTTGCAGATGCATTTTTAGTTATTAGTAACCAACAAGGAATAATTCGAGTATCCAGAGAACTATACTTTGCTTTTAAGACATTTTGTTTTAGATTTCTAGGCAAACTAATAGAAATTGCAAATCTACCCACTGGGTTTCCTGCCCACACATCCTATTTGAACATTTTTAGCCAGTTGCAGCGAAAGTACAATTCAGTGAATGTCACTGTTTCAGCACAAGGCCAGAGAGTGCCTGCACAGAAGTTTTGCCTATCTGTTCTGCACTATACTGTGTAATGGACAGAAGCTTGAAAAGAGCATTAAATAGTGCACAGTATATCCTGGGATTTCTGGATAGGCTATATCCTCTTTGGCTTTGGCAAATGAGGAAAAGAAAGAATATTAAAGACAGGACTGGAGCCACTTCTGATGTTCATGATTTTATTTATATAGCACCATGGGCATGCATGATGCTTTACAGAGCATAAGAGGAAAGATCCCTGCCCAGAACACCTGTCTGAAGCTACTTACTACTTTCAAATATTTTCTTAAAACCCACCTTTTCTGTTAATCCTTCAGCTCAATCCCCTAGTTCCTATGCCCTCCAGGCAACTAAGCCTGTAATCAAGCCTAAAACAGCGGTACCTCAAACAATCACATATTCTCTCCAGTTTACCTCTTGCTTCCACCTCCTTCCCCTTCCTGTGTTGTTTCTCCTGTACTGAATTTTAGATTGTAAGCCATTCTGGGCAGGGATCCGGTGTTCTGGGAGGCAGTTCCAAGTAGATGAGGAAGCAAGGAAGATCTCACCACCAGTCAAGCGTGGGAGCCACAAATCAATTTGCTTTGATTAAGCTGAGGCAGATACAGATTTAGTTTCACAGTCACTATAATGCTCTTTTCATTAATTAACATTTTGCGCACAGATATTTCCGTAAATAGCCATACACATGAAAAATATAGGACTGTCAAGCATGGCTATACAGAAGATAACAATCAGCACCTCTGCAAGACACTCTGATTTTAGTGAGTTACATTAACCTAAAAAGCAAAAGCCTTGTGAATTGCCATAAATCCCCCACTTGTTGCCGCTATATGTTCGAAGAAGAACTTCCCTTTTAAAAGATGAACATTATTGTCACAGGCCAAATGAACATCTTTCTATTGTTGTGATCCAAGTAACTGTTGTGAACCTGCTAACAGAAGCAGAGAGAATCAAGCAAACAAGCAATTTTGATTCAGAGGGAGGAGAGATTCTCTGAGTAAGGCAACAATTCCCAATTCCATACCCTTTTGTTTAATGACATTAGATTATCCTGCTTTCACTACTGTTTACTCATTTCAGCCAAACCAATGGTAAATTGTTAAGTCTAAGTTAAACAGAGGACACAAGGCAGTAAAAGAATCATCACAAAGCTATTAAACATAATCTCTAGTATATAATTTCATGGCTCTTGCATCTCCTAATGGTAAGTGATTGCAAGTGAGGAATACGATTATGTCTCAAAAGCTACAGTTCCAGCCGAAGGAAGCTGCTTATTTCACTTTTAATTAACTAAGGCCTAGGGTAACTCCCTTTGCAGCTTATTGTCATAGCGCTCAAGGTCCGCTGCCTATTTATCCACTGTATTGATCAGCTCCCGTTAGCAGTCCCTCACATGATTGTTTTTAAGTGCAGTAGTGTGGCAACTATTGAGGAATAACCTTACAAACACTGTATGGGCTTTCAGAAAGGTGTGCCTCAAGGGGTAACAAATGCACAACCCAGGGCCTTGCTAGACGAGGCGTTAGCGCGCTTTGAGGCCCAGTTTCCCTGCTGTGTGTCCACATGACGCACAGGGGAATCCGGCCCCAGGCTGCACTAAAGCCTCCCTTAACACACCATAAGCAAAGTCGCTTATGGCGTGCCTTTTCCGCAGCCCCGACTTCCGTGGCTTTTTGCGGCTACTTGCTTACTCACGAGTAGCCAGGGAAAGCCACGGACTGGGCACAGCGCTCAATGCTGTGCCCATCGGGCCGGGGGGGGGGGAATCCTGGACCGGCAGGAGAGGGGGATGGTGCAGGGCGACACGGGACGACGGGGGATGGCGCAGGGCGACACGGGACGACGGGGAGGGAGGGAGGGCACACGGTGGCACAGGACGACGAGGAGGGAGGGAGGGCGCAGGGTGTCACAGAATGACGGGGAGGGAGATGGCAGAGGGCGACACGGGACGGGGACCTTCTCTGAAGCCTTCGGGGCGCACGTGGCCCCTTTAACAACAACAAAAATGGCCGACGCTGCAGGGCTTCCGGAGTCCCTGTGCGTCAGCCGTCTAGGAGGCGGGGTGGCGCGCGCTAAAATTAGCGCGCCGTTGCCCCGCCTCCAGGCCAGTCTAGCAAGGCCCCCAGAAAGGGTACTTTAGATTTACTGTTCCTTGTTATATTTTGCATTGTTATTGTAGCTGGATTTGGTTTTAATAGTGTATTTTAAATCTGATTATTGATAATTCTATATAAACTGCTTAGAGATTTTATTATTTATTTATTTATTTATTGCATTTATATACCATAGCCGAAGCTCTCTGGGCGGTTTACAAAAGTAAATTAGGCAGTATGTAAGTGTTACTAATAAAATAAATAAATAAAATGCATTGAAATAAAAATGTTACCTAGAGCTGATTCACATGTAACAGATGCAGGTATTTTGACTTCCCCTCTGTTTGCAGGCAGAATGAGGATGTTTTCACCACTGAATTATTTTAAACTTGCTGTGCCCTGAACGCTGAGGAAGGCAGCAACCCACCTCTACAGACATTGATCCAACCTTTCACAGAAGACAAATCAGCTGTGCCTCATTTACTCTGGGTAAAGCACTGTTGTCTGCTACGGGGTAGACAGACACTGTCACTAGCAATCTGGTTCTAGAAGCGTCCATTTCTCTCCACAGAGGCAACTAAGTTTACAAAGCGTGAAGTAAGTGTCCATTTAAGATGCTTTGCTTAAGCAGACTCAGACAGGCTGTTGCTGCTATTGGATGCAACTTTTTCCAATATACCAACCTTGTATTAAATAATCCCTCTATTATTTATTTATTTGAAATACTTCTAGGCCACCTTTTTAGGACACAACCTCTCAAGGCAGATCACCAGGTAAAAACAATGCAACAATAAATATCCAAATAAACAAAAGCCAGTGACAATCATACAACAGCTACCCCACTCAAAGTACCATTGCAGACAAACCATTGATGTTTGACTGCATTTTAGCTTTGCTGTTTTAAATGTTACTGCAATTTAAATCTCTGCATTGCTGCTAGGTTTTATACTGGTTGTATTTTTATACTGTAGTTTCTATATTTCATATTGTTTTTATGTAGTACTTCGTGGGTTTAATTTCTGTAAACCGCCCAGAGAGCTTCCGCTATTGGGCAGTATAAAAATTTAATAAATAAGTAAATAAAGCACAACTCAAGAAAAGGCCGAAGAAAATACATGAGCCTTGAGGGCTTTCCTGAAGGCTTGAGTGATGGGGCTTGACAGTTTTCAGTTGGTAATGCATTCCAGGGAGGTGGGGCCACCCCAGAAAAACCCTGTTCCCTCAGACCTGCCAACTTGACTGCTCTCAGCAGTGGGCACATAAGACGTGCTTCCATTGCCAAACTTAAACTGCTGGCAGGCCAGTTGGGTGAAGGCGGTCCCTTCAAGTGAATAAAGCACATTCCTTTTCTGTTCCCCATGTACTCCTGGGTTTATAGCATGGTCATGTGGAACATAATACTTTGTAGTAAACCAATCTCTGCAGAGGTCTAACAAGATGAATTATTTCACATAGGTGGCTCTGGAGCAGGAAAAGGGGGTTCCTCAGCTGCACAGGGGTGAACAAGGCATCTTTCCCTATAGGAAAAGTCAGAGACTAGGTTTGGACAACACGATAACCAACAGTAGGTGAAGTAGTCAATGGTTTGTTATTGTGTCTTCTGTCCAGACTTTTTCATACTATGGTTGGTTATTGGGCTGAAATAACCAAAGCAAATAACCAATGCTGTGCAAAGTTGATTATCTGAACAAACATTGGGTTATTGTGTCATATCTTGGGCACTATTGACTATTTCATCACACACAGTTGGTTATTTTCGACGACTACAGAGTCCCCTGGCAAAAATGACCAAAGTGGTGGCTGCCACTCTAGTCCAGATAGCAGAACTCACAATGGCTAATAGGATACCTGTGGGAGGACAGAGGGGGGAGAGAGAGGCCGGGAGAATGTGTCAAACAACCATTGACTAATAATCAACTCGACACTGGCCTTAATCCACACCACAGTTGATTATAATCATGTCATGTGGGGAGTACCCCCTCGATAATCACCTGTGGAATTGACTATTAACCTGCAATTGTGTTGTCCAAACACAGCCAGGTGGTCTGTCTTGATATTTGCATCACCAAGGAGCCTAGAGTACTTTGGCCAAGCAACCAGCAGTCAAACACTAGTAAGTCATCTGCCACCCTTTATATTACAGTGGTGGCCCCAACCAGGACCAACACAACCCAATATGCTGCATGGTTGCAGAAGGGACCCTGAACACTGGAGGACCACATAATCCTTATCATTCTCATTTCACCATGCTGTGGATTCTTGCAGATCCACCAAGAAAAAGGGATAATGGGTAATTTCCCCAGCAGCTAAGGGGCCAAACCTCTTGGGCTTTCATAAGAACATGAGCCCATACCCAACACACCACTTATAAAAATAACAAGGGTGGAAGTTCAATTGTCAACTGTTTTGTCAGTGGAAAAGGTAAAAAAAAACCAGGCCTTCTGACTTTCAAGCATTAGTTTTAATCAAATAGTTTCAATTAAAATTGAGCCCTGCATGACTTCACAAAATTCAGCTGCATTACCTAGAATGCCATACCAGCTGTCAACAGAATACAGATGCATTTCAGAATCGACTTATCTCAGAAAAGTCACAATAGATGAACAGGGTGACTTGACAGTAAGGAAAATATCTAAACATCAAGGTTAAAAATGCAGTTAAGCAGCTTCTGGGGGAGATGGACGAAGGCTGGGTGGAGGAGGACCAATTCAAACCATCTCTAATAGCTTTCCCCTTGGTTGCATCTCAGAGGTGATAGTGTGTTTACCAGAATTTTAACACATATATTTAGTTTGAAAGGTAGCAGGTCTCTACTGGAACATGCACATCATATTATGGTGTAGACTAACTCTCTATATAGCAGCAATTACATAGAGTGAAATATAACGGCCACGTATATAATTCTTCATAGAGTATATAAGAATCTAATGGTTTTTCTGAAATTAAATGTCATGCCTCTTGGGCTGTAAAGAAAAAAAGTTCAGAAACGTGCGAACAGATATTAGGACTTATTAAAGGCACATGGTTAAAAGCGCACAAGTCCAATATTCTTTGTTGTTCTCTCTGTGGCTACAGGCTGGATATCTATATTTCCATGCATTCCCTGCCAGTCCACTGTCTACATTCATATTTCTTTACATCCATACACTAGTCTTCAAATTAATCTGTCCTTGATAAAGATTTTGAGATTGAGATGGGGAATAGAGGATGCAGGGATCTTTAAAAGTTCAGATTTAAAAAGCAGCTGCCTTGAGCTTCAGCTGTGTCCTTTGGAACTTTGCTTGTGGCTAGTTAATGTACAGATAATGTCATTTTACAACCACTTTCAGAATACCACTGGGCTATTATACCAGGCTATTATGAAAATTGGAACAGCTATTTAACAGAAAATACAGGAGAAAAATCTTCAATACTTCAATCACAGTAGCTTTGCATCTTCTATTTCCCACCTAATGGTAGTCAAGCCAATGCACCTCCACATCTGAGAAGCATCCAGATTCAGACTACCAAGAAACAAATATAAAATCACAAATAAATTCCACTTTTCTTGAGGACTGAAGTTCACAACATTCCTAATATAATCAGTCAAAACACTTTCTTAATTGATGGCTCACTTTTTAGCACAGCACAGCCACATATTAATACAACTCTTCGTACGTCTCAGGAAATACTCTATATGGAACTGTAGGTTTAAGTCTTCTATATGGAACTATAGGTTTAAGTCTATTCCGCCAGGTTGTATACAGTCCTTTTGACTGGCAACAAAGCAGGTGACAAACTATTTAATAGCATAACACAGAATTAAAATGGATGAAAGCCAAGAAGGAAGAATAGAAATGTAACACAAAAATGTCATCAACATATGACCATTAGTTTATTTACAAAGATGTTACTACAGGCATAGTTTCCAGTATATCATAGCAAATATTTATTTAATTTATTTATTTATTGCATTTATATCCTGCCTTTTTTCCTCCAAGGAACCCATGGCAATGTACATAATCCTCCTCCTCTCCATTTTATCCTCACAACAACAACCCTGTAAGGTGGTAGGTTGGGCTGAGAGTCTGTGACTGGCCCAAAGTCAACCAGTGGTTTTCCATGGCTGAGTGAGGACTAGAACCCAGGATCTCCTGACTCCCAGTCCAACACTTTAGCCACTACACCACACTGGCAAATAGGGAATATGAGGGATCCTTTTGTCTACAAGCATAGTACTATACTTTCAGTATGATCTTAAGTATCCCCCCTTCAATGTATTCCTCCAAGACCCAAGTTCATGGGGAAGGGAAGAGTAAAGGAAGCACAATAGTTCACAGGGAACTGACCAGGGAATATTTGGATTGTATCACCAATTCAACAATCCAGAAAAGCAAAGGAAAAACACTTGGAAAAACAAGATAGCCTTCAGCCTCATATTTGGAACAACCCCTTCAGCTAAATCTGAAGCTCCTTTCCTGCATCAGTTGCACTTAAGTTTTCCAAGAGCCAATAGTATCTCTCACCCCCATATCTTGCTGTTCTTAACCTTTCTTACATTTTGACCCACCTCTCCTATCACTGTGCAACTATTCCATCTTTTATTCATGAACAAAGTTTCCACAGTAAGAAAAAAAGATGGAAGAAGTGAAAGAAAAATTATTATTATTATTATTATTATTATTATTATTATTATTATTACCGCCTCTCCCTCTGGATCGAGACGGGGAACAACATTAGATACAAATACCATAAAATACATAAAACTGATTAAAACATATAAAACTAATACAATATTAAAATAACTGTCAAATATCTCAAAATTTGACTGGGTAGGCATGCCGGAAGAGATCAGTCTTTATAGGTTTCTTAAATTCGGAAAGACTATTAAGTTGATGAATCTCTCCCGGCAAGCCATTCCACAGTCTGGAAGTGGCAAAACAGAAGGTCCTCTGGGTAACAGTTGTCAGCCTACTTTTGGCTGACTGTAGTAAATTCTTCCCAGAGACCTAAATGTGTGGGGCGGATTGTACGGGAGGTGATCCCGCAGGTAAACTGGACTCAAACCATGTAGGGCTTTAAAGGTAATGACCAACACTTTATACTTCACCCAGAAACTAATTGGCAGCCAGTGAAGTGATTCTAGAGTTGGTGTAATATGGTCACCCCTAGATGTACCTGTGACCAATCTGGCTGCCATGTTTTGAACTAGTTGAAGTTTCCGGACTAGGCACAAAGGTATCCCTATGTACAGCACATTGCAGAAGTCGAGGCTCGAAGTTACCAGTACATGCACTACCATCTTTAGGTGTTCTAACTCTAGGAAGGGGTGCAGGGGGGGTTCCCAGCAGAAGACAACATCTTCTCCCCCTGCCCTGCCTGCCTCCAGTAAAATTCTGTGAATGAGGCAGGGCAATAGTGCGATGAAAGCCTCATCAGGAAGCACCTTAATGGAAAGAACACACTTTTTTAACATTGATCTATTTTCCCTTTTTCTGACAAAGTCCACTGCAAAGCTTAGGAAGTGGAACTCATGCCAAGGATTGAGGACATGCTATATTAGCTTTTCCTCACCAACCTCATTTTCTGAAACTGGTCCACACAAAGAATAATTTTCTTAATTTGGATGACTCTGTATAAAGTTGAAAAGATCTATTAGAAATTTTAAAAGCAAGGAGGACTGTCTTTCCTGTAGCCAACTTTAAGTTGTACCAGGCAAGATTAAAGTTCTTAGTGTTCAAAATTTGACAGACCACCAAGTCTTCTGAAAATGACATGCTAAGTTGTAGTAGACTATCCCACCATCCAGATTCTCAAGTGAATTAGTAGCAACATAAGCTCCAAACATTTATCCATATGCATATCTGACTACTTTCCTGGGCTCACATGAAAGTCAGTACAATGCAGTTAACATCTCTTTCAATTTAGTGGTGTATGTGAATGATATTTTGACATGAAATATTTATGTATCCCGAGTTTTATGGCAGGTTTCTAAAATTAAACACTTTTTATTGCTGCTATGCATTTAATTATATTTGAGTGATCACCAACCTGTAACTTTATGGGGCAATTATATAGTAAATAATCATTGTAGCATAACTAGCAGTCAACAACTAGATAGGCTTGTGGGCCACATTAAAAAGGAGAATAGCCCTATTTCTTCTCAGAATACCAGGAGGGAGGAATTAAGGAGCAAATGATACACATAAACAGATGAGGGAGAGAAGAGAGAAAAGAGAATAAAAGCTTTCATACCCACAAACAGACCGACCTTTACTGCACAGAGGGAAATCCTGCAGAGAATTCACTTGAATCTGTTGGGGGGTGTTTTTTTAAAAAACAAAACAAAACGTTTAACTAGTAATCAATTATACACTGAATGTTATCAGAAGCTTCTGTCCATGTCTTTGACCATGGAAGGGACAGGCTCTGCTTTCAATCACTGAGCAGGACATCTTTTAAGAAAAGTAGTACAACACATTAGCTAGTTGGATTTCTTCCCACCTTATCTCTAAAGCTCAGTGTTAACAACATCGATTCATGACTACACTTAAGAGTTGTGAAGACTGTGTGTTAGGAGAGAATTATGCACCAAGGTAATACAGTTACGTGCCAAGAAGTTTCAGTTCTATGTCCTGCACATATGATGTAATTTTAGCAAATTTCCATATGCTTGCTCAGTTCAAACATATTCCTTAAAACATGGAAAGATGCTAGACAGACTACTGCATTCATCACCACTGGGAATATTACTTCACACCATCTCCAGCTTGTGATGTTTCACTAAACATTGACCTCTCAAACAATTTTTATAGCCATTAGGGTTAGGAAGCTGTAGGGAAAAGAATCCAAGATTCTCAGAATCCTGAGTTCTGTGCCCGATATCCAAACACTGCTATCGTATCACCATTTATTCACTCTCACCTTCTCTCTCTCTATGTCTCTCTCTCCCCCTCCAATAAAGCCTTGCAAAGTTAATTAAAAATTATAACCCTGACTAACTCACCTATACAACAGCATTCCATCAGGAAAGTCATAAAAGTGCCCAGTGTTTTAAAACCAATCTCAGTTTTTCTCCGGAAACTCTATGGTCTTAGCAATGATTGAAGGACAGGCGAAGTCCCCATCCCTTACAATCCTATTGCACTCAAGACATCAACCCAAACTCATCCCTACATTTAATGTGTGCCCCTCTCCAACAGGGAGGGAGTCATAGCAAAGCCTTCAATTGTTCTCCCACACCATCATATCTATATACATTTCATTCATACTATAGTACGACTATGATGAAGAATTACAATAATGCATAAAAGGGGGAGGGGAGTCAGCATCTTCCACAAAGACTCTTAAGGAGGAGCCAAATAAGATAGATAGGGCAGCTCTCAAGGGAACCCAGAAGGTGACAATAGAATACTCAGGCAATGTTGCAGATTACACAGGTAGAACTAGAGATGTAACATTTCTGGAAACATTTATGCCATAGGAAAAATATTTCTTCCCCCCACCCCTGGAGATTTTAGGGAAAATTGAAATTTTGGGGGAAATTGAAAACATTGAAAAACTTTTTTTAGCATTCTTTACAGATCTAAAGTCACCTTGTTACTTTAGGAACATAAAATGTATTAATTGTAACTTGGTTTGCTCATAAAATGATCATCAAAATTAAAATTAATTAAAATTTGTAATTATTGTCCCAATAAACTAAACTTTTAAACTTAATATACAAACATAATAATTTTATGATCAGATCAAGTTGATACATAACACATTTTAGGTTTCTTTTCAATATCTGACCAGAGGGAACTTCCGCAAGTAGTCCCTGAAATATTGGAATTCTCCTAGAAGCCAGAAAATGCAGGAGTAACTGGAGGCAAAGGAAAAGTGGAGTACAACATCTGTTCCTCTTTGTGAGGAATTGGAATGGGTTGAGTTCAGGGAAATCTGATCTAAAAGAATAGCTACTGAAAGCTTATTTAGTTGGGGAAGACACTATTACCTATTAAACATATTTAAGTACCCTTAAGCAATCACAAGCAAATATTTGAAGAGTGACATTTCCATTTGTAAATACATCCCCTTAATCAACATCTTATTTCTTCTTCGTTTTGAAATGTGGTCTCTAGTGGTGGTGTCAATCCCATACCTATTCTATAGGAAACAGGCTTTTAGGTATAGAGGATTAACTTTGGTGGCTGTGGTTAAAGGTTATATAGCTGAGAAGCATTCCCTAGCACTGAGGGAACTTTATTAGAAATGTTCTTTATTAAAAAAGTTCTATCTGGGAACTTTATTTAAAAAATGGTGGCATAGAGTTCCGTAGGCTGTGCCTCAAAGTTTGTTTGAGGCAGCATCACCCACACATGGTTCAGCTGCATGTGGTGGCAGTGATGGGATATTTCTCTTACTTGAGGGTTTTAGAACTACATTCATTGATAGCTACAGCATTTTTAAAAAATCTATTTTAATGTGATTTTATTCTTTTTTTATTTTATTTTATCTTGTACACTGCTCCAAAATCTTGAATGGGGAGTGGTATATAAATATTGAAAATAAAATAATAAATAAATAAATCTAACCAGAACACACCAAGAAACACAAGACTATAGAATAAAACTAAAGCTGTCAAAAATGCACATTTCCTTGACATATTATAGTTGGAAAAATGAGCATGACTTGAAGCACCCCTAAATGTCTATCAGTAATACATAGACTAGGTTAATGATTTTAATAAAGAATGGAAGAAATAACTATGATGGAAAACTTAAGAAAGGATTAAAAACCATTTCTTCACATGGCTTCAAAATTTCCCAGAAATGTTATATACCTAAGAAAAGAAGGACCCTGCTGGATTAGACCAATGGTTCATCTAGTCCAGTACTTTGTTTACATAATGGCCAATCAGCAGCCCACGGGAAACCCACAAGCAGGGTACAGGTGCAACAGCACCTTCCTGCCCATGTTCCCCAGCAACTGGTGTACTAATCTTATACCACATTTTTTAAGAGGTCATTTGGGGGGAGTAAAAGTCAGATAGCAAAATATGAACACGTTGTCTTAAACATTTTATTCATAATTCTATGTGAAAATATTTCCTAATCCGCTGGGAGTGAGCAACACCACCAGCCGACTACTCCTGGAGATTTGCGTTTTTTGGCTGCGGATCTAAGACTCTGGGACGGAGCAGGAAATGGATATGTAAGACAACCAAACAGTTGAAGAGAAACTGCTGTCAAAGATTTTAAGTCTCTGGCAGTCGCTGGCAGCCCCCCTCTACGCTTCAAGGACAAACAAACAATTTTGCCTTCTCTGCTGAAACGTTCTGGTGTGGAAGGAGTAAAGGGCATTTGCCCGAAAACACAAGTAAGCGTTACTACAGGTCTTAGCGTGAAGCTTTCACCTGGGGGGGAGGGGTGAAGAAAGGTGGAATGTCAAAAAGTTGAAGACCCTATATTATTCACTGCGAGAGAGAGGCCCGACGCGTGGGAAGAATCAGCCCGAGCCACATTTGAGCTAATTTATTTTGACTTAATAGTGGTGTGCTACTATTAAAGAAGTTTAAACAACCCTGGTAGTAGGGGGTTGCAATCAGTCTTAACTATAATCCATACTCCATAACCTATAATCTAAAACATACTGATCTGGATTTATAGGAAAATTATTTTCAGCTGGGAAAATCAGGTCATTTACCACCACGCCCATTACCATCCTACTACAAACTTACTTCCAATTAACACCTAAGGCAGGAAACATTTACGCTCCAAGGAATGCGGAGGAATTGAAGTCTTTGAGCCCAGATCAAAGCTTGAGAGTGTTAAAGAGAGTTTGTTGAGTGTTTGCTGAACAGTCCTCAAAATAGTCGCAGATTGTTACGGCAGCCAAGAGCAGAAGGAGCATTGAGCCAAGGGAAACTCGCACCCACAGGATTTATGGTACAAGGGTTATGACTGTGTTTAAATTGTTTTAATTCGCCCTTAAACTGTTACTTCTGTTTAAACTGAGGGATTAACCGTGTTAAAGTTTCAAAGAGTAACTGTTCTGGAAACTAGTAATATATTCAGATGACAGTTTTTAAGGGTTGTGCAGTTAGAATTAATCTTAACAAATTCTAACATAATCAATTTTAAGGTGTTTTTAATTGTTTTATTTTTGAGTGATATTTCCTAATCCACTTTTTTTTTCAACTTTTCAGGAAAAAACGAACATCAACAAAGATCAAGCAAGAGAAAAATTAGAAATGGCATCTGCAAGTAACAAGCCACGTTCTGGCTTAATAAACCATCATTTGAGTGATCCGAGTGCTGGTTTACACAGCATATTCGCTCCCACTTTGTTCCTCCCCATCCGTGAGATTGGGTAAACAAACTGGGAAGGGGGTAACTCTGCATGATGTCTAACAAACAACCCAAACAAACCATCTTGAAATAAGGGTTTGTTGTTGGCTTATGAATCCTGGCACACTTAAGTGCAAATCCTGGGCATGAGCAATCATAACCCTAGGCTCAACTTCCCCTTCATGAGTTGTTTTCCCACTTCTGCAAAGAAAGGAGCAGAGCTCAATCAAACGGCCTGCATTGCACCAGTACTTGTCTCATTCACATTGTGGTTTATCAAAACATAGTTTTTGCCTTGTTATTGTGTGCAAATGTGCCCAACAAATGTTAAGGCTGAACAAGCAGGGCATTTCCTTTACAGACCTTTCACATTTGAGTGTACAAGACTGCCATGTTCAGAGGTGGCACTTTCAGTAGTGAGAAACTAGAGTTTTAAAAACACAAAATGGATTGTGGTTGTATTCTTGTAGCACCTCTCACCACATCACAAATCATGTGAATATTAGACCTGTTCAACCAACATGTACACTGCAGAAAGTGTACTATTACAGGTAGCTGCTTGCTTTTGAAAGTGGGAAGATAAGCAGGAAGAAAGGTCTTCTCTGATTCAACCTGAGAGGAGTCTGTCACATTTATATCTCTAGTTAATGCAAGTATTTTTAACACATCTATCACCTTCGTATCCAAGCACCATACAGTTACATAAAAATACATGGCAACACATTATCCTATTCCCTGCTTCTTGTGTGTAACATTTTGGTTCTCTTCTACTGTATTTGTAAATGCATAGAAGAAAAAATAAATACTAAATTCTGAAAAGCCCACAGTTACTCTAATTTCATGGGATGGGGGAATGGATTAGGTGATAACTTAAATACTGGAAGTAATATCATTAAGAGTCCTCTAATATGTGTGCTGTGGGGGGAGGGGGAAATCAGCAATCGCTGAAGTACAAAGAGTGACTCATCAGATCTCTTTGTTTTCCACAACCTGGCAGCTCCATGAAGATCCTACATCAGGAGCCAGAGAGTATGCCCCCCACCCCCACACACTTTCTTTCATGGCAGCCAACCATCCATTTGCAGGTTAACAGAACTGGAGGGTGGTTGGAGGATGGTTCATCATTTTTATTTGTGGATTTCCTTTACTTATACTTTCAATAATTTAATGCTTTGCTTAGTAAATTCTTCTGGGGTTCTTCCCCATCTCAAACATCTTTGAAACCAATAAAGCTTCTAATTAAAGAAGATGGGTTTGGTTTCCCAGTCCTTGCTTTGTACCATCAGGCCTTAGTATATTGGCTTATACTAAGTTTTGGTCTTTTCCAGATCACTTAGATTTGCCACCATGGTCAGTTTTGAAATCCTAATGGCTAGAACCTCTTCCCAAGTGGATGGCACTCAGTTCTTGACATATTAGAATAAATAACCCCCCTCCTACAATCTTGGCCACTAGAGAGGTTTGGTGCATAGTTTCACATCAATTACAGTTTGATCCATTCTCTCATGTAAAATTGACTTTATGGGGAAATCCAGATTTAAGAATTGGGGAAAAAGTGTGGAAGACATGGACCAATGATTTTTACCTTAGAGTCTGTATCTGAAGCTTCTATGAATCTTAGGCTACATCTTATTCAGAAAAAAAAATATGTTTCAGGTTTATTGGATTCCAATGCCTTTTTAATAAGGGTTTGTCTAACTTGCATAATTGCTGCTGATGTAATGTACCTAATGCTTCTTTACTTCATATGTTTTGGCAATGCCCAGTTGTTGCCCCTTTTGGGGATGAGGTTATAATAAGGATAAACTTTGTACTGAAACAATCTTTAATATGGAACCATGTGCATGTCCCCTTAAACTGCCTACTGGCTTCTTGGAAGTTAACAATTGGTCAGCACAAATGGATTTTCAGAGTCCTTATGACAGCTAAAAGACTTATACTACCACTTTGGAAGGATAAATGCTCACCTCCCATAATGCACTGGACTGAGAACTTAACAGTGCTATCAACATTTGAACGGCTGTTATATCAACGCCACTTGTGAGTGGATAAGTACATAGATATTTGGACTGCTTTTCTTGAAACCTATGCATAACTTTCTCCCCTTTTTAATGGTATACCTGATGGGGGGAATGATGATACTCCTATGTATGTAATGTTTCTTTCTTTTTCTTTTTCATTATTTATTTTTTACTATGTTTTGTTAAATTCACAATAAAAAGGATTTTTTTAAAAAAAATCAACACACTTGGCATTAATTGTGGCAGGGTAGAAAATTAGCTAGGTTAGTGTGTACAGCTGATCTGGCAGTGGCATCCCACTCCTTGGGCTTATTATCCTAGGTGTGAAGGGATAATAGGGGAAAGCCTAGGTAAAGTAGGGGTGGACATCAGAGACACCATCATAAAATAAGTAGCAAGATCATTCTGTACAAGCTACTACACCAAGACTGGGCTTCATTTGTGCCAAAGCACAATCTATCCAAAATCTATTTTCAGCAAGTCTTTTCTTCCACAGAATAAATACAGCCCATGTATTTCTGGCAGCCTTAGCTGAGGTTTAGCTAACCTTCATCCTACCTTCTACTCTGTGTGCTGATGCTGTGCTAAATAGCTAATCCTATAGTGCACTTCAGCCTATGATTTTAGTGGACTTAACTCTGCATGGGATCTGTCCGAAAGGCTCACAACCCACAGCCATTTGGCCCCAGGTCATTCAGCCAAGGTAAGAAACATCCTCAATGCTGGCATGTTAGCAAGTGATTTTGTATAAGACTTATTAAACCCTTCTTGGTACTATCAAACAGGTAAGGGTGGGCGATAGCCACAGGGGGTATGAGTAAGAGCCATTGCTCATTCACTCAGCTAGAGACCATCAACATGGAGATGGAGGTCAAGACCTTAAGAGAGGGTACACGATGAAAGCAAACCTCTCACAGTCCTAAGGACACCCTTCTAGACAGATGATACAATATTCATCAGTAAAATCTTTGTAAACTGCACAGAGAGCTTCAGCTACAGGGCAGTATAGAAATGTAAATAACTACTACTACTACACAATTCATACTGAACAGATAAAATCAGTCAGAGAATTATTTCCCACTAAAAACACACCCGTTTATAAAAGCAGATAAAAATTACGCCCCACTCAACCTAGCATTACAAAACAAAGACCAAACACAACCATTCACACAGAGGAAAAAGAAAAATGGGCACAAAAAGCACTACATGGGAAGCACTACAACATAATACAGAAACCACAAATAAACAAAGAACAATCGTACAAATGGCTTCAGAATGGAGAGCTATTTCCTGAAACAGAAGGATACCTAACAGCCATACAGGATCAAGTCATAGCAACCAAGAACTACCAAAAATACATCATAAAATATAACAGTGTAAAAACAGATTCATGTAGGAAATGTCATCAGTTCCAAGAAATAATAGACCATGTAACTGGAGGATGTAAAATTCTGGCAGGAATGGACTATTTGGACAGACACAATAGAGCTGCAAAAATAATTCAACAACTGGCCATCAAATTCAACCTTATCAAACAACCTACACCATACTATACATACTCACCCAAAACAATCTTGGAAAATCATAAAATATACTGGAATAGAACAATTAGTATGGATAAAACAATACCTTGCAATAGACGAGACATAACAGTTATAGACAAAAAATAAAAAAAAACTTCTTTGATGTGATACAAATGACAAAAATGTTGTAAAAAAGGAAGAAGATGACAGAGAAAAATATACACCACTATGGAAGTTAAAGAATTATGGAAACAGGAAAAGTTCTCAATTATTCTGTTAGTCACATCAGCCACCAGCATCGCATCAAAAAACTATACAGAAAACCTTCAGAAACTGGGCCTACCAAAAGACAACGACACCAACATCCAGAAAGCAGTCATACTTAAAACATGTTCAATAGTCAGGAAATTTCTGAATCTGTAAAACACATAATAACTTGGCAAAGCCCGTCATGTCCATCTAGAAAAACATCATGAGTGAGAAAAGAGAGATGATGATGGTGTGGATAGACAGACACACAGCTAGAAGTTTTGCAGTTTGAATTTTGAGACAGATCAAGAGAATGGGAGAGACTTGTGTGTAGTATTATGGTGAATCACCTTAGTGTGCAATTTCTCTCTTTAGGAACCTGCAACAAAATTAGCAATTGTGCTGTCTGCCTTAGAAGTCTCCCAAAGCACTCTGCTTGCTTGTAATACCTGTTTACAAATGTACAAGCACCACAAGTCTCCAGTGCTCTCATCTAAAGGAAACTAGCACTGTCCCTGAATTTCATACAGTCCGAAGAAGCAGAGAGGTGCATAACAATATGGTTGTTTTACAGTTTAAAGCAAAGAAAGAAGGTAAAATTTAAAAGGTGACACACAAAAATTAAAGTGCTGCAGCAGAACTTTATATGTTTCCCCAGACAGGTAAAAAGTAACAGCCGCAAGAGCAATTCAAGAAAAATGAAGCTAAGATATAAAGAAGGAAGTTTTACTTTTGGGAAAGGGAAATCCCTGCAGAATTTATAGCCAACATCCTTGAATCATATTTCAGTGGACACGCAGCATCACAGTCACAGGAAGGCTTCTCCATATAGAGCAGATAGTAGCAAATGACTCACCGCATGAAGGCAGCTACTACAGGGAGCCATTTAGAAGGGCTATTGTGCTGCTATTTGTTCAAGCATTATCATTCCAGTGTCTGATCTGTCTTGCCATTTATCATTTTACCTGCATGCTTTGTTTTTTGTGTCCACTCTCAGATCTCTTCAGTGTTGGTCATTCACCAACAGGCTTGGTGGGGAGCTTTCCCATTCAGAGAAGTCCTAGGAATCTATTAACTGGGATCTGAACAGTTTAAGGGATTTAAGCTTATAGAGTTAACCAGTATCTTGTTTAGCATCCTGTTTTGTGATACTCTACTATCATTGTTTGTAGCACCCTCTAAATTCTACCACTCAGGTCTAGATCAAGTCATCTAAGGCCATGGCTAGACCTGCAGATATCCTGGGGATTGCCCCAGGATCATCCCTGTGCGTTCACATGACACACAGGAGATCCCAGGAGCAGGGAGGGTTGATCCCTCCCTTGTCCCGGGATATCGGCATAGCCTTTTTCTCTGCTTTTTCCATGGTCTTGGGATGATTCCAAGACCACGGAACATGTGGGCGGGTGTCGTGGGTTGTCTCGACTCTTCGCGAGGAGCCCATCAGGGGTGGGGAAGAGGGGGAATTTATTTTTTTTAAAAAAAATACTTACATTTTGCAATTGAGCGCTCATGTGCTCCTTCTCCTTTAAGAAAAAAATGGCAGGTGCAACGTCCTCTTCCTCCTAGGATGTAACGCACCACGTGTAGACAGAGGGGGAGATCTTGCGATGCGATAACCATATCGCAAGATCCTCCCTCCTCCGTCGCGCTAGACCCGGTAGGTCTAGCCATGGCCTAAGACATCATCCATATATTTTCTTGTCCTTGCAAGAAATACATTCAAGGCCTAGAGTCTGATGCAACTAATAAACTGTTCACAGAGCCACAGTAGTGGTAACAATACCCAAGGTATGAAAGCAAGTGATATTGTACACCTTGCTACTGCAAAATATACAAATGCTCTTCAAATTGATTACCTCTTCCTTTTGAGCTTCCACAAATGAAAACAAATACCAAACATTACTGCTTGTTGTTTCCTCATTACCTATTGCTTTTAAATTATATATTGTTTTAACTTGGATTATGATTTAATTTGTTTTTAACTGTGTATATTTATTGTTTTATACTGTATGTTTTTATCTGTACGCTGCCCTGAGATCTTAGTGATATAGGGTGGGATATAAATATTTTAAATAAATAAATAAATAATAAATAAAATATTACCACAGTTCTTGTATTAACCTGTGTGAATAAGAACTCAGTCCTGGAAATAGTGTGGCTTCAACTGCTCTCTCTCTCTCTCTCTCTCTCTCTCTCTCTCTCTCTCTCTGTGTGTGTGTGTGTGTGTGTGTGTGTGTCTCTCTCTCTGGTGACACAGCTCTTCCTATTATATATTGTATATGTATTTTAAAAACATAAAGTCCTAAAAAGACCTTTCATGCCAGCATTTCCATTTCGTCTGCCTACACCTTTGTGTGCAAGGTTGGATCTGCTATATCTATGGGTTACTACTTTGTGCTACAACTGTATAGGTTCAGCAATACCAGCTGTTTCTTTTTTTTTAAGAACATGTCCTAGGACATGCTAGAAACAGTTAGCACACAGTCTGCACCTGGTTCTGGGTGTAGTTATTAATAAGGACTCCATTTCCAGATTATGTTCTAGAGAGATCAGCACCTCAATTAAAGAGATACTAATTTCATTTGTATTTAGCCAAGATATTATGGACAACACTGCTCTCCTGAACAGCTGAATTAACAAAAATGTAACCTATTTAACTACATGTCTGCTGTACCATTCACAATATTTAACAGTTTACTGAAATAAAATATAGGGGATACTGGATGAATTTTTATTCAAGCACTTAGGTATTTATTACGGATGGGCAAAGTTATTAGTTGTAAGAAAACAAATGACACCAATCCACAGTCACTACTTATGTGTCTTTTTGCATACACTTTTAGACACAACAGGACACATACTTGGAATGACATTGGACACAAAAGAAAAAGGTTATCAGTTGTATCACAACAATGCTATCAGAAGGCAAAGCGCCCAATTTTCACTGACTCTTCCTACCTATGGTAGCTCTCCATAGCCCAGCCCATATTTGTTTCAGGGGGTCCTCAAGCCTTCAAGAGCAGCTGTTCAGGCATCCAAAAATTTGGGCTGCCCAACTTGCATGAGTAGATGAGCTTTTCATTAGAGGAAAGTCACCACTAGACATAGCACTATGTACAAATGTATTTTTGACAACATCCAGTACCCTATATAGTGAAACATTACCCCCTTCCCACCCAAATATCTCTTAGCTATAGACAAATGAAATTATTATTATTATTATTTACATTTGTAAATAATTACAAATAATTGCATTATTATTATTATTATTTACATAGCCGAAGCTCTCTGGGTGGTTTACATAGGATAAAAACACTTAAAAACAATATACAAAATTTTAAGACCACGAAAACATACAATTTAAAACCAGAAAAACATACAAAAACAAACCCAGGCTAATTACCTATTGCTAAATGCCTGGGAGAAAAGTCTTGACCTGGCTCTGAAAAGATAACAATGTCAGCACCAGATTGACAGATTGACAATGTCAGCACCAGATTGAACAACCAGGGAGATTGTTCCACATTTGGGGGGGGGGGGCACCACAGAAAAGGCCCTCTCTCTTGTTGCCATCCTCTGAGCTTCCCTCGGAGTAGGCACCCCAAGGAGGACCTTGAATGTTGAGCGCAGTGTACAGGTAGGTTCATATTGTGAATGTTGGTTCATGTGATGTGGGGTGGAAATTTTTCCAGTGCTTTATTTTTTTGCAAAAACAAACTATTTTTGTAAGTTTAATAACAATAATGAATGGATGCCAACTGCAAATACAATAGGTAAGCCTTCCAGTTTCAAAGTGAATTAATGAGCAGTGCCTGTTGCACAAGCGGTTCCTCCCACCAATTCCACTGCACAAACAGCATGTATCACTTGTGCAACAAACGTTTAATGCTTGCTGAAGTCCTGAAACAAGCAGAAACTCTCATTTCTGGTTCAGGACAGATTGGCAGAGCTCCCTTATATGAGCTCTGCTGACCTACCCTATTCCAGAAACAAGCCTTTCCTCTCATTTCCATATACACCCAATGCGGAAGCAATGGGTGTTGCTTGTAGAACAGAATCAGCAGAAACACGGTACCCCATTGGATACTGTCCAATGTTTTTCAGGTGATTATCCCTGTGAGAGAATACATATACATAACTAAAATACATATGTATCATTGTGAAATGAAGCTGATAAGTAGTGATAGTGAAACTGAAGGTGCCTCAACAACTTTAGGATAAGAGAGTAGAGTATCATGCACAGTTCTTTGGGTTATTACAATTATTAATTTATTTACCACATTTATATACTGCTCCACATCTAAACGGATTCCAGAGCAGTGAACAACAGAAGATAAAAGGTATAAAACAACATTTTTTGTGAACTGCTCAGAGAGCTTCAGCTATTGGGCATTATAGAAATGAAATAAATAAATAAAACATTTTTTAAAAAACAGAATACCAATAAAAGCCATGGCTGGACAACTGGGGAAGGCTAGTTTCCAGCAGGTGCAGGAAACAAAAGTATGTTGGTACCTGTCTGACATCCAGAGGCAGGGAGTTCCACAGAGAGAACTACCACACTGAAGGCTCTGTTCTGGATGGATCCCAAACAGGCACGACTCATCTGATGACATCAGTGTCCGGGCAGGTTAGTAAGGGAGAAAGTGCTCTCTCAAGTATCCCAATCCCACTTTGCTTAGGGCTCTATACAGTAGAAACAAAACTTTAAACTGGCCTGGTAGCGAATAGGCAGCCCATGGCATTTCTCTCAGCAAAGGAGTTACATGCTGAAAAGGGACAGCTCCTGACAACAGCTGAGCTGCTGCATTCTGCTTCCAGCTTCCAGACTAGTGTTAAGGGCAACTCCACACAGAGTGTGTTGCAGTAGTCAAGTGCTGAGGTTTCTTGAACCTGTACTACTGTAGTCAAGCAATCCTTGTCCAGTAGAAGCCACAGCTGGCATTCCAGTCAACGCTGATAAAAGGCACCATGGCCACTTGGGCCTCCTGCAAAATTGATGGATCTAGGAGCACCCCCAGGCTATGACCCTGATCTTTCAAAGGGAGTAGAACCCCATCCAGAACTGGCCTATCTCCCAGACTCAGGAATCACTCATCCACAGAGCTTTTGCTTTGCCAGGATTCAGCTTCAGTTTATTGGCCCTTATCCAGTCTATCACTGAATCTAGGCACTGATCCAGTACATGGACAGCCTCTCCTGATTCAGAGTCACAGGGAGATAATTCGTGCAACCTTCCCTAACCTGGTGCCCTCCAGATGCATTGGACTACAACTCTCAGCATCCTGGTTATCTTGGAGAGCACCAGGTTGGGGAAGTGAGTTTTCAGGACCTTTGGATTCCCCCCCCCCTTTAGGTTTTAAAAAAATGTAAGGGAAGTCCCCTACATAATATAACATTGAAATCACATTAAGTGTGTGATTTAACGTGCTACACAGAATAATGGATCAGCTACTTGTAAGACATGCTTTAAGGTGGATTCCTGCATTAAGCAGTGGCTTGGACTTCCAACTCAACTATTCTATGGCCTTAGCTAGACATACCTGTTGTTCCAGGGAGAGGAGGGGAGACCTAATGTTACGAATAACATGAGATCTCACCCTCGTTTACACATAAGGCGCGATGGCCTCAAGAAGAAAGGCATCGCACCCGCCATTTTTTTATTCTTAAAGAGGCAGGAGCAGTCCACCGATCCTGCGCAAAGGTAAGTGGTTTTTTTAAAAAAAATTACCAACTTTTCCTGCTCCCCCCACCCTAGCCCTGATGGGTGCAGCGCTCCTGAGGACCAAAAAAAGGGGGGTCATGCAAAGGACCCTAGGCAAAATAGCCTAACTTGCATAGGAAAACATTCCAATTCAAAATGTTATGGAATACCCACAACACTGCAGCAGCCCCAGGAGGGGAAAAACAACCAAATGAAGACATGGCAAAAGTATTTATTACATTTATTCCCCCTTTCTTTGAAGGAACTCAAGGCAGGGCACCTGCTTCTTTGCCCCCTTTTATTCTAACAACCCTGTGAGGTAGGTTAGTTGAAAGAAAATGACTGGTCCAGGATCACCCAAGTGAGCTTCATGGATTTTAACCAGTTTCTCCCCAATTTTAGTCCAACAGGCAAAACTTTTGATAAAATCCAAAACTAATGTGATACAAGACCTCAAACATGATTCGCTGATGAATGTTTACTGTTATTAATGGACAAACTAGATGCAAAAATATAGTGGTATGTATCTATGATCCAGCTTTTCTTTAAAAAGAAAAGAGAGGGGGGAAAGACAGGTGGCCGAACAGCAGAAGTGCTGCTTTACCCTTTACCTTCCAGTTATTGTTCTGTTCAAAATTGCACCTACACCCAAGTTCTTTCTCCCTGTGGTAAAAAAGATATGAGTAGTTATCAGATCACTGCTGGCATTCTGAGGGCTCATCTACACCAAGCAGGATATTCCACTATGAAAACAGTATGAAAGTGCTATATAAAAGGCAGGAGCCACACTACTGTTTTATAGCAGAATTGAAGTGCACTGCAGGATCTACACTACTGCTTTATAGTGGTACTGAAGTTCATTGACAACTGTTGGGGCCCATGACACATCTACACCAAGCAGGATATAACACTATGAAAGTGGTATGAAAGTGGTATATGGTATGTGTCAATGGGCCCCAACAGTTGTCAGTGCACTTCAATACCACTATAAAGCAGTAGTGTGGCACCTGCCTTTTATATACCACTTTCATCCTGGAATATCCTGCTTGGTGTAGATGAGCCCTAAGAGTAACCATAGTGAAGTCAGACTGGGCTTGATAAGAGGAAGAGAAAAGTTCCTTCAGTTGGACTTATATTTAAGCCCATGTTATTTCTGAGACAAAAGGCTTAGTTCTGAATGAAAGGGGAACAGAAGGATGTTGCCAACACTACAAGGGTATTCCGACTATAATAAACCTACACATAGTTTAAAAGACATGCAGGTCAATGACATTTAATAAATAATTAGCCACAGGCATGCTTCCTTGCTCTGCCTATGCATTGCTTGGTAACAAGAGGAGAAAAATCTCATCATGCTTTAAAATGGTGAAAAGTACTATTGAGTTACTGACTTGCATCAGGATGCTGTGTATTTATAGCAGCACTCATGTCAGAACAGAACAAGGGCAACATGTACCTCTGCCTCTCTTTGATAGGAGTCAACCCTGAAGTATTTGCTCTTCGTTCAAGAAATAACATGTTACATGTCTCCATTGAGAGATAGCCATTCTACAGGACCATTTATAAATGCCTCCTGAACAAATAGCAAACATTTATTTCTTAGGTAAGGGGAGCATTTATGTCTTGCTTCATTTTTCCTAAATAATGGGAAATTAGGGGGCAGTATTTTGCAGGTTCAGTTCCTTCTGGAGTATCATTATCATCATTTGTTTAAAACTTTGCAGATTAGAAGGAATAAAGATGCTGCAGACTGATACATCAACATCCTTCAGGAGATGCTTTAAGCAACTGCACCGAAACAGCTGGTTGTCAGCATTCCAAGTCAGGCAACAGGCAAAGAGGCAAGATGACAGCTACCGTATGCATTGATTTTGAGTAAATGTATGGTTAAATACCAACATAATATGCCTGTCTGAGCAGGAGGAGTCTCAACAGCAAAAGGAAAGAAACAGAACGAGTCCATAACCTTTCAAGTTGAACTTCCCTGGACATTTATGCAATTTCCTCCCAAAGTTTACAACTTCACTTTTAAACATTACAAATACAACAGGCAGAGATATCCAATGAGAAAAGAACACAGGATGGAGAGAACCACAGTTCTATTTACTGCTGATTTGTGATATTCAATCACATTTTATTATCTGAAAAGTGCTCCAGGTTAAGTATAAAAAAAATCATATAACAATACTCTGATTTTGGAAGGCTATGTCATTTGAACTTTATATACTTTGTATCAAAATTGCTGCTTTTGCAGACAGCAACTGATTAACAAGGCTTGCAGACAGCAACAGTTTAACTCCTCTAATGAAATGGCATCAATTGTAATGACGTGATTTTGCCAGAGATGGGAATACAGTCAGCTTATTTGGTGACTGATATAACAAGTCGAAATAAGAAACAGAGTGACAAGATATTTTTAAAGGTGATAACAAGGCAGCTAGAGTACTCAAAACACAAGTCAATTTAAAAGAACATTATGAAAGTATTCAAAAGCCATAACCTGTAGGACATTCTGTTGAACACTGCAATTCTCAATAAAAAGCAGGAGGGGAAAGTTAGTAGTAAGCCATAAATTTCTCTGGGAACAGATTAGGTGGAATTTAATAAGGATTTTATGTCATTTTTTATTTTTAAAATTTGACAAGCAAGAGACATAACAGCTTTATGTTGAAGAGCAACCAAGCAAGTAAAGCACTAATAGTATAATATTCCACTGTAAGCCGCAGAATTTGCTCAAATTTTTTCTAACTATTTAAATGCCATTGTTAGTTATCATAGGGTATACTGGCACAGTAGTCTTCTTCTTACATTTTACGAAAATAAAGTTTGCCCAAGCTTAATTTGCACAACACTTATATTAGGTCAAATCTTCATGCTGTGCATGTTTTCTTATGTGGACCAATTTCCAATGCTGCCATTCCTGAATATTTGCATTTAAATATTTTGATTGGAATCCCATTCATAATGAAATACTTACATGTCATTTAACTCAAATAACTGTGGACAGGATTACAAAACATTATAGTTGAAAGAGGCATGTTAACAGCATTTGATCTTCCATTTGGAACTATTGTAAGAGACATTCAAACTTTCTTTAATGCTGCCTATCAGACAGTGAGTAAAGCAAGTGCTTTTCATCTCCCATACATCCCCCCAAAATCTCTCAGTCACCTCAAGACTGTTAGCAAACACCCTCATATTCTGCTATTTTTGATAAGAATAATCTGTGCCTAGAAAAAGTGGCTTCATTCCAAGCCAGACCTAGCAGTCAAAGCAGAATTGTGTTGGTGTTGCAAGCTCATTACACCTCTGACGTGCCTGTTGTCCTCCAGTCCGTTGACCTCCTCCCCTCTTTGAATAGCTGCAAAATTGCAATTAGATAATCACTTTCAGCAGCCTGTTAACTTTACCTTCCTGCTTATGCTGGGAGGAAAAAAAAGTCCGTTCAGTTTACTCCCAATTTTACAGCTGTAAAGACCATTCAACAGCCCATCTGAGTTCCAAAGAGCCACTAGAGATAGCTTTTTGCCACTGCTTGAGGTATAATGATTGAACTCAAGGTTCGGGCATGTAAGCAGAATCCAGTCAGCCTAGCAGCTACAACACTTTTGACCCAGGTGTTGTCTGTACAATCTATTTACTCTATCATGGATGCGCAGTGGTGCTGTGTTGTTTATGTGACATAGCTGCCAACACAGAGCCACGTCGGGCTTTCCCTCCCACCAAAAAATCCTGCGCTTTCTCACGATGCTGTTTTACCACAAGTATTTCAATTACCCTGATGTCACCACGTTGTTTCCTCTGTATATCACTGGTAGCTTCACTTCGATTAGAAAAGTGGGCATACCTAGGGGCAGTTCCCAGTGCAGGATAGGCACAGAAACCAGGGCAGGTGGCAGGCTGGACAAGCTGAGTAATGGCCACCATGCCCATATTATAGTTTAGGAAACAAAAGTAAGGGCAGTTGTGATGTCTAATGCATCAATTCAATGGACTGTAACAGCGCTACTACAGGCTTTCAAAGCTGCACTGAGTTCTCAGAAAACAACAACAACAATTTTTTTGGCAGTTTTTGTTCTGTTGCCCATTCTTGCTATCTGATCATGGCACTGCGATTTTTCCTCTGTGGATAAGCTGCACGTAGTCCTGCTATCTAAACAAATCAATGCTGCTTTACAGCAGCAATGCTATAGGTTTTTGGGGGGAATCAGGATGCAAAGCACTGGCATATAGACACTGTCCCAAAGAAGCCTCATTTCTCTCCCTTAAGAGGAGTTTTGTGTAATCTTATGTCTCTGAAGAGGCATCCTATTGCACCTCACTACTTCAATACACTCAAATTGTGTGGGAAAAGGAAAGGACAGGTACTATAATCCTCCCCATATGAACCTCTCCATGCAAGTCCATCTGTTTGCTGGACCTTCCCTTTCCCTCCTTTGATTACCCTCCACTTTTTCTGAGGACTCAACCAGCTTTTCCCCTCTCCTCCTTTTCATGTGACTTCAGGAAGGCAAGCAGTTTCCTGGCAGCCTCTCTTTGCTCACATGGCAGCCTCGCTTTAGTCACACCTAGGTCTCTCCTTCCTTGCTTTCTCTCCCCTGTGACTGGCTAACATTCCACCCTAAGCCACACTTCTGTCCCTTCTCTCTCTCTCCCTGGAGATTCTCCCATTCCACTTCCATCCACTCTTTACATACCAAAGCATTGCTCCTATCCCCCCTTGCAAGCAACCTTTCTTTCCTCTTCCACCACTGGATCCCACCTCCACACTGCCTGGCTTCATTGCTATCTCCCCACTCCTCCTTTCTACTGCTAGTCAATTACATCACACCATTACTTGCCCACATGCTAGTCAATTACATCACACCATTACTTTTAATGTGTCTCTCTTAATAGTTATAACTATTAGTCTGTATGGATGAATTTTAACCTTTTAAATGCATGTTGCTTTATTCTGAGCTTTTGAATGCATGTCTTATTTCCTTTCAATAAATTACTTTTGAATTAAGTAACTATGTGTGTAATCTCTGAATCCCCTTAAATCACTTCACTGGCTGCCAATTATTTTCCAAGCAAAGTACAAACTGTTGGTCATTACCTTTAAAGCCCTACATGGTTTGGGTCCAGGTTACCTGTGGGATCGCCTTCTCCCATACAGTCTGCCCCACATTCTCAGGTCTTCTGGAGAGAACTTACTTCAGTCAGCCAAAACTAGGCTGACAACTGTTACCAAGAGGATATTTTGTTCTGTTGCCCACATACTGTGGAATGGCCTGCAGGAGGAGTTTCGTCAACTTAACTCTCTCTCTCTCTCTCTCTCTCTCTCTCTCTCTCTCTCTCTCTCTGAATTTAAGGCAGCTTTAAAGACTAGCCTTTTCCAGCAGGCCTACCCAGATGAATGTTAAACGAAGAATTTTTAAGATGTGTTGATTGTTATTTTGATGTTGTATTGATTTTTTATGCTCTTTTAATTAATTTTATGTATCTGATTTATACTGTATTTTTGTACTAATGTTGTTCCCCGCCTCGATCCAAAGGAAGAGGTGGGAAATAAATAAATATGTTGTTGTTGTTATTATGGTGTAAAACCTTGAGATGCTCAGTGCTCAACAATTAAGATCTTTCCAAGAGTCAGGGTTGCTGTCTGAAGGTGCACATTCAGGTAAACATCTGTTAATGAGGCCACTTGAGAACAAGATCTAAGAGGACTCTTCCTACTGACTGGTAAAGATACACATTCTCTCTCTCTCTCTGCAATTTCAAAATCAGTCATAATCAATAGAGTGATGCAACTGAACGAATTATTATTATTATTATTATTATTTATTTATATAGCACCATCAATGTACATGGTGCTGTACAGAGTAAAACAGTAAATAGCAAGACTCTGCCGCATCGGCTTACCCTTCCATGCTGATCTCTCCATGCTGAGGCTACCCAAACCACCATTCCACTATAAAATTTATTCCCTTAGGAATTTAATTGCAGCTTCAGATGAAAACATCAATAAACCATCTACAAAATGCTAACAGTATGATTACTAAAGATTCAGATAAGAAAACTTTACATTATGTTAAATTGACTATAGATGCAGAAGGAGCAGAACTAAAGTACAACAACTTTCATAAATCTATTTTCTTGTATGAATCACAGACTGACATCTGGACTGGATCTTTAAAATAATGTGAATTGCTTTTACATTAATTCTTATAGGGTGTGATACAATCAGTATTAAACTATTTAAACCCGTCTGATTTCAACTGAGAACTTACAAGCTTAAAAACACTTCACCAAATATAATACAGATGATAAAATAGTCTATATAAACGGTCCATGTCAAAAGCATAGGGAGAAATAATAATTTCTTGCCCCTTTGTTCCAGTTTTAGTTCATTTACTGCAAGATAACTTGCACCTGTTTGACTGGATGGAATAATTCTTGGGATAGGAGGAAGTATCAAGGATCAGCTCCCCAGTGATATCCCTAATAGAGCATGATGGGGGGAAATGCCTAGAAATACAATTAAAAGTGAGCACATTCCTAAGTTTGCATTATATGAAACAGAATGAAAAAATTTAGTTGACCAACTAAAAGTTTATAAATTTGTTATGACTATTTGAGAAACTTTTAAGAAGAACAGAAGATCAAACTCTGTGGATGGATGATTAAATCTCTTGAAATATACAGTTTAACACTGCAGTCTAATGCATACTTACCTAGGAGTGAGCCCGATTGAACCCAAAGGCACTTACATCTGAGTACATATGCACAGGATTGCAGTGTAAATATATGATTTAAAGAACTGCTAATAAACCTATGATGTGGGCAGTTGAACAACAGGGTATTTTGAGATACATGGTTTGAAAGATAAGCCATCACAGTTACTAACATGTTCTTTACGACTATTAAATACAGATCTATCTGCAAAAATCAGTCATATTTTTCAAACAAACTCTCTCTTTACATTCTTCAGCCCAAATTGGCCCCTTGTAAATCCTATTGGTTTTTAACAGAGAAGTTAAAGATATGATTAAAAACTATGACTGAATTGTGCTAATGGAGAATAAGGGGACAATTGTATGTGTGTGTAGACAAAAAAACTGTACAACTCCCAGCATTCCCCAGCCAGTTTTAGGACTTTTTTCTTTCTAAACACACATAGGATTGTACCATAAGTAACATAAGAATTTAAGTGTTGTGTGTGTTCGCTTTACAACCACTGTGGACATTGCATACATCTTTACAAAGAAGAACCATGAATCTTAAAAAATGTAAACAACCATCTGATGTAACAAATATTGAGCGAGACCTTTTTGTAATGAAATTGCCTTTATTACTGTGCTGCTCAAATATGAAGAACCTTCTAGTTGGCTCCATTGTACTGCTACGTTTCATTACAAAATTAAAAGATGACTGTTTGGTAAATTCATTTTTTTCTTCAGCCACAATGGGGCAGATCCCTCTTATTTTTGAAGTTTAGTAGTGCAGCCCTTTTTATTTTTATTTCCACAGTGGCCCAGGTGACAGAACAAGCACACATTAATAGGAATAAAAAGACATTGTACAAAAAAAAATGAAGTCTAGCCATGAGAAATTATTTGGACATGATTTGCAGAGCCTTGGTTATAAAATATATCAAGAGCTTATACAATTCTAAAGACGAAAGAGTTCTTCCAGGTCTGTTTGTTAGGAAGCTACTTGAGTTGCCTACAGCTACAACATCTGCCTAATCCTATCTTCCCTCAACCACCATGAACTCTCAGATTTGTCTTGTTATAAAAGGCTGGATCTTTGATTGCTCTCCTGACCAGATGGGCACAGATTTGACTACTTGCTTTTCAATTCTGCATCTGCATAGTCTCATTGTGTTCAATTCTTATTGCTGAAGTGCCCTCATTCTGTCGCCTGGTCTACTGTAGCCTCCTCCTCTGTCTTTTATCCTCTCATTTTGTACTCCCATGCTATGCATTATGTGACCCGCGAGGAGCCGCATAAGGCATACTAATGAAAAATCCCTTCAAGTATGCCTTCTTGCACTACTCCAATAGCATCATCCCTGCCTTATTCCCTGTAACACTCTCCACTCATCCCATTCAGAGCCTCAGCTTATCCACTTAAAGGAAACTCATGCCACAGGCAGTCCCTAGTTCTTCTGCGTGACCCCAGGGCTGCAGAGACTTCCTGAAAAGTGGTGAGGCTGGAAGTTACCAACTCCGGAAATATGCCAAATAATATCAGAGACCAATTTCTTGGCAGTAATTTTTGTTTTGTTTTTAAATATACCTTTTTCCCCCCTAGAGTCGAAAAAACAGAAATGTTTCCAAAGTGTTGCTATGACACCTTGAAATACCCCAAAAGAACATATATAGTTATAGTTTTTTGTAAACCACCCAGAGAACTTCGGCTATTTGGCGGTATAGAAATGCAATAAATAAATAAATAAATAGTTAAGTACTGAAACATGACTTATTAGTACTCCTGTCACAGGTGTTTTTCCTACACACCAATGGCAAAAGTTCTTGTAAAAAACAACACACAAATTTTGCCAACATTCATCCTCTTCTGCTCTTTGAAATCATATATTTTTGACACACTCCATGACAAGTGACCCAGCTTAACTTCATGCACTGCCTCTTAATGCTTTGATTTAGCTCACACTGCAGCATAGACTTAACATTTTATTTAAGGGAAATAAAAATTATCATCAGACCAACTAAGTGAATGTCATGCTATTTTACTGCCTCTATTTAAAATTTCTCCTCTTGGGACGTTCTCTCTAGTAAGAACATTCTTTCTCAGCCATAATAAACTCTTATCACAATACCATGAAATACCATGTCCACCAAGAGGGCTGGTAACAAATTACTAACAAATAGAATTAATGACTGTTACTCAGTGTAATAAAAGCCACCCTATTTTCCTCCCATTATTAATTCTATCTGAAACATCTGATGTTTTCTTCCACTTTATGAGACTGAAAACACCATTTACTATCCTCTATTTCATCATAGCAAAAAAGTTGCAAATTTGCTGTCTCCACAGGGTTACAGAATACTCATGCACAAGTGTGAAGGGTCTGAGATGTGTGCTTTGGTGCTCCATCAGATGAGTGTTTTATTGCACGCTCGTTAATGGGCACTCACAGATTTTCACAGATCCCTCTCACCACCAGGACGTCTGCCTCCTGCCCCTTCTAGCCTTCTTCGCATAACCAAAAAAAACCCACCCCAGTAAGTCCGACTTATTTTTAAAGACAGAAGTTGTTGCTATCTCCTGCTGTGTGCAGGAGAAGCAGCAGGATCAAAACAGCCCACTGAATGGGCCATGTGCAAGTTGGTTACTTCCTCTTTCAAAAGAGGAAGTAATGAGGGACAAATGTGCAGACAGAGAAGCAACTGTAAGCAATCGCCATTTTCCCATGTGATGATGCTCATGGATCGCAACAACTTCCTCCAGCTTAGATGTAGGCAACTCATGGTGCTTCTCTAAACATTTAATTATGTGAAGCCCCTAAAACCACACGAGATTCTCAGCCTCTATGAGCACTTATTTGGAAGCGCACATCCCATTGAATTCATTGCAACTTACCTGTGAGTAAACATGCCTAGTATTGACTATACAATGCCTGCATTTTTAAAGCATTTATTTTCAGGGCAATCAAAAGTCTTTACACAAAGGTTAAAAAAACCTACATTTTTATAAAGTGAACATAATAAGCATTTTATCCAGCCTTTGCATACACTATAAATTATGCAGTTTTGAAATTATTGAAAACACACAGAATTGACGCAGGCTAGGATGATTATGTATAGTGCAGCTGAGGTCATACAGAGTACTTTTAAATGTCACTCTCCTCTGGCAAACAATAACCCCTGTTTACAAGCAATATGCATAGACATACCCCAATGCAGATGCTGCTGACATAGTGTGCGCAAAGTGAAGTTATCTTTGAGCATTCCTTATCAGTGACTTCTTGGTAACCAAGTGTTGGCAACCCTAATTACAGCCAACTAATCTTAGTATGTTACACACACACACATGCTCATAGGGCTCTAGAAGAAACACCAGAAATAGCAAAAGTCAAGAGGCAAAGAAGGTCTATATGCTTTTGTGATGGGCTTGCCTTGTACAGGAAAGATTGTAGCAGTTTCTGAACATAACAGGTCTAGAACAAACCACAGCACCAATACATCAACTAAAAGCAAGTGGCTTTTGTTTAGGGTTGCTTGGTTTAGGGAAACCCCGAGCATCAGACCTGGCTTATAACTTGAAAAGAGGTTATGAAAACAGCACAGCCAGTATCCAGGGAAAGCAGTTCTTCAGCGTGTTAATTTCTGCACTACTCCTGTCTCAACACCTTCAAGATTTTTAGATGAGTGAATGTTAGATTAGTTGGAATACTGCATCTATTAACAATACAAAATCTCGGGACTATATTTACTATAATGAGATATATATATATATATATATATATATATATATATATATCCATTTTTATGAAGAGATGGGTTTTTTTGCAAGTCTTGTTTAGAGCGTATAAACTTTTGACGGTAAATACAATCCGACCACCTTCATCACGTACTCTCCCCGCCCCCTCCCCACCAACCTCCTTACACCTTGGCTGTCCCCACTGATGAAGGAAAGCGGGCTGGGGGTGGTGTGGGGAGACCATAAATCGTTAGGAAACCAGCTTCTCTACCCTCGGAAACCGAACTACAAGATCAATTGTCGCGGGGGCGGAGGGGGGTGAGTATTATACAAGGTTGCACTGGGTTTAGCTCCATTTTTGGCCCTCTGGGAAATATAAGTCGACTAAACACCAGGGCAATGTTGTAGGGGCTGGGCGCCGTCCCGCACCCCCTCCTCCTCCTCTCAGGTTCCCTGCAGATAAGAGCCGGCCGGTTGAACGCGCAAAAAGGGCGCTACAAGGGGAGAAAAACCACCTGGCAAATCATTATGCCCCGGGGATCCTGCAGCCTGGCAAGTCGCCCCATATCTCGACTCCGCTCCGCGCACTGAGGAAAACGAGCGATGCCCGCCCTCCAAGCCACGACTCACCTGCCTGGAGGGAGTCGCGCCGCCTGTGGCGAGGAGCAACGCCAACATGAAGCTCTTCCACGGAGCAGCCGGTGCCGAGGATGGGGGCATGTCTGCTGGAAGCACCCCCGAAGCTGCCCCACGCGCAAAAACAGCCGCGCGCTTCGCCCAGAGAGTAGCCGCAGAGGGAGGGGCGGGCAAGGCTGAGGGGCTGCAGCCTCGCCTCGGCGTGCCGGCGAGGGCACGAGGCCACCTCCGCGCAGAGCAGCGCAGCCACGCAAACCCGGCGCGCGGAGGAGTTGGAGTGAAGTTTGGCGCGCGGGCTTGGCGCCCTTTGTAAGCTCGGCGGCGACGAGGAGGCTCGGAGCCCGCGCGTGGCTTTGCAGCCAATCGCTTCCGGACGCAGCACGCGCCTCTGACCGGAGTTTGGATTTGGAGAGATTGCGGCGCAACTGCCGGACCCCCAGGCAAGCGCTGTGCGCGCGCACACGCACACACACGCACACACACACGGCCCTCCGCTACTTGGGAGCGCGCATAATCGCCCTGCTCTCCAGGTTCATTCTTCCCGGCGCACGACCCACTATTTGCCCTGATTCTGTTCTCTCAGTTGTTGGCATGGTTGATAGTTGCGGTTGTCACGGGCCCTGTTGTTCCAGGCTGGGAAAAGCTTCGCATATTGATTTCTGTCTCATCCATTTCTTCACGAGTACTGACCCTGAGCCTCTGTCCGTTGAGGGGAAAGGGGTGTGTGTGAGAGAGAGCAACTTTCTTTAGGGTTCTGTCACTGCTTAGCATGGAAGGAAAGAGTAAGAAAATGTCCCCTTGCACTGAAACTCTCTTGGATCATGATTTAGGAACAACAATATATGATATAGTGGTTACAGTGTTGGAATAGGACTCGCTAGATCCAGGTTCTAGTCCCCACTGGGCCATGAAGCTCACTGGGTCACTCTGGGCCAGTCATTGACTTTCAGCCTCACCTACATGACAGGGTTGTGGTGAGGATAAAATGGATAGGAGGAGAGTCATGTAAGCTGCCGTGGGTTCCTTGCAAGAAGAAAAAGGTGGTATATAAATGTAATTATTAATAATAATTCCTGTTAATGTGAAGCTGTGCTATGGTTTATGCTGTCAATGAACATAATATATCATAATATGGTTTCAGTTTATTTAATTTAGTTAGGGCACAATCCTATGAATGTTTAGACTGGGAGATGCTGGGAACTGTAGAACTTTTTTGTGTCTAAACATGCATAGGATTGCTCCCTTAACAACACAATCCTATACATGGTCTGTTTAGCAGTAAGTCCCATGAATTCAATGGAGAATTCAGCTAAATTGGACTGCAGCCTGTTATCTTGAACATACATGTCTTCCACTAAACCAGTTCAATCCGAGTGTTGCTCTCTAGTTGAAAACATCTGGATTCATCCTAGCGTATTTTGGGATTATGCTTGCAGTTCACCAATTGCTTCATAGCAGGAAAGTTTGCCTTGCTTTTGTTCCTTGGGGTAACATGGAGAAAGCTTGGATGAAGAGGGGAACACTTGCCACAAAATTCTTTTCAACAGAGACCATTGTTACTGAAGTCTCCACTCCCTCCACCATATGACCCTGTTCAGATGACACATTAAGCCACAGTGGTTAAGCATTTTGAGCTAAATATTATGGCTTAGCATGGCATGTGAACCATTCCTAACCATGGTGGCTACATAACCACAGTTTAAACATGCTCACTAAACATTTGCTGCAAAAGGGTTAGCAGCCTAACCATGGTTTAGTGTGTTGTCTGAACAGGCCCTGTTTTCCTTACATCACCATATGGGGTCAACTGATTGCCCAGCAAAGCTAGTGTAGCCAAACAAGTTGGGTTGTTTACACACAACTACAAAGAAAAAGTTTGATTCAAGATAAGAATCAAGGCATTATATGGTTACAAACTCTGAGCGCCTCAAACACACATACACCTCATCTTTTTTACCCATAGTACCAACTCTGGCCCATCCACATGAGTGTGCCTCCAGACCAATGCTTCCAGCATTACCAATCAAAAATCATTGTACAATTCCATCTTTCCATCCTTTCAGTGCTTTGAGGGAAGCTGTGCAATCACTCTGCCATGTTTATGGAATTATATGGGGAAGTTCAGATGATGACGCCTTCCATTTGCAACCCTCCAATATTTTCCCAGTGCTTCTTCCATTTTTAGTTTTGTTTTTGTTTTTTCTTTCCACACAAATTCTGTTAAGGAGAGAAAGAGGGAGTAGCTGCACAATGTCTTTTGATTGCGAGTGGTAGGAGCCCTGTGTCTGTCTGGAAGCACAGACTGTGGTTAAAAATAAAAATAAAAAAAGATGAAAGAAATGGTGGGAAGCCACGAAAGCGTTAGAAGAGGAAGACAACGTCCTCAGGACATCCCCTCCAAATAAAATTCAATGATTGAGGCAGAACAATTGCACAATAAAAGCCTTGTTTGGAAGCACCCAAAGACATTCAGGTTTCCTGCTTAAAAAACAAACATCTGTTTTCCCCAGTTAATTACTAACAACTGTTGAGAAATTGTCTGTTAAATCGAATGTTTTCCCACAAGCTTTTTAGCATCTAGACTTGGTTCAAAGTCACTTCGTGAGCAGACAGAGAGGCTGTCTAGACTTGAGTATCTTTGGTGAGCTGCTGTTAACTTTGTTCGCTCCACAAGTCTTTAGCTGCCCTCTGCCAGGTGATGCTCTCAGAGTTTGGGTGCCACAGAAGTAGCATGGACTGTACATGATCATGGCCAATACTATGGTGGTCATGTGTGTGAGTTTATATATAATAATGGGGTGGAAAGGGCTCTTTCCTACCTTAGCTATATGTAATTCCACAAAAGTTTAGAAACATATGAAGCTGCCTCATACCAGGTCAGACTATTCATCTAGTCCAGTATTTTCTATTGACTGGCAAAAGCTCCCACATCTCAGAAAGAAACCTTGCTATGGGATTCTTCTAACGGGGTGCAATGAATTGACCCTGGAACCTGCATACAAACCATGTGCTCTATCACTTTTCATCCTTCCATCACCACTGCCACTACTGGCTTGAGGTACAACACATCCATACCACACCTAAGTTTGTCCATATTTTGGTAATTGTTAAGCAGACCTATTCAAGTGTGATTTGCTTGTGACTTTGTATAAAACGCAGTGGTACTCAATCTTTTTGGCATGTGAGCCTCTAGTCAAATCCTATGTATGAGTTCATGCCACAGTACAGCCCACCATGCAGAAGAAATGTCAGCAGTGAAGGAAACATTATTTATTAATTGTGTTTCTATATCAATTTTTTGGAACCAAACCACAACAGTTTAAAAAAAATCAGAAAACAAAAATCATAAACAAATGAAGACATAATAAAATGTAAAAAAAAAAATCTTAAAAACCATAATACTTTTAAAATGCAAAATTAATCCTGAGCCCCTTTCTGAATGCAGAGAAATTGGGAACAAGTCGTAACTCTAGAGGAAGAGGATTCCAGAGTTGGGGAGTAACACAGGAAAAAAAACCCTTTCCCCAATCACATCAGCAATTTATTGCACACTCACCATGCCTGGTATGCAGTTTTGCAGACTCACATAATGTCATCCCTATCCTGTGCTCATCTCACCTCTTTCATTTCTTTTTAGAGCAGGAAAAGTCTGGATTATTTTCCCCAAATGACTTCAATGCGCCCTTAAGCCTCCATGTAGTGCCGTCCCTTCACTTTTTCCTTTGTTGGGTGCATGTGCTTTGAATGGAATCTTGCTGATGAAAGGGGAGGGTGGAGCAGTTCTCTTCTTCCAGCACTTCTTGTGAAATGTTGGAATGAATGGACTTTTTACTGCTCCAGCACCACCCTCCTTGCCTGCAGCTCCCTCATTTTTAAAGCTAAAGAGATGAAACTTGGGATTGTGAGAGCTCTTAAGTAGGGCTTTAGGCATGCCAAGTTTGAATCAGATCAGTTCATCCCTTGATTTTTTAGGAAATTTTTTAATTTTCTCTTCTTAAACCCTTTTCCTGATAGTCCACCAGTGTGAAAGTCCACCTGTTTGCAATTGTGAATAATAATAATAATAATAATAATAATAATAATAATAATAATAATAATAACAACAACAACAACAACAACAACAACAACCAACCAACCTCTCCCACTGGATCGAGACGGGGTACAACACAAATACAAAACACCATAAAATACATATAACTGATTAACATATAAAACTAACACATTATTGAAAAGCAGCACATTATTAAAAGGCATCTTAAAATTCAACTGGGTAAGCCTGCTGGAAGAGATCAGTCTTTATGGCTTTCCTGAATTCTGAAAGACTCTTAAGTTGACGAATCTCTCCCAGCAGGCCATTCCAAAATCTGGGAGTGGCAGAAGAAAAGGTCCTCTGGGTGATGGTTGTCAGTCTAGTTTTTGCTGACTGGAGTAAATTCTTCCCAGAGGACCTGAGTGTGCGGGGCGATCGTATGGGAGAAGGCGATCCTGCAGGTAACCTGGACCCAAACCATGTAGGGCTTTAAAGGTTATAACCAAACTTTATACTTCGACCGGAAACTGATTGGCAGCCAGTGAAGTGATTTTAAAGCTGGTGTAATATGGTCACCCCTAGATGTACCAGTGACCAACCTGGATGCCATATTTTGCACTAGTTGAAGTTTCCGGACTGGGCACAAAGGTAGCCCTAGGTACAGCACATTGCAGAAGTTGAGCCTTGAAATGACCAGTGCATGTACTACCATCTTTAGGTCTTCCAACTCTAGGAAGGGGCGCAGCTGGTATATCAGTCAAAGCTGATAGTAAGCACTCCTGGTTGTCACATCTATCTTGGCTGTCATTTGGAATGACGGATCCACAAGCACCCCCAAGCTGTGAACGCAGCCTTTCAGGGGGAGTGTAACCCCATCCAGAACTGGTTGACACACCTCAAAACCTAGGTTAGGGACCTTAACAGTAAACAGCTCCATCTTGTCTGGATTCAGCTTCAGTTTGTTTTTCCTAATCCTGCCCATTACCGCCTCCAAGCATTCATTCAGAGGAGACACGCTATCCTTAGCTGACACTGTTGTCGAAGGCACAGAGAAATATATTTGGGTGTCATCAGCATACCAATGTCACCCTGCCGCCAGATGATCTTTCTCAGTGTTTTTAGGGTAGATGTTAAACAGCATTGGGGATAGGATGGTGCCTTGTGGTATGCCCTGTGAAGGATCTGTTTTCCTTTACTTTGATCATGGGAAGCTGTGCATCCCCAGTTCATAAAATAGAGATCTGCTGCTTCCCTTACTCAAGAGTAAATCCTATTGATTCCAACTGCATTTATAGCCAAGTCATACTAAAATTAGATGCATGCTTACCTTTGAGTAAACCCCATTGAACAGAGAGAGACTTACTTCTGAGTAAACACATATAGAACTGACTTTTAATAGTGTGGTCACTCAGAAGCTTTTTTTAAAGTCTCTACAAAAGAAATTAGTTAAAATGATTGTTCATCTACCCACCCTTTGAAATGAGCAAACCTTCACTCCTCCTCCCCTGTAAACCTTTTCCAAGCCGAGGGGCAGTCTTGACCCATGGGCTCGCACCTGCTTCCTACAAACAGCCTCCCTTTCTTGGAGTTTGTTTAATATGACCTTAGGAGAAAGTATAGTGTGTTGTTTTACCGTAATTGTGCAGTTTCAGACTGTTATACTATTGTATTTGGCAGAAATAAAGAAATTTAAAGAAAAGAGAATGTAGGGGGCAGGGTGGGAGATTTTGCTGGCATAGTAGCGCTCCAGGTGAAAAGATACATGAGCTGGAAGAGTGCAACAATGCAGATGTGAAAGTGCCCAGCACTCAACTCGCTAGGGAAATGAAGTGGGAAATGGCAGATGAAAACTGGATAAAAAAAGTAGGTGTGATGGAGCTCTTAGCCAAGAAGCGGGAAACAAACCTGTTTCTATGCCCTAGACAGAGCCATAACCTCTCTTTCTTCTCGCTACCTATGCACTTGAGTATCCTTGCCCCAAGCTGGGCCATCCATCATACAGTACTTGCATTATATATAACCTGGTACTTCCCTCAAGATAGGGTCACAAGATTTCTTTTTTTAAAGGAATATAACATAATGGTCATTCCTTATTTCAGATAACTGGGGCTCCAGGAGTGAGATTACAGCTGTGAAATATTCTTTTATTTATAAAATCCACTGGACTTGCATCATCATCATACCTAGTTTGAAAGCTCATGAAATTTTTTACTGCATAAATCACTGTAGGATCTGCTTTAAAATAGGTTGCAGTCATTAAACTACCTCCAGGATAAAGCAATCAGAAATTATAGCTTTACAGAAGGTAACTTGATGTATGACATATGGTTACACATGCATATTTGTAACATATCTCTGTGTCAAATGTATATACTATGGGCTCATCTACACCAAGCAGGATATTCCACTATGAAAGCGGTATATAAGAGGCAGGAGCCACACTACTGCTTTATAGTGATATTGAAGTGCACTGTCAACAGTTGGAGCCCATGACAAATCTACACCAAGCAGGATATAACACTATGAACGTGGTATGAAAGCAGTATATGGTATGTGTCAATGGGTCCCAACAGTTCAATACCACTATAAAGCAGTAGTGTGTCTCCTGCCTTTTATATACTGCTTTCATACCACTTTCATAGTGGAATATCTGTTTGGTGTAGATGAATGAGTGACAGATACTGCAAGATGTTTGTCCAAGCCAAAACTAAGTACATTACAATAAAGTCAAGACCTGATTAAAGAAGTACCACCTTTATTGGTTAAGAACTCCAGAAGTGAAATTCAAATCAGGAAGGCCATGGCATTATGTTCTGTGCTACAGAACTATTTGAAGTATTTTCATGGAGTAATAATTAAAGTGCTAACCTGTTCTCGATGTACTTATTTGGCTTCAGGGGATCATTTAAATTGGGGGAGCAGCATGGAGAGCAGGGGTTAACCTCACTATCATAGGGCCACTTCTCCAATCACAGCCAGAGTCCTCTGCAGGCAACTATATTTACATAAAAATTAAATTGTCAAGAAATCCGATCATGGATTTCCCATGTGATGTCTGGCTTTGTCCTCAGTGTGACTGGCATAAACTTTATCTTTAATGTGCACTGCTATTTTTAAAAAATTATTTTTTGAATGAGCCTTCATATCTGAAAATGATTTATGATGTAGAAGTGTAATTATCATCATCATCATCATTATTATTATTCACATCCTACTTGTCCTTTGGGAAGCACAGAACAGCTTGGGTCTTCCACACACATGGGCACTGAACTGGCAGAGACCTATTTAGTTTTAACAAAGTAGCAGCTCCATGTGCTCTTTGGCTATTCCCTGTAGCAACATGTTTTGAACTAATCAAAAGCACATCTAGCAAGATTAAATAGAAATGCTACATTTTAATTGTGGCTATCAAATAGCCATTATCGAATAGCAGAAAGCAGCCTCAAGTCAGTTATTCTTAATGACCAGGATATAATACAGGATAGTTTCCTGTAGGTGCAAGGGGAATGTTCAGTAATTAACAAATTGTGGGAGACATTGAATAAAGGCATCTCAACGGTGGTGGGAGTGTGTTTCTGTAGAACGCTTAGCTTTGTCAATTTGCCAATGTATCAGTGTTGGAAAGCTCAGTTTGGCTTGACAGATTGGAGGCAGTGTAAGGATAAGAATAGCTTTAACTGCAGAGATCCAGTGTGGTTATTGTTAAGTGTACTGCTTTTCATGTTGAAAGTGAAATAAAAAGGTAGCAAAAAACATAATGAGCATAATCTTAGTAAATTAAGCATTTTCTCATGGATGAACTAATTTTCCCATTGAACTAAGCTTGTGCTTAATGGTCTACTATTGATATCAGTGAGACTTTGGATGGGTACTGCTCACTGAAATCTGGGGGTGGGGAAAAGTTGTGTTCCAGCCCTAATTTATTTTAAGAAATATTTGCAATAGATTGAGTCTTTGGAAGGTAGCAGCAATATTCCACCCCCTGGACAGATTATTGGGTTAGTTCAGGATTCTAGTGATTAATGGCAAGAAGGAGGCGTTGTTCTGGCTCTGAACTGACAAGGGAGAAGTTACTTTCTTTTAATGAAAAACAACTGGCACAGCAGTTTTCTGGGAAAGAAAGACAGATGAGAGACAAAGCAACCAAGGTGCAAGTTAATGCCATTGAGTCCAAGATAAGTTTGCTTGGTAAGGAATACCATTTTTCATTCTGATTACTATGGCTTTGCCATTCAGTTCAGACACGTTTGGTCATTGGGTTATTCCCATATCAAAATATTTTTGCTCCCCTCACCTGTCTCTATGGTATATCATGATTAATAAAGTTCTCAGGACAATTGTTGGCTGTGTTCAGACAGTCATGCATGGTTTTGTAAACCATGTGTGACAAATATTTGTCCCAGAAGCATTTGCATCTTGCAAGACTCCTGCACCAAACTTCATAATAGGCTACATTGCAAACATTTATCCAAAAGAAAGATGATTAGTCATCTACATATTTCTCCCATAAGCTCATCTCTCTCATGAAAGTATAATTTTCATAGAGAAACAAATATTAAAAATTATCCAATGAAGGTTGAATCAGTTTGATTCTAACAGAGGCATTCTAATAGAAGCATTTGTGCTGACATGCTGTGCCTTTTGACTGATTCAGTGACCTAGGAGCCTGCTATGGGAAAGATTAAATATTCCCAGCTGAACTCAGGAAAGTCCAGCAGAGATTTCAGATAAGAAAGTTGGAGGGAAAGGATAACTGATTACTAGACAGTTGTACATGTTCAGGCTATAACATAAATAAGTAAATATGAAATATTGTGAGGAGTAGACAAAACTAATGAAAGAGAACCAGGTGTTATCCTGTTTGGGGAACATAAGGAAATTTGCTCAGAAAAGCTGACAGGTTATTAACTAAATATATTACTCCCAAATCATAGCTGGAAACTTTGGAAAAAATAATTAATAATTGTTAAAGGAATTCCATTCTGCATAAGGGAATCTTGTAAGTAGTGCTAATAAACAATTATTTAATTATGAGAGGCAAAATACAGGGACTCAGAACCAAACATTGGTTCTCAAAGGATGCAACACCTGTCCTCAAGAGGGCAATGGCACCAGTCCGTTGAACTATCTGCTCCGTTTTGCAACAAGCTCAGTAATGTTATGTAGTTGAGTTATTTTATTACTTTTAAGGTGATACTCCTAGAACTAAATTAGAAATGCTTTTAAATGTGTTTTGGTTGCAGCAATTGCATATTTTTTGCATTTGTTCAAAGCCCTTATATCAAACGTGAATTGTGTAGAAACTGCTTAAGATTTTAAAGAAAAAGATAAAATACATACTAGATCTCAAAGTCCTCTATTTAAAAATTCTGTATGTTAATACCAAGAATTTTGTAAACATACAATTCCTTGGTGACATTCCTGGAATATAGTATGGGTTATGTTACCTGCTGATCCTTGATCAAGCTGAATACAAAAATCCCATATCATCATATTCCTAGAAAAGGACAAATCTGTCACGCATGGCCTGTGAAGTCATGGATGCATGATGTTCCCTTGCCCCTCCCCTCTTCCCATTGTGTTTTGGCTTCAGTGCAGGTTCCTTGCTTGCATTAAGCCAGAATTCCCCATTATGGCCAAACGGGGACTCTGGCCATATCCTGGTCAGTAACCTACCAGGATAATAAGGCAGAATTAGATCAGAGAAAGATCAGAACCTGGCTTATTATCCTGGTTTGTTAACCAACATAAAGCCAGAGTTTGCTTGCTCAAATGTAAGAGGGAACACTGATTTGATGCAAGCCAGAATCTCTAAAGCTGAGGAATGAGGGGAAAGCAGGCAACCACGATGCTCAGGATAAGCATCAGAACCAGCACCTCCAGGTACAGTTAGAAAACTCCTGCCTGAAACTCTGGAGAATTGCTCCCAGTCACTGTCTGTAATACTGAGCAAACTGGACCCTTCGTCTGACTTGGTATAAGGCAGCTTCCTAGGGACCTAAAATAAAGTTAAAAAGATGGCCCATTCTGCCATGCCCGGCAAAGCCTGGGCATGAGAGGGATTTGTGGGCGGAGCAAGGAAGGGACGTGCGCATTCTGCATTGGCAGGATTTCGCGCCACTAGGACTGGGAGGGGTTTCGGCACGATAAAAGCCAGGCCCTCACCCTGTGTCTTATTTCTTATTTCTTGCGTCCGCTCCACAAAAGAAAAATACATAGCTGCTGGCTATTATCTTCAAAGTAGTGTGTGCTTAGGCCGTGAGAGCTTATTATCAAGCCTACTCTGTGGCAGGCATGGAAGCAAAGGAGCCATTTTTCTTCTCCACCATTGCATCCTCACAATGTCACTCAGCAGAGCTGTTCCAACTGGTTCAGGGCTTTTAGGTTCTGGCCATGTGGACATCTGAGAGAACCCTCAGAGGCACACTGTGTCATGTTTGCAAGGCATTTTGAGGAAAAGATTGTTGATATCCATTACAACAAGTTAGATCCCACAGGTCAGTCAGTTCAATCTGTGGAGTTCAGGGCACCATTTGAGCAACTCAGTTTTTAGGACCCAAGGATGTGTTTGGTAAAGTTTAGAGCAAACACCTGTTTGTTCAATCCTTGCCTCTCATGTTCTATTATATCTAGTGCACAGTAGGATTACCGGTTGGATCTGGGAGGTTATAAATTCCTCCTTACAGGAGGCAGTGGTCCTTACAGGAGGCAGCTATGAAACCATTTGAGGGCAGGGAGAGATCATAGTTGGACCCAGATTTGAATAATTGTGACTAATATCCCCTTTCTGGGCAAATTGCTCAAGTGGGTGGTGGCCTTGGTTGTTTCAGTCCTCAATGCAGGGGTGTGCAGAAAGTAGATCTCCAGATGTGCTAGCCTTCAACTCCCAGTATTCTTGACCATTGGCCATACTGCCTGGGGCTTCTGAGAGTTGAAGTCCAAAATTTCTGTTCACTCCTGACATGTATTCATTTATTTATTGCATTTCTATATCGCCCAATAGCCGGAGCTCTCTGGGCAGTTCACAAAAATTAAAAACATTCAAAGTATAAAACAACAATATAAAACCATAATATAAAATACAATATAAAAGCTCAACCAGATAAAAACAGCAGCAATGCAAAATTACAATTTAAAACACCAAGGATGACTTTTGCCAGAAAAGAGACGGGGATTGCAACCTTATTGATTCTTCTAGATCTCCCAGTGGCTTTTGATACCATCACTGGGTGTGGGTGGTACAGTTTTACAGTGGTTTATTTATTTTCAACTTGGTCTTTCCAAGTTGGCTTACATTCTAAACAGGAACATTCTTTATCAAATTATTTAAAAACAGCTTGAATTTAAACAATTTTAAAACAAGCTAGTTTTTTTATTACTTTAATTAATATTGTTATTGGATTTTCTCTCTGTTTATTCCCTTTACACAATACAAATAAAGTAGGGGAAGGAATTGCAACAAAGTCGGTGCCCATTCAAAAATGTCTATCAGTTCTTGTTAAATGCTCAAGCATACATATCAGTGTGTGCTGACCAAATTTCCAAAGATGTGTTTGGAGACTGCTGTCTATAATAAGTACCATGAATAGAAAAGGTAGTAAGGTTCTCAGTCTATTGAAAAAACAGTAGCTTGGACATCGACTTCCTGTTTTAAAGAATAAATCTTTTTCCTACTATGTGTGCTCTCAAAATCCACTTTGGTTAAAATAAAATACAGTATTAAATATAATGCTTGGGTGACCATTTTCAAAAGATTGGGCTGGAAGATTTCTGCTTGACCTTGTGACATTTATGCTTTGGGGTCCCACAGGGCTCCATCTTATCCCCCATGCTACTTAGCTTCACTCAGTGGTTTCATGTAGATGTTATCTGGAGATTTAGAATGCAGTGCCATCAGAATGCGGATGACACACTGCTCTGTCTCTCTTTATCATCAGATCCAGGTGAGGTAGTGGAAGTGCTTCATCAGTGCCTGGCTACAGTAATGGACTGGATAAGGGCCAATAAAGTGAAGCTAAATCTAAATAAGACAGAGGTACTGTTAGTGTGTCTGACTGGATGCTCACCTATTATATTTATCTGAAGGATCAAGTTCATAGCATGGGGGTGCTTGTAGATTCCTCTTTGTCATTAGAGGTACAGGTGTACTCTGTGGCATAGAATGCCTTTTTCCAGCATGGGTTCATATGCCAGCTATAATCCTACTTGGATAGAAACTGCCTATTTCAGTGATCCATGCCCTAGTAACCTCATATTTAGATTACTGCAATAAATTGTACATGGGACTGCCCTGGAAGATGGTCTGGACACTTACGTACAAAACGTGATGGCTAAGGTCCTAACTGGAACTGGGCATCATTTTGTATGTATGTATTGTATGTATGTATGTATTACACATATTTAAAAATATAAGAACATAAGAAGAGCTGTGCTGCATCAAACCAACAATCCATCTAGTCCAGTGCTCTGTTCAGACAGTGGCCAATCAGCTGTTAACCAGGGACCCACAAGCAGGATACAGTGCAACAACACCCTCCCACTCATGTTCCCCAGCAACTCTTCAGTGGTTCAGTATTTCTAAGTGGTTCATATTACACCAGTATTGTATCAACTTCACTTTCTTCCATTTTGTTTCCAAACCCAATTCAAAGTGCTGGTGTTAACTAATAAAGCCCTTCATGGCTTGGGTCCCTGTTCAGATGACACTCTAAGCCACAGTGGTTAAGCATTTTAAGCTAAACATTATGGCTTAGCATGTTGTGTAAACCATTCCTAACCATGGTGGCTCCATCACCATGATTTAAACATGCTCACTAGCCATTTGCCAAAAAGGGTTAGTGACCTAACCATGGCTTAGCACGTTGTCTGAACAGGCCCTATCTTTTCCTACCTGAGCCCTACAATTGTCATCAGAGACCCTGCTCTGACTGCCCTTTCATGCTGAGGTATAGTGTGTTGTTACTCTGGAGCAAGCCTTTTCAATAGTGGTCCCATAGTTATAGAATACTGTCCCTGAAAAGTTTTGACTGGTGCCTAGTTTGTTATATTTTTGGTGCCAGGAAAAGACCTATTTATTCTCTCAGGATTTTTAATCCTCTCTATATTTTTGCTGCTCTGATACATTTTAAATAGTTCTATTTCTGTGATACGTTTTGATCTTCTTCCTGTGATGCCTGATGTTTTGGTTTCTGCTGGTTTTAATTGATTAATTGTTGCTTTTAATTGATTGTTCTATTATGCTGCTTTTGTTTTTGATTTATCTGGATTTGGATTTCATTTATGATTTTATTGTACATCTCCCTCAAAGCTATTAGCTTGTAGATGAGATAAATGAGCCCTAAATGAGTCCTGAAGCTCACAGAGGTCACCGTGTATGAAATCTACAAGTCCCATATCACCCATTAACACACACACACACACACACACACACACACACACACACACACACACAAAAGAAGCAGCATGCATGACTCTTGCTCCTTCCTTCTTCCCTCCCACTTGAGGTCAGGTTGGCGCACGTACTTCTTTTCTTTCAGAAAGGGGTAAATAGCTATTTATTTCACGGTATTTTCTTTTGTGTCCAGTGGGAACAATTGCTAGTGTGATGGGGATTTTATAGTTCTAAAAGTAACCCTGGAAACAAGCAGAAATACTCATTTCCAGATCAGGACAGATCAGCAGAGCTCCTTTCTGCAAGCTCCGCCAACCTATCCTGTTCTGGAAATTAGCTTTTCCGCTTGTTTCAGGTTGCTTCGAGAACTGCAAAATCTCCATTGCGCTAGTGATCACTCCCATTGGTGCATGGGCACAATAGGACAGTGCCAATTATTTCCCTATTTTTATGCAACATATTTGTCAGTCTTCAGTCATCCCTGTTTCTGGAGAAAGCAGGGTGTAAAATGCTGTCCCAGGTATTGTGGTAAAAACTTCCTACTTGGAAGTTCCTATCATCTACAAAATAATGGCACTCTTATTTTCATTTAATAAAGAATAAAGTGCCATAGGATATCTCCTGCATCTCTGACCTCCATAACCTGTGAAAGCCTCAAAGGATATATTATTCCAGATGACTTTGTACTATGGGGAAATTTGCACTTCGTTTCTAAAAGAAGCTTTAAATTGGGAGTCGGCAAGGTTTTTCCTGCTTAGGACAGTGACAGAAAAGATAGCCAAAGCATGTTGATAAATAATACTTTTTGGAGTTCCTAGGGGTACCTGATTTCCTGTTGATAACTGAACCAAAAAAATTATTTGGGTATTTTTAAACAGCAGCAGTAGCAGATAGATGTGTTTCAGTCCATTTCTTTCTGAGACAATTGGAAACAGAAACAGAGGGCCTCCTGAGATCACTAAATGCTATAACACCTTGCTTGGGAGCCAAGACTTATGAGCCATGGGGCACATTACTTCAAGCTGTTGAAACAAATCATTGAGAATGGAAATCTGCACTTAGGAAATGAAGTCGGAACATTTCCCCTTTGTAGCCAGGTGATTCAGTATTCCGTAGAAACAAGTAGAACCTTCAATAAATGTTGCAACGTGTTGGGATTGTTTTAACATTATTCCCTTTTCCCCTCAAAACTGTCAGGGGCTGTGCATCCCCATACATCTACTTGTTGCCAGAAAACAGTGGCAGGAGAAGGCATAAACAATCAGATGCCACTCTACAATGTGAAAACACTACAGATCCACATGGGTTGTGCCAAATTACCATAAACGTAAAAAAAATGACCCGTGGGGGGAATTGGTCTCCAGAATATGCACTTGAACTACATTAGGATTCATAATAAATATATCATCCTACCCAGCCACTTAATGAAGGTTATTATATTTAGATTTAGCATCCTCAAAGTTGCTACAGACTGTGGTATTCCAGGCATTGAAATAACTTTTCTCTACTGATCTGAACAGATAAACTCTTACAGATTTTTAAACGAATGAGCTTGAAACTTCCACTATTAGAAGAATAACAGTTCGGCCAATGGCATGAAATCAATTTGGTTTATTAGCTATTTGGGTTTGTCAGGTATCCTAAGTCTTAGCAGAGTCATCTTTCTGTACTAACTGCATTCATGAGACAGCATAATAGCCATATAATCTGCATTAAAAGAACTCTGAACCAATGGGTTCTGCAAATACTTAAGCCAAGGAAGAAGAAAAATGCTGCAAAGATAAATATATAACATTGCCCAAGATACTTTGGTTTTAAACTAGACTGGGTTCTGTTTGAAACTTATCAGAGCCTTTTCTTTTCTTTTTTACAGTATGTATTAGCAAACTGACTTCAGAAAATAATCAAATGGTCCAAAAACAAGTGAATGGGATTTACCTGTAAATATTCAGAATGCTCCCGGTGATTTTGTAGGCATTGTACCTTTAAGACAGCTGGGATTATATCCAGTTGAAGGGAGGCAGCCTAAAGTAGGAATAGTGTGCGCTTAGTTCTAGGCAGCACTGCTAGTTCTGCTACTTTCGTTGTTTATACTTTTAAATAAAACATTTTGTATTTTACTCTGCCTGTCATATTACGTACAACTTTGAACATGCCTAAGCATTTTGAGATCGGACATTGTCAGATGAAGAACAGAAATGTCTCAAGTTGACTATTGAAAGCATGTAGAATACCTTTAATTAATCCACTTATTTAGGGTGACCATATGAAAAGGAGGACAGGGCTCCTGTACCTTTAACAGTTGTATTGAAAAGGAAATTTCAGCAGGTGTCATTTGAATAAGTGGGGAATCTGGAGAAATTCCCCCTTAATCACAGCAGTTAAAGCTGCAGGTGCCCTGCCCTCTTTTAAATCTGATCACTCTAGTATAGCTCCTGCAGCTTTAACTGTGAAGATGAAGAGAGAATTTCACTGGGTTGTCCATATATACAAATGACACCTGCTGAAATTCCCTTTTCTATGCAACTGTTAAAGATACAGGAGCCCTGTCCTCCTTTTCATATGGTCACCCTACACTTATTTAACTTTTCATCTGTAAGCAACTGAAACATTATTTTTTCTGAAAAGACACTTTTCAGTCTAAAAATTACAATATCTCCAATTAAATCTGTTCCAATACCAACTATTATCTTATGTTGGCTGTGATTTACAGATCACTCAAGCCAGTGTTGCTTTCACTTCAGTTCAGTTAATTCTGTTGACTTCACTGTGACTAAACTAGCTTCAGAGCAAGTATCTTTGTCCTGAATTTCAGTGTCTTGTTCAAAAATTAAAAGAAAAAACATATCTGCAATTCATGGTCTTCTGCCTTTTAAGATTTAGATCCATTCTACAGTTTCTGACAGGCAGCCTAATTCATGAACCAGTTTAAACAGTGTACCTGGATATAAGGCAGATTAGTTCCAATGACCTTCCCAATGACTTGGCCATTAAATCTAAATACTGTCGCATAACTGCTTAGTTAACTGGGCTAATAAGTTCCATTAAAAATAAAATATGACAAGGGGAAAGAGAAGAAAAGACCAACACTCAGAACTTGATTTTGCATTTTGACACTAAACTATTTAATATAGCAAATATCAAAGCATAACTATACAAGGCAAAGTTGCTAGAAATTATAAAGCAAATGAGAATTGCCTTGTAAGGAGAAAGAGAATAGCTAATCATGTATAACCATTTTTGACTGAAATCTCACATTACAGTGTTTTGTCATAGAATCAGTATTTATTTGACATCACACAGGAGGGCCACTCCTCTAAGTATCCAGTGATCTGGGGATACAGTTGTCCTTAGGTAGATTGCAGTAATGTAGGTCAAATCGGTTCTCCTTGGCTTCTTGTAAATGGGACAAACATAGAGTTTAGGATCTCTTGGGCCAGTTGTATTAATCGCAAATATATGCACAACAGGGAGTACTGTGAAAAGAATCTTCGCTGTAGATTCAGTGAGTTTATTATTACGCCTATCCCATCCAGCTCCATCCAAGTATAATCCATAAATATATACCCCTTCCTGTGTAAAAAGAATGGATGTTTATTATTCATAGAAAAGTGTCTGTTTTTAAAATTACAGCATGACTTTGTTGACTTAACCTTTTCAATATAAGTTATGGTATAATTAGCGAAGTTTGAAATGGTAAAGAAATTTTGATCTGTAAAGTTTCTCAAATTGCACAAAGTGGGAATGAACAATGTTCAAATACTGAGTTCAAAAATTAATCAAAATAATTAATCCCCCCACTATAGAATGTATATAGCACAATTATAGTAGAGGTGTGCACGGACCCCCCGTTCCGCCCCGCGGGCCGATCCGAAAATTTCGGATCGGCCTGCTCCACACCGCTCCGCCCATACTCCGCTCCTCTTCTCCGCGGAGCTCCGGCTCCGAATCGGAGCTCCGCAGTGGAGGGGAGTGGTGCCAGGTAAGGCCGGGAGAGGAGGGCGGGGGGGGTTACCGGGCCCTGCCGCCATCGCCTCCCATGCGGTGATGGCGGCAGAGCCCGGTAAGGGACCAAGGGGGAGGGGGCCTTGCCTGCCTCCGTCCGTGGTCCGTCGGCTTCTTCAATTGAGCCTGCGGTTCAACCAGGAAGTCTGGGCCGCAAGTGCGGCCCAGACTTCCTGGTTGAACCGCGGGCTCAATTGAAGAAGCCAACAGACCGCGGATGGAGGCAAGTAAGGGAGAGGAGGGGGGGTTTACCGGGCCCTGCCGCTGTCACTGCATGGGCGACAGCGACAGCGGCAGGGCCCGGTAAACCCCACTTACCTTTCCGGCGGAGCTCCGGATCGAGGCGAAGGATCCGCCTTCACCTCGATCCTCTTCACCACGCTCCGCCGGCCCCCCAATCCTCTTCACCTCCGCCTTAAGGGGAGGCGAAGCACCCCGCTCTGCTTCTAATTCACCGGTCCGATTAGAAGCGGAGCACATCCCTAAATTATAGAATAAACTGAGAAAAGTGCATTGGTGCAATTTTAGTGCACAATCCTATAGTTCCTGAAAGGTGATCCAAGCACCCTGAGGATATTACAGATCTCCCTCTACATGGACAGACAAGGAGATCCACCCCGAGAGGCCTTCTCCTTGCAGCAACATAAACCTCCATCACTGTTCCTTCTTTACCTTCGGTGCTCTGATGGTAGGGGGTGGAAACGATATGTAGATGAGAATATCATTATCATTTCTTCCATTGTTAGAAAATCTAAATCAAATCGAATGCCATTTTTTTTTCTTTAGCAGTTTAAAAAATGTATCTAGAATGTTGGAAAATGTTCTGAAATTAATGCCAACATAAAGACATGTCATACATACAGGAGGTGCTGCTGTGATTTCTTCTCTAATTTGTTTCAGCACTTCATTATGTATAGTTACTGTATCCAAAGCCCAACCTTTGTGTGCTCGAGTCACTTCTTGCCTCATAGCTGTTAGGAACCCTGTAAAGTGAATGCAAAAGCAAGGCAAGTTTAATAAATCTGTTTCCCTTAACTGTCTTGAAACTGCAATGCTTTCTGGTTAAAGCATCCATGGTATAAAAAGTACACTAAAGATGGAATCTTAGGCATGTCCTACAATTCCCAGCATTCCCCAGACAGCCATGCTAGCTGAGGAATGCTAGGAGTTGTAGGACTTTTTTTCTGTCTAAACATACATAGGATTGCATCCTAACAGCGCAATCCTATGGTCCCCCAGACAGCATCTGGAGAGCATCCCCTCCTCTAAGGTTGGAAGCAGAGATTCAATTGTGGAAGAGGAGTTCCAAGCATGGATTCCACACACCCCTCCAAACCCTCACTGCCATGGAAAGCTCTATGGCATCTCCTCACTTGAAGTCATAGGCCATAGCTAGATGGGGCGAAATCACGGGGCTATCCCCGGGATTGCCCCTGTGCATTCACATAATGCACAGGGGATCCTGGGATCAGGGAGGGATGATCCCTCCCTTACTCCGGGATCTCACCCTACCCTTTAGGCCCAGTTTTTCCATGGTCTTGGGCTGAGCCCGAGACTGCAGAATATGTGGCTGGGCGCCACGTTTTGTCCTGGCTCCTCACGGTTACGCATGAGGAGCTGGGACCCATGCACGGGGCGCAGAGCTCCTCAGGACTTACCTTTTGCGCACAAGTGCTTGTGCGCTGCTGGCTCTTTAAGAAAATAAAAAATGGCAGGGACAAAACCTCTCCCTCTGAAGTCATCGCACACCACGTGTAAACAGAGGGGGGATCTCATGATAGAACCATCACGCGATCTTCAACCCTCTGTCACGGACTAACAGGTAGGTCTAGCTAAGGCCATAGTTCTGATCTCGGAAAGAGGAAAGGAAGGGATGTTCCAGTGAATGGGAAGGGTAAGGAGTAGCTGAGAATCTAATAAATCCAAAGACCTCTCAGGCCCTGCTCCTGCTCCAGCAATGTGTGGTAGTTAGCTGGGCCCAGAGGCCTACTTAGCAATAATCATAGCAAAGGAGGATTGCAAGGCTGTAAATGGCTCTGCCATTCCTCCCACCTTGCATGGCTCTTGCTGGCAGTAGATGGGTGATCTCAAAGTCCTTCATCTACAGAGTGGCAATCCCTTAGGAATGTACTCTAAAATTCTCAGCAGCAGACTACTGGCAAAAACGATAGAATTTTAAAAAATCAGAAAAATTGAACTGTAGACTTCTGGTATTTATTAGAGAATTAACAGTAGCAACACCTAGTGGCTAAGATTTTAAGTATCTCGAAGTTGTAATCAACAGAAGCCAGTGATAGCAGTACTATAATAGAAAGTACATGCAGGCTAGAAAGTCACAGAAACACTACAGATCTGAACTGTATTTTATATCCCAAGAACCATAATGTTTCTAAACCTAAACCCATAGATGACAAACACTTCTTTCCAGAAAGAAGTATACTTCAGCAAAAGCTTTTAGAACCAGTAACATTCATCAATTCACTACAATACAAAGTGATCATTAAACTATTGAAAATGGCAAAAGATTTGTAATATTTTAGGGTCACTCGCCCTTATAGGTATTTTCTTTTCCTTGCTTTTCCGTAAAAGTGTAAATGTCCTTTGGTGGGAAGAAAGTATGCCAAGAAAGGATGGGAAATCTTTTAATGCTACTTTCATGTGAATGTGACAGAAAGTATGAACATTTATTTTCATTTACATAAACTATATTAGAAATGGAAATTCTCTCATTGATTTTTTTTTTAGCCTCTACATATATTTGATCTCTACCCATATCCTCTATCAAAACAGCACTGTAGTACAGTAAATAAAACTGTGGTTTTATTTATAGAACAATATAGAGTTAATTCTACCCTTCTAAAACTTACCCTGGGGATTAAAGAATCCAGTCATCCAAAATACATGTGGCCTTCCTTCAAATATCCAGGTGCGAAACTGGTTATTTCTCTCTAGAAGTTCAGTAAACCAGAATCCAAGGGTGGAAGAATCCCAAGATACACGTTTCCAAAATTGAGGAATTCGAGCATCATACATGTTATCAAGCGCATCTCTTAAATTCTGAAGAAATGAAAAACAGAATATGCATTTATGCATTTGTGTTGCGATGCAGCAATATAGAAATGACTAGGTACTGGGCTGGATTAATACGTCAATTTTTGTTTCTCTCTGTTTTTCATTTTTCAGTCTTAATGCCATGCCCCCTGCTGGAGGAATCCTCAAAGTCAAGGAACATGAGGAAAGATGAGGGAGGCTGGGCTCTTGATGGAGATGACCATAGGTCTATACTCACAGGAACGGAGCTCCACCTCCAAGGCAGAGACTGGGCAATCACCTAGTCCCCAAGAACATCATTGCCTCAAGAGGCAAGCCAATGGAGTTCATTTGAGAAGGAGTGCTCCGTTGAAGAAGTCTTCAAGAAGAAAGGACTCTTCAGGAACAATGCTCTCCTCACAAGTAGAACCGTGGCCAGAGGGACTGTAATGAATTGCAGCTGAGCTCTAGATGGGCTCTGGCTATATAAGCCTTCAGTTAGTGCTTACTAGCTGTTGGAAGAAAGTTTTACTTTTAGTTTTAGTGTCTTCTATCCCTGCGCTTACCTTACGACTGAACCTTTGTTCTATGACTCTTGCTTGACCCATCTTTTTGGACTTTGTTCCTGTTTGATTATTCTCCCATATTTGGACCTCGGCTTCACCTCAGCCCTTTTTTCTGGAAACCACTTACTCGCTTGTTAATACTGTGCTTTGACCACTGTTGGTATTCTGATTCATTCCTTAAACTGATCCCAACTGGATTGATACCTCAGTGCTTAACTATTTGCCTTCCGAATTGACTTGCCTGTTAGATTTGCCCTTTTTTTTGCCTAACTCATAGTCTGACCCAGCCAGAGCAGGATGCTTAAGTTTATTTTGTCCCATTTTCACATTAACTTGCATTTTTTTTAGTCCTTATGAAAATTTATATGTATCTTCATGTGCATTTATCTTGATATATGCATATATATGTTTTGTACACAATTTTGCCTAAGATATGCAGATTTTGAAGCAACCTTCTCTAATGTAATGCATTTTGGCATGTTAGTTTCACTAAAAATATGCACACCTCTCCCTAAGATACACTTTTTGTATGTATTCTTTTTAATTGGACAACTGTATTGCAAAATTTGGAGAAGGGAAAGTACCAGAGGATAACTGCATTTTGGTTTGTGCATTGGTTTTAGAAATGCAAATTAAAACGCAAACTGAACTCATCTGCTTGCCACCCATAGTAGTCATATGTAAAAATATAATTAGTTACCTCACTCATAATAATAGTTCCTTCTATGGCAAGCTTAAGATCACTGAGACTATTTCGTACTATTTTGATAACCTTTTGCATCCGGTCAATTTCTTGTCGAAGGAAAATATTCATAGAATTAAGATGGCCCATTTTAACTAAGCGAGCTTTCACCTAAAAACAAGGAATTAAGAGAAAGCTAGGCAGTCAATAAGGCATTCAGAATAGCACTAACAAAACATACCATATACTCAACAAAATAGCAGCCTTCCCATTTATGATTCGGGGTGTGTGTGTCCCAACCAGCCCAATAGGAACTAAACCATCTTATTCCTAGCAAATCATCTCATTCCCACCTGAGACCGATCCAGGTTCTGCCAGTCACTGCAGCTCTAATATGAACAAGATGCAAGTATCTTGATGCTGTATGATATCCAGGCCAAGGGATGAAAGTTGACATAGAAGCATTGTTGGTTCTACATTCATATTGATTTTGTGATAGGGTCCAGCTCATAGATCACCAGTAACTGGACATTACAGCAGTTACAATGACTGCTAGTCCATTTCTGGACACAAGCAGGTTATTACATTTAAAGCCCCATATGGCTTAGGACCAGAATACTTGAAGGATTGCCTTCTCCTGCACAAACCTGACTAGGTATTGAGATATTCTGGAGATCCGCTTCTCTCTGTCACAACATCTGATGTCTGTTTGATAGGAACTTGAGGGCCTTTTAGTGGCTGCATCCAGACTTTGGATCTCTTCACTGATGGGCTTCCACCAGCAGGCAAAACGCTTATTAAACAGGCCTTTAGCACATTGAGCTCATTTATTTTTTCTGCTGCTCTGTGTTTTAACCTGTGTTTTTACTTAATGATGTTTTAACTGGCTGCTACTTATATGTGGTCTTATGTTACTTTTTAATTGTGAATGTTACTGTTAGCCACCTACTGTTAGCATATTTTATGGAAAATCAGGGAACAAACAAACCACAGAGAAGGTGTGTGTGGGGGGGGGTGTCAAATAGCTGATCTTACATGTACTGATTAATTATCCACAAGGAAAACATGTGCATTGAGTCAGACCATTGCTCCATATAGCCCAGTATGGTCTAAACTGCCTTGCAGTGGCTCTCCAAATTCCCAGGCAGAGGCCTTCTCAACCTACTACTTGCAATCTTTTTACTACAGATTCCAGAAACTGGATGTGGGCCCTTCTGCATGCAAGCATGTGGTCTATCGTTGAGCAGCGGTCCTTCCTTTGCACCTTGTACTAAAGCTGTGGCCCTTCCCTTGTCCTTCCCATATGCATATGGCTCAAATGTAGGTTCCTCCTTGGATGTCACACTGGAAGAGCTAAAAGGAGATGCATGACAAAAGACACCCATGCATTCATGACAGTTTTTATTCTAATATCTGAAGCCAAACTTACTTAGCACCAAACTAGCACTGTTCCACCTGCTAACAAAAGTACTTTTTAAATCTAATTTTAAATCAAGTTTCATCCTGAAGGCTCAAGGCAGATTACAGAACTTCAAAATTTGGGTAAAAAAATATGGCTGTGAAAAAAAGATTTATAAATCATTGTAACTAAAAAAGAGCATAATCTAGACAAAAATCCTGCCAATCAAAGCCAGCCTGCTCAGTAGAAAGACAAAGCCGCCTAGCCTGCTCACAAGTGTCATGATACTCAGCAGCTGAGATGGCAGTAGTAGATGCTGTTTTGTCACTGAAAATCAAGGTGGGAGGGGAAAAAACCCTTAATTCCAGTGTGCATTAGTGGAATTCCATTCCACTAATACGCAGTGGAATGGAAGGGACAGAGATAGTATAAGAGCATCATCACACGGGAGAATCAGGTTTCCTTACCGTCACTTCTCTGCAGTTCTTCATTTTCCCCAGAGGGGAAAGAGGAAGTAAACACCACGTGGCCCATTCAGGGGCCGTTTTAATGTGCCGCTTTTCCTGCACACAGCAGGAGATCGCAGCACATTGCACTTTTTTTTTAATATAAAGTTGGATTAAATGGGGTCTATTTTGCTGTGGGAAAACAAGCAGAAGGAGCCGGAGGCACGTGGGAGGCAGACGTCATCATCTAAAGGATGCGTGCACATACATAAGTGGTCAGTAGCGAGCGAGCGATAAAATGCTTGTCTAATGAATCTCTAAGTCCCTGTAGGAAATTAGGGAAGAGGACTTGTCCAGTATAAAGATTTAAAGTAACATACGAATAGACCAGCTCAGGTATCACAAAAATCAGCATATGTAGGTTGAATATAGACCAAGCACAGTCACTGAAGAACAGCGTCCTCTGGAATCAACGGCATCCAAGTAGATGTGTCTAGGACTGTGGAACTGACATGGCGCTATGACTTCAAAGCAAAGATGTAAATTTCTCTGCATTTATCTAAGAGTATGTTGTATGCATATGGTGGGAAACTGTAAAAGTAAAGTCACTAAATCACTGAAAAGTAAACTAGCGATTAAATACAGAAACTAGTCAAGTGATATATTATCACCATTGCAGAATCTAATATATCTTATTTTAGAACTCTGTAGTATTCATAAGAGGGGCAAAAAAAAAAAAGGCAACAGTGAGTAAAAGTTCACAAAGCAGTTCCATACAGCCATCATTTATTTCAATGGAGGCTGCCTGGGAGCAGCACTCAGTGGATTGCAGCCTAAATCAGTAGTCTTTATGATCATCTAAGGACAGATATACAAGGGGAAAGTCTATCTAGTTAGTGGAAGAGAATGCAATTATTGTATTCGTATGTTTAGCTTAAGATTTGTAAGCTCTTCATTGTGGACAATGAATGTACCCATTAAATTTCGATAACTAAGTACTGCAACTATGTGAAGTAGAGTAGTATTGGATGTATTTCATTTAATAAATCCTTTATGGATTTTTTTTAGGAAGGAGAAATAACTTTAATATCAGTATTATTCTTTCATATTTCTTCTAGATGGATCTTATAACTTGCTATTTTTCACTGCCCTTGAAGAACCCATTGGATTTTTAAATGGCAGCACAGATGTGCCAATGTTTGCAGCATCTTGACTTTAAAAAGAGAGAATTATTCACTAATACGCAGTTGTTTGAAGTTATTATAATCTGGGGATGCACATGACCTTTGATGTGATATATGGAATCAAGGGAGCCATTCTCATTGGTAATTGATTAGCTAATAATTTTCCCTTAAGGTACAGCCATTAGACACACATCCAGCCAAATTCCTATTCTAACATCATAAAGAGGCTTTAATTCTCCCTTTATGCAGCACCAAAGGATTCTCTATAACAGAATATTTATAGTTAAGCGGAAACAGGGTTGGTGTGTTTCACAAACTTAATCCCTCACAAAAAACCCAACCCCAGTTTTGATATCTGATGTGGAGAAAGGGTTGCAAAGCCAATTTCATTTATTCAGAATGAGGGCAAATAGCATGATATAAATCAACCCCTCCTCCCCAACGCAAACACACACACAAAGAACTTGTTTGACACATTTGGAATTTTGAGAGATGTGGGTGCTCTAACAAAATGGCTGTCATGATGGCCAGAAAGCACTCATTAAAGGAAATGTAATTCGTCCAAGGACCAAACTACAAGGCACAGGTGACAGTCTCAGTTCGAAAATGTAAAACTACTACTTTGAGCCCAAGCAAAGATGGTGCTGGAGAGAAGCACCCTGCCAGCCTCTCAGTTGAAAAATAATCTTAAGAAATAAAACAAAATAAAATACAGGAGGGGTAGGGAACTTGGTGGGTACCAAGAGAGGTGTCCGCAAGCACCATGTTGGAAACCCCAGATATAAATTTTGATTTAAATGGTTATACATTCATGTGCTCCATGCCTACTAGCTTTTCCCAGGTGTGGTTTGTATCAATTCAGCACCTACTCCTTCCTTTCTAAAGTAGCAAACCCTGACACTTCTAGTTCGGTAAAGCTCTAAAACGTGTCCCTCTGTCATGGCCTCCTACTTTTTGTTTGTAGCTTCCCTTTCCCTTATGCAGGATCTGTACTACTGCTTTATAATGGTTTATAACAGTATTGACGACTGTTGGGGCCCAGGACACATTCCATATACCATTTTCAAACTGCTTTCAGAGTGCTATATCCTGCTTGGTATAGATCTGGCCTTAGTATTAACAGCCACTTGGTTTTTTATTACATCCACTGAAGCAGGCAAATGCCATTTCTAGTTATTCAATATTCTTCATACTCCCACATGCAGCTTTTTGAACCACTCAGAAGCTACAACTCTCCCCGGAGTCTACCACAATATTAGTGTTTTCATCTCTGTAATTTTTAGGGCAACTCTCATACAAAATTTAGAATAGTCACCTCATGGGGTATATAATCAGGAGGCAGTTTCTCAAGCATATCTTCAGCTAATCGATACACAATGGCTTCTCGAGTTTCTCCTACTCCACCTCCACTTTCCTTTGGTTGAATATTGGTAATGGTATTCAGGACATCTGCTGCTGTGTTACTTTGATACCTGAGAGGAATTTTAAATAATATGCAATAGTTCAGAACTTATGAGAACAATAAATTGTCTGATGCAGTGTGCACACTGAAAAGTCACAGAAGAGCCGATCATATTATTTTGGGACTGGGAAGGACTAGAACATCCAAGCTTAGCAGACGGTCACAATGGAACGCCCAGGATGTGAGTATCTTCCGAACACTACAGGCTCCTACAATTAGATTTTGCAGCAAAAGTAAGAGAAAACATTTCCAAAGGTACTACAGAATGTTAGTTTAATTTTTAGAAAGTGGACTGATGGAACCCTTTGCAGAGGTAATAAGTTATATTTCTTCACTCTTTCTTGGTGTTTCTAGTAACAGAATCTGTTTCTCACAAGAAACTATGGTTTGGTCATGATGTTAGTCTTGTAACCAGTGATTAGTGTATTCTAAGATTAATTTCAGAGAAATTAAAACAACATGGTAAAGAATACTCAGTTTCATTCAGGTGGAAAAGAACCCAATGGCTGTGTTCGTATGTAACATTATGCCATAGTGTAGCACTTTGTAAACAAGCCACAGTGAGCTTTGGGTTACATGCTCTCCTCTCTTCTTCTCTTCAGCAGACAAGAAGAGGAGTTTGGAAGCTTTTGCCTCAACTTTTACTTATCTGTAGCTTCCAGTTTCATCCAAACTGATAACTGTAGTTAGCATTAACTATGGTTACTTTAAACAAGCCATCTTCATAAACCATAGTTTGAAGTTGCCTTGTTTTGAAACTAACCCTAGCTAATGTTAAATCTCAGTTTGGACAAAACATGGTTAAATCCCAGTTTGGACAAAGTTGTGGTTAAAGCAAAGCTAAAGGTTTTGAACTCCTCTTGTCCACATAAGAGGAGGAAAGTGACATGTACAAGCCCAAGGCTCACTGTGGCTCTTTCACATAGCACTAAGACAGGGGTTCCCAACATTTTTGAGCCTGTGAACATATCTGGAATTTTGAAAGTATCATGGGTGCTCTCCCAAAATGGCAGCCATAGGGAGGGGCTTGCCCACTTAGAAAATGGCTACAATGATAGATGTAGCCTGTCACAAAACACCCATTTCCCAAAAGGCAAAGTGGTGAAGCTAAAACAAAAGTAATTTGCCCAAGAACCCAAGTACCATGCAGAAGTAGGATGTGAGCTACAAAACAGAAACCCACTCTTTTGATCCCACAGTTTTCTTCCCCAACACTGATTTCACAGAAGGCAAACAGAGAAGGCACAGAGACAAGTTCGTGAAGAAACTGAATACAAGACAGAGATGTGTGATCTGAGCCCCAAATGCCAAATCACATATTTGTCCTCACAAAGCACAACAAAATATCTATTTCACTGAACACAAACTGAAGATGCTCAGAAAAATACACACACAGGCACACCATATCCACATTACACACAAACCACATACACAACACCCCATTGCTCTCTGTAACCTGCTCCAGGCCCCAAGATTATTCTGATCACCCCCACCTAGTGTCCCCTTTTTTGGAATGGGTGGCTAGGCACACTTCAAAATGAAGCACTGGGCTGCAGCCACCCACCATTTTCTATTTCTTAAAGATGTCTCTGGACCCAAGAGAGATTCGCACAAATAAAGATGTTGCGTTTCACAGCATACCAGCCTCCCATTTAAAAAAAGGAAAAGGGGGTCTTTTAATTAAAAGAAAACTAAAGAAAACTGCAAGAGAGGCACCAAGAGGTGTCTGGGGCTACAAATGTGCCCATAGGCCTCATGTTGGGGACCGCAGTGGTAAGCTATGGCTAAGTGTTATGCCTGAATATGACCAATGGATCTCCATGTCTATTTAATGTAAATGTTATATTATACTGATCATGTACATTCTGGAATGGCAAAGAATCACTGCCAAATCTATCTCTTTAGGGATCTTTTAAGGAAGCACATTCAGTTCTCACCCATGCACACACTCATGGTCTTCTATTGCCCAGTTCACCATTTGTGTACCAACGAAGCATAAGTGCTAGGTGATACAAAGTTTATTAAACAATCTGACTGGAGGAGGCTGGTCTCTGAGTTAGTATTTGGAAAAGAGAGTGTCCCCATAGGATATATAAGTTGGCTAGCCTTGATTTAAAACATTGTTTCCAAGTTTCTGAATATCTGAGGTCCTCAACAGTTTCACTGTTTTGATGGTAGTTCATTAATTCCAGGCAAGCAATTTTCAAAAATCTGCAGATAATAGACATGTGCTTTGTATATAAATTGAGCCTCGCTTAGAAAACATGCAGAACTAGGAAACCTCAGGGAGATGGTACCACTCCAACAGATTTTTCAAATAATACAATTTTGGGATTTAAAACTTTAAAGACTAATAATTTAGCTAGAGCAAAGACAGGTGTGGGGGCGGCGGGGAGGGGGAATCTAACGCTTCTGTACATTCCCAAAGCAATAACATGCTAACCACTCAATACCTAAAATGCCACTTAGCTTTTTCTAAGGGCGCTGTTCTCAAAACTGATAGATAGCCTAGATGAGAAGTGCATGGTGGGCGATAGTCCCCATTCATAATACAACATACAAAAAACAATCTGATGGATTGAGAGTTTTCTAGCATTCTAAGCAATGGAGTGGTAGTTACTGTGTATGGACCTAATCCACAAACTAATGATCTGCAAAAGCACTGCCCACCGCCCTGCAAATTCAGGGATTCATGGGAGCAGCATTCATCCTACTGCGACATTGGCAGATTCCACTTCTTCATTGACTTCCATGAGTTTTACAGCTTCTCACATTAAAGGCATGGATATAATTGCAGAAGGCATACTTATGCCTGGATAACAATGAAATGTCAAAATAATAATACATGTTGTCAGACAATGCAAAATGTCAAAGCTATAATAAATCTCTCTCTAGGTGTGGATTTTTCAGATATGGGTACTCCCCCCTGAGAATGCACTCCTGTCTTTCAAAGGTAATATAAGAAACAGACTCTGTCCCTCAGTCTGAGGGGTGAAAATACTGCAAATATTCTATGTACAGAAAAATATTTACATGGGTAAATATTACATTTGAGAGTCAACTGTTTAAAACTTGCTAACAATATAAATTAAACATTTGATCAGTTTTTCACATTCTTAGACATGCTAAGTATGAACGTCTTGCAAATAATATAATTCATAACAGAATCACAGGAACTACAGAAAAAAACAAATAAAATATAATGATGATTGATTATCTCCTGTAGCAGATCATGCAATATTTGAAGCAGAAACTAACAAACAACCTGTTATGTATTTAAGGGTGAAAAAGTGACTCAGTAAAATATAACATTTAAATGGAATTGGTTATCAGGTATGATTAAAATTCCATCATTAAACTTGAAGAGCTTCATGAGAACTAAAAAAATAATATCCATATTTTTGCAATCTGTTTAATCAAATTTCAGCTTGCAAAAATGTCAACTAAACCATTTGGTACAACTGGATGGGACCAAAAGTACTACTGAAATTAAGCTACAGCATTTAAGAAAGCTTGTCTTGTTTATAGAGTAATCATAGTTTGAAAATTAAACTTTCAAGTTTGAAACTTCCCAGCACATGTCTACTCAGAAGTAAGTCCTATTCAGTTCATTGGGGCTTACTACTAGGTAAATGTGCACAGTACTTCAGCCTCAATCTTGAAAAAGTCAAGGAAAGCTTCCTTAAATATTTGGGTTCATATAAATACTGAAAATTTCCATTAAAATGTACTTTGTTACTCAGAGTTTTTAAATTAGAGTGGACCATTTTTTCAAAAACTGAAGAATTACATCTTTGCTAGACCTACGTAATATCTGCATTAGGATGAAGACCAAAGACTTCTGGGCTATCCATGGTAGGGAGAGATGAAATGTACTCATGGTACTGATCCATTGTTTTGCACACGGGGATCTTATATCCAATGTAAAAACAGAAAGTGTTTTCAAACATCTTCTCACTGAACCAGACCTGTGCAAAGTAGAACAAGATTACAATTAACAAGATTACAATCCACAAATTACTTCAGTATAGGTAGCATGCTGAAAAGGAGCTGTGTTCTTGGGCTCTGAGAAGGATGAAAGAAAGCTGGAGTCCTCCCATGAATGTACATCAACAACTCAAATTCTACTCATCAAATGCATGAGCCATTAGCTCATTAAATAAGCAGCTGAAACACTCCTTCTTTAAATAATAATAATAATGACAATATGATATATTGAACAGTCTACCCACAACCCGGCATTAATATGTTGATCTTTAGAAGAAATACGAAGTCCTAAATCAAAAAGCTCTGATTTACCAATTATCCACTTCTGGCTGTGGTTGTCCTAATACAATGTCAGTATATTTCTAACAGCATTCTATAGTTTAGTTCAACTGAAAGTTAACCATTGAAGCGGGTTTGCTTATATTATCACATTTTCTTACCCTTGCAAAGCAATTAAGAAGACGCTTATCATAATCATCAGTGACCCTGCCTCCATACTGTACTTCGCCAATCATGTATCGGACTGTGCTCCAAGATATTCCCTAGAGACAAACACAGTAAATCTTAACCTTATTTAAATCTTATCTAAATCTTATTTAGTCAAAATTCATATCTAATGTGCGCACTGGTGCCTACTGTGTTCAGAGACCATTTGTGGGTCTCTGTCCTATCACCCCAAACTGTAAACCTCAAAGATAACTGAGCTGCTCTAGGAAATGTTGCTCCATGGAATTCCCCCCAAACAGAAAGCAAATAAAATAACTACATTTTGTGGTTTTTGAGAAATTGACCTAAGATTGTAAAAAGCAATTGTTACTATCATCTGATTATCCCAGATAGCTGAAAATCATTAGTGAAGAGATGTTTTTCTACATTTCTCACATTCATTCAATAATCCTACTTTGTCAGTGTGGTTTGTATCCATTGTTAATCCTATGCAGAGTAGACCCATTGAAGTGAATGAGACTTCAGTTTTCAGGGCTTCTTCTTTCTCTTTCACTATGCGACCTGAGCTAATTAGGGATCATATTGGGATTTCCATGAAGCCAGTAAGATTTGACTATATGGTGATGTCAACGAGGGCAAATGTTACTGCACTGCTCTCACTTGGAGCTCTTGAACCGATTCTAGTTGTGCAGGAATGCAAATCCTACCAAGAACAATGTAGTAGATATAGAAATATATGCTACATATTTCAATGTGTATCCGGATGTGAATTCATCTGGGCCAATGTTTCCTGTTTTGCATTGCCAAAGTAGTTTCAATATCACTGAGCAGCATGATGCAGCAGGAAATGTTGGCTTAGTTGCTGAGACAATGGGGCTGCATTCCTTCTCCCCCTCATGTGTACTTTGGTATCTGAATGCCCCCCAATATTGCCCCAAATGGCTGTGCATTTGGAGGGGCATGAAAGTGTTTATGAAATGCAATCTCCCAGTTCAGCTCCAGTCTACAAAGGCGCAGTAGTACTACTCACTGGCTGGGTAATGCCATTACAACACAAATTTCCTTCTCATAAAATACATTCATATTTTAGAACTTTATATATGTTTTCCTGCAGGATCATGCTCACACACACATTCAAAGATCAAATAGTTTTGGCTATTGGGTTGTGTAGAAATGTACTTTAATAAACAAACAAACAAATAAATAAATACCTGCCAATTTAAGACCCAGAGTTAAAGCTATCTCAGGTTGGCTCAAGTTCAAGTTAATGAACGCTCCTTGAGTCAAGTTACTTTTCACAATGCAAAGTCACAATACAAATAGTGTATACTTTAGGTCAGTGGTAGAGCACCTGCTTTGCATGCTGACAGTCCCAGATTCAATCCCTGGCTTCTCCAGGTAGGACTAGGAAAGAATCCTGCCTCAAACTCTGGAGAGCTGCTGCCGGTCAGTGTCAACAATAATGAGCCAGACTGATCAAGGGTCTGGCTGAGTAGAAGGCAGCTTTGTAGGTGGGTGAGTGAATCCATGGTTTGCATCAGATTCTATACAAAATGAGCCAAGCCATTTCCCCCACAAATCACAAAAAGGTTCAGCTCATTTCCCAGCCAATCTGAACTTGGCCTCATTCCCCTATCCATCCCTTGTTCTTCCCAAACCCCTCCCCTTTCACTTGAACCTTCTGCAGATAACAAATTCACACTGGCCTTGTTCAGAAGACACCTTAAACCACGGTGGTTAAGGCTTTTGTTGTTGTTAACAAGGCCACTGTCAGTAGAGGCTCTGCTGGAAATCCTTCACAGGAACTCTCTTGGTCACACAATGCTGTAATTCCAGAGACTGAGTGAGTGGGAAGGAGGTAAACTGGGAATTACTATCTGGTTAGGATTTTAATCTGAACCAGTGAAGATTTTGAAGGTACTACAGCTTGCCTCTTTTTCTGAGGTGAGCATTATGAGCCTCTGAAGCTTATAACAGATCTCGAATACAATGATCTTCACATCATCTCTAGATACAAAGAAGATATAACAATATGATGTATGGATACCCACTTTCTTAATATCACATTCATCCAAATGATTCTGTATAAACTGAACACTGGCTGTGAAGTCTGCTGAGTTGAATTCATAGGGAATGTTCCAGCCCAAAGGACCAAATTTGCGTCTTTCCTTAATAAAGAAAATAAATAACAATGTGATTTATTTAGATGTATTTATTAATGTTGCTTTGCCGCTAATCACGGCATTTTGTTTAACAACTTCCATTATTGACATTTCAAGTTAATACTATGTTCTGATCAAAACATTTTATGCAGATATAGCAATTAAATATGATAGAATATTGATAACGGACAAATGTTGCTTGATTTAAGACTGCTTTGGTCACTTTGGTGAGCGACCTATGCTGGAATCTGGAGGGAGGGAGTGCTACCATATTAGATCTCTTGGACTTCTCAGTGGCTTTTGACACCATTAACCATGATACCCTTCTGGACTGCTTGTAGAGCTGGGCCTTGGGGATGCTGTTTTGCAGTGGCAGTCCTTTCTGTTGGGCCACATCTAGAAAGTGATGCTGAAAGGTTACTGTTAGACTCCACACCAATTGCACGGTGTGCAAGATGCAAACCCTCCTGAATTGGCTATCTAAGGGATCATCTGTCTTGCTATAAACCAGCCTGAATATTAAGATCTGCATGAGAGGCCCTTTAGAGGGCACCATTACCTGCAGAGGCCCCCTTATTTATTTATTTATTTATTTATTTATTTATTTATTTATATAGCACCATCAATGTACATGTGAAAGGGCTTTCTCCACTGTTGCTTCCAAACTATGGAATGTGCTACCTCAAGAACTACAATTGGCTCCCACTCCTGTGGTCTTCAGAAAGAATGTAAAGACACATCTTTTCACCTTAGCGTTTCAAAATTTATAGTTTCACTGTTTTTAATGTTCTTATTTTTATGGTTTCAAGGGTTTGTTTGTTTGTTTTAAATCATCGTATACCACCTTGGTGGCTGTTTACTAGATGTCAGTACATAAATAAATGAATATATTTGAATGAATAATGCAAGGCAGTGTGTATGTGTGCACCTCCTGCACTTCCAACACACCAGGAAATAAAAGGAAAGATCTCAAGATTAAATGTATCTTGAAAACTAGGAATACTATGGTGCAGGCTTCCCCAAACCTATGCCCTACAGATGTGCTGGACTACAATTCCCATAAGCTTCCACCCTCCAAACATATCTGAAGAGCACCAGGCTAGAGAAGGCTGTTACAGTGTGACCATTCTGAGTCCCATTCAGACAGCAGCAGAGGCATTTTAATTGTTCCTGTGCATTCATAAAAGATATACAACAAAGCTGTATTACTGTCTTTACTTAGTTTACTCATTTTCTTGGTTACGTGGAAATAAGATTTTTTCCAGCGTTATTTTGTGTGTGTGTTATGGTAAGTTGCTCTGGTTTATCACAATAGAAATGTGGAGCAATGAAGAAACAGAGCTATCAGTATTGCTAGGAATAAAACTAATAGGTTATTGCTAATCCTTTGAGGCCAAATACAGAAACATTTGAAACAGAATGTTCAATGTTCAATGTAAGGCCTTTATCCAACATTAAAAATATTACGCATGTATGCCACAAGGGATATTTTTCATACAGCCCAACGGGAAGATTCTATTAGGCACAGAGTAAAATGCACAATCTGTTTGTAATACCTGAACGGTGGAGTGCAGGAAAGCTACTGTATAAAGAAGAGGTTTCCACATAGGCATATTGCTGACATCAAGCAAGTCTTGATTTATTCCAGAAAATGTTCTCTTCAAACCTGCCCGGACACCTTGTGGTGGTTCATTAGTGAATTTGATTGAAGACTTAAATATAAAATGAGAAAGGAATTTATTTCATTGGATTCCAAAAATCATACTGTTTTTAAAGCTAAACTTCAATGCAGAGAAATGCTGTTGTATCAACAATTACACAAACACACAAAGAAGGCAGGACTTTGACTTTGGTGTGCAATGTTTAAAAAATGGAAATGCGACTGAACATCAAGACAATGTTGCCACAGTCCCATCTGATTTGTTTAAACATATGTTCCATGTGTTTTAACATATTTATTGTCTCATAGACCAAGTTCACACATCACAGACTATCTATGGGTTGTTGATGAGCGGGAATGATGTCATGAATGAGAGGGAATGAGCAAGCACATTGCTTCCGCTGTAACCAGCTAAAGCTAAATAATCCAAGGATCGCCAATTCAAGTATTCGGTGTTGTTGGGGGAGAAACAACTCTGAGTTTTCTCTCCTCTAACAACCCAGAATTCAGAGTTTGGATGTCATTATAAACAACCCAGGGATGGAGCATCCATTGGTTGTTTAGCTCAGTGGGAGTAGGCTGGTGGGAATCAGCACATTCACTTGCTCTCTCCCACTCCTTCCTGAATATCTATGGTTTAAACAACCCTATCAGGCTCAGGGCACTTTTATAACATTAACCCCCTGCCCCTCATCCTTCCAGTCTTTGTCATCCCAACCTGAACCTTAAGTAGTTATTAAAAAACAAAAATTCTGCAAAACATCTTTCTAACTACTCTCGCTCCCTTCTATTAATAGCATTTCCCTTTTCCAGCAATACTTTGCCATGACTCAACTCCCTCTTCTCCCATTCCAGAACTTTAGTTGTGCCCAGATTTAGCAGGACTCTGCTCAGGAATCTCTTTTCAGTTCCTAGACCTAGTCCTGGAATAGGTGAAGGAATAACAAAGGAAAGTCTCTTGGTCATGCACAGTGTGCCTTTCCCTAATCACATCCTAATCCTGCAGACTTAGAATTAAATAGCATGCCTTCATGGTAGGTTTGAGACCTCCCCACTTACTTAATTTTTTTTAAAAAATTACATAGTCTTGGATCCAGGGATTCTGTAAGTGGAGTTCTGCTCATGGAATGTCCCACTCACAGAAAAGCCTATCTTTAAAATTGCTCCAAAGACAAAAATTGCCTCTCCTTTCCATAAGCGGCAGCCTCTGCTGGATTCCCAGCCCTTCTGCAAACAAAAGTAGCTATTCTGGTCATGGAAGGGCTACTCTGGATGCAAGCCCCTATGCCATTGCTTGTCTGATCGCACTAAGAGTGAATTCACAACCCCCAAACTCAACATCCCTGTTGTTAGCCCAAGCTAGCCAAGATCCATAAACTACTGTTTTACTCTGTACAGCACCATGTACATTGATGGTGCTATATAAATAAATAAATAATAATAAATAATAATAAAAGAGTAATGCCCATCAGCAGCTAGATCAGCACTGAGGGCCCCCAGTGAACAGTCTGGGAAGAGCAGGAACTGTAGCATTGCTGAAGGTAAACTGGTGTCAATCTGTTCAGCAATCTGAATGGGAAAGGCCCCTGCAAGCCCCGCATAGAAAAGTAGGAGCTGTCTTGTTGAATCAACCAGCACCCAAAGTCTATCACATGAGTGATGATGAATCTTTGGGTTCTTCAGTCATTTTATTTATTTATTTATTTATTAAACTTATATACCGCTCCCATAGCCAGGGCTCTCTGGGCGGTTTACAGAAATTCTAAAATTGAGGTAAAAACAAGTATACAAAATTTAAAACTCTAAAACACAGAACATACACACATAAAACATTAAAAACCGATTAAAAACTAAACATGTGGGTAATTAGGATGTGCCGCCATATGCCTGGGCAAAGAGGAAAGTCTTAACCTGGAGCTGGAAAGACAACAGCGTTGGCGCCAGGCGAGCCTCATCAGGGAGATCATTCCACAGTCTAGGGGCCACCACAGAAAAGGCCCTATCCCTTGTTGCCACACTCCGAGCCTCTCTCGGAGTAGGCACCTGGAGGAGGACCTTAGATGTTGAACGTAGTGACCAGGTATATTCACGTCGGGAGAGGCGTTCCGTCAGGTATTGTGGTCCCAAGCCGTGTAAGGCTTTATAGGTCAAAACCAGCACCTTGAATTGGGCTCGGAAACATACAGGCAGCCAGTGCAAGCGGACCAGAGCAGGTATTATATGGTCAAACCTTCTGGTTCCCGAAATCAATCTGGCTGCTGCATTTTGCACGAGCTGCAGCTTCCGAACCGTCTTCAAAGGCAGCCCTACGTAGAGCGCATTGCAGTAATCTAACTTGGAGGTTACCAGAGCATGGACAACTGAAGCCAGGTTATCCCTGTCTAGATAGGGGTGTAGCTGGGCCACCAACCGGAGTTTGTAGAAGGAGTTTACATTTACAAAGCAAACAATGCTTTTCCTTCTCAGGTTTTGCTTTATCACATATTTTATCTACCCAGTTTTATCTAAATTCCCTTGAATATACTAGATCTAACTAACCTGCAGCAAAGTAATTGGAAACTTATCATGTGGTTCGGTGGTTATCCAAACTCGGAAGGTCTCATCAGGAATATCAGCAGTAAGCATCGTTTCCAAAAGTTCTTCCATGAAGTCTAGACCCAGATGGCAGTTCTGAAGTAACACCCAGCCACCCTGTGCCCAAATATAGTTGATTAAACAATCTCCATACTTCATGCATACAAGCATATATTTGAAGACTTCGCTGTTAAAAGTTTTCAGAAGTTTCATGTACTATGTCTTTGCTTATGCCTCCTTAATATTAGTGTTTTGGGTTTGTTAGCAAAAATAAATAAAGAGTTACATAAAAATGAAAAAGTCCAATAAGTAAGTAAAGTAGTACTGCCATCTTGTGGTAGTTATAGAAATTATAGCAGGGCAATTTCTGCATGTTTTGGTCAATGGGAGGTTGCAAGGAATAACAAAGTGTTTCCAAAGAAGCCACGGAGAAATGTTCCTTCCATCTCCGATTCAGCAAATGTATCTCCTACGTTTTAATTATTTAAGTCACACTAACATCCCAGTCCTATAAACATTACTTGGGAGTCACGTTGATAAAGTCCAGTAAAGATTACTTTCAGTTTTATCACCAATGCATAAATACCAGCCATAGTTGTAAGCTCTCTTAAAATTGAGCTTCGAAATAAATGTATATTACAGTGCAAAGTCTACTCAGTCCACTCAGAAGTAAGCCTCAGTCATTTCAATGGGACTTACTCTCAGGTAACTGCTCTGTTTTAATTGCTCCCTTTAAAGAAAACCTCTCTCATATAAATACACCACGTTTTTTCATGCAAATACAAAATCTGAATAAATCAAGGTTGTGGGGAGGCAATCTAAACACACACACACACACACACACACACACAAACAGAGCAAGGGAGGGGAAGGAAATAATTTAAACAAAATACTTTATCAAGATTGTATTAGATACCTGTGCCATTGACATCTGAATTAGTTTACGTGCATGAACTTCTTGTCCCTGACCCATAGAAATCGCTCTGTTTTCTATAACAAATAAAATGACAAAGATAACACCCATTAGCAAACACTTTTTAACAAGTGAAAAGAATTTTCTTTCCTAATTCAGTTTTTTTCATTCTAGTATTTGATTTAGTCATTAGTGACGAATCCTCTGCATCTTTTATTTATCAGATTTTCAGGGTTATACCTTTGTTATACTTTACTGAATTTATCCCTTTTATTTTATAGTTCTTTGTGTTGTTTTCCATTTGCTGTGACGCAATTACATACATTCATTTTAATCTTAATAACGTTAATTTAATATTTGTATTTGTTGCATGTGCGAAGTTCTTTGGATGCCAATTAGAACTTAGTTAAGGAATAAAACCAGAGGTAATGTTTGACCTTAAAAAAAGTTTATCTTCTGTGACATTGCACATTCATGATTACTATAGTAATAGCTGACAATGTTCCGCCAGCCCATTCCTTGTCTATGTACAGCAGTGCATCAGAAAGGCAGGGAGAAAATGCTACTGAAGATGACCCATTTGCACAGCATCCTTTCAGGCCCATCAGGCCCACAAAAGCCATATAATTTTACAGAGGCCTGATTTGAGAGTAAAAGGTTCAGAGAGAGCAGAGCTTGGAGGCAGAGCTAGATAAAACATAGTTGATATTTGTGGTCTTCTTTGCATGTTCCTCCAGGTACTACAGATGCATGGCACTGGAATTGTTTGAAGTATCAGCATTGGGTGAAATACAATGTCATGGGAGTGGACTTCTGTTCATGCAATGGAACTTCCCCTTCCTCTCCCGCACCCCATCTGCACCCCTTCCAAATCTCCTTTGGAAGGGCTCAAATCTTTTGGAGCAAGTATTGGAGGTGCTCAGAGGGCTTCAGGAGGAATCCATTCCATCTATAGGTGGACAACACTATTGGATTTCACCCATTGGTACTTCAGTCACTGCATGCATATGTTTTGAATCCATGCAAGAAAGTTTAGAACCGAGTGTTACTGTTAGCAGAGATTTCACTGGTTGTGTAATTGTAATCCATAGTCCAATAACATTTTTGTTTATTTTTTATTTTACAGTTGCCAACGAGATTCAATAACGTCCCTTGGTAATGCATGTCATTGCTGAATTGATTTTATAGTTAGAGGATTTCTGTAGTGTTTAACTTTAATCAATGTTCTTGTAATTTAAATCCATGACATATTTTGAATGGTTTTAATTTGTGTGAACCGCCCAGAGAGCTTCAGCTATTGGGCAGTATAAAAATGCAATAAATAAATAAATGTTGAAAAGGCAGATCTAGCAAAGTGGTTTTCTAATTTCTTGTTTTAAAGAATAAAATATTATAGTTATACCCAGTTTAAGTTTCCTGGCCAATGCATCAATCTGGATTGTCGGGTCAGATCCCATAGATAAGAAACAGATGAGAGGTGTTCGTCTATCACTTTCTTCCCAAGTTTTTTCTAAGTTTAAAATGACTGGCTCTGTGTACTTCTCATTCAATGAATCTGCAATGTACTTTCTGGCTTGAGAAAGTGTGCGATCTGGACACCAAGACCTAGGAACAAACATAACTAAAGAGACTCAAATTTATTTATAATTATTTCAAGGCCTTAAAAATAGTCTAACATACTACATGAAAAAATTATGTGACATAGTTACTCAAACACAACACTCTTAGAAGAGAACTAAAAACTTATTGCCACACACATAATTCCCAAACTATTGACAATCCTCACCTGATCAGCAAAAGTTTGCGACAGGTATCTAGAGAGTCACTGTATCCATCAGGAATAACTTCTTCCTCTGGAGCATCTTTATCAAACCAATTTTTCCACCCCTTCTCATTACGACAGACCTAAATATATACCAAAGGTAATAGACAGTCATATTCTCCCCTTTCAGGAATTTTACGACAATTTTAGGAAGTTACACTTCAGTGAAGTCTTATCAAATATTGTGTTTGATAGAGTATGTTTCATAACATGGGGATATATGCTAGCATTTTTTTATTATTTCTACATCCACTTATCACGAGGCAAGGAGTTAATGTGTCATTAAGACTCAAAACTACAAAAAATTGGGACTGATGACCACGTCCCATTACCTGTCTAAGAAATAGGATCCAATGATGACTTTGGGCAGCAATATATGGAATAATAAAAAAGGCAATAAACCCACCTGGTTCATAATTTCTGAAAACTGTGGTAGTTTGCTCAGTTCCACTAGATTCAACCATGTCATATCAAGAATCCATCGGAATGGTTTGGGAGGACAAGCTTTTAGATCCAGTGCTGCACCCCCTGGATGAAAACCATTATTATTATATTATTATTATTATTATTATTATTATTATTATTATTATTACTACTACTACTACTACTACTACTATTAAAGAAAAATGTTATGCTTAGTATTAATATGTCTGAATTTAGAATATCAGAGAAATAGCAGATTCTACACCACCAACTAACAGAGTGAGCAAACTAATACAGTTCACAGGTAGTTTTGATAGTAGCGCAGACAAAACCTGTGCTCTAAGCTCTTTGGAGAAATGTATATTAGTGCCTTGCAGTTTTTTCAAAGTATTTGTCTCTCTTCAATAGAGAGAATAAAGCTGCAATCCAGTTACTGGGGAGTAAACTACACTAAACCCAATGTTTAAGGACTGTACAACACAACTGGAACCCTAAACTCCTGTTATATTTAGTCAGATTTTCAAACGGGTGTTCTTTTGGACATATTCAATATTGTATTTCCATATATAGGCTACAAAAGCTACAATGTATTCATTTGGAAAACTTGCAGTAAATACTTATAGGGAATTAAAATATGTTTTTGGAAAGAAGTACCGTATTTTCCGGTGTATAAGACGACTGAGCGTATAAGACGACCTCCAACTTTTGAGAAGATTTTCCTGGGTTAAAAAGTCATCTTATACTGGGCGTATAAGATGACCCCCAACTTTTGAGAAGATTTTCCTGGGTTAAAAAGTAGTCTTATACGCCAGAAAATACAGTACATGCAACTCTCTTGTGGCATCTGAGGCCACAGCTAGACCTAAGGTTTATCCTGGGATCATCCAGAGTTCGCCCCTGCCTGAGCACTGGATCCCCTGTGTGTCACCTAGATGAACAGGTTTGACCCCTGGACGATCCAGGGATAAACCTTAGGTCTAGCTATGGCCTGAGACATTTCTTCAGATTTGAAATGATCACTCCTGCCAAATAGAAGTAACATCTCTCTTACATTGATCCCTTTTTATGCCAGCTGAGCTGCAATGCTATGCCAGTGTAACAAATTACAGTGGTGTGGCAATACCCTTGCACCTAGCTACTGACACTGGAAATGGAGTAGAATAGGGCGGAGTGGGAAAAGAAAGGGCCTTAGTCAGAAACCTAATATTGCTCGTGAGTAAGCCCCATCCCTGATGACAATCTAACAGTGCATCTACAGAAGAGGCGGCTTAAATTAAAATACTCCCATTGTAGTCAATGGAGAGCATCAGAACTGGCCTCCTGCCCCTTTTCTCTCACAGCCATAGAGAGGATAGGATTTTGACTAACTCTGAAGTCACTCCCATCCTGCCATCTAGGCAACAATATCTAACCCTCAACAAGAGATCACAGATCTTATATATCGAGATGCACAACACAGGGCTTTATTATTCTATCCTCATACCTTACAGAACTAGGAACATACAATCAGAAACTTTGATGATGTGCAAATTTGGTGAAAGGGAACTTTGCACATGCAACAGTCAGGGTGAACAAAAAGAAATGTAAATTTGCAAGGATAAAGCATCCAGTACAGGTAAGAAAAGAACAAGGATTACCAGTGTTTGATAGAATACTTCCATGATAGCCTCCTTTCCCTATTTTTACTTATTCCACAGTCACAAATGAGCACCTAGTCATACGAATGATCTATTGCAACTGCTACCCGTTATTTATCACTATCCCTTGTGTTTCTCTTATCCCCAATTGCATAGACAACAATGCAGCCATTCAACACACAGAGAGACAAGTGGCTCCTCCAAATGAGTGATTTATTGCACACTAATAATTGACAACTCATAGAAGTTTTCGGGTTCATTACATGATGTTGTGAACAACCAGGATGTCTCCCACAGTATCCCCTGGAATTCCCGGTATGAAAAGTACTATTTTTAAAATGTAATAGCTGGGAAAAAACAGGATCTTCCACCACTAGATGGGGCTGTCTCAATAGGAGTGAAGGTAAGGTATTAAATTCAAAGTATGTGGTTACCTCTCTCCACCTGTGTAATGCAGCCCATAATAATTGCACCAAAGAATGAGGAAACAAAAGCCCCAGGTAAGTAACACGATTTCCCTTAATGCAGAGACACTCAAGGGCATTCCCCACCTCAATGCCATGCAGACAGCAAGACCAAAGAGCCTGGCAACCCTGTTTGCTCTATGATGCTATTAGAACTCACTCCACAACTGATGCTGTTCAATATAAGTTGTGACTGTTTCAGCTGTCCCTCTGTTCTCATGATGGCTAACAGATCAAACAGACTAGGTTTGTTCCCTCTCTCCTGTTCTTCCACCAGTAGGCAGAGACCAGTTTATTTAAGAAGGCCTTACCTGTAAATGTGTCTCTTGGATTGAGTGCTTTTGTAACTAATATTTTTCTGTAATATTTTGTTTGAATTTTAATATAGTTCTATTGTTTTAATCAATTTTTATTTTTCTGTAAGTCACCTCGAGTGCCATTTTCTAGTGAGGCACAAAATAAAATAAATAAATAAATAAATAAGGAACTGCCACCCTTCCAGTGGCTTGCTCATGCACATGATATGGCACACATATGGAGTGGGGGGGGGCAGTGGTGCTACCACAGCATGCCTAAGAAAATCCAGCTGACCTTGCCACTGTAGTTTTCGTTCTTCCTAATGGAGGCAGCCCCCACCCATCTCCCTTGCAAAATGTTGGTTCCCCTCACAGAGATAGCAATACAACTGCGTTGAATGCAGCATTATGGAATTTGCCTGTATGGAGGTGTGTTGTTCCCATCCTACCCTTTTTCCATCGAAGACCCTGGTTTCTCCACAATGCTCTAACCACAGGACCTTGGCAGCTTGTGCAGGGAAATTCTGCTGTTGTCTTTTCCTGGCTGCCTGGTTGTGTGCTGAGGGTGTGTGGTTATTGCGTTGGGTGTCATGGGTTGGTTATTCAGTTATCATCATCATGCAGTGATTTGTTCCTTCCATGGATGGGTAATATGAAGGACTTGTCAGTGGGCAATGTTGTGACTGGAAGGTGCTGGCTGCTTTGCCAGAGATGCTGTGGGACATTAGCTTTTGCTTCTACAGCAAGGATTTTGAGTATGCTATGATGCCAGCATTAGCCCTGGCATAGCAATCACTTGGCATACTAGGATTATAGGATCACTCTTACTACAAATCTTTACAAAAAGCTAACCAGTAAAGCAGCCTTCTCCAACGTGGTAGCCTCCCAATGTGGTGATGTACAACTCCTACCACTTCCAGCCAGGAGAGGCAATGGCCAAGGTTGGCTGGCAAGGATTGGACTTGCAGTCCAACACACCTGAAGGGGACCAGGTTGATGAAGGCTGTGGAAAGTATCACAACCATTATAACAACAATAACAGTTCACCAAAATAAATGTTAAGTTTTATACCTACACATGGAAACTGGCAGCCTTTTGTATTACATTTTCATATAATTAATTTGAAAGCATAAAAGATAAATGCTTGCATTCCTGCCATTATCCTTCATACCAATAATGCAGAGATGTTATTTGCAGTTATTTTAGCTTCAATATTTATTGTTTGCTACAATCTTTTAATTGCCCTTGTTTCATAGACTTATACCTGATTTCTGAATAAATTCATTCTCCTTGCATCTATGACGATAATGTATTATGGATAATTGTACATTTTGTATGATACACGCACTTTCCTTTATTAATAACTTCCTTTTAAAGGTTTTTTCCCCATGACTAATACAAAAAAAGAGCCAAAACCAAGTCTTATATTGTCACAGACAATACTCCATCACCAGCATTGCCTTCTTTAATATTTAGAACACATATAAAACTTTTAAGTTTCAAAAAGCGTTGGTGCATTAAATAATAAAGTGAACATAAGTCCTTCCTAAGAGTTTCCAGAGTAAGGACAAGAGCCAACCACTCTTCTTTGTGACCATACAAAGCAGGTCCCAATCACATTTTAGTTAACTGGAACCATGGTTTCCCTTCCTAGCTTGTTCTCAAATATAGAAACCAGGAGTGAGCAGAAAGTAGATCTTCAGATGTTTTGGACTTCAGCTCTCAATGTTCCTGACCAGTGGCCATGGCTGGCAGGGGATTCTGGGAGTTGAAGTCCCAAATATCTGGAGATTTATCTCCTGCTGACTCCTGGTCAAATGAAATCACAGTTCCCTGACTTCTAATGTCACTAGGAACTGTGGCCAGAAGTGGAAGCTTTCAGGGCCCTGCTAGACGATGGAGTAGCTCGTTGCAAGCCCCAGGCCGGTCCCTGTGCATCCAGATGATGCACAGGGGATCCCGGGCTCACGCAGGGGTAACCCTCCCTTGGCCTGGGATAACTGCCACCGGTTGTGGCCGAGTGTGTAGCCCGTTCCGCCGCTTTTCCCGGCTACCGCATTTACTTGTGAGTAGACAGGAAAAGCGGCGGGCTGCAGCCATCAGGGCAGGGTGGGGAGATGGGGGGGGGAACCGGAGCCAGGGGGATGGGGGGAATCAGAGATCGCGGGGGATGGGGGGAATCGGAGATCACGGGGGATGGGGGGAATCGGAGATCGCGGGGGATGGGGGGAATCGGGGATCGCGGGGGATGGGGGAATCAGAGATTGCGGGGGATGGGGGAATCGGGGATCGTGGGGGATGGGGGAATCGGGGATCGCGGGGGATGGGGGGAAGCGGAGATTGTGGGGGATGGGGGGAAGCGGAGATTGTGGGGGATGGGGGAAGCGGAGATCATGGGGGATGGAGGGATCGGAGATCGCAGGCGGGCGGGGGGATCATGGCCAGGGGCGGAAATCGGGGGCGGGGGGGAGCGGAGAATTTTTTTTAAAAAAACCCCACCCTACCTGCCGTTGCTGGAGTGCTCCTGCGCTGCTGCCCCCTTTTTAAAAAATGGCGGGTGTGACGGCAATCTTCCAGAGCTCGTCGTGCCTCGCATGTGAATGAGGGCGAGATCCCACGATAGTTGCATCACGGGATCTCCCCTCCTCTAACCCGGATTTACAGGTAGGTCTAGCTAAGGCCTCAGTCTCCTCTTCAAAAGGTGCAAAACAGACAAGAATTTGCAAGTTGGAGACTTGCCATAATTTGTTATTTCTGAGCTGTCTCTTACTTTTAAAAAATGTATATCATAATACAGCCTTCTACAACCTGGTGTCTTCGAGATGTTTGGGACTTCAACTTCCATCAGTCCCAGCCAGCATGACCAATGGTCAAGAATGCTGAGAATTGTAGCCAAGAACATCTGGTGGGTACCACGCAGGGGAAGGCTGCCATAAGATATAGCACATATATGCTTTTAGGTTGCAATCCTACATGCACTTACACACAAGTAATACCCGTTTACTTCAGCTGGATTAATCTGCACATCAACGTATACAGGTTTTCCAGCCTTTAAAAAATATACAAGAGTTTACATTTTAATAAAACTAACATTACACAAATGTTAATTAACACTGTAGAGTGTGCATAAGATTGGTTCAGATAAGGATCTAAATGGATCACCAGGGGATTTCATCCTGAATATCCCTTATCTCTTACAGCATTAAGCAGTTGCCTGCTCTCTCCTTAATCTACCACATAGGATTGTCAGAGAGATAAAATGGAAAAAAGTGTAGCCGACTACAAACCTTTGCAAGAAAGGTAAAAAGAATACAGAACTAGATAATTACCTTTAATGAGTGCCTGGAATTCTTTCGGCTTGACTTGACCCCTCTGGAGATCAATTTTTAATGTCAGAAGCAGTGTGAAGAGAAATTTGTGGTTTTCATATAATCCTCTAACAGAATATGTGAAAGTTTCATATGTCAAAAACTCAATAATATTTGAGATCCTTTTCTGTGGGATTGGAGACTTATCAGATCTATGGCATAAAAACAAAGCAAGCAAGCAAATGGATTAATATCAATATTGGATGGAATGCAGAAAATATAGGTTCTGTACAGATAGCATTGTGTTCTTACTTAGCCATGGATAGATCAAACAGTTTTAAGAACTGAGCTAGTGAAGTTTGGTACATGTTATTGACCATGCTCATTTCTGTGATAAGAAAATAAAGAATGCTTCCTCGTGTAGCAGCTGGACGATATTCCTCTTGTGCAGTGTTAATTTTTTTCTCAGTTTCTCCTGCAACTTCCAGTTTTTCAGATACTTCCATAGCAGTTTGTTTTGTGGTCCTCAAAACACCAATCAATGATTCATCATCCACCAAAGAGCCTAAAGGAAATCAGAGGACATGTTGTGTAATTAAGTTTTAGAATTTCCTGTGCAATTTCCAGAAATAAATATGGAAAAAAAATCTTCTTCTACCAAGTAAATATAGATTAATTTGTATAAAAAATGCAGGCCAAGCCATTCAAGGTCAGTGGTTCTTAATATTATAAACAAGGAGTATAATAGATATTCAGGGATTATGCAGTTTGCTTATCCAATATCACGCTATGCATCTTTCAGCAGCAGGCCAAACAACTAATTATGATGGGAGAAAGACAAGACCCCTTCTTCCCAGACACAAATTCTCTCTTTCACAGGAGACAATAAGAAAGGCTTTCTTTTGATTCCAGATGGAGAAACAGCATCAAGGCGGGGTAGGGGGGAACTACTGCATCAGCACAATGAATGATTGGATATAGTTAAACTATGGAATCTCTACCACAAAAGATATCATGATGGCCACCAATTTGGATAACTTTAAAAGGGAATGAGACATGTTCATGGAGGATAAGGCTACCAATGGCAACTAGTCCTGATAGCTATAAGTTACCCCGAGTAACAGAGGCAGTATGCTCATGTACACCAGTTCCTGGAGAACATGGGTGGGAAGGTGCTGTTGTGGGTTTTCCATGGGCAGCTGGTTAGCCACTATGAGAAGAATGCTGGACTGGGTGGACCCTTGGTCTGACCCAGCATGGCTCTTCTTACATTCTTATAGGCAAATGCTGGGTCTCCAGCATGGCCAACCACCCTGAATTAGGCTGGAAAGGCCCCCTTTGCTTTGTTTTTCTTCTTCTGGTGCTGAGAGGAGCTCAGAGCATCAGCAGTGAGTTGCCATTTTAATTCTCCCACAATCCCCATTGGCTCTACTTCTGAAGCATCATCATTCTGAAGCACTGCTACATTGAAGCAATTGTGGGATAATTCAAATGGCTGTCTGTTGCAGGCAGCTGCTGCTGATACTCCTCTCAGTGCCACCCATTTCATCTCTAACCGGACACTGTCATGTACCCTGTCACCACCCCAGCAGCACTCTCGCTGTGCACCTGATAAGTCTACTGTGGCCCAGGCTAGCAACAGCGAGAGGAGAGGAAAGAGGGTCCAGTGGCAATGGGGTGGGGAAAGGGAGCCCAGAGAGGGGGGTTTCAGGGCCCTTGAAACCTGGGCCTTAGCTAGACCAGGCTTTATCACGGGGCGAACCCCGGGATTGTCCCTGTGCATCCACATGACGCACAGGGGATCCCGGGATCAGGGAGGGATCATCCCTCCCTTGCCCTGGGATAGAGAACTCCCCTTTGGGCCCGGTTTTTCCACGGTCTCGTTGCTGTAATTCCTTGCACAGGGCGCAGCGCTGCGCCCATCGAAGGTAGGGGGGGAGCGGGAAAGTAGTTTAATTTTTTTAAAAAAAACTTACCTTTGAGCATGAGTGTTCATGCGCTCCATCCCCTTTAAAAAATAAAAAAGGCGGGCATGGCACCTCTCTTCCTGAGGTCGTCACGCCTCACGTGTAAAAGGAGGAGGGATCTCGCGTTAATCGCAACGTGAGATCTTCCCTCCTCCGTCGCGGACTATCGAGTAGGTCTAGCTAAGGCCATGGAGTCAATCCTTACTGTTGATTATAAGAGCCAATACTGGAGATGAAAACAGCTGCACAGTAGTGTCAAACACATCTGCCAGTGTGTTTTCTTGGAAGGAAGAGTTAATCTTCCACAATTGTTCATAAGGAGGAAAGACAGCTTCCATTGCACTTTGAAGCTAGTCTGCCTCAGGGTCTATTCATTTCAAACATATCCCCCCCACCCTCGCCAGAGTTATTCTCTCATCACTTTGCACATTCAGTATTTCACATCCTTATGGACAGAAAGGACATACTCAAATGTATGTGGTAATGTAGGCCCAGTTCTCGCAAACAGCACCTAGCATTGTGGTGGTGAACTTTACTGTTCCGTACTGTTTGAAATTGCACATACAACTCAATATTACTCTTTAAAAATAAAATTAAAATCTCTGCCTTTAGAAATAAGATAACAAGGAACAGACAAGGCTAGTATCCTTCTCCTTGATATCAAGTTTTTTGTTTGCATGGAGGAGCATTCAAGTATGTGAGCCTACAGGCTGACAAGGTACACTTCAGACAAACATTAACCATCTCAGAAAAACATTAATCGTCGCATTTGCTGCAAGTTAGAACTGGGCCTTTTAATAAAACAAGCCAGAAAGACATGTCACCCTTTCCCTTCTGGAAGGAGGGGAATGTCAGCATTAATAACTAAGAAATATGTAAAAATCAATACGTACCTTTAGTTGCAGTTAATTTATATAGGAGATTGTCTTCTAATTCTTTCATTTTCCGTTTATTATAAGTTACATCTTCCATGAGTTTAATTCTCTCTGCTTCCAGTTCCTATGTTAAATACCAAGACAAATTTTGTAGACATTATTTTAGCATTGCATAAAAATGCAATTGACTGCTTCGCAATGTAGGAGGATTTACATGTTTATATTTTTGTCTTTTAAACGATTGCCAAGATTATTATTTAACAGTCTTAGAGGTTCTCTATATTAGAAAAAACAACAACCACATCCTTGTGGTCTTTGATCTTTTCGTGTTCAAAACAGACCCCTTCAGACCGCTACCAACAGTGACCACGTGGTTTTGAATTGAAAAAGGGAATGCCACGGAAAAGAATAGGGCAGGATCTACATTACCGCTTTAAAATGGTTTATAACAGTAGTGACAACTGTTCGGGCCCAGGACACAATGCAGATACAGTTTTCAAACTGTTTTCAAAGTGTCATATCCTGTTTGGTGTAAGCTGCGATGAAACAGCGCCATCCAGTGGTGGGAAATCCCATCCTAAAGAGATGCTGGATTATTTCCTGTGTTAGAAAAACACAGGATTACTGGGGGTGGGTGGAACACAGAAGACGTTGTGGCGGTTGACGTGAGCGGCCAGTCATGCACATGCTATAAATAGCTCATTTAGAGAAACCCCTATAAGGAGATTCCGTGGCAAACATGTGATTCCTAACTGCACGTTTGCCAATTGTGCAAAGCAGGAGCGGTAGGAAGGAGGTGCTTTAGCTTTTCCCTAGCAGCCCTCTCCCCAGCCACTTCCCTCCATAAACCCAGCATACATGTCTTGAAAACCTGCCTGGGGAAAGTAGCCAAGAGATGGGTTGCAGAGGGAACGTGGCAGGAGGGGAAGTGTTCTCCCCCCCTGCAAACGCTGCCACCCACACCTTGCTCCTCCCCGCCCACCCTGTGTGGCGATAGAGGCAAGCACAAGGCTGCCTCCCCTACATTTCTTATTGAGCATGTTCTTCTTCCTTCAAAATATAATACAAACATATTGCTTAGAAAATCGTTAGTTGCCTCTTACATTTCCCCCCCCCATAGCATAAAACTTTTTAGGGTGTAATATTATGCCCTGATTTGATTAGCGTCTCCGTAAAATCTAGAGGACAAAGATTGTGGCCTTCCATTCACTGATAGAATTTTGTTTGGTCTGGATAACCACCAAGTAATTTTATCCCTGATTTAGAAAACATGCAGCTTCTGCCACCGTGCATTTGCTTCCTTCCAAAATTCATTCCCATCTACTCACCACAATATCAAATCACCATGGCCTTCTAGTAGACTTTAGACCTCCATTCCAGAATCAGTTTTTTTTAATTGCAGCGAAGCCCTGTTTCATTATGCCGTTAGTACAACCGCTCACTGTTATTTGTTATCTTACCTGTTTCTCTGTAAGAATTACTCTCTTCAATAACTGATTTTCAAGTCCTTTCATTGTAACAGTAAAATCAATTACTGATGTTTTAGCATTAATCTCAGGAGTGAAGGCAGGATTGGGCAATTTTGTAGTAATATAAAGTTTAAATGTATTCATGACATCTACTTCCTTATCCCCAACTTTCACCTAAACAACAATTCAAACCATATTTTATTGCATTGTAACCAGCATGTTTTGTTATTGTGAAATATCGTACAAGAAGATGTGGAGACTCAGAATAGCTCAAGATATATTTAATATCACATATCTTCATGAACAATGGAATTTTTAAAATCAACTTGGGTATAACAAATAATTATTAACTATCTATGTGGCAGTATAATCCTCTTTCTCTGTTTTTTCTAAAGCATTGGCCAAAATGATGCACTCCTTTGTATCCCTCTTTTCTAATTTTTCATGAGAGAGAGAGAGAGAGAGAGAGAGAGAGAAATAGAACAGTTGTGCAAATCAAGGGGAAAATGGCATGAGAATGGTAAAATGCTGGCGTATAGTATATTTAAAATTCCTTGTCCTATTTAAGCACCCATATTTCAAGGTAAATCTCTCAATTTCAAGGTACAAATCCAACAAGCATGCTATTACTTAGTGATACTTGAAAAATAGTCCTGTAGTACATTCCTGTGCTTCTGCCAAGCATTTATTAGATGCCTATGATTAATGCTGACCCAAACCCAACAAAACCTACAATGATATATAGATTATAGTCAGAGGGAAGAGAGTTCTGCTGTTCTTATGCACCACGTCAACTTATCATTTTGTCTTTTTGCATCACCTCATCTTGTCCGCCTTCTATTCCTCTGTGGGATTAATGCTTTATCACTGAACTGGCTGATAAATTCTATTCAGCGGAATAGGAAGAGTTAAATCTGTTGTGAGTTACTTCTTCCTTTACTCCACATGCATCTAATACTTAGCAAGCATCTTAAAAGGATAAATGCACATCAGGCATCCTGAGGTGGGGGGAGGATTCTGAGTGGGAAATGACGAGTGGGGAAAGAATTAAGCATCCTCTCCTCCTCTGGCTCCTCTGCTCAAAATGGCACCTCCTGAAATTGGTGTTCAATTAAAATACTGGCCATCAGGAATTTCTCATACACACTATTGTGTAACATATAGTTGGACCCTAACTGGCTTGTTTGTTCTGAAATTTCTGTGTGCCTTTCACCTGCATCTAGACCTTCTTATCATGCTACATCTAAAGGGCTTCTGGGCTACCTGGCTATCATTCACTTTGTATCTAGAGACTGACCTACTTGCCAATTTCAATGAAAGAATGAAGAGAGGCCAATACTAAATAAAGAGGAGGCCCAAGCAGTGGCAGCTGGTGCCCATATGGGCTGGTGGAAGAAAAGGGTATTTGCTGGATATTCTACTGAGGTTGCTAGAGGAGAACAAGAGACGATCAAGCGTAGCGCTTGGCAGCTGCATGCTGTGCACTGAAGGAAATGTACCTGGTTGTGAGGTGATCTGTCTACCACAAATTGGGGGGGGACTTTTCCATTTGTGCACAATATAGAGCCTTCTCTGAGCCTCAGAGAAGGAAAACTCTTCCCAATCATACTCACCCATGCAAGGGACTGTGAAGATTACTGAGTTGCATCTCTGAGAGGATCTGCTCTGGTTGGCTGGGGCAGATCAAGTTGGCAGAACATTAGCTTCACAGGTTGAACTCTTCCAGTGCCCTTAAAGGGGAAGGTCTAGGCCAGCGGTTCTCAACCTGTGGGTCGGGACCCCTTTGGGGGTCGAATGACCCTTTCACAGGGTTCGCCTAAGCCCATCGGAAAACACATATTTCCGATGGTCTTAGGAAACTGTTATGACTGAACTATGTCATGTATCATCTTTTGTATTATTAAAGCTATTGTTATGTATTATTTTCATTAGCAAACCATCCCATGACAATGGATCGTGTAGAGAAGAACGAAAATAATTTTATGGTTGGGGGTCACCACAACATGAGGAACTGTATTAAAGGGTCGCGGCATTAGGAAGGTTGAGAACCACTGGTCTAGGCACTCTTCCAGTACCTAGACCTTCAGCTCGTACTTATCAATTGTTCTCAGAAACCCAGTAGACACCTAGAATTAAGTATTGTGCTGGGAAAACTGGGACAGTAGGTATGCTTCAGCAAAATTTGAATTCTTGCTTTTTGTCACAGATTTGTTCAGGCCAAATCAAGGACATTAAAGACATGTACACAGCAACTGTGTACAAATACTTGACTTGGCTTGGCTGCACTTGACAGAACCAAGGTGTACTCTAGCATTTCTAGAAAACTCCTTGGTTGAACTACACACTAGGGTTAAGAGAGGAGGGAGTCCATGGCCACCCTTAAATAATAGATTCTGGTCCACCTGAGTTTATTCACATTCAAAAAGAATGTTAAGCAGGCAAAGGGGAAAGGCAGCTTATTGTCCCTTAGGGATCATTGTCGAACTCTGCATGTAGTGTACTTATTTTCCATATACTCAGAAGTGCAAAGATATAAGTGGGAAAAGTTACTCTGTTTCTATTCCCTGTGGTCCATGGAGGCTTGCGGCTCCAATTTTTGTGGGGCTGTGAATCCAATCCAGATTTCAGTCAGAATCAGCCAAAACTCTAAAAGATCTATCCAAGGTATTGAACCTATTTGGGGGATAGAGTTCAGCACCTTGGAAAGCTCCTTCAGAGTTCTGACTGGTTCTGACTGAAAGCCAGAATGGATTCACAGTCCACAGAAATTGGAACCACCAGCCTCCACTTCATGTGGTATTGATAGTGTTGGGGCAAGGGGTTGGGGAGGCTCCCTGTAGATCCCTTAAGATGCAAGGAGGGGCAAATAAGAACTATTCCCCCACAGAGTCACAAATAAAACAACAAAAACCGCTTCCTAAGGCCTCTGACCAATCTATCTCTTGGATTCTGAATTCGAGAAGAAACGTGTGAAGGGGGTGTTGCTCTGTTTGGTCACAAAATTTCTTTAGCTGCCTGCTATGAAGAGAGAGCAGTAATCATTTATCACATATTTGAACAATATATAAAATTTATTATATCTCTTTTGTAAAGTAACTAACCTTGAAAGACGTTCCAGATTTAATGAAGTTCTTTTCTAATATATTATCAAGGGCAGGATCTAATTCTTCACTTATATCCTCAATTAAAAGTGGTCTTCCCAGAGAGAGAGCATCCTCTAGGTGTGTGCGGAAATATTTATGATTCAGAGTTGTCACCTTAGAAACAAAAACCATCCGTTCTTTAGAAGAAGAAAGATAATTGGCTCATGTGCTTCTTGTTACTAATTTCTAGAGTCCTCTAAGCCAGCAATCCTACACACACTGAACTGGGTGTAAATCCCATTGAACTCAGTGGGGCTTATGTCTGTGTAAACATGGATAACATTGCACTATGTGCAAAGTGTTTTACATTTCTTTTCATGTTTAGCTTCATGCCAGCTTTCTTCATGCCAGCTTTCACTTTGCACTATGTGCAAAGTGTTTTACATTTCTTTTCATGTTTAGCTTCATGCCAGCTTTCTGAAACAGGCTGTTATTCCCATTTTTTAGATGGAAAACTGATACTGAGAGATGTCAGCCTACAACCACATGCCTAAGATCGGATTTGAACCAAGAATCCTCGCAGCTCTGTGTGCACCTGTTTTCCTGAGGTTTTGGCTTAGAGGTGTCTGAGCTCTGAATTTCTATAGGAAAGGTAATGAATATGGTGAGGTAGCTCATACTCTTCAAATTAGCAGCAGAGATGGGAAGAATCTGTGTAGAGAGAATGAATGCTTGCCCTGAAAGGCTCAAAGTAAAACTGACTTGCTTGTATGACCTGAGGGGTGGGGTGGGGAGAATGTCTACAAGACTTTTGACAATTATGAAGCTACCAGTTCAGCCAATTAACTACAAAGCTACCAGTTAAGCTAAATTTCACAGGTCTACTAGCAGCAAATAGGAACTCTGTGAAGTTCACAGGGATGGGGTATAGAGAACTGGTTAGTGTGCAAAAATGTGGACTTCACAGAGTTCGTATTTGCTGTTAGTACACCTGTGTAATTTGACTTAACTGGCAGCTTCATAGTTAATTAGGCCTCTCACACAGGCCTTTCACCCTGAAGCTGTTTTGACCAGCCATATGAAGTGAAGATAAGAGTGAAGCTGTTTCGTCCCACTCTTCTGATCTGGGAAGCTCTCCCTCACCCTTCTCCTGAATTTGACCTGTCAACTCTTCAGCTTGGGGAGGGAAAGATATAAATTCAAGCAGGCTAGTTTTGAACTTTAGTCTCGCTCCAAGGGGCACTGTGCGCACAACCAACTTGGAGAAACTTGTGGCCCTAGAAATGGTTTCTGCCTATTGTGGGGATTCTGAGAGACACCCAGCTGTGACAGGTTGATTAGCTGAAAAGAGGTTTGAGCTTTCTTTGCATATATTTTATGCATCTGTTTCCTATCAAAAAGATGTCATATTTTTGGTGCAAGTGGCTTTGTTTCATCTTGGTAATCCAAAGAATCTACTCTGACTTGACCTAAAAGAATCAGGTCTTCAGATCAATACAACATTACTCAGATGTACTTTACTCTGTTTCCAGGAAAAATATAGAAATATTTGCATGGAGAAGAGAACATACTTTTCCTTTAAAATTTTGCAACACTTACTTGTAATTCATTGTCCTTTTCTTTCTGTTTAATCCATGTTTTCCCTTGAGTTTGTGGATCTATCAAAAGTGGATATCTTGTTGCCTTAGTAACAATGATGCCATTTTGAACTGAGAGTTCATCTCCTGGAAGCCCTTGTAAGTTCCATTCGCTAATCTAGACATTAAGGACAAGTCATTTCCTCAGTAATTTACAACATCAAAAAAAAAAAAAATAGAAAACAGGAGAAGATTTAATGAAACACTAAAACAACAAGAAGTTCTGGATGCTTCAGTTCTGGATGCTGGCTAGCCAATGCGCTCCTCTAAGCCAGAAAAGATCTAACACCAAACCCTTCATCCATAGTCTCACTCATTGCCAGCACCACAATATTCTTCCCTTAAAAAGAGTCTGGCTATCACCAATGATGTTAGATCAATGTTCTTTTCACCCAAGGACGAAATCCAAACAGCCCTTAAGCACGACTTCACCATTCCAGCGACAGAGGGTTCAAAAGCGCTTTATTGATTAGTAATCAAGGCCTGGTCTCTTCAAAGGGAGCAATCAGACAAAAGACATAGGGAATACAGTACAGTATTTGAGCCTGCAAGGGGCAGGGCCCAGTTGCAGCATTAACCAATCAGAACATAACACTGGGGCATAGCTAATTATGCTAAACAATTCTCTCTGTTCTGTAAACAATACCTTTGGCCTTACAGTAAGTTACAAAAGTTAACTTTGACACAGCAGCACTGGAGCCGGAGCTCTTGTTTATATTAGATAAGAAGGATGCACTCAAGGAGACATTCTCGCATACAGGACATCATGACATTTTGCCTGCAATATGATGGCTACTTTACAGTTTCCTGTTAAAAATGGAGAGACCTCTGCTAACAATGAGATACACATACACCCTAAAAGATACACAGTGACACTCAAGACATACAGAGTACTGATTAAGGAAAAATACTAGTGGAAAGAGCTGCCTTCCTGAACCTGGCACCACCCAGATGTGCTGGATTATAACTCTCCATCATCCCAGCCAACAAGCATGCTGACTAGGGATGGTGGGAGATGTAGTCCAACACATCTGAAGTGTGCCAGGTTCAGGAAGGCTGGCGTGAACTATTAAATTACATACATTTGTCCTGTCTCATTTTTCTTTCTCTCCATCTCAGTGCTCCCACCCCATTCTCACCCCACATATAGGCTAGTATAGTTTAACATGTCAACTTGGGAGTATGCAGTGGAGATTTGTAGTTGTTTAAGCTGTGCTCTGTGCTGGTTAGGAAGCAACTTTTGAAATGTGGAAAATTTTAGTAAAAGACTGTGAAGCATCACAAGCAGTGGAGGCCGGTAGCTCGGATTTTGGTGGGGCTCTGAATTCATCCTGGGTTTCAGTCTGAACCTAGCAGAACTGTAAAGGAGCTATTTATACTGCTGAACCCTGTCCACAAAATAGGTTCATGACCTTGGATAGCTCCTTTAGAGTTTTGCCAGGTTCTGACTGATCAGGATTACCATTCATTACTGTATTAAAAAGTTACTTAACAATCAGTTATTGACCTCACCATGATTTATGGCTGAACATGTATATGTTTGATGACAAAGTTACTATCTTGTTGTAAGAAGAACAAAAACAACTACAGCAACACTAACACTTATGCCAAATAAACTGGTTAGTCTTTAATGAGATGCCATAGTAGTTTGTATTCTTTTATCAATTCAAGTTTTGCTGCACCTGTGTTCACTTGTTTTGCAGAAGGTTAACTTTATAGCAAATCACAAATAGCAATGTAATGACTAATCTGCTACAAGGCCAGAGATGTTTTATTGAATGAAGACAGCCTCAATCATTTCCATGATTATGTCAACTAGAAAAATTGCAGTCATGGAGTATTGTCACACATGTCCCTCTTTCCAGATCACATTAATATTTGTCTATGAGGTTGTGAATGCACCTCTACAGTCAAATGAAAACCACCCAACTTCTTCCATATATAAGCTGACCTTATGTCCAGGACGAGATAAAAAATAAGAAAGACATTTTTACAGTTCATATGCCACAGTGAATACTTTTCTCTTATAATAAATAAGAAACAGTGATTGATTGCAGCCTTATTTTATTTAAATTATGCATCCACTGTTAACATTTATGGTAAGAAATTAATTAAATTACAATTCTGAAGCAACACAGGAATTTTATGTGTCCCTTTCCATATAGGTTCTTCTAATACTGATATATAGCAGTAATTGTAATATTTGTGGCTGCAAACTTTTAAAAAATGATGCAAGTTTTAAACAAATAATCAAGTGTAAAACAAATAAATGTTACTTATCACACTGAAACTCTTATAGCAACTGAGTTGAAAATCATTGCTGGTTCAAGTTTCAATCCTCTGTTGGTGTTTGCCAGAATGGCTTCCTTCCATGAACCCACTCACAATACACTTTGGTTCCTCTTTCATTACAGTAATAAAACAAACTTTTTATTAAAACAATACATTGAATCCAACTATGTCCACCTGTTGGTGGAACAGCATCTCCTAATGGAATGGATTCTTCTCCTCCCCATTACAAATTCTCCCAATCCCCACAAAATTCTGCTCTAGAGGGTTGAGGGGCCCTATGGAACAGATTTGGGGGGGGGGGGCAGGGGGACGAGGGGAAGGGAGGGTTCATGCAACATTGGAAGTCTGCTCATTCAACATTGAACGTTTCTCTGTTCTAATGTATCATCAATAAGAAGGTATTTTTCAAATGATTTATAACTGTAAAAATATCATTTTTCTTACTATGGATTACTGTTCTCTGAGTATCATGGAGGGCATTCCTAACTTTAGAATGTCCTCTATGAAGGTCAGGAGAATAGGTAGAACCTACCCCATAATTAATAAACAGGATTAAAAGTTAGAGCTATAAAACATCAACCGAATACAAGACCTACCGTAGGAGGATCCACCAACATTGAAATGAGATTCAAGTTTTCAGTAAAAGGGATCTTTCGCAGTCTCATCTCTGTCTCCCATAAATCTTTAAGCAAAAGATTCCTGAATATCTGATTAAAAGGGCCACAATATGAAAGGAAGCCTGTGCAGAGTAAAACATCTCCCACAAGTCTAGAAAAATAAGGAATCTTTCATTAATACACTTTTGTTCCATTCTTTAAAATAATTAATGTGGCACAGCCATTTAAAAAAAAAACGCTTATAGAAATTCAAATAATGATGGCAAGGTTGAGGAGGGCTGATGTTTACTTCTAAGTTTTAAATGTGGAAGTTGAAGTTAGCCACACGCCTAATAATAATAATAATAATAATAATAATTATTATTATTATTATTATTATTATTATTATTATTTATTTCTTACCCGCCTCTCTGATTCGATCGAGGTGGGGAAGAAAAGCAAGCATAAAATACATAAAATACTGATTAAAAACATAGTATACACTGTTAAAAACATCCTAAATGCATACTAAAAGCATCCTAACTGTTGAAGTGAATGAGTCTTCCACTAGTGCTAGCCACTTGCTTCAGAGAGCTGATTAAAAGCAAGTCAGGACACTGGAGCAGCATTACTCCTTATATAACCTTGGAAATCAGCAGCGCTGATTTATAACGAGGAGGGAAACAAGATCACTATAATGGAGATCATTTTGAAGGTTCTAATTTTGCTCATACATTAGTTCCACACAATAAGAAGGGAGAGACTCCGAAACAAAGAAAGAAACAAAGAAAGAGAATTTTAGTATACATCAATCAGATGTATACTAAAATTAGACCTTTCAAATAGATTTTGGTGAAACATTATTATGAAATAACAGCCATGACAGTGTCACCAATTCCCCTTGAATTCACTGGGCCCCAACTATGCAAGTATTACCAGTATTTTCACAGCTTGAAGAATTATGCTTACCTATTGGGTTTTAATAATATTTTAACATGAATTCTGTTCCTTTATTTATTACATACTGCACCTGTTTATCTGGGCTCGGAACTCTTTACTTTGCTGGGTCCATCTAATTTTCTCTCCGCTCAAGCCGTCTATAAGTGCAGAGGCTGCCTGCATCTTTCTCCTACACATATCTGCATCATTCAAGAGGTCCTAAAGTTTGGAAATAACATGTCACACATTATGCTTTTCAAATGACCACCCTAATAGCTATACTACTTTAAAATAATGAATATATATCTTGAAAACAGATATATGCTATCAAGATCATTTATGGCATGAATGATGGTTGCTAGGTTCGGTCTGAAGATAAAATATTGCAGCATTCTCAACAGGCAGAGTGGATGAAAAGCTCCCATAGTAACCACTATTCTTGACAAGCGGCAATGAGCCTAGGAGCTTCAGAAACCAGAGAAACCAGAACCCATTGAGTAATGAATTCTCCCATTCATTTTATATAAAGACTTGCCAGCAGCCACCACCCCAGTCTGGATTCAGCTGGGCTATCCACATCCAGTATCCAACCCATGCAGAGACAGAATTATATGAGGTGAAACATTTGATTTGTATTTTAATTTCTGTTGTTTAAAAGCTGTATGTTGCCTAGAGGAATAGGTTAATATACTAATAAATATAACAAACACATAAATAAATGCTAGACTACAATGAACTGAAAAGAAGAAAAAGACTTGGGGATTATTCATGTACTGGTGCCATTTCATAACCATCTTGGCAAGGTCTTGCTCAAAAATTTCACATATATATTAAATGGGAGGAAAGTCAAGACAGCTGCCCGGTTCCAATGACATGACAAGCAATCATACATTTTTATCCATTAGAACTGCATTGAAGGGCTGTTTGTGAACACTTCAGGGTTGGTTGTATTGAAAGCTGCTTAAGGCAGGATGGCCCAGATCCCCATCTCTAAATCTTCATGTTACACTTATGTGTGCCCTCGTCAAACTGCCCAGCACAGTAAGAAAGGTAGATACCACCATATGGGCCCACCTCCTATGCCTTCTTATGGAAAGCTAACACAGTTGGGCTGTAATGGTCATATGATATACAGGGGCAGAGCCAATTGAGGAAACCAGAGATCCAGAGAGGACACACCCTAGAGGAGAAGAGTGTCTAATTATAAATGACAGATTCCCCCCTTCCTTTCATTGGTCCACTTGGGTCAGTTAGGCAAGTATTCTTTGTTTTACTGCAAGCATGATAAGAGAGTTTCCAGCCTTCCTCTACAGCTTAGAGATGGGGATGGGGACAGGGATTATCTCTACAGTTGTGCACTGCTCAAAAATGCACTGAAATAATGGAGATGATCCCTGTGCCACTTTCAAGGTCCAAGCTGGAGGGGAAAGCTGAAGGCTGATGTTTTGATATTGAACTGCCAAAGTGCTCCCAGTATCTTGGCTATCCAGTGACAAAATAATTCTCTGTCTGGTAACCCCACACAACTTGTCCCTGACCTTGTGTGGTGGTGCAGTGTGAGATCAGGGACAAGAGGAGGGGCACTCCTACCCAAGCCTTAGCTAAAATCTTGGACCCCTATTTCTTTTCTTAAAGATGGTGACTTGGGCCTGTTAGGGGAGTGTATGAAATCCTGTAGTACTTCCAAGCCAGCAGAGAGTGAGCACTGTCAGAAGTGGGAAGGTACAAACTACTCCTCAGCCCTAAGGAGGACAGAGAGTCCTGTTTGAAGAAAGGAGAATAACACAATCCAAAGAATGAAACGACTTACAGGTTTTCATGGCTTTCTATTTCCCTGTGTGTTTGGGTTTCATTAAAGAAGAGAAATTACTCAGGAGTAACCTACCCATTACTTGGGTAGGTTACTCCTACCCAAGCCTAAACATTCATATAAGTGTCCCTACAAATTAATTCAGGGAATTGCCTTGGGACTCCTGGCTTTGGTGGACTGAGTCACAGCAGTTTCATATTTATGTATTTAAATATTTAATATTAAAATGTTATACCTAATCAGCCTTTCAATCCGCTAAGGCCCTTGAAGTGGCTAGTGTAAAAGGCCTATCATCTCTCCTGTACATCCCGTAGATCCCTAAGGCAGCAAAGTTTCAATACCACATCCAAGACAGAAGCCTGATTGGCATGTAACCAGGAACACAAAAGTGGCCAAAGTGTGCCAGAAGCAAGGCAGCCATCATTAGCCCCAAGAAAATGTTCAAGACAAAACAGAACATATACTTCTAATTCACAATGTATTGTCTTGTTTTACCATCTTCTCTTTCATAGCTGCATCAAACTTTGCTTGCACTTTATCCAGTTCTGCTTGCTTCTCATCTAGCAATTGCTGAGCCATCCCTAATTCTGCATTTGCTACTTTCAAACGTCCTTCTTGTTTTGCCAAGTTAGCCTGAAATTGAAAAATATGTTTTCCAAAACTTTGTGATGTCTTTCACAAACTGCATATGGGTTTTCCTATTTTTAGCGAATTAAAAAATGGTGATGGGGAAAGCAAATGAATACTAACTGGATAAAACACAGCTAGCTAACTAATGGGAAATCATTTAAAAAATCTCAGAAATTGCTCCTTAGATTCACAACTAGATGAGACAACAGGAGACCATGAATGATCTCCTGTATTTTGTTTTAATGGCAATTGGCTTAATTTGATTTTCTCACAGTCTAGAATATTTCTTCATTACAGTTTGGGCAAGAATGTGAAAATATCACATCATATCATCAAAGCAATCATTGATATGTCTTCTTCAAAACTGTGCTTTTTAAATTAAGCTCTTTTGTATTTTAAATCATTACTATGTTAACTACTTTATATAGTTCAAGACCAAATTTAGATTTGCAACCAAATTTCAACTAAATCAAAATTAAAGGCAAATTTGGAGGTTCCTGACCAAGTGAAACATCTGTTTCCTTTTCCTCTCAGTAACTAGAATGTGTATAGAACGAAATAGTGTCACTTACCTTAAGAGGTAATACATCTCTGTTTATGCTATAAAACGTTGCCATGGCCTGTGTCCAAGAAAGGAGCCCTGCCACATTACCACAGACTTTTTTTCCATTCTCAAATGTATAATCTTCCATTTGAAAATAAGGCTGTAGTAATTCTACCATCTCTTCATTGATTGTATCTTTAGCAAACTGCTGGAGACTCTGCAGAAATGGCCCACTCATTAGCTGCAAATAAACAGACCAAAACCCCACAGCCCCTTTAGATACAATTAATTTCTTCTCTCATCACATTTCCAGTTGTAATAATGTTCAAACCTCCTTTTATATAAGTATTTATTCTTTACATCAATTATTCTTTACATCAATTATTTTAAAAGTCTATCAAAGAAGAGGTGAATGACCCGCAATCGCCATCCTGTTAAAAGTTTTACTTTCAATTATTATGTGGCAGTAAGAAACACTAATCGATTGAGCAAATTTTCTGGCCATCTCCATTAACTTCAGTTCATTTATTAGAGGTTGTACCATGTGGGTTTCTGGTGAAAAGCAAGCTACAGGATTGGGGGTTAGTACGACTTGAGGACAGTAAGAGCCACACACCGAAATCAGATATAGATATATAGATATAGATATAGAAGAATACAACATTCCGGCAGGGGTGAAGGCATCTATAGTGGCTACAGTGTGCCCAAAGAGTCAAAATATAGGTGTTCAATGGCCATTATGGACACAGGGTTTTTTTCAGTGTGCATGGTGGTGGTGGGGAGCTTACACCTTCTGAAGTTTAAAGGAAGGGAGAGGCAAATTTATGGACCCAAGAACTATGTGACTAGCCTAATTATTTATTAGATTTCTTTGCTATTCTTCCTAATACATGGCATCCCTATAATCTCACCCACTCAGATATGGGCCAGGTCAAATGTCTGAATGCACAGATGGAAGTTAAGCAATGCTTTCAGGCCATTTTTGCTTATATTATCAATGTTCCTATTTAGTTCAAGGGTTGCCAGATAAAAAATATACAGTCTTGGAGCCAAAGAACAGTAAACAGAATTCTGCTAGTAGAATGGGACTCCTGCTGCCTTAAAGCCCACTTGTCAGGGTCAAGAGACCCTCTGGAACAGTGTTTGATGCAGAGCAGGGGCCTGCAACTGGAGAGAAGTTGTGGCTAAAATTGGGGAAGCTAAGTTCCCCACGTAACGAGGAGCAGTGAATTGTGAGGCGTGCTGGCTGGCAGCGGAGGGAGAAAGGCTGGTGGAGAGCGGTGGCTCAGCCACTGCAACAGCACAGGCCCAGCAGCAGCATCTCCTTCCCAGGAGGGGACTGCTGAGCCAATCAGCACGATGACAGAGTGGGGCCAAAGAGGCAGACCCAGCAGAGTGAACTCTTTCCTTTGTTCTGCCTCCAGTCCAACCTGATGCTCCAAAAGGCAGCCCCTCCCATGCGGCTCCAGGATTGCAGTTGCTGGCTTCAGCAGTTGCTTACTTTCCCAAGAATAAATCCATGGTGGGAAAGAGATCCCTGAGCTCTCAAAAGAGATCCAGAAAATGGGCTCAAGAAGGAGTCCCCCTTTATGCAAGCAAAAGTGCTTTCTACTTATGTTAGGGCTCTGTTGGATCCAAGCCAAAAAAAAATTCAATATTAAAAGCACTTAGAAATATTATTTACTTTCAAGGACTCGCTCCAGGATGGCTTCAAACAAGGTCTTTCTGGATCCATAGTAACTGGGTCTATTTTCTTTTGGAATAGCAAAAGACAACAATCCATGATCCTCATGATCAGATGGGGGGGCTTTGCAAGTTTTCGAACTGTCGAAATATCTGCTGGTTTGATAGTCTGCAAAAGAAAAACAAATTTATTGCTTGAGTAAGATGTTATATAAACACTAGGACATCTCATCATCCTGCATCGCTCTAAGCAAAGATTATACGTACATTAATGAAACAGTCAGGTTCTAGCAGCGACATCAGAAACTTGAATGAGTAAAACACACAGTGTTACATTTCCTAAAACTGTTACAATCAAGTATTCTTAATGAAACTCATATTTGATGAAGATGCACAGGGCTCCTCAGGGAAGAGAAGTATTCATGAAAGAATGAAAGCAAATTTGGGAAACAATGTAAAACAACAGATAACACAAAGAAGGTTATTTCAAACCAAATACACATTTGACATATTTCCTAGCTTTGCACCTACAATCTCAGGGAAATTTACACAACGTGCTTACGACATAGCCAGATTGGCACGGTACACTGGCTATATCACAACCTTAATTTCCTGGTTGTAAGCTTTCTTCACTTCAAGTGCTGAATATTAAAAAATAAAATAAAAAATTACTCACGTTCAAAGCAGCTTCAGCTTCTTCTAACGCTGGTCTAGCTGCCTCCAGCTTTGCCTCGGCTACCACTTTCTCTGAATCAATTTCATCTACAATTTTTTGTGCTTTGTCTTTTACACCTTGAACTTCATTTTTCACTTTAGCTGAAGCCTCAGCACTTACTGTCACTTCTGCCAGCACCTATTATATAGTTTAAAAAATATGCAGGGTCATATGATTTCAGTGAGGCAACTAACTTTTGGAAAGGGAGGGGGCCAAACCTACCACACCAATGGAGTTTGGGCCCAGCTTATGACAGGTTTGCCCTTCCTGGCCCCCTTTCCCAAGCAATCTTCCCCTTATAAAGAGTGGGGGCAGGGGGAGGAGAGAGCTTGGCACTTAACACATTCTAAGTAATGTGCTGATATCACTGAGGTAAAACAAAGCTAGTCTAGAACAAGGACAATGTTTCTGATGATCCCAGCCAATCTGGAATAAAGTAGTAAATACGATCATGTAAGCAAGGGCCAATGAAGCCTATTGAGGGCACTGTAGGTCATATTGTACATCCCTATATTGGCTTAGTGACCAGCAACATTTATAAAAAGGCAAAAAGGTACTGTAATACATTAAAGGCCCATGGGCAGTTCATGCGTGGAAGGCCTGATTATTTTTCTATGATACTATGTATGTTGGTACATTATATTAGAGTAAGACACTTTGTACAATGAGACTGCCAGACCGAGAGCTAATCTCACAATCATGGCTGCAGTTTTCCCTAGTAATACAATCATAGTTATGTCCAACTACCTCCTGATTCACACTCATATTTGTCTATGGCATTTTATTTATTTGTTTGCTTAAATATTCTAGGCTGCCAGGCAAAAGTTTCATTTAGGCACACTTACACTAAAGTAAAACAAAATGTTATGATCACCTATATGCTACACATTTTGCATGGCATGTAGTTTAGCTCATACTTCAATAAAAGCAGCCATTTACAACAGCAGATTCAACAAAATTCACTAGACTCACTAAAACTAAATCGATGGATTCCATAAAGAAAGTCACAAACTGGTGCATACTGGAAAAGGGAGCAGTGATGGTAGTGCACTTAAAATGCTTATTATCAATCACGTCATAGGACATTGGTGCCCTATGGCATAGTCATAACTATTGCGTACTCATAACTATGGCAATTGCAATAGTAATGAAAGTACAATCTAGCGTTCTGTGCAGTACAGAAAATGGCATTATCTAGTATTGGGGAAACATGTCTTTTTGTACCATTTTATCCTAAAACATGCATTCTTATGTACATTTTGATAGGATTTTTTGAGCTGAGAATTGTTCAATAAAATTTGGAGAAGTGATGAAAATCAAAGGAGAGCTGCATTTTCATCTACCTATTAGTCCAAGGAGAGCGAGACAGGTCAATCTGCTTAAAAATACAGTCCCAACAAAATCCTCAAGCATCCCTAATGTGTATTTAATGGGATATTGAATTTTAGTACTCACTTTGTCGGCTTTTACAGAAGCCAAAGCCAATTCCTTCTCTTTCACTGCCAAGTCCTGAGAGAGTTTAGCAACTGATTCACTAGCCTCCATCAGCTTAGAAAGCCCTATAATAAATAGTGATCAAACTTCAAAGGAATGAATTTATCTATACTGTTATCCCATATTAGGACAATATTTTGAACCTAAAAAGCCAAATTCCTGCTATATCACCCCTCTACCCCTCCTGGTGAGTCAGTCAGTCACTTGCTTGCTCCATCCCAACCCCCCATCCCCATCCTGATCATGCAGCTGCAGGAAGGGAACAAATCTGTTCCCTTCCCCACAAGTCTTCTGCTGCCTTACCAGCAACGGGAGCAGGTATTGGTGGCTGTGGAGGTGGGTGGAACCCAAACAACTCCCCAGGCAAGCAGCAATAGTGGCCAGGCAAGGCTTGGCACACAGTAAAGGAAAGCACTGCATCAGCCAGTCCAGGCCGCAACTGTGTGCCATTTTAAATCATAATACTTTCCGTACTGTGAGTACAGTACAGTAATCCTATACATACTTACCAGAGAGCAAGTCCCATTAAACTTTATGAGATTTACTTCTGAGTAGATATGAATAGGATTGCAGTGCAAAAGGTCTGAGAAAATACAGATGGCTTCGGACTGGAAGGAAATAAGCGTGGGTGCCAAGTGAGCCTCTCTTTGTACAGTATTGCAAAGACATAATCTTATCTTACCGATGTGCATGCGCTCAGCTTGTTCATTAATGTTGGACAGCTTATCAGCATAAACATCTTTGTAGCCATTAATGAAAGAGAGATAAGACTTGGGGGTCACATGAGCTCTTCGTCGGTATCTGTGATGTACAACAGTGATAATATCTAAGGTTTATATAATCTTGCCATCATCTGATACAATCCTAAATGTATGTACAACTTCATTTATACAATTACCTCAATGACAAAAGCCCCAGGTTTCACTTTCAACTGTAATGTAAATGCATTTTGATGAGCTAGAATTGTAAAAATTGACTTACAAAGTGCACCCGTTGAAATAAATAAACACTCATCCCCTTGAAACCAAAAGAATCATGTCCTACATTATCTTCTGTTACATATCAGGTCATCAATAAATGTGAATTCATTCAAACAAATGTTCTATATCTATTAAGAGGAATCCAAAATTCTCATCCTTTAGTTGAATAATTACAGAATTAACATATATATTTCAAATAGTACCTTTGGAAATAATTCTCACAGCTTTCTGAAACTAGGTCATGAAAAATGCCCATGGTTTCTACCACTTGTGCTTTCACTTCAGCAGAACAGACAATGTTAAATTCTGACAGGAAATAATGTGACACAGCAACAAGAGCTTCCTTGGGCCAGCGAGTGAACCAGTCCATGGTGCAGCCAGATATAAGACCAGGAAATTTCAAAGAACGTGCACGAAACTTCTCACCAACCTAAGAAGAACAAAATTAATTTTAATGTCATGTAAGTGAAATGGTTATTAATGAGAACATTTCAACTTTAATTTCCCCCATACACAGGCAGCAATCCAGCTGTATGTATGTAAAGAAGCTAGGGTTGTGTAGACACAGGGGCGCATTTGGATGCCTCGATAGTCGACAGTGGGTTAATAGTCAATTCACAGTTGGTTATTTTGCAGGTACTCCTCAAACAATCAGAGAAATAACCAACCATGAGTTGGTTATAAGCAACTGGATTATTAATCACAGTGCATTGATTAACTCGTTCCCAGTCTTTTCCACTTGTACTCCATCACCCCTTGCTGCCCATGCCATTGTGTCATCATTTTATCTTAATCACTCTTTTGGAATAAAATAAAGTATTACATATATTAGAAATTTAATGATTATACAGGTTAAGAGAGGAACCAAATACTAGGGTGACCATATGAAAAGGAGGACAGGGCTCCTGTATCTTTAACAGTTGTATTGAAAAGAAAATTTCAGCAGGTGTCATTTGTATATATGGGGAACCTGGTGAAATTTCCTCTTCATCACAGCAGTTAAAGCTGCAGGTGCCCCGCCCTCTTTTAAATCTGGTCACTCTCGTATAGCTCCTGCAGCTTTAACTGTTGTGATGAAGAGGGACTTTCACAAGGTTCTCCATATATATAAATGACACCTGCTGAAATTCCCTTTTCTATGCAACTGTTAAAGATACAGGAGTCCTGTCCTCCTTTTCATATGGTCACCCTATTTGCCAAATACACAAATATTTTTTCCTAAACTATTGTAAATATGTTTATTTTGGTAACAGATACTTCTACACTTTACTTTATATTCAGTGCTGCCTTATGACAAAAATGTAACGGGATTTTTAGTTCAGTGTGAATATATTAACGAAGTAGGCCTGCAATCCTGTCCACACTTATAAGAGAACAAGTCCCAATAAACTTTAGTAGTACTTAAACATAGATGGGGCTGTACGTCCCAGTTTTGTAGCTCACGTACACTAATGGATTATCCAAGTAATGTTAGTAAAACAATTCCCATAAGAATGGACTGCAGAGTCAAATTTGCTAGATATTAAAGGTTTGTCACTGAGGAACATTTTTTTTATTTTTTAAAAAAAGATTTGTTTACTTTTAAAGCTGTAGAATTCCTCATTAACATTGAATGGTTTCCCCCCCTCCTAATATGCCCAAGGAAAGCAGAAATGTAGAAACTCACTGGAGAAAAGCAGAGAACAACGTGAAGATTTTTCTTTGACCGTGATATAAAATATTCATAAAGATTATCAAAAGTAGGAGGGACTCTTGGTAACTCTTTTTTCATTACAGATATCAATCCTTGAGTTATTTCATCCAATTCATCTCGTGGAAATAAATTGGAAATCTTATTAGAAAAGTAAAATTGATAGAAAAATTACAATTCATTTACTAATAACATTATGACAACAATTTGTAAAGGATAGGTCTGTGTTTGCATATCCTGTCTTCTGGATGAGCATCTGAACTGATGCGCTCCAATTCAATGGTGCATGCTCGGAGCAACTTGGGTAGTTAACGCGAAGCCATTTTTTAAAAAGCTAACTTTGCCATCAGCTGTTTGGCAAAAAAGGGAGAGCAGGAAAGAAGGATTGTTCCCCGCTCCCACCGGAACAGCTGATCGTTAGGATTTAAGTTTCTAAGAAGGGCTCCGTGCACATAGCTCTGACTGTTAGATCAGAGACTCAGACTGTCGTTCATGGGCTTCCTGAAATATTTCCTCAGCACAACAAAGCTAAGAACATTTGCAGAATACCCAAAACTTTTATGCATCCCATGGGAAACTTTTAGAATGAAAGCCCAAATATAGTGGACGATGTAACAAAACGGAATATTTGTATTTAATTGCATAAAATCTTAGAGTTGGAAGGGCTCATTTAGGGCATCGAGTCCAAGTAGGACTTCATGTCTAGTCCCCTTATAATCTTTGTTGCCCTTCCCATTTATTTGCTTGTCCAATGCTTACATCATAAGCATTGGACAAGCAAATCCAATGCTTATCCAATTACTACAAAAATCAGTGATGAACAAAACATAAGATCTCTGGATTGTAAGTTTATTTTTTATCTTTTTCTGCATCTATCTATCTATCTATCTATCTATCTATGAATGCTATAATCTACCCTACTAAGCCATGGGGATAGAAAGATAAAATTCTAATAATTATCATAATATCATAATTTTAAAAATCTGTATTGATCTGAAATTCTAACCTCTCCAGAAGAAAGCAGATTATTAAGGTATTCCAGAAATGACTCGTCTTTTATTTCATTATCTGTGAAAATAAATGTGATTCCTTTTCCTTCAGCACCAGCAACTCTATATAAAAGCTTTAGATCGTCCGTTAGATTGACCACATTGTATGATCTGGGAGGAGACGGGGGGGGGGGGGAAACAAGCTTAACATGCAGTATAGCCTCATCTCATACAAATGTTAATGAAGTGGTAATCTACATCAGTGAAAATTAGTGAGGAGGATATATCTAATTCAGCAAGAACTACTCCTTTTAGGAGCTGCAACCTTGAACAGATTGTGTGGATATAATTTAGAGCTATCACACTTCTACAGAAATAACCATCAATGCAAACAACAGCAGAACCACCAGCATACTGCTTTCGGGTGAGTTGTGCTAGGATATAGCTTTGGCAATTGGGCAGTATAAAAATGTAATAAATAAAAAGTAAAAAATGAAATTAGACCAAGAAATCATGTACTCTTCATCTACATTCATGCCTGCTGTACTTGTGGTAAATCGATTTGACTGCTGTTTGAATTTTAGAGATCCTCTCTGGAGAGAGAGCCATGATCCCTGCTTGCGTGTCTATTATGGCCCCCAGGTGGAGTATTCTTTGAGAGGGAAACAAATGTAAGGCACACCACAAGCCATGTTAGAATGAGTATTGAGATGATGAGAATGATTCCTCACAAGTATGTCTATCATATGAATGAATGAAATAACATAGGAAAATATAATAAGAAAGTTCATACATTCAAGATTATATCCAATGTTAGTCCTATGTAGAGTAGACACCTTGTAATGAATGGGTTTCAAGTTAGTCTTGACTAACTTAGGTCCCATTCATTTCAGTGGGTCTATTGTAGGACTACCATTGGATGCTAGCTTTAGCAGGTATAAATGAGGGATCTTAACTGACAATTACTTTTATCATTAGTTAGAGAATAAGCAAATTTAATTTAGATCAATAATAATAATAATAATAATAATAATAATAATAATAATAATAACAACAACAACAACAACAATAATACACCTCTTTTGTTCATCTGGACAGAACCAAGACAGAATAACATTAGAATTTCACTGTCCAACTGTGTTTTCTATTAATCCAGAGAGTCAATTCAGTAGTTGTGGGGAAAGATGAGTTTTACAACGTCTGTAGAGAAGCTCTTTCCCTTTTTTCCCTTTTAATATTTTTCCATTTCATTTTTTTACTTTTTTTTTTTTTTAAAAAATTAAAGCTGGGGGCTACCTTCACGGCTTTCATGCCTGCAAGGTTGTGCCAGATAATCCCCACACCAAGGAGCAAGCACGGGGTTTATGGTGGTCATCTGCTGCCTCCCCCATCCCTCCTTGAGACTGGGGCGAGGAGGAGGAGGAGGCGATGGCAGCAATGACGGTGGCAGCAGCAGCTTCGGTGGGAGAGAAAACAATTTCTTTTCAGAAGAGGAGGAGGCAGCAATGGCAACAGCTCAGGGGAAGAAAATAAACTCTTCTTCCCATGGCAAGGCAGCATGAGGCATTCCAGCATTCATTTTGCTTACTGGCCCACCCTCTGTCCAGGTGGTCAGCCACCAATTAAGGGTTGCCATCTGCTGGGAATGCCCCTTGAGCTGCTCCAGAGCAAGTACAGAATGGCGGAAGAGCCAGGCTGCCCTTGCTCTCGCTGGAAGAGTCAGGTAAGTCCCCGACTTTTCAGCTGAGCATCTTTAGTTCTTTGCCCCAGGGTGGCTTTGAATCTGCAGCTGCGTCATCGAACCGATGCCATACAGATTTGCAGCCACCCCGCGGCAAAGAAAACATCAAGACAGCACCTTGGTGGCAATTTCTTCCTTCCATCCCAGAGCAGTAAAATTCTGGACCAGTATCTGATGGAGCCCTTGCACAGGCGGCCCAGGCCTTTTGGCATGGATGTACAAACAGCCCCTACCACTGGCTGTTGCGATGTAGCTGAGACAAGCGCAAGGGCTCGTTTTTGGAAGGAGTGCATTTCCGCTCGCTGCAGAGCTTCCCCCAGAAGCACTACATCCCAGCTGGCAGTGGTAGGAGCTGTGCGTGCACCGGGGCCAACGTACTTCAGCCACTGGCACACGGGCTCCTTTGGATACTGACCCTGGTACTCACTGTTTTGCTGCTGCCAAATCTCCCTGTTTTTAAAAAAATATATTTTCAAAAAAGTATTTTCTTTTTTAAAGAAAATAGGAAAGAAAAGCTAAGAAAAGTTCCTGCCATAATTGTAACACTGCTCCTGTCCTGCCCTGGATTTTTAGGAAATAGCTGATTTTGCTTTATTGGACTTGCTGGGAAGACTACTGAAAAATGGCTAAACCTCCTATTTTAAAACAATATAGGATGTATTATTATGAAATGCAAATGCTAAATGATAAAGAATTAAGAATTTACATTCCCTCATAGCACATAGGGTCAATGGTACCATAAACGCATGAATATGTCATGGTGACAGTAGGCCAGGCCTATCACCGATCTCATTTTCCATATGGTCATATAATGATATATGCAGGGGAAACAGGAATCATCATCACGCACTTGTTTAAATATATTATTTTTCTCACCTAGTTAAAGTAATCTGAAATATTTTGTATCCTGCTATAAAGGAGGCCAGCCTTGAAAGACTCTGCTTTCCAGAACCACCAACTCCTACAAGTAAAGCATTCCCACAGGCAGTCCGAATTATTCGTGAAATCTATATTACCAGAAAAAGAAGATGATAATGGTAGTGTACTTAGCTAGTTATAAGAGGTCAACAATGTTAAAGAATTATCCCAAATCTCCTTTTGAAAGACTGCTTTTGAAGGGTTATATGAAAAAACAGCCCCAAAACCCATAGGTCAGCTGACTCTTCTCCAACCTGGTACCTTTCAGAAGTGTTGGATTGCAACTCCCGTAATTTGCCTGCTACCGTGGCCATTGGCCATGATGGGAGCTGCACTCGAATACATGTGCAATGCACCAGGTTGTGAAAGATAGGCTCAGTCAAATCTTAGAGCTTCTTTGTTGAAAGAAGAATACTCTTCCCTTATAGGAAAGCAATATGTCTTGTAAGTGGCATGTGATTTTAGCAAAAATCTCCACGTGAAAACACAAGAGTGGAGGAGCTGGATAAATAAATAAAATAAATATAATAATTTGTGAAATGAACACACAGACCTTAACAAGATGTGTTATAGCATCTTTGAAAAACACCAAATCAAGGAATCCACCTCTAACAGCTTCATTATATTGTTTCTGGTAAAACTGCAATTTTTCGGACAAAAAATCCAAACTTGGAATCTAAACAGGGGGGAAAATAAGGAGAATTTCAAAAAACACAATTTCAATGAATTAACAAAAATATTTCAAAAGGCATATAGATAAAAGCAAATCGCTTCTCTTTTGGCAACCCCCTTTATAAAATACTGGAGAGTAAATTTCTCATACAGATTTCAGTTTACTTATTCTGCTCACAGATTATATTTAGTATGCAGCTCTTTTTGTGAACCGCCCAGACAGCTTCGGCTATTGGGAGGTATAAAAATGTAATAAATAAATAAATAAACTCTATACTCACCTGTGAGTAATCCCCACCAAACTCAACGGCCCCTACTTCTGCGTAGATATGTACAGGATTGCCCTGTTATTGTTCTAAAGACAGACTTTTAAAAAAATAAATATCCTTTGCTAGCCACATTATGGCGGTGAGGAACGGGATTCAGCACTGTCTTCACTGACATAGTGCTCTCTTCCTCTGGTGCTGCAGGCCACCCTCCGCACCTATACACAGCCACTGTTTTCAGCCATGGATTGCTTATTCCACTGGCTGTGGGCTATTTAACCTTGACAATGGATTGCCCTTAGATCTGTGCTACCATATTTCTTCGATTGTAAGATGCCATCGATTGTAAGACGCACACTAATTTCAGTACCACCAACAGGAGAAAAAAAAACCTAAGTCACACCCGCGATTCTAAGACGCGGGGGAAAAAGTGTGTCTTAGAATCGAAGAAATAGGGTAGTTGTTTTTCTAATTCTTTGTATGTTCCTATCAAGCTTCCTCCCTCTCCCCGCCCCCACATTTACAGATGTCCTTTCAGGAAAAGTATGGTATGTCTGCTTCCTGTAGCTTAATATCTGTCATAATCTGAAAATAATATGCAAATTATCTTAGTCGTACATAACAGAGCATGAAAATTAGTTGTCACCTTTGAGCTCATGATATATTCCTGACTTCATTCCCAGCCTATCCCAATCTACAATATTCTTCAACCTACCATTTTCTACAATTCAGGGTTCAACTTTAAACATATAAAGACTTGTATTTCATTAGCATCTCTAAAGGCAAATAAAAAGAGCCCCACAATGAGTCTTCTCTTTTACCAAGTGCAGCAGGGCAAGCAAAAATGCTCCTTGATGAGCACTCTGAACCCTTGAAAACCAATGCCCCCTGCCGTCTGCCTGCAAGTTGCATCCAATTCGAACTTTGAAAAACATCAAGCAGCGTCTCAAGGCATTTTCAATTATGCTGGTAGATAATGGCCAGCAATATAGGATTATTTTAAGTATTCATTGTGTATATATTTCAGTTATATATTTTACATAGTTTTAGTATGCGTTATATTCAGTTGTTGTTGTTACCCACCCAGGTATCAGGGAATGGCTTAAGAATCAACTAATTAATTAAATACCAGTTCATAAACTTTTGGTGCCTCAAACACAAAATCTTCAGGTTCTTCACCAGTTGGTTCAGGCATATCCCGCAAAAAATCTACAAAATATGGTTCAGAGTTGATTTGTGATACTAATTGTGAATCCACATGTTCGTCAACTACTCTAGTAAAACTTCTGTCAAACCAAACTTCATCATCTTCACAGACAAATCTGCAAGACACAAGTCAGTTACAATGAGCAGACAGATTCTGCTGAAAAGGTACAAGATTACCAAAGGCTTCTGATGGGTTTTCCCAACTGTGTAACAGCTGGAAAAAACGGCATAAATGAAATGAAAACACAGACATTCCCATCATTCTAGAATTAGATGCTGATACTTTTGAACCAAACTGAAGCACTAATTCCAGCCCCCTTGTTTCATTCATGGAAATTTACAGGGGTTCCAGATCTCATCTTCTTCTTCTGGTCTTTTACCACTGTTTCTTCTACCCTTTTCTTACCAGAAAAGATCAATTAAGTAGAAAATGATGAAATAGCTGCACAATGCCTTTAGATCGGTAGTGCTTATTGCTATCTGGAAACACCCCAGGACTTCAGAGTTGATGATCATGAGTAAGCTGCCCAAAGATTGCAACAGGGCATCTCATACACCAACTTTCCCCAAGCTAGCATTTTCCAAAGGTGTTGGAAGACAATTTCCATCATCCCCAGTCTGCAGAGCCATTGGATGCTGAGATTTCCCATCCAACATGTATGAGAGGTGCCAGGATGGGGGAAAGCTGTCGAAGAGCTTTTCTACAAAGGCTATTAATCACCTTGTGTAATTTACTTCAGGTTTTGTTGCAGAATTGAGATCTGAGCTCTCCACAAAGAGCTTTTCCTTTCTTGCTTTTCCACTACATACCTGCTAGGTGGTACTGTGTTATAGCGGAATAGCACACATACACAAGTAGGAAAATTCATTTTCTTTTGCCATCAAAAATAATACCCAATTCCTCCCACTCTTAAAAAACAAGATACTCTTAAAAAACTGAAGTGGAACTGGAAGATCACATCATTGGGCATGTCTACACCAGTCTTTTTCCTGGGGATCATTCCTGGGTCATCCCTGTGCGTCCACATGATGCACAGTGGGTCCTGGGAGCAGGTAGGGATGATCCCTCCATTTCCCCAGGATATGTGCAGACACCTTTCCCCTAGCTTTTCCCGTGGTACTGAGATGATCCCAAGGACCGCGTGTGGTGTGGGCGCCCGTCCCGGATTCTTCCCTCCTCCCCATGAGTAGTCAGCAAAGGGAAGGAGCGGGGCTGGGGAGAGTCCAGGGACATCAAGGGTGGGGTGGGGAGCGGGGTCAGTGTTTGTTTTTAACTTACTTTTTCGCTGGAGCTCAAGTTCCAGGACATCACGCTTCTGTGTATACACCCTGGGATGATCCCAGAAGCAGGTAAGTCCAGGATTGTCCCCCCTCCCTCCCTCTACACCAGTAGATGTAGACATGCCCTCTGTCTAAAGAACTTGTAAACATCCATGATTAAGGAACCACAAGTGCACAATAAATGGCCATGAATGGAAAAGGATTAGAAAACAGCAATTATGAATCTTCACAGTATAAACTAGTGTTTGCTTCCCATACAATGCTTGTTCTTTGTATGATTTCTGCTATACTGCAGATACTTTTCTGGGATACTTTCTGACTTTTATTCATAATTCTTATTTTTATTTATGGTTAAAAATACAATCTTTCTCTGCGCAGGCACAATGCCCATGTGTAAAACAATGCTCAGAGGATTCCACAGTGCCTGATTCTCCTCTCTCCAACCCCCTTTGGCACATATACAGAGCAGGCATTCCATCAAGGTGCTCTGGGATAATTAAGAATCTGTGCACATCTCTTGCCCCGTTCCTTCACCCATTCCCCTAGATCAAGTTACATAAGCCCCAGGACTGCCTGGGTAGTAGAGGATAAAAGCTGGATAAGGATCTGAGAGGCATGCCTTGCACACCCCTCCTATTCCCTGTTAGTAGCCATTTTTGTTGCTCTCACATGAGCTGGGTGGAGGAAGGGTCAGAGTTCTGTGAAACTCCAAAGACATCCCTCCACATGTAGGCACCCAGGGTACGATCACTGTAGCCTAAGGACAGGTGAGAGCACAGAGGAAAGAGGAACAGCAAGTTCCAGGGATGCTTCCAGGAAGAGGGATCCCAGTGCTGCTAATCAGAAAGCACTGTGTTGCCATTTCATATTTTTCTCCTTAATGGATATTCCACAATAAGAACAAGGATGGGAGAAAAAATGTGGGAAAATACAGCAGGGTTATGAGCAGAAGATGGCGATGTCTGCCCTTCCCCAATAAAATTCCCTGAATGAGGCAAAGTGATGGCATGATAAAAACCTAGCCTGGGAAGTCTCCACATCCCATCACACTGTAAGGAAAACAAGCAGAAAGCACCAGCTGCAGAGGAATAAGGAAAGAAATGTCCAAGTGGACAAGAAAAAGTTATCTATTTAAAGCTCAGTGCATTTCAAACAGCTGGTCTTCCTCCCGAACACTCCTTGACAACAATTTTCAACCCATTAGCTAACCACTGTTGGAATAATTTTCAACCTAGTTGAAAATTATTGCTCAAGTGGGCCCTGAAGAAGGCAAACTATTTGAAAAGCACTGAACTTACAAACCAAAACCAAAAATCTTTTCCTGTGCATGTGCAGAATTCTTTCTCTCCCCCACCCCCCACCATCAGACTGCAGATCAGGCTTTGGGCTATTCTAGGCGAGGTGTTTATTTTGTGCTCATCTTTCCCTACTCACAGTTGCTTACGAGTTCTTTAGACAACATCATGCCCCCCCTCCCAGTTTTGCTTCTGTGCCTAATCAGCACTTTCGGCCAGTTTTTCTAGAGCAGGGAAAATTTAAATGTGGAAGTGAAAGAAAGTGCCGTTTCCTCTTGTGTATTTGTGCTATTTCCCTATACCACTGTGCCACCTAGAGGTTATGTAGCAGAAAGGGAGGAAAGGGAATGCTCTTCATGTAGTGCTTGGATCTCAATTCTGTGATGAGACTGACAGTAGACACAGCACAACAGCCTTGTGTAGAATAGTTGATGCAGGCCTAATTGAGCCTTTTTTCAAAAGAAGAGGGAGGCCTTTACTCACAAGGTGTGCATGTATTTTACCCTCACAGCTATTTCTGGTTGCTGTTCTCCTGAATTCCTGAATATATGTGGTCAGGACTTCATAATGAGATCCAGGTAGAAGGTGGCAGCCTTTCTGTCTCTCACTGCTTTAAACTCTTCAGTAAAGGATTTAATTATCATACCTGTCTGCAATTACTCTAGTGCATTCATGTTTAAAGAGCGCCAGAAGGGTACTGACATCAGTACATTCCTCTGATTTCATAATTAGCATTCCTTGCCAAATTCTCGAAAGGTCCCTCAGATTGAAGATATAATGGAATTTGGATGGTGTGGGCAACATTTTCACCTAAAGCAAAAAAAAAAACACAAAAAAAACTTTGAAACTTTCCATAGTATCTATAAATAAATAAATGCACTTTAACTTGTAAAACAATAAATATACCTGCATTCATGTATTTATTTACCCCCAGGCTTCCTGTTTCTTTGAGTGAAATCAAAGCAAAAATGTCACTGGCAAAATGATTTTTTGGGCTTGGCACATCTGATTAAATGGGAAATAGTTCTCACAAGTGAATTTGCTTTTGGGGAGACAGTCAGACCAGCTGTCCTCAGGCAATAGGACGGGGTGCTTCCAACTGTCCTTCACTAGAGTTGAAGGACAGTTGCATGGATGAAAGACTATTATTTATTTCTACAGAACCTATATATCTAGGTACTATGTATGAATCACAATAAGGCTCAGGCCCTGCCCTCAGGTTTATACCTCTAAATGATTAACCTATTTCTAGAAAGTAGTATATTCTATACCTTAGTCCATTGCCACAATATTCTTCCTGCTGATACTAATTTCATTATCATTTCACATATTTCCGGCTTGAAATTTCTACATGGATGAAAGTACCCACAGCCAATTATTCCTGGAAAATAATAATATATGATTAATTTGAAAACAATACCAAAATCACATATTCTCAGGAAGGACTGGACTCTAAGCGTACAGTTGCATCAAGGATGTATAACCACAGTTATCTTTAGGCAAGTTAGTAGTTACAGTTTTGATAGGAAAAATAAAAAGGTAAGGTCAAATATTTTATTGAATCGGTTTCTTGCAGGGAGTGTGTGTGTGTGTGTGTGTGTGTGTGTGTGTGTTTAATCTTCACAGGTTTCTCTTTCAGCTGTAAATGGTACAAACACTTAGCTTAGCTGAAGGATTGAACACAAATACAGCAAAACAGAGTGATATAGCTTTACAAAGAAAAAGGTTAAAATACAAATCTAAGATGAGTGATGTTATAGCTTACTGTACAAAGGAAAATCTAGCTCATGATGAACCATTTAAAGTAGAAATGTGCTCCCTGAGGTTTCAAGATATCCTGTATCAGGCAATGCAAGGCACTTGCTGCTATTACTCTTTGCATAGGGTAATACGTTCCACTCTGTACATGGGGGTAGCATCCTGGTGTCCTTCATATGTTTTGGACTACAACTCCCATAATCTCAGACCACTGGCTATATTGACTGGGACTGATGGGAGCTGTAGTCCAAAGGATCAGGGAGATACCAGGTTGTCTATCATGCTTTATACCAGGCAGAGTTTCTTCAATGTTAAGCACTTTACAATTGTAATCAGAGTTCCTTCCCGGATCCCCTACTTTTGGGCTTGAGGTGGAGGGCAACTGGTGGTGGTGCTCCATTTCTGGTCCTCTACCCAGGGACACTCACTTGTGCCTTTCTTATTAAGTTTAGTTGTCAGGATGAGACTCTTTTGTGTGCCTGAGGGTTTTATTTGAATTGTGACCTGGTAGAATTCTATATGGAATGGGCTTAATTGCTGTTTTATCACACGTCTGTTTTATTCCATTTCTCTGTGTGTTTGTTTTAGCTGATTAACATCCCTGTTGCTTTCAGCACTTTGCTTTCAATTGTTTGTTTCATATTATTACTGTTACTCACTTTGGGAATTTGATGCAAGACTGAAAAGGAGGCTATAAAACTCTAAATAAATGAATTAGAACATGAGGGCATCATCATACAATGCTACCCACACATGAACGTTGTTTATTTATTTCATAAATTTATATACCACTTCCCAACAAAATTCTCTAAGTGAAGGTAACACCAAAATATAACATTGGTACTGACATGAATTACAAAGTGGGTTCCATGCAAGGTCATCACATTCTTAAATCTCTTACTGCACTGCCCCAATTGCACAATCGTTCCACAGAGGGGATGAGGCCCTCCAGATGTTGTTGGACTGCAGCTCCCATCATCCCCTACCATTGGCCATACTGGCTAGGGCTGATGTAAATTGGTCCAACAGTCTCTGGAGGCCTATATGTTCCCCACCTCAGCTCCACAGTACAATACTCCAGGGCCCCATCTACGCAGGGCATTTACTCAAATTCTAACTGTGTCCGGCAGATGATCATGGCACATGATGCACACCTCTCTCCATAGCAAGTGCAGTTTTTCATGCTATAAAACCCAGCTTTTTTCAAACCAAGTTTTATAGGACTATTTTCTAGCATAGATTTTAAATTATTTAAATTATTCACAGGTGCAATTTGTTAAATTCATTTGAAAGTTACAGAAAAAAATAATACCAAATATTTTATCTATGGATACGTTGGATGGCAGGGTGCAGTTAAACACAGTAAACTGCCTTTTTAAGCGCTGTGGGATATCATTTCGACCTCCTCCTGGGTGAATCATTGCTGCTATTAACTGCACATCAACAATTGTGGTAAAGTCTCCAGGTTTATCCAAGCTGTACATTCCTTCCATTTCCATCATCTGCCGCACTATTTCATTTGTCACCTATGCAATTTTTTAAAGAAACATTAATCACCCATTGAATAGGAAACAGCAAAGATACAATCCTGCTAATTTAGCCAAATACGTTTTGACTTTATTCTAGAATGGCATGGGACACAGTATAAATTAAATGATGCTTGACGATATATATGTTGATGTTCTACTGAAATCAATAGGACGTACTTGTGCCGAAATTTGTTTGGATGGAATCAGGCCAGGTCAAGATTCAAAAAGAAACCAGTATCTTTAAGCCTACTTTAAGCCTGATTTCTAAGAGCAAAAATGCACAACAGAAAGAACTTAAAGACAGTTTTAATATTAGAGAACATACGAAGCTGCCTTATATTGAGTCTGTCCGTTAGTCCATCTAGCTTGGTATAGACTACATTAATTGGCAGTGTTTTTCTAAGCTTTCAGAGGGAGATCTTTCCTGGGCCTACCTAGATATGCCAGAAATTAACTCTGGGGATCTCTACATGCAAAGCATGTGCTCTACCACTGCGGTATTGCCCTTCCTCCTAGTTGGTGGCCCACCCCAATGTTCTTTATGCCATCAAAGAAAGACCATCTAGTTAAGGCACACTGGACAGTACTAGGGCATGGCTCAATTGTTGTGGCACCATCACAGGTTGCTCGCAGGCATAGAAATTCTGTGTTTGCTACAGCCATATCTGACTTATTTAAGACTTGCACTGTGTAGCCCTGTTGGAAAAGTTGAACTGTCTGAGATCTTCATGATGCATGCAATCAAATACAAAAGTAGGTAATATTTTTATCATGTGGGGGTGGTGAAGTCTACGTGATAGTTTGTGTTTTAAAAATTATTTTTAGTGAAAACATTATGTTACGTAGCTGTGTTGCTATGTATAAAGGTTAGAATTTTACCTGATCTCCCCATTCATTAATAATCGGCATGTTAATATCATCAATGAATATGGTCATTCTCCTGCCCCCTGGAGGTCCATAGGTACTGCCCATTCGTTTGTCCACATAACTTTCTATTGTCCTCTTAACAATTAAAACAAAAAGATGAAGAAAAACAATCAAGTAAAAGTTACAGTAGTTTACAAATCCTTGCTTGATTTCTCCCCTCCCCAGTCTTAAAATGTGTGTCAATCTAAGAAGACAAATTAGAGCAAGATATTAACAACTCCTCAAATGACTTAGGGCCATGAGTAGTGTGGAGTAGTGTGTTACAAAAATCATTTAAAATATTTGTGCAAGCATATCATGTAAAAACAGCTTCTAAAACCTAGTTTACCTGAAACATTCCAGGTTCCGTTGCTGAAGAAAAGTTTAAAGATTTTGATAATTGTTCTTCAGGATCATATTTTTTTAAATAGCCTTTGATCATTACGGTCTTTGCTGTTCCTTGTTCACCAATAAGCAACACTGCCTGCAACAATTTTGTGACAGTTATTATCACATTCGGACAGTATAACAAAGCTAAATTACTGCAAAAAAAAAGTCTTAAGCTGTACAAAAAATTGCAAGTGATTATGCTGTTTTACATTGGATTTATCCTCCTCCTCCTCCTCCTCCTCTTCTTCCTCCTCCTCCTCCTTAGGCAAGAAAACCTTCACCCCTCATCCCAAACAGCCCCATAAGAACTCAATGGCATGGAATGTTGAGTGAGTGAGAAGGGAAAAGCTGACAAATAGGGTGGCTGGAAAGGGAGGACAGAACAATATTAAGAAGGGTAGAAAGAAACATCTCCCTGTTTGGATAGGCTAGTTTCTGGTTCACACTGAGAAACTATTTAAAATGTCAGCCCTACCATTAGGCAAAATGTGGCAGATGCTGATGGGCATGAAAGGGATAGAGCTTATGTTCCACCTGCTCTGCATTCCTACTGTGCTGTCTTCAAGTGCAGTGGAGAATGTTGTCTTGTTGCCATTGTTGAAATAAGATTCAAGTGCCAGGCTGGTCCAGCTTTTGCACATGGAATTGCACTACCTTGTCCTTTGCCTCTGCAGCAAGGGGTTTGGGGCTGTCCCTAGCACTGCCCAAAGAAATCAATGGATAAATAAAATAACAGAACAAAACTCAGATTGGGTCCAAATGTGTCCATCACACCTCCCACCCGAAATGAAGGGGGTAAATCCGAAATGGAAGGAAAATAGGTGAAGGGTCTGAGCATGCTCTGTGGTCATAGAATGCTGACTGATGGGGATGGGGGAAAAAACTGGTAGGAAGGAGAAATGGAATGGGGTGTCTGGAGCTCTGAACAGGAGCACCCCACACTACAACATTTTGTTGTAGGTCCCATTATTCAAGTATCATTCAGATTCCAGCCCCTGGCAAAATGTCAGTGGCAAAAATTTCAATATAAGTTGCTTGGAATGGAAAGGAGTAGGAAGGGGCACCATTATCTCTTTGATGTTGCATCCTTATATCATTGACAGCCCCCCTTTTATACAATAATTACCACTTCATCACACAACTAGGATTGGATTCATGCATTTCTAGTTGAAAGCTCTAGATACTGAACCAACCTCTCTTTTTGGTTGAGTGCAGATAGACCCTATTAACACTGTAAGACATTGTAAAGAAAACTAAGATATCTAAGCTTTAGATGAATAGAGACAGAACTTTGGATCCAGACTTGCTGTTTTAAATGGATATCCAAACAATATCCATTTAAAACAACAGGAGCGGGGAGAGACACACTGCACAGATTGCACAATTCTGGACCCGTGCCTGTGTCTATAATGGTTTGTGTTCTTGTTCTTCTTAGGGACTCATGATTTGATAGGAAAATATGCACTTACTTTGTGTTGCTTTGATATGGTGTCCATCAAAAACTGTGTTCTGACATTGTCAACATTTGGAACCAGTATAGATGCATATTCAGGAACGCTGTCTGTTGGATAAATATATTCTTGAACTTTTTTATTCCAGTGATCCCAGTCACCTAAAGGGAAAAATATAATCCTGACTATTTTCCTTCTCCAACCATTATCTCCACTGATCAAAATAGTTCCTAGCGAACAAGGAACAGCACAGACTCTGTTGGGTCTATACTACATTGGATCAAAATCCTTGATGATTCAAGTGATGTCATTTCTTTCTCAGACTATTATTCTCAGTCAGATGAATCTCCAGAGTACTGCTACTTAAGTTCTTTTGATTCACCAAGTAATCAAGAAAATAGGCTGGCAGATTAAAGATAATGTTCCTTGAATCATAGGAAGACATGAAAATGATGGAAGTGAAGTCACATAGAAAAAGTTACCTTGTAAAATGTGATCTGCTACCAATCTGCTCCACAATGGTCATGGAGGGGAGAATAGGGAAATATAAACATGGAGCTTCATGTCCACTCATTCTGCTTCTTTGGGGGATCAGGCCTTATGTGCAAAACTCAGCCATTAATGACCACACCTTTGGTGGTGAACTGAGGTCATTCATTGGGCACTCTATAGCAGCATTTAAACAACAATAAGACCATTTGCTCTCCAGCTGTAACAGTTAAAGCTAACATACATTGTGCACAAACCATTCAAATAAGCAATGGTGCATTATTTAGAGATGAGTTCCAAGACTGCAAATAAATATTACAGTCAGAGAAAGTAACAGAGTATGAATATTTATTTTGTAGATTTCTAAACCACTCCTCAGGACAAGACTCCAAGATAGTGTACAATTTAAAATAATAAACATAAGAACATAAGAAGAGCCATGCTGGATCAGACCAAGGGTCCATCTAGTCCAGCACTCTGTTCACGCAGAGGCCAATCAGATGTCGACCAGGGACCCACAAGCAGGATGCAGTGCAATAGCACCCTCCCACCCATGTTTTCCAGCAACTAGTGTATACAGGCTTACTGCTTCTGATACTGGATGTAGCACATAGCCATCAGGACTAGTAGCCTTTGATAGCCTTCTCCAGGAATTTAGCTAACCCCCTTTTAAAGCCATCCAAATTGGTGGCCATCACTACATCTTGCGGTAGTGAATTCCATAGTTTAACTATGCACTGTGTGGAGAAATACTTCCTTTTATCTGCCCTGTATGTTCCACCAATCAGCTTCATAGGATGACCCTGGGTTCTAGTATTATGGGAGAGCGAGAAAAATGTCTCCATATCCACATTCTCCACACCATGCATAATTTTGTACAAAAAACAAATACAATGAAACTCACTGGCTACCAATCCATTTCCAGGCACAATTCAAAGTGCTGGTTGTAGCCTATAAAGCTCCATAAGACTTGGGATCAGGCTATTGAAAAAGCTGTATTCTCTTAAACCAACCCTGTCTTGGTTTTAAGATCTTCAAGAGAAGCCCTTCTCTCTGCCATGGCACAATTAGAGGCATGTTTCAAGAAAACATGGGCAAAAGCCTTCTCAGTAGCTGCTCCCAGTCTCTGGAACTCCCTGCCAAGAGAGGCCATGTGAGCTCCATCTCTGTTGTCCATCTGCCACCAGGCAAAGACACTTTTATTCAGACAGTATTTTGGCATATAAACTGATTTGCTGCTGAAGTAGATTTTAATCTGGTGGATGCTGTTATTTCTTTCTTATTGGCATGTTTTTATTGCATATGTTTTTAATGTATTTTCTTCTGTGTTTTGATTATAGTTGTGTATTTTATTGTTGTAAGCCTTCTTGAACACCATTTGTGGTGGGAAGTTGGGATATAAATTTAATAAAAGAACATACAGTATCAAAGCACAAAGCCGCAGTAATCAGTTAAATCCAGCAGAAACTTTAAAAATACAGTAAGACCATCAATAAAACATGATAATTTGCCTTGTACTGAAAAGACATTAAGAGCAGTGCTTAGTGGGATTCTTTGAAGAGGGCATTCCACATGTGGAGTTCCATGACTCTGAAAGTCTTCTCCCTGGTCACCAATCATCTAATTTTAGATAGACAGTAAGAGCTATCTAGGAAAGGATCTGTATTTTGAATTGTGCTTGGAAATTTACTAGCAACCATTGCAGCTTTTCAAGCACTGGTAAGATGTGTTTCCTATAGCTAGTCCCAGTTAGTAGCCTAGCAGATGCATTTTGCATTAACTGGAAATTCCGAGAAAACTTCAAAAACAGCACCCTGTACAACACATTACAGTAGTTAAATCTAGAGGTTACCAGAGCATCAGTAGCTATCTTGTTCCAAAAGGGGTCATAACTGGTGCGCTAAGCTTAGTTGATGAAAGGTACTGCACACCATTGATGCCGCTTGGGCCTCTAGTGACAATGCTGGATCCATCAGCATACCCAGACTGCAAACGTAGTCCTTTAGGGTGAATGCAACCCCATCCAGCACAGGATGAAGACCAGCTTCCTAGTTGGATTCATTACCTGCTTAAGAACCTCCATCTTAAATGGAGTTTCAATTCATTGTCTCTTATTCAATTCACTCCTAATCCCACTGTAATTTCCCTTCTTTGGAAGATCCACTGATATCAGTGGCATGTGCTTTGCTGAAAAAGTGCTTAGGAACATAGTACAAAGTACATGCTCAGAATTGGTGGCTTGTGAATGTGAACTTAATTATTAAGAAGCATTGCACTGCTTTTTCACTTACCACAGTCACTGACATAGAACTCGTACATTGTCTGTGATTCACCTTTAGGGATTACTGGCAAATCTATTTTGCTTTCATGGCTTCTTAAAAAGGCTTCCAACTTATCCCTGCTGTCCAGCTCTAGGAGGGAACCTAAACTCCACATCAGGCCAAAGACGAATAATTTATGAAGATGTCCCAGACATACAATACCACCTTCTTCCTTTGAGGGTATCAAACCTTCCAAAAGATTAATGGACTGGAAATATTTTTTAAAAGAAGAAAAAATAAGAAAAATAAACATTGTGTAATAAACAAATGCAATATTCAATTAAATCAAAAGCTTGTTCACATAATACTTTTTTTCATGTACAAGGAAAACTGCACTTCTGTATTTAAGGTACCTGATATTTTGGAGTAGGGTTGTCAAGAAAAAAAAACTATCTTTATTTCTTTAATGATATAGTGCATTTTTATGAGCATGGAGACAATAGTAACGGGTATACCTGCATGATATAATTACATTCCAAAAGTTCCATTTTCGGAGAAAGATTTAATTTCATGTATGTATATGCTGCTTCAAACACTTTATCATATAAGCTTAGCAGCACGTCAGCTTCTTGTGGAGTGCGAGTCTTTAGCCAACCCTAAAAAAAAGACAAAAAAGCAGCATGCATAAAACATGCTATTCAATTTAAAATAAAGATGGAGGAGGAGGAGGAGGAGGAGGAGGAGGAGGAGGAGAAGAAGAAGAAGAAGAAGAAGAAGAAGAAGAAGAAGAAGAAGAAGAAGAAGAAGAAGAAGAAGAAGAAATTATCCCTATTAAAATGGCCTCCAATATCATCTGTATGCCGATGATACACAATTATATCTTTCATCTCCGGATCTTTCTCCTGATGTTCACGATCGTATCTCAGCATGTCTTTCAGATATCTCAGCTTGGTTGCTTCATCGTCGTTTGAAACTTAATATGGCAAAGACTGAATTGCTTGTTTTTCCTCCTAAACCTTCTCCTCATCTCCTATTCTCTCTTACTGTCAATAACGTTACGCTTACTCCAGTCAAGGAAGCTCATAGTCTTGGCTTTATATTTGATTCCTCGCTCTCCTTTATTCCTCATATTGAGACAGTAGCTAAATCCTGTCGATTTTTCCTGTATAATATTGCCAGGATTCGACCATTTTTGTCTGTCTCTTCTGCCAAGACCCTTGTTCATGCATTGGTTATTTCTCGGTTGGACTACTGCAACCTTCTTCTCACTGGCCTTCCTTCTTCTCACATCAGTCCGTTGGTTTCTGTTCACCACTCTGCTGCTAAGATCATCTTCTTGGCTCGCCACTCTGACCATGTTACTCCACATCTGAAATCTCTTCATTGGCCTCCAATTCACGTCAGAATCCAATATAAACTTCTCCTGTTGACCTACAAAGCTTTTCACTGTCTAGCTCCTTCCTATCTCTCCTCTCTCATCTCACACTATTGCCCCGCTCGTGCTCTTCGCTCCTCTGATGCCATGTTTCTCGCCTGCCCAAGGGTCTCTACTTCCCTTGCTCGGCTTCGTCCATTTTCTTCCGCTGCCCCTTACGCCTGGAACGCTCTTCCAGAACATTTGAGAACTACAAGTTCAATCGCAGCTTTTAAAGCTCAGCTAAAAACCTTTCTTTTTCCTAAAGCTTTTAAAACTTGATTTTGCTCTGACTTTATACTGCTAGTTTTACCCTACCCTGTGTCTGTTTGGTGCATTCTCTTCCCCTCCTTATTGTTTTATTATGATTTTATTAGAATGTAAGCCTATGCGGCAGGGTCTTGCTATTTACTGTTTTACTCTGTACAGCACCATGTACATTGATGGTGCTATATAAATAAATAAATAAATAAATAAATAAATAAATAATAATAATAATTAAAATGTACCTGCAATATGGGCCTCCAGGTGAGGGCAGAAGAACTGATATACACCATGCCCATTCTAGAAACTGTAGCAGGAGAAGCATTTTCAATGTTGTGCACTTCGAAGAGCAATTTGCAAGTAGGAGACATCGGAATCCGATCACCATTGGCTAAGGTGAGAGTCTTATTATCATCTAGCACTGAATTCAGATTCTCAATCCAAATTGCATCGACAGGGCCGTCTAGAACCAGAAAAATATTCTCACCTGGAAAGAAAAAGACCATTATTTAATCATCATTGTCATCATCATCAGAATGTGGTGCAGGGTTCTAGACCAGCTTTTTGCCAGACAAATTTGATTTGTACCTTCATGGATATGTTTGTTGTTTGTATGTTTAAGAAGCATTCAAACATATGATCTGAAATCTGTTGTCTGAAATTATATACTCTAGCAAAGGCAACACCATTCAAGTCTACATTGCGCAGCCCTAAGCCCTACTGGAATCAATGGGTCTCAATACTTAAATTTATTTACAATTGTATTGTATTGCAGGTACTAATTCTTATTTTCCAACATTATCCCAATAGAATTTTATGGACTTTATAAAACAGTAGCCTGCAATTACGGGAGTTTTATATTAAATGATTGTACAGGTTCCCATGTTATCTTAATTGCAGCAGTGAGAGAGAAACAACAAGAGAGAGAAATCCATACAGCAGCAAAGAGCGGATCTTTTTCAGTAAAATACTGATATAGTGTGATCATGCTGCCAATATCGGGGGGGAAATTTGGCAGGCCCCAAAAGGGCCAGATTTTCCCTGAGCTCCCAGTTTGGCTTGCATTTATGAGCTGAGCCAGAAACTTTCCCCCAAAATCTGGGTACTTGAGTGGATTCCCACCCACCCCGCTTAATATAATTGTTTATGCAAGTTGTGCATAAACATTTTGTGAACCGCCCAGAGAGCTTTGGCTATTGGGTGGTATAAAAATGTAATAAATAAAATAAATAAACAAATAAATTAAATAAAGTTCAGCAAATTTACAGCCGCAATTTGTGCAAATGTTGATTTTGAAGGGGGAAAGAACAAAAAAAAATTCACAAGCTGGCCTGTCTCGATACAGATTGAGTTGGGCCAGGCCACAGGTAAGTGAACTAGACTCTAGTGGGGAGGGGGGACGCTGCTGAAAACTCGGCAAACTTGACTGCCCCCCTCCTGGACAGATTCCTCTGACATCCCTACCTGCCACATCCACTATATATAACATACGATATTGGACATACCTTTCTTAGCTTTAAGGGTTTTTCTCCACAGTGTGGAAAAGATTCCATCTGTCCAGTCATTCGTTGCGGTGTCGAGTTTCCCGAACATCTGAGGAGCAGTAATGGCTTTTGGGTTCATACGCATTTCTCTGTGAGGATATCCGCATTCAGTCATCGCCCGCATCAACATAGTTATGACCATTGTTTTTCCAGATCCGCTTGGTCCAAGTGTCATCAACCCATGGCGTACTTTGGATGTTTCATACAACTAAAGTGGGGGAGGGAGAGCGAAAACAGTACAATATTTTGAGACATAAACCATTATTAGGGTTGTGTTCATAAAGCACTTCCTCCTGAACAGGACCCAAGTATGAAGGGATGGAGGGGACTAGCATATTTTACCATAGATCCTGACCTTGGTAGCATTAGGGAAAATAAGGTTAAATTAAAGGTTAAAATAAGGTTAAATTCTTGAGAACATTTATGCAAACTTATTCCTCTGTATCTGTGTATCTATGTTTTGTGTCTAATTGTGTGATGGGAAATTACCTGAATAAGGCTAGTCAAATGTGTAACTCCCTACGTGATATGATCTCTCAAGACCTACAAATTCCTTAGTTTCTGCTGGTATATCTTATTTTTGTAAGCCATTCTAAGAGGGTTTTTTGGATGAAGGGCAAGATAACAAACAAACTAGAATTTCCTCTGCAAAAACAGGAGACGTCAAGAGGCTGTGGCTGGTGACTGGTAGCAGATGGAAGTCATCATAATAATCAGGGAAATTGAAACTCCAGGAACGTACAGTGGGCATTGATAAGCTTTGCAACCCACCAAATGAATAACAGTGCAATCCTATGCATGCCTACAAAGAAATAAACCCCATTATGTTCAATGGAACTTACTCCCACATAAGTGTATATAGGATTGCAGCTGAAACAGGCAAGAAGACACCAATCATTCCTCTGTGTTTGTTTTAACAGACAAGCCCTTTTTAATGATTTTTTCAAAAGCCAGGATATTGTGGAATAAGGCATTTCACAAGCTTGCATTGGGCTCTGAGAAACAATAACTTGGGCACTGCTTCTGAATCATATGCACTTGCAAGGTACATAATTTTATATGTAAAATATTTGAGGTGCAGGAAAGTCCCCAGAGATAATTTGAACTCAAGGTGATAACATTGGCTGCCTTGAGGCCCAGTATTGGGCAAAACGCGAGATACAAATAAATATAATAATAATAATAATTCACAATGCAATATTTTATCAGCTTATTTTTATGTTGGTTTGTGTTACTGAAAGGTAACACGTTTTCTGCTGTACCTGTACCAGCTTGAGATTCCAAGGTGGGTGATTAATCAGTCCTGCCTCTTCAACCTGATTTGAGACTGCTGCCTGAAGATCAACATATGTATTGCTGTCCAGCACCAACCCTGGAAAGAGGTCATTGATAAGACTAAGAAACAGAGGCTCATCCTCATCTACCTGAAAAATAAAATTGTTAAAAGCATTAAAAAGTGCAAACATGTATTTCATTGGGAGCAACAGAAAATCCAAACATCTCATTGTTCATGGAAGTGCAGATATGATTACCAATCCAGATAAAATTAATTGTGCTGCCTAGAGAAATAAGTGAGACTTGCATTAGTTGCAAGAAACTAGACCTAATGAATTCAATGGGGCTTAAGCATCACTATTTTTTTGTGTTAAATCTATTTATCCAAATCCAGTAGCCAAATTTCTACGCGCAAAAGAGTATGCAAGTAGGCTGAGAAACACATACAATACAGAGGTATATGATAAACCAGCTAAATATTTCTCATGATTGTATAACAATGGAAAGGCTGACCACTTTTCCAGATTTTTACAGTCATGCAGATCAATCCTATGCATGTTTACTCAGAAGAAAGTCCCAATGGAGCTTACTCCCAGGTAAGTGTGCATAGGATTGCAGCCATAAAATCGTACTTGATATTATGTTGAGAATATACTTTAAAGAACATGGTTACAATTGTCCATTTTTTTGTCTTTTACAAAAAGCATTCCTGGGATGTCCTGACCCAAATTAGGACCATGGCCCCGTGGTTGAGAGAAACCTACCAAAAATCAATCCCAAGTGTTATTATTTGTCCTGAAGGTGCCTTCTATCATAGTTTTATTTAAAATTCAGGGTCCTTTTATTTATTTATTTATTTATTTATTACATTTTTATACCGCCCAATAGCCGAAGCTCTCTGGGCGGTTCACAAAAATTAAAATCATCATAAAACAACCAACAAGTTAAAAATACAAATACAAAATACAATATAAAAAGCACAACCAGGATAAAACCACGCAGCAAAATTGATATAAGGTTAAAATACAGAGTTAAAACAGTATAATTTAAATTTAAGTTAAAATTAAGTGTTAAAATACTGAGTGAATAAAAAGGTCTTCAGCTGGCGACGAAAGGAGTACAGTGTAGGCGCCAGGCGGACCTCTCTGGGGAGCTCATTCCACAACCGGGGTGCCACAGCGGAGAAAGCCCTCCTCCTAGTAGCCACCTGCCTCACTTCCTTTGGCAGGGGCTCACGGAGAAGGGCCCCTGTAGATGATCTTAAGGTCCGGGTAGGTACATATGGGAGGAGGCGTTCCTTCAAATAACCTGGCCCCAAACCGTTTAGGGCTTTAAATGTCAATACCAGCACTTTGAATCGGGCCCGGACCTGGACTGGCAGCCAATGAAGTTGTAAAAGGACTGGCGTAATGTGATCTCGCCAGCCAGTCCCTGTTAGTAAACGGGCTGCCCTGTTTTGTACCAGCTGAAGCTTCCGGACCGTTTTCAAAGGCAGCCCCACGTATAACGCATTGCAGTAATCCAAACGAGAGGTTATCAGAGCATGGATAACTGTAGCTAGGCTATCACTGTCCAGATAAGGGCGCAGTTGGTATATCAGCCTAAGCTGATAAAAGGTGCTCTTTGCCACTGAGTTCACCTGTGCCTCAAGTGACAGTTCTGGATCCAAGAGCACCCCCAAACTACGGACCCGATCCTTTAGGGAGAGTGCAACCCCGTCCAGGACAGGGCAAACATCACCTCGCCGGACAAATGAACCACCCGCTAACAGTACCTCCGTCTTGTCTGGATTGAGTCTCAGTTTGTTAGCCCTCATCCAGTCCATTACCGTGCCCAGGCACTGGTTCAGAACAGTCACTGCCTCACCTGGGTTTGATGAAAAGGAAAGGTAGAGCTGGGTGTCATCCGCATATTGATGACACCTCAGTCCACATCTCCGGATAACCTCCCCCAGCGGCTTCATGTATATGTTAAACAGCATAGGGGATAAAATAGAGCCCTGCGGAACCCCATGGCTTAGGAGCCACGGCACAGAGCAATAATCCCCCAGCACCACCTTCTGGAATCGGCCATCCAAGTAGGAGCGGAACCACTGCAACGCAGTACCTCCAACTCCCAGCTCAGACAACCTATCCAGAAGGATACCATGGTCGATGGTATCGAAGGCCGCTGAGAGGTCCAGGAGAACCAACAGGGTCGCACTCCCCCTGTCTCTCTCCCGACAGAGGTCATCCCACAGGGCGACCAAGGCAGTTTCTGTTCCAAAACCAGGCCTGAAACCCGATTGAAATGGATCTAGATAATCCGTTTCATTCAAGAGTGCCTGGAGTTGTCCTGCAACCACTCGCTCAAGCACCTTGCCCAGGAAAGGGATATTAGCTACCGGCCTGTAGTTGTTAACCTCTTCCGGGTCCAGATTAGGCTTCTTCAGGAGTGGTCTAATTACCGCCTCTTTTAAAGAGGCCGGCACCACTCCCTCTCTCAAGGAGGCATTTACAACCTCCTGGACCCAGCCGGCGATCCCCTCCTTATTTGATGTAATGAGCCACGAGGGGCAAGGGTCAAGCACACAGGTGGTCGACCGGACTTGGCCAAGCACCTTGTCCACATCCTCGGGCCTCAATAACTGAAACTCATCCAATAAAACTGAGCCGGACGGCGCTCTGAACGCCTCTACTAGTGGTGCTGCATTAAGTGTGGTGTCCAATTCATGACGAATCTGAGCGACTTTATCTTCAAAGTGCCGTGCAAACTCGTCACAGCGTGCTACCGAGGGTTCAACTATCTCACGCCCTGGCCCAGAGTGTAACAGGCCACGAACCACTCGGAAAAGCTCCGCCGGACGACACCGAGAAGACGCAATGCTGGTGGAAAAGAACTGCCTCTTTGCCACCCTCACCGCCACAGAGTAGGCTCGATAGTGAGCTCTAGCCCGTGTTCGATCAGACCCAGCACGAGTTTTCCTCCACCTGCGTTCTAGCCGTCTCCCCTCTTGCTTCATCGCCCTCAGCTCAGATGTATACCAAGGAGCTGACCGGGCTCTGCTCAGAGGGAGAGGACGCTTGGGCGCGATCGTGTCAACCGCCCGAGTCATCTCTGCATTCCACAGAGCGACCTGGGCTTCGACAGGAGCACCGGCCATATCAGCAGGAAAATCCCCCAGAGCCCTCTGGAATCCATCGGAGTCCATTAGCCTCCGGGGGCGGACCATTTTAATAGGCCCCCCACCCTTGCAGAGGGGAAAGGCCGCCGAAAGTCTAAACCTCAGTAGGAAGTGATCCGACCATGACAAGGGGGTAGATGTTAGTTCCCCCACTTCCAGATCACCATCCTCCTGTCCAGTCGAGAAAACCAGATCAAGTGTGTGTCCCTTTGCATGTGTTGGGCCGATGACATGTTGAGACAGCCCCATGGTTGTCATGGCAGCCATGAAGTCCTGAGCCGCTCCGGATACAGCAGCCTCGGCATGGAAGTTGAGATCCCCCAGAACCACCATCCTGGGGGTCCTCAACACCAGGTCCGAGACAACCTCCGTCAGCTCAGGCAGGGAGACTGTTGGGCAGCGGGGTGGACGGTACACCAGCAGAATCCCTAATCTGTCTCGAGTACCCAACACACAGTACAAACACTCCAGACCAGCACTCGACTGAACAGGAAGCCTAGAGAGGGAGATTGTATTCCTATAGACCACGGCAACCCCCCCTCCCCGGCCCTCGAGTCTGTGCTGGTGCTGCACCGAGTACCCAGGAGGGCAGAGCTGGGTGAGAGCAACCCCACCCAGTTCACCCACCCAGGTCTCAGTGATGCATACCAGGTCAGCCCCCTCATCCACAATCAAATCATGGATGAGGGAGATTTTATTCTGGACTGACCTGGCGTTCAGCAGCAGCACCACCAGACCCGAGAGCAAGCTGATATGGCCTTTTCAAGTAGTTATTTAAATTTAGGGTGGAGCTCATATTATTTAATGGCCTGGTTTGTATGTCATGGTCAACCTCAATCCTGGCTTTGCAATTGCTCTCTTCTTTCCTTTGCATGAGTGAATGGCCAGATCCAATCAAAGCTTATGTACAAACTGGAACTAGGGTTAAAGATTTCTAATTAAGCCAAGATTTGTAAGTCAATTTTAAATCATGTTTTAAAGCTGGATTCCAGACCTGGTTGTTTTTCAGCTTGCTTGAAGAGAGGAGCAAAGTAGCTGTAAAGGGGCTGCATGTGAATGCACATTGCTCATGCATATCCTGACTGAATAAGCCAGAATTTGATTTGATTGTCCGAACATGGCCAAGGAACACATGCCACATCTGAATTCTTAAATGAGTTTAGAATATCTTACATTTCTTTTTTTATTAGAAAAAAACATAATAGTCATTCAGAAAAAATCTTAGCAGCCACAGTTCACTGAAATTTTAAATAGACAGATCCTTACAAGTTTAGAGAGATTCATGTCTCTTAGCCCTCTCATAACAGTACTCATTTCACTGTCATCTGGCCTTGCTCTCTTCTGAGAACCAAGAGTCCTCAACACTGAAAGGATATTTCTCAAGCCAAAGTCATAATGAACCTAAAAATGAAAATGACAAATTTTACTTATCCAGTAATGAGTTGACTCTAGATTTTTTGGTTCCATCATGGCATGTCCAGAACTGTCAATATACATTGGAAAATCCAAATCCGGGAAATTAAAAGAACATTCAAAATGATTATATCAAAGCTCTTACGTACTTACTTAATTATATGTTAATGTTTTTATGCTGCCATACAGGGCAAAAAAAATCCTCTCAAGGTGACTCACAAAACATAAAACACATGTATAAAACATTTTAAACAGCAGCATAAAGCTAACTCAACCTAAACCACCAATTCACATAAAACATTTTACACAAATGAACATAGTATATTTATTTATTTATTTATTAAAACATTTGTATCCTGCCCTATATCTCAGAGCAGCGTACAGATAAAATCAGAATAATGTAAACATAATATACACAACTAAAAAAGTATTAAGTTGTAAAATTAAAACCAGTAGAAAAAAATTAAAAGCAATAAAAACAATTTAAACTATGTGTGACCATGGAGAATTTAGCCCTCAAAGGCTTTGATAAAGAGTCATGTTTTAACATGGTGCCGAAATGAAGCCAGTGTCAGCACCACTCAGGCCTCCAAGGGAAGGGTATTCTACAATCGGTGTGCCACACCAGAGAAAGCCCTCAGAGAAAGTATAAATTCAAAAAATCAATTACAAGCAGCATGGAACAAAAAGTCTTTAAGGCCCATTGGAAAATAATTAAGAGGGGCCAAATGTATATTCATGGGAGGAAGTTCCACAAAGATGGGGGCATCACTAAAAAGCCCGTCTCTTGGGTTCATCAATCTGCTTGAGTGTAATGGTGGCCCTCGGGGGGGGGGGGCATCCTTCTGGCCAATTTTAGGGTCCAGACAGGTTCATATGGGTGTAGGTGACGATTCAAATGACCAGGTTCCAAGCCATTTAAGGCAGTAAATGGAGCCACCTAGGCTGGGAAATACAAAAGTGTAGCTGCTAAAGAATAAGTGTTACATGCTCCAATTATTTTACCCCCATAAACAACTGAACAGCTGCATCCTTCTGTGCCATCTTTAAAGGCAACCCCATGTAGAGTACTTTAAATAAGAAGACAGATATCACAGTGCTAAAGCATTTGGTTTCTCCTTTGAATCATTAATATTTGTAGAACCAAAATGAGGTGTGTGTTTTTATATTAACTGATCCTTCAAATAGTAGTCTTTGGTCCATCTCCTGAGGAACACCTGCATTATAGCTGTGACACCCAGAAAAGATGAATTGCTGTAGATACAGATTGTCATGATACACTCATTGGATCAAGAAATAAACTGATATTATAGAAACCACCAAACTAGTCATTCCATCTCAGAAAAGAGATTAGCACACAAGGTCACAAATATAGAAGGTCACAAAAATAGAACTGTCTACAAGTATCGGGATTACTTATTTGCAATAACAATAGCTCATAGCAAATTTGCAGCTGAGATCGGTTTTCTTTCCTGTAATACAAATATAAATGATCATGAAGGCAATTTAGTCATCATCTGTGCAAGAAATGCCCCTGAAAGAATAACAATGATAACATCAAGACAGTAAATGGTACTACAACATTACCTGCTTAGTAAGCTGCTCTTCACAAAGTTTATAGAGGACAAAAAATTTCTGAGCCAATATGACATTTTCAATAAAGCCACAGCTTGCAAGTTTCACTCTCATGATGATCTGAAATAGAATAGCAGTGCCTTAAGAATTTCATTCACATTAGAGAATTTTTAAGAACAACAGAGTTGTGAATGTTTTAAAAGGTATGCACTTCATAAATATGTTGCCTAATACACCTGAGATTAAGAGATTATGGAACACTGATAAATCATACCTGTCTATCTGGAACCATCATCGCAACGGTTCTAAATTGAATTTTCAGGTTTTCTGGAAGTTCCTGGCGTCCAGCATACCCAGGATTCTACGAATAAAAGCACAGACTTCATGGACAACTTACACAAAATATTTAACGTAATTTTGATGTTTTAGCATACTGTGAAATATTGTAAATTGGGGCATGTCTCTAGATCCTAATTTAATTCAACTATGAGTGAAATCGGTACTAAGGTATCTCCTCATCTTCATGCAGTTGTGATCCAGGCAAAAGAGGACAGGCTTCATCCCAATCTGTCTGAATTCACTGCTGTAGGCCAATTACATATTGGGTTCAATTCACAGCTGCATTTAATGTACATGGATTGTACATGGATTGTTCTGAAGAGCAGCTGTAGGGTATGTGTGATGAAGATTGGGATCATAGCACACAGGGTGCAGGGTTAACCTTTCTCCTCCCTGCACCACTTTCCCCCCCCATTCCACCACTACTAAAGTTGCTGTTGGGACCAATAGCAGCCTCTCTCCTGCAGCAAATAGCAGTTTTAGGGTGAATTTTCCTTGGAACAGAACCACGGGGCGGGGAGGGTTAAACTCCAATCTCCAATGTTCTGACTGAGTGCCCCCTCCCACCCCAATGCTTACTATTCTATAAAACAGCAGGCATGGAGGTGAGGGGTTGTAGTTTGGCCCAGTTTCTAGTTCCAAACCATAGGAGAGAAGTGTCCCCTGAATTATACAACAGCTGTCCAATAATAAAACTGAAAAGATTGTGGCACAATCCGATAGTCAATATAAGCACACGGCAAGAGCCTTATCTGCAATACTACATTTGTGGGGAAAGGCTAGATTCCACACATGCACTTCTGTGCATGCACTTCCCCTTTGCCTGAATAAATTGACCAACATTCCGCCTGTCTCTTTGCACAATGTTTGCCAAAGCTTTAAAATAAGCCACTCACTAATGCAGACATAATACTTGGCTCCCGAATAATCATGGTTACCAGGACCCAGCCTCAGGAACACAGAATCATAGAATCATAAAATAGTAGAGTTGGAAGGGGCCTATAAGGCCATCGAGTCCAACCCCTGCTCAATGCAGGTCTCCACCTTAAAGCATACCTGACAGATGGTTGTCCAGCTGCCTCTTGAAGGCCTCTAGTGTGGGAGAGCCCACAACCTCCCTAGGTAACTGATTCCATTGTCGCACTGCTCTAACAGTCAGGAATTTTTTCCTGATGTCCAGCCAGAATCTGACTTCCTGTAACTTGAGCCCATTATTCCATGTCCTGTACTCTGGGAGGATTGAGAAGAGATCCTGGCCTCTGTGAGACAAAGTGCATGATAGCACTTTGAAGAGTGCTATCATGTCTCCCCTCAATCTTCTCTTCTCCAGGTTAAACATGCCCAGTTCTTTCAGTCTCTCTTCATAGGGCTTTGTTTCCAGACCCCTGATCATCCTGGTTGCCCTCCTCTGAACACGCTCCAGCCTCAGCAACCCCTTCCTTTCCAGAACAAATTCCCAACTCCCCAACTTAACTGCAGATAAGGACTTTGTCAGCATCAATACTAAACAGTGTTAAAGTTAACCAAGGGGCTGCCTTCACGGTGCTGAGTTGGAACTGCTCTGCTGCCAAACCCCATGGTATCGCTGGTGCGGGGCAGAGGTGAGTAATGCAGATTGAAGAGGCAGTGTGGGCTTTCTGGCAGCTATTAGGCTCGCTGGGCCCACCCCCTGCCCAGGCAGACAGTAACCAATCAGGGTTTGCCCTCTGCCTGGCTATGCCTCTGCTGCAACTCCAGAGCAAGGATAGACAGCGGATGAACCATACTCACCTCGCTCTGGAGAAAAAACTTTTTTTTCTAAGCAGCTTCACTGGAAAGCCCTAGGATGGGTGTGTGGTAGCTGCTGTGTCATATAATTGATGCAGCGCCACAGCACAACCAGCCCAGGGCTTTCCATGCATTTAGACTTCCCCCAGGCTCATGTTTAACCAGACGTGAAACCGAAATTTAGATCAGATTTCAGATCCTGCATCGAGGGAAACTCCAGCTGGCCTTTATTGCAATAGATGGTTGTCATATCAGCCAACTACTATGGGGGATGGAATGTGCATCCCAAAGACAGGCTCCCTATTTGTTAAATGTGGCACATTGCATTTGCATTAGTTCACTCATTCTAGTTGGGCAATAACCCAATATTTTATTCATAAAAGTCTGTAAAACACATATAGGGGGGAAAGAAAATCATTTTGCTATAGATCCTATGAAGAAGCGCAGTATTACTAGAAGACTGGTCATTTCCTCCCTGAATCAAACCATTCATACCTGGTTAACTCAGCTGCACTTACAATCCTTAAAAGAAAAATAAGTAGTTTTTGGCATTTTGGAAAAATATTTGGATTATATTTTGGGGGGAAATATTATTAGCTAATAGCACTGAGATGTTATAGTAACTATTAATGTTTTCAAATATATTGCTATGTTAGACAAAGTGATTAACCACGCATGTAATTTATTTTCATCTACATCGTATAACAGATGTATGATTGATTTTTCTCTTATCAATAATTAAAAACTTTATCCTCTTATCTTAATAAATTTACCATTGTCAAAAAAATTCCAAACTCAGGGTTTAAATCTACAATATCTCCATCAGAAAATATGAACTGCTTTTTCCTTTCTTTTCTTGCTGTCAAAATGATATAAATTTGTTGAGCTGCTACTGACAACACCGGTAATTCAATTCTGTTAAATTCATCAAAGCATCCCCAGGAGCCAGACTGTGCAAGACCTAGAAGAGGAATTTTTTTTCCTGATTATATACTTTTTATGGTTAACTTTTTAATGCTTTCATAATATCTGGTCAATACCTCTCTTCTAGAATGATGTGTAGAGAAGAAATCCTAGATCAGGGATCTCCAATATGCTGTGCCTGGGCGCTAAAGGACCCATGAAAGGGACCCCAATGTGGTGCCAGCAAGCACCTACAAATCTTTGAGTTCTCTTTTTCTAATATACATACATGGATTTGTATAATATCCATAGGAACAATTACATACAAAATGCCTATATGTGAAAATACAATTTTCTAGCAATTATGCAGAGCCTTTCCTTGCTATTCCTCTCCCTGCCTTGTCCCTAGCCTTCTTCTTTCTCTCTCTTCCTAGCACCTAGCTTTGCTCTCTGTCTCCCACTTACTCACTTATCATGCCATTTCTCTCTACTCCCAGCATCTAGCCTCTCTATTTCTCTCTTCCATCTCTTTACCTCACTGTTTATTCACCCCACGCAGCTTGCAGCCTCACTTTCTCATCCCTTTGCCATGCTATTTCCCCCTCCCTCCCAGCCTCTAGCCTTGCTATTTTCTCCTCCCACCTCTTTTGACTAGCTAAGCCCCTCAAGGCAGCCATTATGTGACTTGCCACATAGCCTCCATGGAACCATTTTGTAATGGGCACATTTTGTAATTTCCAGATGTGCCCACCGGTCAAAAAAGATTGGGGACCCCTACCCTAGGTATTATACTGATGTGGTTGAAAAGTGATGGCAAATCATCTGGTGGTGTCACCCATTCTTAGTATCAACTTTGAATGCCATTTGTATGGTATCTGGACAGAATATTGGTTGCTCAGGTGTAACATTTTAAATAACAAGTTTTCCCCAACATAGAAATTGACATGTGTAGAATAAGATACGAGTGGACAGAAGAGTGAGTATGGTAATCATACCTATTTCTACAAGATCCATGGACAGGTGCATCATTCATATACAAAAGCATTTTAGGACTTATTGTGGACTTGCCCCCATTAGTGCTCTCCCAGACCCAAAGCATGATAAGAGACATGTCAGATTACCCAAGAACTGTGACTATCACATCCCCATCACACAACATTTCAACAACCTACAGTGCATGCACAAACGACCATTTCAACTGTTACAGAGCTTCCATATGGAGCAACGCCATGCTGAAACTCTTTTAGCCACCTCCATGTTCGGGCCTAACATTAAATTGGCCTTACACCTCTTCAGAGCCCACCCCCTATGTTTACACCATGACAGATGGAGTCACAAGGTAAGATCCCATATAGTTTGTAGACAAGCTAACACACACCTGAAATTTGTATCTCTAACAATGCAATCCTGTATATGTCTATTCAGAAGTTTCATGGAACTCATAAGCTCAGTGGCCATGGCACTGGGTCATTTAATTAGTAAACCTTCACTTCTAATCCAGTCTGAAATGCTGTGCTGTATTTCCTACAGCTACATAAATTCTTTTTTGTTAATTTTGCATGATACTGTAATATTCTCTCTTATCTTTTAAGCACAAGCATCAAAGTTATGACCATTTTAAAACAATCTTCCCCCTAACTCATGATAATAACCAGAGCATTACATTTCTAATTATGAAACAAGTTACTGCTTATAACCATAAACATTTGGTGAAGAGCAGCATCATATTCTACAACTGTATTTAATCTCATGTTGCACTCAACTGCATCGTATGTAATGTTATAAACTGTGATTACATTTCTCCTCTTAGTCTTCCATCAAAACTATTGTTCTGTTTTATATCTCTCTTTTATCTGACACTGGCCCCATATACTACACATGTCTACTCAAACGTAAGTCCCTCTAAGTTCAATCAGACTTGCTTCCAAATATATGTGCATACGATTACATTTTTAGGCAATCCTTCACACTTTTAAAGCGCTATGAGGCCTCACCGCTGCCGAGGTCACACAGCTTCACCTGGCCCTACTCACCAACATCCATGCTTTTGACATGGACATCTGAGCCAGGGAAGCCTAGGTGTGCAGACAGACATCTACACGTGCAGGGTCCCTGAGTACGTAGAACCCTGAGCACTCAGGATTCCAGGGCCACAGCTAGACCTAAGGTTTATCCTGGGATCATCCAGGGTTCACCCCTGCCTGAGCACTGGATCCCCTGTGTGTCACCTAGATGAACAGGTTTGACCCCTGGACGATCCAGGGATAAACCTTAGGTCTAGCTATGGCCCCAGTTGCATAGAGGTCTATGCACAAAATTAGAGAAGGCAGTAGTTGACCAATGAGTGCCAAAGGCACACAACTACTATAATATACAATATTCTAAATACTAAACAATACTAAAAAAGGGTGATAGAAAATCTCAATAATGTTTTTTTGTTTTTGTTTTTTAAATTGACATAAACTTCTTTCAATAGGCTTTTATACAATTGTAAAAACACAGAATTACAAAATCTCAACAATATGTTTTGAATTAACATAAACTTCTTTCAATTGGCTTTTCACAGAATAACAAAATCTCAACAAGCCTATTGAAAGAAGTTTATGAAAAGCCTATTGAAAGAAGTTTATGTTAATTCAAAGAGTATTGCTGAGATTTTCTTATTCTGTGAAAAGCCTATTGAAAGAAGTTTATGTTAATTCAAAAAGTATTTTCCTGCATCTTGATATATTCTATGCTTCACTGTACAATCCTGAACCTGTTTACTGAGAAGTAAGTCCCACTGAATTCAACAGAGTTTACTCCCAGGTATAGGATTGTATAGGATTGAAGCCTTAATTTGAGACTTATAGTAACATTTCATGTTACATTTAGTAGAAACAGTATTTACTATTTAAATCATAATAGCTGAGTCGAAGCCAGGTTTTGGATGAATTGTTAAGGACAATTCGTCCAAAACCTGGCTTCGACTCAGCTATTATGATTTAAATAGTAAATACTGTTTCTACTAAATGTCTACTGAGCATGAGTGGTATGTTGAATGCTGTTAGTTTCATTATTCATTCTCACTATGTCTAGTAAGCCAAGACTTACCTTTAAAAATTCGTCCCAGTCCTCTGAAATCCATTTGATCTGAACAGTTAAATACCACTACATATTTTCCCAGTGCTTTCCCCATGTCTTTTGTGGTTTCTGTTTTACCAGTACCAGCAGGTCCTGCTGGAGCTCCTCCCATGTTCATTCCCAAAGCTTGAGCTAAAGTAATATAGCACCTGCAAATGTAAATTCAGATAGTTGCAGTATAGAATATGTATACATGAGAGAGTATAAATGAAATATGATGATTCTTACTTTACATTTTGAACTCAGTAAAACACAAGCCTATCATTGTATGGGAGACACTAGTAAAATTCAATGCATACTTAGAAGTAGTAGTAAGAAAGTATTGGGCACCCACTTTGAAGAACTAAAACTTCCTAAGGTTGGATGTCTTTTTTACTGATTAATTATATATGCTGCTCCAGGAGTATTTCATGGCAAAGGAGCAGGATACAAATACTTTAAATAAATAAATAAATAAATAAATAAATAAGGCTGATATATTATTGAATAAATCCATTTTTCCCACCTGTCTGTTAAAGGGGTTATAACCAGGCGATCTGTGCATCCCAAGAATTCGTTTTGATAAATAAAATCAACATCAGTAATAGATACCAATGTCTGATCAAAATCTTCCTTAAAATAAAATCTGGACTGCTTTAACCATTCAAAATCAGTCACTGATTTGATATGCATTTTAACCTTAAAAGGGAAAAAGAAACACAAATTATACCAGAATGATATAGAAGTATAATGCATGATTTGATAAATTTAAATTATGGTGAGTTCACACTATTATAGTTAAAATTATTCTCACCACACTTCTATTTCCTCTCCTACTAATGATCTCCTGTTTTAATGAAGAGCACTTATCTTTTATATTAACTTCGTTAATTTTGTTGCCCCCATCCTCAAGTCCTTCCTCTGGTGAGACCCTAATGACCTATTGCACAGTAGTCCTTCACCGAACCTCTTTCCAGTCACCATCAGAAGCGTCTACCGGTTTGGGGCTAAAATGTACAGATTTATTGATTTCCATGTTAAAAATGCAGTTAGAATCTGGCAAGTAGCTTTGGGTAATCTTGCTCCTGGCTGTGAACGACTCAGAGATATTCCTGAGGCATGTTGGAGGCTTTAGACGTGGGTGGCATGTCTGCACCAAGATTTTTGATACTGGTACTTAGCTGACTTTTGCAAAGGTTTTGGGGCTTCCAATTTGGAGGACTACTGGTTGGCTCTTGGTGTGCTGTGTAATGTATCCTGTGCTTTAAAGGGTATGCAACTTTATTTTGTTTTTATTTTATCTTTCATTTTAATCTTTGGAACCACTTAAGTATGAGTTGGAGATAATTATAAACTGTGGTTATTAAAAAATAAAATAAAAAGGAACCAAAAACTTCCAATGTCCTCCTTGGAGCTGTGCTGGAGAAGAGAGGATCCTGGGGGGAGTTGATGAGCCAGAGATTTATTAAATGTAACACTAAACTAGAGTATTACATCCTAATGAGGTCATCCTGCTTTCTCCACACTATATGATCTGCAGTTTGTTTTGCAGGGTTGGTCTGATGGTTTCAGGTAGAGGTGGGCAACTTGTGGCCCACCAGATATTTTGGCCTACAACTCCCATCAGGCCTAGCCAGCATAGCCAGTGGTGACAGATGATGGGAGTTGTAGGCCAAAACATCTGGAGAACTCCTGGTCTAGGGACATAATTTATTTAATCATTATGCCAACTGCGTATCAAACCAAATATAATGGCCAACTGCGTGTAAGCAATTCCATTTTAACTGAACTAAAGCAATTAATGTGCATAGTTAGAAAAAAATAAAATAGCCATTGCAAGGGGACAAAACAGGATTGGGATCCCAGCACAGAGCGAGAGAGTTAGCCACAACCCTGACAAAATATCCCCCTTAGCTGCTATTTGTTGCAGGAGGGATGCTCTGATTAGGAAAAGGATTAAACAATCCTCCCCATGTACCATGTACCTGACCCTATTTGGTCTCCTATCTGTGACGGCTGTTTAGCAACTATGCTTCTTAATTACTTACATACAATTAACATTGTGTCTAGTTTGGTCTTGATTATTCCTCAGAAATACCTATATCCTTGGTTTGTATGAGGTATAAAAAGCAGCCACAAAAACCCACTCTTAAAATACACTGGCTTCTTTCAACTTAATCTTGACTATACCCAAGAGCAGCCCTTTGGGTCTTATTCTGATTTTCACCCCTTGCTTTGAAATCTGTTTGTCTCCAGCTCCACATATATTCCAATCCTGAAACCAGAAATGGCACCTCTGCACTACAGTAGCTGTAAGAATGGATTGCTACAAGAGACTTTGAAGGAGAAAGGGTTGTCCAGAGAGCTTTATGAAGGTAGCAAGACACTGGGTGGGCCCCAATTTAAAAGCAATTTTAGAGTCTGCAATGAAAAACCCCATGATGAAAATTGGAGAGGTTTCAGACAATCTGTCCCTCAAATAGAAATAGAAGCTGGTGCATTCCATCTCTTCCTCTGACTGTGGTTGGAGGTTCGACTCTCCCATAAAATCCCAGCCAGGTCCCATCAGTGATATTAGATACAAAGCATAGCTTACTTATGAACCACATTAACATTTCAGAAAATAGTTTTTATACTTTACCAAGTCATCGAATATATCACGCTGATGCACATGAATGGTAATGAGGGTTTCAAACTTCACTCTGTCAAACTTGGTAAGATCATGGGTAGTCTGGCCAATAAGTGTATTTAGAATATCCAGAAATTTCTGATTGGTTACTGACATAATTTTCCTATCATCTTTTGCATTGGTTAATGCTTCTTCTGAATCATGTGTCCACAGCATTTGAATTCCCAGCAACCCTACCTATAAATTTAACGATAGAATATGCATATAAACATTTATAGTGCATGTCAGTTCATAACAAACTTCCACACAGCTCATAAATTTAAACTATAATTTAGAGTTATTAACTGAAGTGATTAACAAATGAGGCTTTGCTATGGATTTGCCTTTGTATGCAGCAAGTAAATCAAAGAGTTTCAAGGATGCTCTTCTCTATCATCATGCTCACACACATTCAAATATGTTCATAAGCAAAACTGTACATTATTTTGCCATATTGCCACAGTAAAGCATAAAGATAATTAATAGAAATACTCCACAGCAAGGCCACTCATTATGTTACATATCAGAGTAGACATGAGAAAACAAGTTCAAAAGCTTGTCAACAAGTTTTCATGAGAACCTTTCAGCCTGTCAAAATAGTGCTGTACCAAAATTGTCCTCTAATTTCCTGATAGTTTCTTCCCCATGAAAGAGGCTTCTGGTTTGTTTGTTTTTGCCTCATTCTTAGAACATTTTACAATTTCTTTTCAATCTCTTTTGGTGGTGTTTTTTGGTTTAGTTTACCTTAACATTGTGAGGTGGCCAAGGGTGGTGTGTGTGTGTGTGTGTGTGTGTGTGTGTGTGTGGTGTGTGTGTGTGTGTGTGTTTTCTTTCTCCTTGGATCCCACAGCTCCTCATCTGAAAAGCCATGTAGGGGGTGGGGGTGGGGAGTTATCTCATCTTCCCTTAGGCTTTAATTGAAGTGTGGGAAGCTGATGAGGCTGCCGACTGCCAGAGAATTTCTCCAAAACCTTCTTTTCCTTTGAATATTTTATCAAAAGCAATTTCTATCAAATTGAATTCAAATGATTAAATAACAATACAGAAGTATTTTCAGCACAGCGCTATTTCAGAACACTCACTAAAAATAACTTGGGACAAATATTGGGGCTGTGCAAATCGAACCATCAGATTCAAATACTTGAATCTCAACAACCATTTTAGGAGGGATCTGCCATTTTAGGGGGGATCCGCCATTTCCTCTCACAGCCCTAGGCCCCTTTACAGCCTACAACTCCCAGCATGCAGTGGCTGGGAGGGCTGTACTTAGGGCTGTACCCAGGAGCAAAGGCTATACATGTCATCACCACCACCATTGCTGGCAATCACGCGAGGGGATGCCCATGATCTCTCCTAAAATGGCCATTGAGATTTGAGTACTCAAATCCAATGGTCAGATTTGCACAGCCCTAGCAAATATGACCATAGAAGTGGCCAGCAAATTTATCACACACTCCAACTAGTCCATCCCCCTCCTCACATCTCCCATTGTAAGTGGACTTCGACATCACAAATAAAGAGGTCACGTATAATTTGTTTAGAGATTGCCTTGTTGCTACATCAGGTAGTAAGGCTCACGACATTGTAAGAGCTGTATTTTGTCAGAGCACCAGTCTTCCTGAGTCTAGATCTTTTAAAATGGGTTCCCTTTTTGGTAGTAGGTAACATGGTGCAGTGGTTAGAATATCAGACTAGGACTGGGGAGACTCAGGTTCACATCCTCACTATAGTTCAGGGGATGACTTTGGACTAGTCACTATCTCTCAACCTAGCCTGTCTCAAAGGACTGTTGTGAGGATAAAATGATGGGAGGGAGAGATACAGAACCATGGAACTATTCTGAACTGTTTGGAAGCAGAATAGGATAAAAATGTAACAAATGAAATAAAACATCTTATGCTGTTATTCAGAAAGTTGAAGTCACTGTAAATGGAGTTTGAGGTCTCCCAATGCACTGCCACATCACCACGTAGCAAAGGAAGAAATTGCTGCTTTTAAGGCGCTCGTAGCTTTCTCTCTCTGCCTGTTGCATGCTGCATCACATATTTATTTATTTTAGCTATTTCATTTGTTACACGATCCTGTACATCCATCACCAAGCACACTCTAGCTCTCAGCTGAGGCAACAAATAACATTGAATACAACCTAGTTAATGTCAACTGATTTTAAGTACCAATGATTTCAATGGGAAGCAAGTGAACTTAAAAATGGGTGCGCATGCATTACTTAGTTATTACTAATGTATTTACTATTACAAAGCCTTATGTTTCAATCCAGAAAACTGTTCACACCTTGGCAGATTTATTTTTGCTTTTCAGCATGCAAGTCCAGCCCCTCATGGCTGAACCCCTCCTGCTTTTCAAACTTCTCACCTGTGCTGGAAAATGATAGAGGAAATTCAGCAGCTGGTAGCCCGGATCACTAATCTGATAAAATGCTGCCCGAATTACACAATGTAATGAAGACTGTTGCATTTTCAATAGATCCATCAGCCAGAGCTCTACAGGTCCTTTCGCATTTACTGGGGTGTCCAACTGGAAAAAAAAATGTATTCCTCAAACTGAGGCTTATATAACACACATTAGTGCCACTGTGTATTTGCCTAAGTATCTTTACTTACATACAAATCCTAGCAGTTTGTGCATCTCTGACCAGGGGACAAGGCAGATAAATTAAAACAGAGGCTTTGACAATATGGGAAGAAAGCTAATTGCATCAAAGAGTAGGAAGGGTCCTCAAAGGTCTTTTAATCCAACCCTCTGCCAATGCAGGAAATCTGCTGCTACAGCATTCTTGTACAAAGTTGGGTTGGAGGCCATCCAACCTCTCTCCTATGCCTTCTGTTGCAGCGTGTTTAAACAATTACCACTAAACTAAAGCAACCTCTCAAGAACAAACATATTAGAAGGGGCAATAAAGTGTTCAACAGGGGCACAATGAGACCAGTGAGAGCAAGCAATACATCAAGAAGTGGTCTGGACAGCAGCTCAGTAGAAGAGCACATGCTTTGCACACACAGAGTCTCAGGTTTTATCCCTGGCATCTCCAGGTAGGACAGGAAAAAGTTTTGCCTGGAACCCTGGAGACTCTCTGTACTGGAAATACTAGGCTAGATGGACCAATGGTCTAACTTAGTATACAACAGCTTTCTATGTTCCTAAGTGATTACTGTTGTGGAGTCATGAATAGTGCCATTATTTGTATTAAGGTATTCTAATAAGAGAATTTTGCTTGTATATCCTTTTGTGCAAAGCAATAGATTCTTTTTTTAGCTTAGCCACATTTCCAGGGCACTGGGAGAGGAGGAGAAGCTAATTTTAAAATTCAGAATTATACTAAATTCTATTTTAAAGTGTAACATATTACAGGAATTTTTTCTCCTTCTCTTGAAACGACTGCCATGATGCGATCATAATCCTTTGGATGAAATTCAACTTCATTTATATTGTCAGATAAACCAGGCAAATGTGGCTAAAAGAAAAATAAATGAAATAAATGAATAGCATGTAATTATCATTCTAGCCAGGCCACTTTCACAAATGAACTCAAATCTTTATTAGCACATGCAAGTCAGAATGGAAGAATCTTAGATGAGCAGGTGATATTGATAACTGAACCTCAACATAGCTCAATGCCCACCATGGGGATGTACCACTAGTAAACAGTTATACGTATTCTTTGGCCAAACATTATCTGAACTTAAAGGGGAGTTTCCCAGTGGAAGGGAGAAGCTGTCAACGTGCAGCTTCTCCAAGAAAAAGATCCTAAAACTCCAAGCATGCCTTAACCAAACTTTTAGGGATGTGGCATGCTAGGAAAAGTAAAACTTTTTTCTGTCTAAACATGCATAAGATTGCACATGGGGAAGCATCCTATGCCTCCTAGACAGCATCTGAGGGGTCATAGGATGCTTTGGGTTCCTTAATCTGAGTTTAGCAGCAGCTCTCCAATCTCGGAGGGGGGAATCCAGATCCGACCCCCACCCCTCGCAGCCAGGGGGTGTTCAGTGGTGGGGGAGGAGACTGGAGACGTCAGGATATGTGCTAGCCTGAGTATTCTCCAGCCCTTCCCCCTCCAAAATGCCTTCGCTAGTTGGGGGGGAAAGCCCATCTAGTACAAATGCAGGGTGGGAGGACAGGGAGGAGAAGATAACCTCTGCTACTCCTCTGCCCCAGTACAGGATTATCGTAAACCATCAGGATTATAGGATTATGCGCTAAATCAATCTGATACCAACTAAGGGAGTAATCTGAAAAGAAGCGGGAGAAGTGAAATGGCAGATCATCTGCCTCTTCCGGGACTTGGCTGGCTCACACCAATCAATCTGTGGAGCTTTCAACAGGTGTAATTAGGGCCTCCAGGGTGGATGGGGCATTTCCACCTAGGGCACTTCCACTATGCAAATAGTGCAATCCTTTACATGTCTACTCAGAACCAGGGCAGGATCTACACTACTGCTTTAAAGCACTTTAAAGCGCTTTATAATAGTTTGACAACTGTTGGGGCCCAAGACACACTCCATATACTGTTTTCAAAACTGTTATAAATTTCATTAAAGCAGTAGCGTAGATCTGGCTTAAGTCCCATTGAGTTGATTGAACTCAGTGGGACTTACCTCAAAAGTATGTGTAGGATTTCAGCCTAAATTCAAAAACCCTAAGACAGATTTTAAAACAAGTATCTCAAAATTCTGGATAATATGTACTACAAAAAAGTTCTAAATTACAAAAAAAAAAAAAAAGAGAGAGAGAGGAAAATCTGTTCCCATCTTGCAGGAACAACTGAGAAATATACCATTAAAAATTCATTCAAGCTGAATTTTAATAGTCTGGAGAAATAGTTTGCCACATGCTTTTATTTTCCCTGCATCCAGATTTGATCATTATAGAAAATAATATTTTTTCAAAATAAATTACACACACATACAACATATGTACCTGAATAGTATGTGAATCACTTGCTTGTCCAAGTATTTCCAGAAGAGCTGGGTCAGAGATAAAAAAGAATCTGGGAAAGAGCAATCTTTTCTTTTCCAAATACCTTTAATAAGAAAATATATTTCTTTAATAAAAATATTTATTTTCCCATTTATTAGAATCATATGCATTTTATCAAACTAAGACTACAGTCCTTTGCACACTAAAATACAACTAAACATATGAAGAGTCAATCCTATGCAATGAAGCACACAGCAACAAATCACAGGAATTCATGCTGGGCTCCCTGTGCCAATGCAAGATGGCATCTTGTCAACCAACAAAAGCTTATGCACTAATAAATTTATTACAGCACAATCCTATATATGTCTACTCAGAAATAAATCCCATTGAGTTCAATTGCTTTTATTCCCAGGTAAGTGGGTAGAAGATTGCAAACTTAAGTCTTTATGGTGTCACAAACCCTGTTGTTGTTTTGCTGCTATGGTCTAACTCAGTTAATATTCAGCCCCAGCTGCAAACTCAGCAGCCTTTGGTTAGCTGAAGCTGACATAACTCCTAGAACTTCTGCTCCTCTGCTGGGCTCTATTCATTGCCTGGGTCCAAGTGTCTTTATTGCTTTTCTTCTTGCACCCCTCCCCCGCATTGTAATTGTTTTCTGCGCTTAGATGAACTTTCCTTTATCTGCACAACTTATTGGCATGCGGCTTAGAGACCTTGGTTATTCTTCCAGCTCTTGCCTACTCTGAATCCTATTCTTGGCTCAGCAAGCCTCTCCTCAGGTATCCTGGTATCACCGGTATCACCGTCTATTTCCTTTCCCAGACACCCTTCTGACTTTCTCTGGTTCTGACCTTGGTCTGCCTCTCAACCTGTAACTTTTATTTTTCTTTCATCCTCATTCCTTGGCTGACCAGCTCTCCCTGCTTTAAGGCAGGGGTGTTGAACTTCTTTCAGCCTGAGAGCTGAATTTGATTTCACAGAAGCTTCCAGGATCCGCATTCCAGTGTCAGGTGGGGCCAAAGGCAACAGAGGGTGGGGCAAAGGGAGTGAGCCCAAAATACTGGTATATTTAAGCTTTAAACTCTTAGTGCCAACAACTAAGCTTTTGAAAAGGGGGGGGGAATACATAAAAGCCAGGAAACCACCAAATGATTGGCAATTAGGGCAAAGGGGTGTGGCCCTCTAGGGAAACCTTGAGGGCCAGATTGGGGCCCCAGGAGGGACAGATTTAGCCCCTTGGCCTGAGGTTCCTGCCACTGCTCTTCATGAGCCAGGACTGTGGGGAAGTCCCTACATATCACACAACACACCGCTGGTGCAGCATCCCAAGGGCCTTAGGCATTAGCCTGTCCTGCATTGCTGACAAAAAGATGTAGCAGTCATGGAAGGAGGATTCATGAAGCAACTGGACCACAATTGTTACTTTATCTTTTTCAGAGCAGGATACATACAGAGCACTTAAAGGGTGATAAATGAGTATTAGGCAATTCTCTGATGACATTAACATGTATCTTCAGACTCCTTCATGACATATGTACATGTGACAGCCACTAGTTTTAATTTTTTTCACGCTTTTATTTATTTTATTTTATTTTTAAAAACCATCCCAGCTACTGCCTATTGCCCTACATAACTTAAAGTCATCCCTCAGTGAAATGATAAGCAGCTGCTACAGTTCTAAATTCCATCGTCTTCTCGTTGCTAAGAAAATAAGTAGTAAAAATTGAAGTATGGGTGTATGCAATCCTAGATTTATGGGGAGATTTACTACTATTAGAAATATATTCCTTTCCCCCCTTCAAATATTATCTGTTCTTTGAGCTATAACTTAGTCTTGGCAATTGACTAACTGTCTGAAGTGAATTTATTATACAAATATGCAAGACTACTACTTTATAGACAGAAATATAGCAGTTTTTCTGGCTTTGCAAACTTTTTTTTTATTACTTTTCAGTTTATTTAAAAAATCAAAAGAAAAAAAAACAAGGCCAGAGAATATAACCCAATTTACATATACAGGCCTAAATTCATAAATCTACAGTTAAGTGTACATGCTACAAATTAATTCCCAAACCATCATAATAGCTCCCCAAATAGCTATTCCTAAAACTCTTCACTTAAAACTAACACAAAACCCCCACTAAAAATTAAGCAGGTAATTTAAAACAACAATGAAAGATAATGTTAAGTAAAATAATAAAATATTATTTTGTCTTAAATAAAATTTCATATTTGAAAAGAATTTTGTAAAATTTTTACCCAGTAAGTGACTTTTGGCACACTTCCAACTGCTCATGTAAATGTGGTAAAAGTTGTCCCATAGTCTCATCTCCAACACAGCAATTAACTACGTTAGGATTTTCATGGGCTCGCTGCATTATTTTTATCCATGATTTATCAATATTTTGAAAACGTTTTGCTTCCTAAATAGAATAATTGTAATGGGTACATGAATGAATATCAGAGGTCTTTTCAAGCTCCAACTGCTACTCCGCTATATTTTACAAAATCCACCAATTGTAGATTTACCTGAGGTAACTGCTTGGCAATATCTCCACCTACAAAAACAGCTTCAAGGTAAACCCAGAGGTTTTGGACAATCAACCATTCTTCAATTATATCACTGGAAGTGCTAAGTTTGAACACCCAGTTCTGAATATCTTTTTTAAATGGTGCATTATATCTAAAAATAGGAAGCAAGAAATAAGAACATTAAGTTCTGGAACTGCATTTTTCATACTACACATAATGCTGCCCATGGATCCATTCTCCTCTTTCTCCCCCTCTTTTGTGGGATTCAATTTTGGAGCTAACTGTGGCTAACCCTCACAACTGCATGGAAGTTGTACTAAACCCTAGTTAGTCCCAAACCACAAAATGCAACCTCGATTAGAAGCAGATTGGCAAATTGTGGTTTGAATTAACTCTATTATTAATATTTATTACATTTCTATACTGCCCCATAGCCAAAGCTCTCTAGGACATTTTTCAAAGATTAAAATGTTAAAACAATATGCAAATTTTTAAAACATAAAACACACACAACAGACTGTATAATGGAGACAACATATATCCCAAAACTACTTTGAGCAATCAGCCAAGCCTTAAATCAAATCTGGAATCAATTAAAACTTATCACCTGCTGCCAAATGCCTGGGGAAAGAAAATGTTAACATTGGTGCTGATATAGCACTAACTAAAATAAATGAAAAGAAAGAAAGTGGAAGTTATGTGTGCATAAAAGGGGGGAAAGAGGTATGTGCATGTTCAATGGATTCTCTCAATCAGCTAACCATGACTGGGTAACTAGCAATATTACATCTGCACCAAGCCAATATTACTGACTGTGAGTTCCCATTGTCCTAGCCACCAGTTATGATGGAGAAGGTGGAACAGGAGAACACCCTGTATGTCCTTAGAACGCACATCCCCAATGCTATGGTCAAGGTTAGTCAGGCACCACGCGCTTCCCCTGTCCTGCAGATGTTATGGCTGAGAGGGGGGATGCTCACCTCACCTGGTTGCTGCAGATCTCCTGTGCCAGTTGTCTTGGCTTAATCAGGGCAGAAGTGCTCTCAAGGAGAAACTGGATCACTGGGGCTAGGTGCTCCATCCTTCCACCATCTTCACCACCTGACTGCCTCTTCCATGCTTCTTACAGGCTTGCTAGCCCTCAGAGTGTCCTTTGTCCTACCTTCTTTCCTCACCCCCACACCCCCAACACCAGGAGAAAGTCAGGTAAATATCACACCCAGTCAGCCCATGGAGGAGTTGATCACTGTGCAGCCCTGACATTAATGTTGGTCGAAAGATACTTATTTGCCCTAAAGCAGCAAGGGCAAGTCAAGCCTGGGATCAGTCTTCTGTACAAGGACGGCCTTCCTGCATGTGGTCCCTTGCACAAAAGGTGCCCTGTAGGGTAATGAAGGTCCCTAATGAACATACAGGCATCACCGTCAGCTTTGAAGGTGCTGGTCATCTGTTTGTGAGGATAGAGGGATTGAATGTCTCCTGCCTCTCCTCGTTTCCTAAGCAAGTGATCAGCATAACCAAAGCTGACAGTGCCAGTCTGCTTAGAATATTTTTGTGGGTTTGGGGAACATGGGGCAGGTTCCTCAATAGAGAAAATGTATTAATGAAAGAAAATTATTAAACTCCGTGAAACTACCTGTTACTCAGTAAAGAGCCCAGAACCATTAAGCTGTCCTCCATCAGCGTAATAATTTCTGAAGATTCTGTTCCCTTGAGCAGTAGCTCTCCTCTTCCCTTGAATGCGCCAAAACTCAACACCTGATTTGCCCAGCTTTCAACTACCTGAGCCAGCTTAGCTTCAATATCCTTCTCTTTAATAGCAGATATGCAAATGTCCTATAAAGAAAGAAATATCCTTAAAAGATTAAAAATGTTAAATTAAGGCTTTTCAAAATGTACATAGCTGGAGGGCAAGTTTCAAACACCCAAAATACACGAACATCAGAATAGAGACATCTGAACGTTGTTTAAAAATGCAAAGATGTCATGTCGTGTTTTGGGCTGCTATTCAATGTTTGTCTGTACATACATGCATATATTTAAATTTATTTATAGAAACGTTTATATGCAGCCTTTCAGTTCCCATAAGGGCCCTGAGGTGGTTCATAACAATAAAAACACAATCCTAATATAATAGGCACGTATACCTTGTGCAATTTGGTATATCTTTTAGATAGTGTTGAATGCTATTAACCGTATCATTTTCATGTCAGGCGTTAAGGGATCTGAAACCTGGCTTATCAGCAGCATTTCAGTTGAAAACATGTTCTGTAACATTTCTTTGAAAATGCAGCACTTTTTTAAAAAGTAACTATGCATACAGCACATTAGCACACAGAACCACACAGTTAGCTTGTAACCAGAGCTAAGTTAATCGTTCTTAGGCGAATTATTTCCAGCTCAAAATATAGTTTTCTGTGGTGGAAGTTTCATAGAAGTTCTCTCTTGGTCATCTTTTTTGCCCTTTTTTCCGGCCCTGGCAGCGGTGGCAATTACACTCCCCCCTGCTGCTGGATGTCATTTTCTTGTACTCATAATATCCTAGAATGAGGGCAGGGAGTATTGTGATCCACAGCAAAGAGGAAAAATTACACTGCTTTCATTACCCACAAGTATAAGTGGTCCACTTCATGGTCTACCCATACCAATAAAAGCATAACAAGGACCAGGCTTAATTGAACAGCCTCATCACAGACATGCAGATTTAACTACTCTCAGCCTACCTTCCAGATGTATGATCAAGGTGTTAAAGGCCATCATGCATTTGTTCTACAAATACACATAATATCTGGAAATTGTCTGGAATTTTTTTTCTAGTCACCATTGCACAAACCCTTCTCAAACCTTTCTGACACAGTTTACTAATAATAAAAAAATGAAATCAGCACATGCATCCCTCCCCCCAAAAGTACCAGATGTTTGGAAGCACATCTAAATGAGCCCAAAGTATCACTTAACTGTAAAGAAAGGCTTATCTTTTGTTGATCTGGACTAGACCATGCTCACTGGCTCTCAGACTGCTCCCTAGCCAGACATTCTTTTAAAATATAAAATGCAACAATATGATGGGCTACCTCAATATCATCCTTGTGCTTGAGAAGTGGTGCTTCCATGATATTCCGAAGGCAAAAGGAATCAGATTCCACATCAAATGGATGCCCAGTTGTTTCAGAAATGCGGTTCCAGTGTCTCAGTTTCATTGCTTTATTGGTCATCATTTCTAACAGTGGGCAAGACTCACTGAAATCATCTATTCTTTTTTTCAGGTCTAAAAAGGCTTGCCAGTCTTTAAGCCCTTTGGGTAGTTTGCGGCACCTTTCAGAGAAAAGAAACATATTTGCTATTTTAAACCAAAATAAATGCACAAAGATCTTACAGAACCAAAATTATAATCTCATTGTAAAATTTCCTATAAACTCCCATAAAGGCCTTCCTAAAAATGAAATCCTTGTGCATTGCATTCTAAAGGATTGACCGCTTGGGATCAAGCAGATTTAAATAGCAAGTTCCACAAAACTGGGCTATAGCTTGGAAGGCCCGAATATGCCTACCTGCTGATATGGCCTTGAAAGTGTGAGAAAGTGCTATTCCTGCCAATCACAATTGATGCAAACTCTGGTACTGAGGATCATCAGACTGGGGGGGGGGGGGGGGACTGGACTCTGGGTTCATCTACACCAAGCAGTATATTCCACTATGAAAGTGATATATAAAAGGCAGGAGCCATACTACTGCTTTATAGCAGTATGGAAGTACACTGACAACTATTGGGGCCCACTGACACATAGCATATACTGCTTTCATACCACTTTCATTGTGCTATATCCTGCTTGGTGTAGATGTGTCATGGGCCCCAACAGTTGTCAGGGCACTTCAGTATCACTATAAAGCAGTAGTGTAGATCCTGCAGTGCACTTCAATACCGTTATAAAGCAGTAGTGTGGCTCTTGCCTTTTATATACCACTTTTATACCGCTTTCAAAGTCGAATAGCCTGCTTGGTGTAGATGAGCCCTCTGTTTCCTGTTACTTTGTCTCCTGCTTCAGTCCCACAAAAGGGACAAACAGCTTCCTCTTTCTTCTCACAGGGAAGAAAGAGGAAGCAAGCAACCACCACGTGGCCCATTCAGTGGGCGCTTTTATCACGCAGCTTCTCCTGCACACAACAGGAAATGGCTGCAAATTTTGTTATAGCCACACACAAAAAACACTACCCGGATTTGATGAGGCTTATTTTGTGAAGGAAAAAAGAGCAGGAGGAGTGGGAGACGTGCAGGAGGAATTCCACAGTGTCAAAACGCCCCGCAAAGGACTGTGAGTGGCCAGTCGCGAGCGTGCGATAGAACGCTCGTCTGAAGCAGCTTGTTGAAAGAAGCCTCCCTAGTGGCCTATCATATACATTGAGGCACAGTGCATACAGCATGATCAATGGTATAGAATAATCTAGAGTGTGGGTATTTATCTGTTAAACGTTTGGGGTTTATATGCAAGCTCACCTGTTTTGAAACTCCAGAAGTTCAGCATTAATTTTTTCAATATCTACATCACCCCAGAGAATTTCATAATATCCACTTATGTTGTTCATCACGGTATCATACAAGCCATACAGTTTTTGAAGCAAACTTAGCTCCTTCCTGCAAGAAGTGGCATTGTTCATTATAACCACTGGCATTACTTCTGTTTGCCTACTGTAACATGATTATTAAGGTATGGCTGATTTATTCTGAAATAAAATATCATGGAGCAAAGGACTTTTCTCTATATTTTCTCTAGAAGCTGTTGGAAGTCAAGGTCTATCCAAAACTCTAACCAGAAGCCCTACACTTCTGTACAATTTATGTATTGACTAGCAGGTTACAATTGTTTATAAAAATATATAAAGAATGACCAAATTAAATAAATCTGTATTGCCTGGTTTTTCAACGTGGCAATGACTTTTGAAATGAAAACAATTTCATTGCAGTTTCAATAAAAAACAGATCAATGTCTTAGTTATTGGGGAGAGGGTGGACCCATGGAGGATATGAAAAGCAAGGGATTAGAATTTCGACAGAAAACCTAACTTCGAGGTGCTTAGACTTGTATCAGTCTTCCAAACAACCCTTCTTGCCTGTACTTCACTAGATGGAATTCCAGTTAAGCAAAGGCTCTTTATAGCCCATTTTTAATCCTGCCTCTTAGATCTCCACCACATCTCCACTTCATCAGCAATGTCCACCACAGAGCGGCCTGCTCATTTTTCATAGCCCCTATTATTCTCCTTATTCCACCAACTTTTAAAAGGAAGATATTTCTGAAGTCTATATAAGGAACCCAATGTACAGTTACATAAGTAGGTAGCTTACAATTTTCTACAATGCTTAACTTATTCTGGCAGGCAGAACAATTTTCCACAGTTACCTGATTTACCTTTCTACAATGCTTAACTTATTCTGGCAAGCAGAACAATTTTCCACAGTTACCTGATTTTATGTAAAACTTCATAGTCCGTGACAGGCAATCCAAATAGCTGCTCACCAGATGAATAAGTAACAAATTTCCTCCAGAGCTCATCAAAATTGGCCTAATAAATAAAAGTGCAGAAATTAACAGAGGGCTTAGATCATGGATGGGGAACCTTTTTCAGCCCAAAGGTCACATTCACTCATGGCTAATCTCCAAGAGGCTGCATGCCAGTGGTGGGAGGGGCCAAGGCAAAATGTGGGTGGGGCTTGCTCATACATCCCATTCATTTAAATTCAAGCACACACACACACACACACACACACACACACAACAAGTCCTTGAGTTCCATTCTCATATGAGAGGTCTGAGGACCGGGTCAGACATAACATCATAATCCTGGTCTCCTTCTTTTCATGATGTGCAGTGGATGTGTTAACTAGCACATAGGCACTGTTGCCAAGAGCAAGTCTCCATGCCATTTTGTGAGTTTGTCTCATAGATGTCTGCCCAGAGAGCTTCGGCTACTGGGAGATATAAAAATGCAATAAATAAATAATTAAAATCCAGATTCTCTGCTACTGTGTAGACTGGAAGCAGCTGCATAAGAGCATTTCAAGATGCAAAGTTCCCACTGGGACTTGTGGCCCTCATCTTCATGACGGCGATAATGCTGCACCCGGCACTGCGAGCTGCACTGCAGCTGCATTGATGCTCCTTCTGACCATCTACATCGGAAAGAGTGCAGTTGCGAGCTTTCCTGGTGCTGGCGCCGCTGCGCCCGCCCACCCGAGCACTCACTCAGCCAGTCCAGGGGTGCCAGGGAGCATCTGTGCCCCCTCTTCTCAGGGTAGGGGTTTGTTGTTGTTTTTAAAAATGGGACTGACTGGTCTTTTTTTATTTTAAAGCTGTAAACGTGAAGGATCGCATTTACAGCTAACTGGGTGGAAACAAGGGGGAGGAACGAGGTGCTCCCTCCCTGGTGGGATTTCCAACCCCTCCCCCTTTAATTTTTTTTCTTAACAAGGCTCCACAGAGGCGCGGAGCCTTGCTCCAAGCTAAAAAGGTTGGGGTAAGTACCCGACGTCCTATAGATCACCTGCCACCACTCTGAAGCAATCCAGGGGCAAAACGCCCATGTAGACAAGCCCCTAGTAACATGAATCAAGGTGGAAATCCCTTTGGCCACCAAATTATCTTGGCATCTCTGGAAATCACAGATCACTGCACTAAGTCTTCCTCCCATTCCAATGTAATCAAGCTTAACTCCATACCTTACTGAATTGGTTAAGAGAGCCTTGAGAAGTAAAGAGGAAGCAGTACAGGAAGCACTGTAAGGACTCCCACAGAAGAAAAATACAAGGAATGGATTTACACCCAAAAGATGCACTGAACCCTTTTTCACACCACACACATCTTTGTATCCAACATTCATGGTGGCAAAATTTGATCACACTCTCCATCCCTTTTTCTCTCTCTTTGGCATAAATCAAACCTGAGTCCTTAGCTTTTTCTTTTCCATCCCTGCTGTATTTATAGCAGGTTATGGAGAGGCTCAAGAAGAGCCTAAAGGCTTGGCAGTGCTCACTCACCCCCATCCTAGTCTCCTGTTTAGAGACAGTTTGCTACTAGAAGAAGAAATGCTAGAGTCAATACCTAATCAATTAGAGCAGAGGTGGGAACATGTACCCCTCCAGATGTTTTGGCCTACAACTCCCATCAGTCCTGGCCAGCATAGCCAATAGTGAGGCATGATAAGAGTTATAGGCCAAATCTTCTGGAGGGTCACACATTGCCCTCCCCTTAATTAGAGGAAGACAGACTATCAGGTGCATAGAGGAATCTTAGCTAACAGTAGACCATTAGATGGGGGGAAAGTATAGACACCAGCTTTTCACCTTGGGACAAGAAATATCTTACTTTAGGCTCATTCCCTTACATAACCCAGACATTTCCTGTGCCACTGCAAGAGGTGCTATTTACATTTTGAATCCACTTCTCAAACCAATTCAGATTCTATCTTGTCTATCTGGCTTGCTTTCCTCTCCTACTTTCATATTCAGAACTAGCTTCTCTCTCCACACTACAATACTTCTGGCTTGCTCTTCATTCTCGCCAATCTGTGCAGCTGCTTGTCTTTTGTATAGTTCTAACCCAATCACTGCCAGTTTGGTCTGACACATGTATTTTCTCTGCCTAAACATGTGCGGACAAAAGACACATGGATAATGGTATTTTCCTAGACAGTAAGACTATATACACCAGTTGCTGGGGAACATGGGCGGGAGGATGCCGTTGCACCATGTCCTGCCTGTGGGTCCCTGGTCAACAGCTGGTTGGCCATTGTGTGAACAGAGTGCTGGACTAGATGGACCCTTGGTCTGATCCAGAAGGGCTCTTCTTATGTTCTTATCTCCTTATGTTCTTATCTCCCTTCTCTATTTTGATTATTTTCCATTTGTTTTAGTTAGAAATCCACTGGGAATACACAGTGCCTGTTTTCCCCTTTCAAGATTTTATTAAAGAAAAGACTAGTAAAGAGACTTGTGAGGGTTCTGCTTGCCCCCATAACCCCACCACAGAACAAGCTCCAGTATCCTGGAGCCAAGGATAATCCTTTTATTCACAGCATCCCATAAAAGAAGATCTCCTCCTCCTCTCTAGGAGAGGTAGTTTCTCTATTTCTCTTTCTCTGCTTTACCTCCATTCTCTCCCCATCTCCCCGCAAAAGATAGCCATGCTGCTAACAGCACTACATACACATGTGTCTCATACCTCCCCTCTCTGTGGCATTTGGTTCTTCATCTCACTATCTCCCCTTATAAATTAACTAAATAATTGCTGGTCCTAGTGGAATGCTGCTTGTGTAAATCAACCTTTCATTTCCATGACAGCCTCGCATATCAGTCCATGGTAACTGCTTTTTTGTTGTTCTGTAATATTGATTATTGATTCTAAACTCTAGTCCACGATCTGATTGCTAATTTCCCCTGGTGTAAGTGTAACCTTCCCTAGGCACATCATGTCTCATAGTTAAAGTCTTAAAAAACAGGCATTCCTCTTGTACTCATGGACACTACACATGTGGATGAAGACATGCAGTAACAGGGAAATCAATGAAAACTCCCTTCTTTCCAAACTGTTGGTGGAGGCCTGTGCTAGATCAAAATCTCTCCTGAAAACAGAAGGATTCAACATATAAGATATGGCAGATGGTAATGAAAATGATCAATGAATCTATTTGATCAGGGGCTATAAGAAACTATGCCTGAATTTGCATGTGCATGGAAAGCGGTGGTTGCACGTTGCATTGATAAAACCACATCAAAACTGGTCCTGAACTTAGGATAACACTATCCTTCCAGTTATCTTGTACTGCTTGATTAGCTCTTCTTATCTTTTACAGAGTTAAATAACGATGCAAGATTCAGGGCAGCCAAACGGCTCTCATGGTGCCACATAAAGTTTAGCCTCAAGGTTATCATAATGGAAAATAAAATGTCAAGAAATATGATTGTATAGTCAGAGATAAATGGAAAGCAGAAAATGTGTAGTGATAAAAATTTTCAGGGACTAAATCTGATTTGATGCAATACTTTTCTTAAAGTCAAGAAACAACCATTTGATGTATAACTAGCCAGAATGAAGCTAATCAAGCCACATAGAGGCCAAGTTAAGACAACACGTTTCTCAACGGTGATTTTAGAACTCCACGGTGGAGGTTTTACACCACCGTTGAGAAATGTGTTGTCTGGCGGGAAAACACTCCACATTGAATATCCACACTGTGCAGAAGAGAGTTCTGCACAACTCTCCTCTGCACAACCATTGTGTTGTGTGTTGGGTGGAGGGCTCCGTGTAGTTTTCTGTTGCATTGCGTTGACTTTTCCCACCAGCTATAGAGTTCCTTGGCAAGAGCGGTGAAAGGAGCAAGTGCCACTCTAGGAGAGCTGCCAGGATTGTGGTTTTTTTGCAGCAATGGCTGATGGGATACCATCCGGAGGACCGGGGGAGGAGAGAGGGTGGAGGAACTGTCAATCAAACGTCACAATGGATTTTACTCAACTCCATGCCCACAGTCATACAACGGTGGAGTTAGAACATGTTGTGTGGGGAGTACTTCCTAAAAACTCAACCACTGAGTGGCGTTTTCACACTACATTGACTAACATGTTGTCTGAACTGAGTCAAAAGCTGTTTTCCCACCCCTGCTTCAGTGTGGGCAACTTATTAAAAAAATCCCCCTTAAATTTAAAAATACATTCCTAATCTTTATGATTGCAAAGATAACTCTGAATATATGAAGGCAAAATATTTTACTGTGCTATTCAATACTAAACAAGATGCTCACCCCTGAAGTTAGAAGTCATGTTCAGAGCAGTTAAAATCAAAACTGTTGTTGAATCGTGCATTAAAACCTACCCAGGTACCATGCCACTCATAATTTAACACTGAAAAAAACCTTACCTGGAATATCTGTAATCTATTGCTAGCCTCTTGAGGTGGTGTATTTGGAACCATAGGTCCTTCCTGAAATAAGCAAAGGGAAGTCAATAAAAAAATAGTTATTATATTAAACTGAAACCTATGCCCTATTCCAGCCTATCCAAACCTGGTGCAATCCAACATATCTGGAGAACACCTCCCATCATTCCTAATGGCCATGCTGGCTTGGAATGATGAGAGTTGCACTCCAACAAATCTGGAGGGCACTAAGTTGGTATAAGTTGCTCTATTCTCATGTTCCTTCAAAGTATATAGAATGCACAACCACAAGGGCAGAGGAATTTAATGTTACATGCCTATATGTGTGGGTAGGTGTACATTTCTCCTTTAGAAATGCTTCCTCTAATCTTTGTGGAACAACAATAATTGTTTTTGACTGGAGCTGTTCACTCCTGTTAAAACCATAAATGATTGCAATTTAAATTTTCAAGCCCACTTGCTTTCTCTGAACCTTTGTGTTTTGTTCAACACAAGACAAAGTTGCATGAGTTCACAATACATAGCGTTCCCTGCAAAGAGTTGAAAGAAATTACCATCTCATATGCTGCTTCGTAGCTTGACACGTCCTCACGGAAAACCTCAACAGCCTCTAGCAGCTGAGCTTTAAACTTGGGCTGAACTTGAATTAGCTCGTCTTGAACACTGGACTGAAATAGAAATGGATATTCATTAGTAGTAAGAATAAAATATAGTAACACACACACACAATATTCATTTTATCTATTCAAATGTGAGAAGACTCCCCCACACACACACAAATCCAGAGATGCAATAGAAAGCTGTTGTCAATCTTATCTAGAAATAAGTTGTTTTTTAAAAGCTGCCTTTTCAGAAGGATTCTAGGACACATAAGTAGAAGAACTTCAGAAAATTGAGACCAAGAAAGACCACCTTTCTTTCTTGCAGACAGAAGATTCTGAAGAACTCAAGGTACAAGAATGGGAAGGGAACGCCCAAGTAGAAGGTCCTGTAAGAACGCAAAGGGAAGGGAGATACGTCCTGCAGCCATGAACCTGGGACAGGTAATTTGGTTTGGGCAGGAATATGAGACAGGACTATGAAATAAACTGCCACATGAACAAAAATCTGCACGCACATCCAGTCCAGAAACCTCATGGAGATCCCTATACCAGGATGGCTACTTGGAGCATAAGCCAGTTTACAATATATACTCTGAGCTGGTACTAATAAGCCTGTATGAACTACCAATGCTAGCATGATATCCATCTTTTATATACTTACTGCTTTACTCTGTAGCTTGTTAAAAGAGTACCGTAATGTATCAACACCTTCTGATTCCTCCTTTGTGACTTCAACTTCAAATCTATTTAAAATTGTATAGGCTTCCTAAAAACAAAAGCAGGGTGCCTCATAATTCATATTGTCAAAAAAGCAATATCTACATCCAGGATCCAATTTTTGAAAGAACTTACTTCAATGGGCCCCATAGTCATATCCATTTCTATTTCCTTGTCACGTATGTGAGACAGAGCTTCCATAGCAAATCTGACATCATCTAAATCTCGAATTGGTCGAGACAATTTTTTCAAATATTCTGTTATAAATGTTATCATGTCTTGCATTTTCTTCTTGTATTCCTCATTTAAATAGCGGCAGAGTAACATTTTCCATGCTTTTGCTTCAATAGAGAGTGCCAATTTCATTGGTTCTGTTAAAAAAATTATGGTCTCAATATAATTCAGCATATGCAAAGTGACTGCCTTTTGTATACCACACATTCAAAGGAATTGCACAAAAAAACTATAAATTAACAATATAATCAGAAAAAAATATGACAGAGTAGGGCCCAAGTTGTACAATTACTGTCACAAGTCTTAGAGCAGCCTTTGCCAACTTGGTGCCCTCCAGATGTTTCAGACCACAACTTTCAGGATTCCTAACTATTGACTATGCTGTCTGGGACTAATAGGAATTAAAGCTTAAAACATCTGGAGCGCGAGGTCTGGGAAGACTACTTAGGGGTTTGTATTTCTTGAACAGTCCCCTGAGAATTTTTTTCCAAAATAAAGGTGGTACATGCCTTCAATCATGTGCATCCTTCAACACAGTTTGGGTAGAGTATACCAGAATCTCAAATGGGACTAATAATTTAAGGAGTATTTTCAAAAGGGGGGGGGGGTAATCTTCAAAGACAGAATTCAATATCCTACTGGGCATACCCAAATTCCATTCCACCAGTCCTTTTACCTCATATGTCACGTGTTTTAGATTGTAAGCCTGCAGGCAGGGACTGTCTTGTTTAATTGATTAAATGTAAATCGCTCTGAGGAGTGCCCCCCAAATACTTCAACTCAATCAATCATTAATAATGCAACTTTTGAGATCTTGGCTATAGTTAGTAAAACACAGGTGGGCAACCCACTGCCCTCATGTAGTCTTCAGAGGCCTTGACTTCAGCCTGCCATGGAAGCCTGAAACCCCAAATTTCTTTCCCCGTGAAAATACTCGGCTGTTTGGCACACTTTTATTTATTTATTACATTTTTATACACTTGCTAGATCACATTTGTGATGGGGAGGAAGGTACAGAGAGAGGTAGTTTTAAGCGTTTACATTTTATATTGTATTTTATAGTATATCTTACTGCCCATCACCAAATGTGGTCCTCAAAGACAAAAAGGATGCCCCATCTGTGGTACTCTGACTTTGCATCTATTAACAGAGTCTGGGTTATTATTGGGCTATGGCCATGGTCTATAAAAGGGGTTGTCTTCCTAATTACATACCAAAATATAATTTCAACAAAATTTCCTCAAAGTTGTGTTGCTACATTCCCACTAATTTGTGTCCTTTCAATTAAAAAAAAAAAGAACCCTCTCTAGGATGGACAAAGGACAAATCTGAAGATCTATAAACAATATAAAAAGATAGATTCAAAGTCAAACGAAAAGTAGGAACTTACAATGGATGCATATATTTCAAACTCTACTTAGAAAAGGAGATTATGTAAATCTACATGCAAGTCAAAGTTGGTTTATTACGGTAAAGAACCAGCATATAAGAATTAAACAATAAAATACAATTAAAAACAGTAAAATACAGTTAAAATGAGAGATTAAAGGTGAAAATGTACAAGTGACAATAAAAGAAAACAAGAAAACTCCAGCTGTAGAACTTTCAAAACGGTCCGGAAACTTCAACTGGTGCAAAACAGGGCAGCAAGGTTATTAACAGGGACTGGCCGGCGAGATCACATTACGCCAGTCCTTTTACAACTTCATTGGCTGCCAGTCCAGGTCCGGGCCCAATTCAAAGTGCTGGTATTAACATTTAAAGCCCTAAATGGTTTGGGGCCAGGTTATTTGAAGGAATGCCTTCTCCCATATGTACCTGCCCGGACCTTAAGATCATCTACAGGGGGCCTTCTCCATGAGCCCCTGCCAAAGGAAGTGAGGCAGGTGGCTACTAGGAGGAGGGCTTTCTCCGCTGTGGCACCCCGGTTGTGGAACGAGCTCCCCAGAGAGGTCCGCTTGGCGCCTACACTGTACTGCTTTCGTCGCCAGCTGAAGACCTTTTTATTCACTCAGTATTTTAACACTTAATTTTAACTTAAATTTAAATTTTACTGTTTTAACTCTGTATTTTAATCCTATATCAACTTTGCTGTGTGGTTTTATCCTGGTTGCGCTTTTTATACTGTATTTCGTAATTGTGTTTTAAACTGTTGGGTGTTTTACTATGGTTTTAATTTTTGTGAACCGCCCAGAGAGCTTTGGCTATTGGGAGGTATAAAAATGTAATAAATAATAAATAAATAAATAAATAAATTCAATGATGTTATCACCTCTCTACGACAGATGATGGCTGCTGTGCCAAATCAAAGCCATTTTAGCTGTGACCTGGTAGTTCAGGTCTGACAAGAGATACTCTAGGTAAAATTCTTCCAGCCTACCTGGAATTTTTTTATATGAATGGAGTTATAAGAGAGGTTCTGAGGTCTTAATAAAAGCGGCAGTAAAGTACGACTTGTTCCACTGTCTGTACTTCTCTCACCTCACATGGGCAAATCCATTCATTATAAGGGATTTTTTTAATCTACCTCCCAGCTATATGCAAGTGTAATTTTTCACTCTATTCACATCCATTAGATGTTTGTTTATATCCAGTGATTATTGACTATATTTGCAAATATTAATTATGGCCTCTTAAAGTTTTAAGTAAATTATATATTTTATATTTAGATCATATTTTAAATAGTCTATAGAGGGATCATTTATTTTTATATACACTAAACACAAAGAAAATGACTTTCATACCTGTATTCAGCTCAATGGGCCCAACAGAAACTGTTGGTTTTAAATCTTCTATTTCTTGTTCAAAGGTAGCATAATGGAGAATTTCTGACCTAATCTCAGTCAAAGAGGGATTACTGGCCAAAAATTGCTGTGAGTGGTTGAAATTGATTATTAATAGATATAACTTTATGTTAAAACAATTTTCAGTACTGTAGTATTACATCAAATACAACTCGTACGCTTGTAACAAGTACAAATGAGGACAAATAATAGACTTTTCAACAACATGTTCCATTTGTCTGCACTATCACTCCACTAATCTCGTTTCCATGACTGCTGTCATATGTAAACCCCCAAATCTGATATCACCTCCAAACCTATGCTAACAATTTTTGCCAGTTTTGTGTTGTTTTGTGCTGCGGAACCAAGGTTTTTGTTGCCATGAAAATGAAACTTTGGCATAGGTTTTAAGGGAATAGCAAATATGGGGCATTGGTAATTAATATATCTCCATCTACCCATACCAGGCTAGCCCAGTAGCCTATCTCAGCTGCTGAAAGCAAAGATGTGCAGCATGAACAGACCTGCATTTCAGCTTCTATCTGGGAAATACAATACAGTACTATGCCACCTTCTCCTTCTGTCTTACGATTATGGATTGTGAATGTTTTGCACTGAACGGCAAAAAAAAAAAAAAAAGCGCCCCATCACATGCCAGGCTTTTAAAAAGATGGAATGACAACAAAGGAATGCAATGGTTTGGCAAAGACAGTATTTGGATTCTCCATAATAAATGGCGGTAGGAATCAGGTCAATTCCAACGGAAACAACTAGTGTGGAAGCAGCCTGGCAATGCAGGCCTGAAATGAAATAGGAGGCCTCCATTGGTTCAGAACTTAATAATGGATTCTATGCCTGCTGCTGTGGGATGAAAATGCTCAATTCTGCATTTTCTTGCATTTTGTCATTTAAATTGAGCTAACTATAATGTCTAGGGTGACCATATGAAAAGGACAGGGCTCCTGTATCTTTAACAGTTGCATAGAAAAGGGAATTTCAGCAGGTGTCATTTGTATATATGGAGAACCTGGTGAAATTTCCTCTTCATCACAACAGCTAAAGCTGCAGGTGCCCTGCCCTCTTTTAAATCTGTCGCTCTAATATAGCTCCTGCACCTTTAACTGTTGTGATGACGAGAAAATTTCACCAGATTCCCCATATATACAAATGACCCCTGCTGAAATTCCCTTTTCTATGCAACTATTAAAGATACAGGAGCCCTGTCCTCCTTTTCATATGGTCACCCTAATAATGTCCCTGAAGTCTGGATTTCATAGACCTTTATTACTAAAATCTACACAACTTTCTACACCCAAAGATGTTGAAAGGTGTCGTCGACTCTCTTTTGGACCATGAACCAAGCTGGGAAAGCAGTCGTATTGTTAAAGTCATAGCAAAGGCTTGGAATTCAGCTTACCTGAACTTTCGCATCCCTATCTTCAGTCCACAGAGCTTTATATTTTTGAAAGTCTTGCAGTGCTTCACTAGCAGCTGACCGAACTGAATTTACTGATGAGGACAGAAGCACAACTAATTTGGAAATATCCTTGTGTTCTGCAACACCTGGATAAAAATTTCTCAACTTTCTTATTGGAAATAAATCTTCTGGTGGTTCTGAAAAAAATAGTTTAAAACATAAATGTTGCAGCCGCTCTTTACACTTGCCTTCCATATATCAAGAAAGAGCAAAAATGTAATGAGCAAAAATCTACACTAAGCGGGTTTTATTTCTTCCTGAAAGGTATTTCAATGAGATTTAACTATATTTTAATTTTCTGGACTGAGATCCCAGAATCTCTTTATTTCACGTCCTTAGATTATATAGTTTTCAGAAATTAAGACCAAAGTCCCAATTATATGTCATACCAAAGGAACTAGTTGATTTGTTTTTTAAATCTGGACTATTTATTACCTATCTACTAACAAACATTCTCAAGAGGAAAACTCTGGTTTTACTTTACAAAATCCTGGTCCTATATCCATCTTTCTTTCTTTTTAAGATATTGCTAGAAAAGCATTTTATTGCTAATTAAATTAACTTTTTTAAAACAACAATAGGATCATAAAATGCTATCCCCCCACAAGCACATTGTTGTTGTTTCCGACTCTTCGTGACTTCATGGACCAGCCCACGCCAGAGCTTTCTGTCGGCTGTCGCCACCCCCAGCTCCCCCAAGGTCAAGTCTGTCACCTCCAGAATATCATCCATCCAGCACATAGTGAGATTCAAATGGCCCCACCCACAGCAGCTATGTATATGGAACATAGCGGGATTGTGAGGATCCACCAAGGCTCACTGCCTCTTCCTGGGCTCCCATGTCACTGAGATCAGCCCAATTGGGGTGGCCATGGATGGTGATGGACCAGTTGGATAAGCCAGATGGCTATCACTCCTCCGCAGCCCATTCTGACTATCTTGATGTAATGTGACAGTGAGTAAGTGAAAATGGCTGGGAGTGGCAAGCAGACCCTGAAGGGGAAGATAAAGGGAGAGGGGCAGAGAGGGAACTGGAGGGGAGGGTGAAAGAAAGCCAGAGAAAAAGATAGAGATGAAATGACTGGAGAATATGGAAGAGACAGAGAATGGGAAAGGAGGCAAGTAGGGGGAAGACAATGTGGAGAGAAGCCAGAAGGAAAGAAAAGGTTCTCTTATCTGGTGGCAACTCATGCCATGCACACTTACCTATCAATCTTGGCAGTCCTGGGAAAATGAGGCCAGGGCTTCACAGGAAGGTATTCTTGATAATCAACCCCACTTTGGTGGAGGAAAAAGCAACCCAGACAGAAGAAAGATGGACCTATAGAGAGAACCCTGCACCTGCGCCCCAAACCTAGGATAGAGATGGTGGACAGTGGGAAAGCCTTTTTCTAGAGGAAAAACACCAGGTGAGCTTCACAACAAAGAGTTAATTGCTTATGGTCTGAGTCAAGAGGTTGAACCCTTAAGCAAAGAGACTAGTCTCTTTAGGCATAGGACCCAAAGGGGTTTCCATTCCCTGATCACTGTGTTTTCATTACAAAGAGAAGGCAGGAACAAAATACACAGTACTCATTGAAAGGACTTGAGGCTAGTACTGTAAGGAAGCTGAATCCTAAATAAAACTCTCTCTTTAAATGTGTCTAAATGAGTTTCCTGACTTTTATGAAATCCATGAACCAAGGTGGGTTTGGCATGTTGCTCCACAATGACCCGTGTGCAGGGATACACAATTAAAAAAAATGCAATACTTCCAAAGTGTGAGAAGGCAGCTGCAATTTCACTTATCACTTACCTAAGAGCAACCTATTTAAGAGCCAAACTCTACTGAACACAGTGATACTTATTTCTACATGAACATGCCCAAGATTACGCTGTTAGTCTCTCCTAGGTCAAATATGGTTATAAAGAACAGGTTTTTAGAAGCAATGGCATTTTTATAAAGGAAAAGAAAAAGAGAAATTGTCTCACTCTCTTCTTTTTTCAGCGCTTTCCCTCCTATCATGCTAGGTGTTGGAGCAATGCTGCTTTCCAGGTTGGTGTTAGATCTTAACAGATGCTGCTGTCCCCAGTGTGCCACACCACGGCTTACATCCAGCGTCAACTGAATCAGACGATTGATGGCTTGCTGTATATCATCTAAACTAGGCACCATTATCTATACACAATACAAAGATTTATTTATT